>NC_061772.1:29363584-29971596 GCF_022458985.1 Mugil cephalus
CCAACAGGTCTGAAAAGCAGTCAGAGATATATTTTATATTTTTACAGATATCTGCCAGAGAACAGAGAAGTAAATGTTTCGCTGCATTAGAAGAAACAACTGGAATCCTGATACTGGTTCACATTTAGTGTCAGCTAATATTAATTTATGCTGTATTTATTGATGAAGTCGAACCTTAAGTAACTTCTTAAGTTACGTTCTGAGAGGGCTGTCAGATAATCTGGACAAGTGACTGACTGAAACTGGGGCTAATCCACTTTTCTAAATCTATACTAGTTCTTATGGATCCTAGTTTCTATGGATTTGTGAGGGCGTGGCCTAAGTTGGACTGAATGTGTCGTCCTGAACTGAAATGAGTTTGATGCTGCTGCATTAAAACGACTCTAATGATGTGTTTGCTTTGATGAACATTTCAGTTCAGCTGTTATTTTGTTTTCTTACGTTTGTTCACGTCCCTGTAGCGTCTTATTCTGTTTTAGCCGCGGTTAGAACTGGGTTAAAGCTGCCAGAAGAAGAAGAAGCAGCAAAGTCCTGTGTCTGAACACGTCAGAACTGTCTGACTGTCTGTAATAACACCACCCAAACACTATTCGGTGCTGTGTCTTTTTTACCAGTTGATTTTTGTTGCTACTTTCTGCTTCACGTTCAACAATGGCGACTGAAAAGATACAAATGTTTGTATCTCAGATCTTCCTCAGTGTGTTCCATCTTTATTGAGCCAAAACTATCAAAAGTTGCAGAGATGGAGAAACAACTGAAAAAACTAAAGCAGACGTCTCCACATGTGTAGTTTCATTTCTGAAGAGGTGCACGTCAGTTACACAAGCACAGTGTGTGCAGTCACGCTGATGTTTTACCTGCATCGTCTTTACTAATGCAAACAGCCGAGTCTGAAGCTTTTGATTGTAGAAAAAAAACTCTTTTTGCAAAATGTCCAACTTCAGATCTCCAGAAACTTCATAAAGTCATTATCTAGCAAATATTACAACACAAAACAACCGTCTCACCTCACAGTAGATCTATTATTATTATTGTTATTGCTACATTATCAGTGTTATGGCAGGTCAGAGGTCACACATGATGGAACTCTCAAATTTCTCACATAATATGTGAACACGTATAATATGTGAACACATATTATTCAGTATCTGACTCATCTTTCACTCAGACTAAACATTATCTCAAAGCTCCTGTAGGTCAGAAGCTAAATGCTAACGCTGTGGATGCACACACTTTATGTCGGCTCCTAAAGAAGTGAGTGTGTCCTCGTCTGGTCAGGGGAGACGTGTTGAACTCCTCCATTAGAGAGAGAATCACACCCTCAGTGTGTCACATTGTGTTTTTCCGTGCAGCAGAATCTGATTCCTGTCTCCTTTTTGAAGGAAACTGACACACGAACTCAACACAAACACGTTGATGCTCAGGGCAGCGAGTTTCACAGCTGCTGCAGCTGAGAGAAGTTTCTCCTGATCTCAAAGACCCAAAGACCAAAGACTGACGGGAGCTGACATGACGGAGCTTCGACTGCACACGTTTGTCTCCGAGTTCTTCTTCTCCTCGTCCTCTCAGGACACGAGAGACGAGGGAGGGAGTAAAAAAAAAAAAATGTTGAGATTACAGAACATTTTCCAGGAAGTTAATAGGAATCTAAAGTTTAAATGGTGGGATGTGACATGAAATAAATAAAGCAGAGATAGTGTCTAAAGTAAAATTGGTTTCTATAATTAAAACACAGGCCGTGTGGTCCTGGATACACTGAATTAAACAGGCAGCGCTAAATCCTGTCACTGATCTCTCCGATTAGGACTCATTTCTGGGGATTTGTGTGGCGCTGTGCCCGGAGATAAGAACGACTTCAATAAGCAGACAGTGTTTGACGTGATGCTCGGCAAACACACTTACAGTAGCAGCCCCCCCCAACCCCCCCAAACCCCACCCCCCAACGGATCCGCTCATCTGAGAGTTTTTACCTCTGTGATGTGATTTGACGAGTCGCAAAATCAGTGTCTGAACTCGCCGAGCGCTTCACCAGGGAAAACCCAGTGCACCTGCTCATTAACAGAGTTATCAGATCAGCCAATCACTGCAGCAGAGCAGCACGAAGACCCTGTAGGTCAGAGGCTTCAGGAGCTTCAGGAGTCTGTGTTTCTGAAACCTCCTGGATCTGGGAAAAAAACTGAGAACACAGAGTGAACAGTTCAGAGTAAGGCTGTCACAGATAAATGTCACAGATAACGATATTATCATGATATGTAAATATCGTGCATAATTGAGAAAATGCATCTTTGTATCGATGTCTTGTATTATTTATGAAGCTATATTTGAAATGCACTACTTTACTTAAGGGTCACCAGACACATTAGGGTGAATTTACAAAAAGTATCGGTTCAGTATCGCCAATACCAGCCTGACTTTTACCCGGTATCGGAGCAGAAAGGAAGTCAGTGGTATCGAACATCACTACATGTGACCCATCATGTGATTTTAAATCTGCCTTGGACAGGTTCATTCCAGGAAGTTCATCAGAAGGCACTAACTTCATGTTGTGGAAAAGAGCAAAAGTAAAATACTTGGATGAGTCTCCTCATCTAAGCTCCTTCATATCCTTCCACATGATTTGTATCTTCTTGGCTTGTGGCAGCTTGACAGTTTTGGTCGACTGCTGTCAGCTGAGACCAGGCAGGCAAACACCTCTGATTCAACCCAGTGACAGGCGTCATTTTTAAAGACAGCGCGAGGAGATCCTGTTTTTTCAATGTCTCATATTCAGATAACATCGTATCCAGTAACGTTCTAGTCTCATCTCGTTATCTTTTCCTCAGAGTTTTTATCACCAGATGTTAGTTTTAGCTCGTCAGCGTCTCTTAGCACAGAAAAAAAGGTTCTTAGCAGATATTTTATTCGGTCACTGTCTTCTTTCAGTGAATGAATGATATGATATCTCTGAATATCTGCTCGTCCTGAATCTCAAACAACCCGTGACCTTCTCCGGAGTCGTGTCAAACACACGGCGGCTGACTGGGGTGTGCGTTGTGTGCTTGGTTTGGTTTGTGTGACGACTCCTCATCTCCTCACTCTCGCCCTCTCACTTAGCAACGACTTCTTTGTACTTTTATCATGTGAAAGACTTTTCTCAGCACAACACTTTCTGCTCAGCTTCTTTATTTTTCCCCAGCAAAGCGAAGCGAGCGTCCCGCTGAGTTTACCTGCTGGCTACAGGTTGTTTCTTCCTGTGAAAGGACTGTCTGAGTGGATAACATCGCTCTTGAGGTCTTAGACCCTTGGGAATGTCGTAACTTCAGCAGCAGCATTCCTCTTTTCTCCGTTAGTGATGTCTGAACCTTTGTACTTCCTGCCCCTGAGGACCCTACTGTACTGGAGACACCTGCTGCGTGAAGGCCTGCATTGATTTTCAAAGTCGGATTGATTCCACTGGCTGCTGATAATCAGCTGTCCCTGCAGAGCCTGGGAAAATTTACCCTTCAGGTACTTTTTCCATAAATACTCTGTTTCTCAGCGGAGAAAACAAGCTGCTCATAACTTTTACTCTCAACAACTTCTGCAAAGTTGCTTCTGGAGGTGGAATTTAATTGAAATTCAACACTATGATAAAAAGCAGATGTAAAAATGACCCCAAAAAACAAATAGAAAGACACATTTAGGACGAGGAGTTGAGGGAGCATCACTCATCTATGATGAGCAGGAAAAACCGTGGAGGTGAATAAAATCAATAGAATAGAACAAACCTTTATTTGTCCCTTACTGAGGAAATTGCAGTTTGTAACAGTAACATAGGAGCAGAAAAGTAACAGGAATAAAGAGTTGACTGTGTAAAAAGATAAATAATAAGATCTAAAAAACTAGAATAGACATATGGACAAAAAGCAGTGACATTTAATTGGATTGTGACACAAAGTATTGCATGACAAACCGAAAGTGTAGATTCACCTCCTGCTGAATATTGCACAGTGAGTAAGTAATGAATTGCAACAAAAAGTAATATGATTTTAACAAAAAGGACTAAATTGCAAATGGATATATAACAGATATTGCACAGGACTGTAGACAGTGCAGAGTGAGTAGTGAGATGATGAGTATTTAAACCTTGAGGGGTAATAATACTGCACGTGTTCGTGTTCATTGCAGCAGGAAGGAAAAACCTTTTGTATCGTTCGTAAGGAAATGGAAAAATATGAGGATATTAAGAAGGTCCAGGAACTTCCAGGTGTCAGTAATTTATTCAACTCCAGATGACGTCTATGAATACTGTTATTCTTCTGTCCATCTCTGCATAACGTCCTCATTCCAACAGAGAGACTCCAGACAAACGTCCTGTCACAAACACATGTTGGTTTGACTTCCAGTGTTCAACAAGAATAAATTCTCTACATTCTCTTCTATTTTGTCCTCAGTGTGTTTGGTTGTGCAGGGAGGTGCCATACAGTGAATGGCCTGCAGAGTTCTGGGTTTCTGTAAATATGAAATTCATCGGAGTAAAAACAAAAGAAAATGAGCCTGAAGAAGTAAAAAAGTGTCAGTGTTTGTATTTGTGGGAAGTCATCGAGGTCGTACTATAGCACGCAAACTGTAAAAAAGAATTAAAAAAAAAACAGACAGCTTTTCAAAAATGAAGCCAAGACATGAGGAGCTCCCCCTGGTGGCTGGCTACAGTATAGGTCGCACAAAAGTACACGTCAAATAATTAGTCTTTTAAAGATGGTCTCTGTCACGTTGTAGTCACATTGAGTCATTTTACGCTACAGAAACTGACTGTGACTAACAGTTGCAATGCAAGGAGCTCCAGGAGAGCTGCAAATAAATAAATGCATAGATAAGTACAGTGTGTAACCCAATATTTCTTTCTAACTGGGCCGGTAGAGCAGAGCTCAGTATCGTGTGGGCCCCGTATCCCTGGGATACCAGCATCAGTTTGACCAATAAGAGGCAGTGAAGACCAGCGTCCATTTTTTTTTCTTTGAATAAACCATATTTGTCTTAGTTTCAGTCCCTCATTCTGAGATAATTATGTAACAAACAAACGGATCCAAGAAATGAGCCGAGTGGGCGAAGTCGAAAACACCACCTGCTGCGACTCAAGACTCCACCAGCGACGAGTCGAGTGCGTTCCAGAGAAATAATCAGATTTACGAAGACATTCCTTCAAATTTGCAGCAACAGCAGCAGAAAATACGGGAACATATTATTCTATGGAAATGTGGATGTGAACGCTCTGATTTTTATTTTATTTTTTTTTTCAAAGGTGAGAAGCAGCGTGCTAAATATTCCTTAAGCACTTTTGGCTGCCTCTCCCTTTATATCTGCTTGTGTGTGTGTGTGTGTGTTTGTGTGACCTAACCAGCAGGTGGTGGCACTCATTACAGATGATAAATATTTAAATCCCACCCTCCACGTTTACTGTGGATGGGAACAGAAGCTGTTTGCATTCCGAGCCTGAGTGCATCGCTCACCGGGATTCAACAGACAGAGAGGCGGATACAGGAGGCAGGTTTGTGTGTGTGTGTGTGTGTGTGTGTGTGTGTGAGGAGACAGGGATGCAGTTAAAAAGACAGGCAGATTTAATTATTTAGACAAGATGCCACAGCCGCTGACTGAAACCTGCTTTTTTCGTGTTAACCGATCTCAAATTGATCTCTGAATTTGATTTCCAGGCGGGGAAGCCTCTCTCCGCATTGACCTTGAAAACACCTGCTTCTTCTTGTTTGTGCAAAAATGGAGACGGGAGTGGAGAGAGATTAACCTCTTATTATACCAGCCTTTTTGCAAAAAAAAAAATAAATAAAAATCCTATTTAGTACCTAACCAGAGTAAACTGAATGCTGTTCATGAATATTTTGGAGCTCATTCATGGTCTCGGTCTCTTTTTAAAGCCAAGACTCTGAAGTTTCTATCACGAAAATCAGAATCACTCTAAGTGGTGTCTTTTCTCGTGTCTCCCCCTAAAATCACATCACAAACTACAACTGGTCCAGAAAGCTGCAGCCTGCATCACATCTAGAATCCCACCACCAGTCACATCACACCAGTTTTACAGCAACTCCACTGGCTGCTCTTCTTCTAACTTTCAAAGACCTTCATCACCTTGTGAATGGAAACCTGAACTGTCTTGGTGCCATTTCACACATTTCTCGTTTTGCATTTTAAGCGCACCACCACGCTAACACTTTTTCCTTCTGTCTCATCTGATTTTCTGCATAATAATGGTGTTTCATTACGTGTTTCTATATGTGAAGCACCTTGAGCTGCAATTAATTTATATGGAAGGCGCTATACAAATAAAGTTTAATTTGATTTGATGAGCTTGGGCTATAAAACATACTGTCACCTCACATTTGGCGAGACGTACCCTCGGGCCTTTGCTCTTTGTGTGCGTCTGAGCAGAATAATTGCAATAACCTGACAAATGTGATCAGCGAGTCTGAATCATTTCTAACTTCTCACTTGTTGAAGTTTTCCTATGGCGGTCGCAAGTAAGATGAGAGGGATAAAAACTCTCTTGGGGAGTCCCTCAAGGTTCTGTTCTTGGGCCACTCCCATTATCCCTATACCTGCAACCAGCATCTCATTGCATTGTTATGCTACTACTTTACCAACCAAGATTAATTGTGATCATCAGATTATTAAGATCCCAGATTACTGGGAGCACCATGTTCATGCATTAACACAGATATGTAATACTGGTTCATTTTAATAATAATAATAACTTGGTGAAAAGCTGGGTCTTCAGAGATGATTTGTAGGTGTCCAGGGCCGGGGCATTGGGGATGTTTATGTCTGACGAGAAAAGAGGAATGTGTATATCAGGGTTTCAGTAACAGCGTCTGAGAGTGAGTGAAGGGAGGAGATGGGAGATATTCCTGAGGTGTAGAAAGACTTTTTGATGGGACTGATCAGAGAGGGTGGAGTCCATGATTATGGAGGAGGAGGAGGATTGGCAGCCACGACCATGAGCTCTGTTTTTGTTACTGTTGGAGTTGGAGTAGGTTGCTTGTCATCCAGGGTTTTATGGCATGAATGCAGGAATTATTGTAAATAAAAAACAATATTTGTTTTTTATTTGTTTGATTGGCTGCTGTCAGGACTTGATTTTTTCAAAATATTTTTTATGAAAATTGCACAAGAGCTGCAGAAATGAAAGAGAAAAGCCACTCTGGTGTCAGTGGGTTTCAGAGTTGATTGTGTGCAGAGGATTCTGGGAAATAAAAGAAAAAATGTTAAATTATTATTATTATTTCTTCATCCCTGCATATTAAAGCTGAGAGTCTTAACATGAATGTGTTCTGCTAAATGGCTAAAATAAATAGAAAGATATTTTGGAGGATGTGAGGGTGGGTTGGTGGTCGAGAGTGAATGCTGTGTGTGACTGTGTCTGTTGTGCCGTGATTGCTTTGGTGTGTTGTGTTATGTTTCTGTGGTAGGGGCTATCCATGAATAAATTTGTTAAAGATAAAAAAGAATAAATAATAAAAAAAAAAAAATATGTGAAAATCCACTGATGTTTTCGAGACATTTTTATGCAGAATTGAAGAGCACAACATCTTTTAAGCAGCACCGTATATCAGAAATAAGAAATGTTTTTGTGCCCTGTTGCCTCTGTTTAAAGTGAATCAGCTTATTTATTTTATTTTTTCACTTTTATTCCACAAACGTCTGAAACAGGACGGATTTTCTGTGCCGCTGTCCGTGGTGCTGAAAAGGAGGTTCCTGTAGTTTGCTCTGTTTGTGTTTGTGTGTTTACGATCCTGGACTTCAGTGTCTTTTAATTCCTTCCGCCCACTCAGCAGCAGCAGCAAAACATCCACATAAACATAAATAAATAGAGAAACTCGTCTTTGCTGAGAACAATCTCACTCTGATGAGCGGTTCCACTCTGTGGCGTAACAGATGTCGAGGCTCTTACTCAGGAATAACTGCTTCTTAAACTAATGATGCATGCTGAGATAAATGGATGATGAGTTCAGAATGAGCGCCGAGATGATGAAGAATTGTCGCAGCTAGTTGAATAAAACTTCTTTTTTTTTTTTTTTTTTTGTGCGTGTGTGTGTTTGTGCCCGGCAGTCGACCATATGTTCGTTTCACACTTTATATGCAATACCAACTCTGCTGGAGTCTGGGGACCACGCTGTGACCCGGACGCTCGACAGGAAAGAGACTCGGTGATGTTTCATAATGAAAACGCGAGTCTGTAAAAGTGATTGATTCTCCCGACGGCTGCTCACGTCAGCTCACCTCTGTGTTTATATGAATGTTTGCAGCAGCGCCCCTTTCCTCCTGTTTGAAGCCGCAGCCAGTGGGAGACAGAATGATGCCTTCAGATGCTGCAGCGCATATCACAAATCAATGCATATTCCCTGAACGGCAAAACTAATGCACAGTTTATCTCGCATTCAGGAGGTAAATGGAGTTACGGTGGGCTCACACAACCAGACTGCAGCTCTTAATCAAATGTACTGAAGCGAAGGGAAGGTGGGGGAGGGTGCGGCAGTGAGTATGTTCTGTTCGTACCGAGCAGTAATCCCATAACCACAATTGAAATCCCTCTTTATTTGTCAAGCATTGGTTGAGCTCAGTGAGTTGATATTGATTCTGAAGGATATGAAACAGATGATCTCTGTTCAGGCTTCAAACCGCCGCGTGTTTCATGTCCTGCTTTACTTCATGTTTTCCTGCTTCTTCCTGATTATTTGGTTGGTTTCTCCTTGTGTGTTCCTCCCTCATTAGTTTCACCTGTGTCTTGTTAACCCCTATACTCTGTATATATAGTCCTGCCTTTTCCTTTTTCTCTAGTTAAGTCGTCTGTTGAGTTACCTGCTTGTTCGCGTTCCCTCGTGTTTCTGTTCAGCTCAGAGTTTCTGTCTTTTGTTTGTAATTTTTTTTTGTTTTTTGGATGAAGCTGCCTCTCACTGCAGGTTTTTCTGCCTGATTACTTTCATTCAAGTTTTGAGTCTTGAGCATATCAAGCTTTTTGGTTTGTACTGGTGCAGATTGAAACGCAGAGTTCGATCGGCACCTCCTTTTCAGTTTGGAACCAGAACAAACAAACAAACAAAAAAAACCCACTGTGGCATAAATTTATCAAAAGAGATAAGTTCTCTTATGTTCAATTTCAATTAATTTATTTAGGCAGGGACAGTGCACATCAATGAGCATTCATTTCAAGAAAAAAGAGAGACAAAATATAGATGTACCTGCAGCCGAGGACAGCGCCCTGTCAGAGGTTAATCAGCATAGTCCCTAAAACTAATAATACAGTACACATAAAACATACAAGTTACAATAGAAAATACATAAGACATAACCTTGTCATCATCTTATATAGTTGCCCCGTAACGTATAATAGTAACAAGTGAACGGTGGGAGGAGGCTGTATAAGATGTGTAGATGAAGTTGTGCAGCAACACAACACAAAGTCCAGTTCATAGTTCTTGTTGTTGTTATGATCAGATGTGGTTGTTACCAATAGCAGATATAAGAATAGTCGGGGGTCAAAGGGTTGAGGTTATGGAGACAGAGACAAAAAAGACAAGTAATAATAGATAAATTAATATAAGAAAGAAAAAGAATATATAGAATATTTCTCTGTTCAGGTAGCTTTAGCTGTACATTCCCAGTAAAAACCTGCAGTTCATGCTGCATTTTGACTCATTTTAACTTTTTTATAGCACATTCTGTGCTCATTGTTACCTTCGGTAACTTGTGCCAAGAATACTGGATTCCTTTAAACAATAAAATGCGTCAGTAACATTACTTAAGGAGACGTGATGATACTCTCAGTGGACTTCAACTAAACATCTATGAAGACGTCCAGCTCCATTGTTCCATGAAATAGTTTTTACTTTCCAGGCTGCTAGCTCGCTAACTCACACATTCACATCAGTTTGCTGAGAGACTCTCCTCTCAGAATAGTGAACACTGACCAAACTGCAAGAACTGTCAACAAGCTGGGACAGAAAACACCTCCACATTCATGGAGAGGAAGTTGAGTTTCTGGAAAAACCTGAAGTTTCTCTGACTAAATAAATAAATAAGAGACTTTCTCATTAGAAACTAGTTGTAAGCCTTGATACAAATACAGTTACTGAAATGAATAAAAATAAATAAAATGTTGCCAATTACTAAAATGAAAAAATAGAAACAGTAAAATTCTATTTATTCTGATTTTTCTTAAGTCTTATTTATTCTGATTTTACGTAGTTTTACCTTTTCATCTCTTCTGCCTCTTTTGTTGTTGAGTAGCTAAATACAACTGCATGTACTGAGTATAATGACAATTATATATAATTTCATAATTTATTCATCTTATGCTGCTAACCTGAATATATTCATATTCATGATCATTATTCAAAAAAAAATTGACTGAATGTGACTGAAGTTTTACAAAAATCTGAAAGAATTTTAATTTAATTCTTAAAATTTAAATTACTTAATATTATAGTATATATTATACATTATAGAACAATACAGTGAATTTGTGACTGTTGAGTAGTACTACAGTAGTGTTAGATATAATGTGTTTTACGGTAGATTCCTGTTAGTTAAAGGCCAGTTAGTTACTGTAAATATGCAAATACTTTGCAGTGTAAATAATTAGTGAACTCTGTATATCAACACCATCCTGCTGGAAACACATGTGCTATTGTTAGCTACTGAGCTAACGGATGATGGTGCACAAAACGTTAAACTGAAAGGGATAATCAGCGACTGCTTCCTCTGAGGGACTTGGTAGAGTAACTCCTGAGCCACAAACACAGTAGTCTGTTTATTTCATCAAAAAGTCTGAGACGGGACGAGTTCAGGCGCCGGGGAGAGCGGCTGTCAATCACAGCCGTCAATCAACATCCACGCTGCAGACAACAGAGCCTCTACCAGCCTTCACATCTTAATAACGGAGCAATCATTTCAGAAATGTGCCCCTGCACGCTTGTCTTTGAGGGAACTTCAACTCCAATCACTGGGAGTTAAAATAGTTCCACAGTGTCCACTGTTTGTTCACAAAAAAACAACAAAACAAAATGAAATGAATTAACTGACCTGGCAGCAGAGACATAACATTTATTTTTTATTCCAAACAAGCTCTGAATCAATCAAGGATGGACAAATGCAGTTCCTCTAATGTCCACTAGAGACACTACTCAACTAATGATGATCGATACAATTTCCTTTCCGAGCTGATACTGAGTGAAATTCAGGCTAGTATTAGTGATACTTTGTGGTTTAACCCGAGGTGTTTCACAAGGTTTGTTGTGTTGCCACAACTTAATAGTTTAGTTACTTTCCCCTGTGAAGTTTTTAGAGTCAATTTTAGAGCAAATTAGTTTATGTCATCCGCTAATGCTAACAGACGAATGATCCAAATCCCCTGGACAACAGTCAACTTCACCAAACAAAGGAGGCTGCACATCAACTATCTGATAAAATTATTAAACCTTTAGCTTCACAGAGATACCTGTTACACTATCCCATCTAACAACACACCGTGGAGGACTATTAAAGGTCATTGGTGTTGCTGAGTAGCAGACTGTTTTTATACAGGCTATACATATCTGCAGCTCACAGTATGAAGCACATGAGCTGTCTGTATTCAGGTCAAAAAATAGATTTCATTGGTGCAAATCATTAATTTCTACTGTGTTTTTATTAGGGATGTCATCAGAGATATTTGGTCTCGCCTTGATTTTCATCAGATAACAGTTGACTTTAAAAAATCTGAAGTTATCTAACCTCTACTAGAGACGTCTCCTAGTTCTCATTTTCCCAAGAGTCTGTTGTATTTAAAAATTATGACACAATTTCCTGAGTTCTTCAATTAGCTGTTCAGAGTCACAAATAAAAAAGTGGAAGAGTGGAAAAGGTTCAGTTAATCTGTTCTGTGCTGATGAACTGCAGCTCGGATTCTTTGCAGCTTCCCGTCTGTGTTTCTGTCGGAGCAGCACTCAGCAGCTCAGATGTGGATCTAAAGCATCCCCATGGAAATAAATGTTCTTTCTACCCTGATGTCCATTTCCTGTAAGCACTCAGAGCCTCTCCACCTTTCGGTTTTATTTTTCTCCCGAGTGTCTCTGGCACAGCGTGAGGACCTATCAGTCTCTCCGGGCCGCCCGCTGTGCAGCAGCACTGATGTAGAGTATGTAAATGGCCTAAGTGCACTTCCTCACATAGCGCATTGATGATAAGTGAATAGAGCTGCGGCATCTGTTGAGAGCGTGAGCTTGTTATCAGCATGCAACCGGAACGTCAGGGGCTGTACATCAGCGCCATCAGAAGAGAGGAACACTGCATATGTACAGAAACACCATGCTCTGAGTTAACAATTAGAAACAAATATCAAGTATTCAGCAGATTATCTAATGCATTTATTTCACTAATTTATGTTTCCCTCAATGTTGTTTGTCTCTCATAATGTCCTGGTGTCCAAATGAGACACAGCAGAATGATGAGTTTACCCTCACAATGATCTTGAACTTCTACTGCTGCTATGAGTAAATACTGAAGAAAGGAAGTCTATGTCTATAAGCTTATTAACACAGAACATGCTGCAGCACCTGAGACATTACGTACTGAACAGCATTTTGATATAATATTAATGGTGCTCATTGGAATTGAACCTAGATGTGAATGGTTGTTTGTCTCTCTGTCAGTGCGTTTACATGCAAGTGAAAAAAACTAATTTTTTCCAGACTCTAACTGGACAAATTAAGTGCATGTAAAAGCATTAATCCGACTAAAATTGGAGTTATCGGATTAAGAGACCCAGATAATCGGATTATAACAGGATAACGCATGTGCACATACTCCACAACTGCTGCGCTGGCGTATGACCGTGAACAAAAAAATCCAAGAAAACCAGTCACAGAAGAAGAAGAAGAAGAAGAAGAAGATAAACAGAGCCGGTAGAAGAACCACCTGAGGGATTATCTGCACCAGAAGTAGCGCACACATAAGTGAACTATTATCCGTCTGGTTGCTGTTTAAATGCCGGTCTGCCACATGAACGACTCTTGTTAATTACATGATGTAATAGGTCAACCGGAAAATTCGGCTGTATTAACGTGGTGTTAACCCACTGAAAAGTCACATGTCGCCAACTAGTGTGGAGGAGGAGGACATGTTCCCGTCAGTTACTCGATTTTCTCTGCTGCATGTAAACTGGGACAAGGACCTCATTCAGAAAGTTGAATTTTGAGCAAAGCTCCATTAATCTGTGTATGTAAACGTGTTAGCCCTGCGATAGACTGGCCCCCACCTCCTGCACAATGACAGCTGGGATAGACTCCAACCCCCTCGCTATCCTTCAAAGGACAAGTACAGAAAAGACTTTTAGCTGCTATATACGAAAAAGGCTTCTGAGATATATACCATTTTTTTTATTTATTTTTACACTGTCCCATCTTACAACATGCTGTGGACTACTATTAAACAGCACAGAATTATACAGAATACACATATCTGCAGTCAACAGTATTGGTAAACTCATGTGTTTACTTTCAGTTCTATTAGTTGACATTGTTGCTGTGGTTGTAGAACGGGTTTTTTTTTTTTTTTTGTCCTAGATGTCTGTGAATGCACCATGCAAAATGTGGAAATTATGGTAAAGCTGAGAGTTTGCTGAACAAGAGCCGTGTATTGGATGTGTCAGTGTTCAAGATTCAGTAAATTTGCAGAAAAGCCTAGCCTAGCATCATTTGTGTGAAATGCTACAATATGTATTTGGGTCAAGACTCCTAGATTCCATTGTTGCAAAGCATTACTTTGTACTATGAGTGACATCAAAAGTCCCATATTATGCAAAATTCACTTTTTACAGGTTTTCTAACAGTAATATGTGTCCCCATAGGCTGTATATGAAGTCCATGAAGTCCCTGAAGTGAAAAAATTCTGTCACTTCCCTCACTTACTTGCTCTACATTTTAGCAAATGTGTGCTCAAACAAGCGGATCTGGGATTCGTCCCTTCTTGATGTCATGCAGGGAAATAGCCACTCCCTCCAGTGAATATTCCAAAAAAATATATGGCTTATTGAATTTAAAAACTAAGAAAGTGTAGTTCGTTCTTGGCGGTTAACAAGAGGCAGTTAGCGGAAGCTAGAATTAGCTACATGCCAGTAACTGTTAACAACACATATGAACAAACTCATAAACACAAACGTCCTGCTGCAGCCACAGAGTCTGAACTTCTTCAGGAACCTTCTGGGTCAGATTCTGGCTCAAAATGTTGAATGACAGCGTCTCTACCAGCCATAGTCATAAACCCACCGTAAACATTAGCGCAGCACGGTAATGCCAGCGAAAGCCGCATTCTCTCCCTTAGAGAGGCGTGGAGTGGGTGTGGCCAAACACAGCTCATTATCATTTAAAGGTACAGACACAGAAGCAGCATGTTGTCAGTAAAACTCACTAGAGCCCCTTTTTAACTGGTCGAAATTCAGGACCAAGGCTGAATTTGGGTAATACACTTTAAAAACAATGATGATGGACCTCTGACACATATATGGAAATTGTTGACAAAATGTATAATATGGGACCTTTAATGTTGACACGACTTTCCCCACATCAAAACTGGAAATCGTTCAACCCCCTACCATCATATATATATCATTTTTAAGATCTTCGAGGTGTTTGCAAATTACAAAGTGGTGAATGCACTAGAAGAGAAGGTTAATGA
Organism: Mugil cephalus; assembly: GCF_022458985.1. Taxonomy (NCBI): domain Eukaryota; kingdom Metazoa; phylum Chordata; class Actinopteri; order Mugiliformes; family Mugilidae; genus Mugil; species Mugil cephalus. Next base: position 29,378,264 of record NC_061772.1, read on the forward strand.
AGTCTAAAGAGCCGCAGCAATGGGGAGGATATGAAAACTTTCGGAGATGTGAAGTGGGAAAACTTGAACTAATCTATCCCAGAAAGGTGACGACCAGTGAGGAAACTCACACCTGAAGGAGACTCCGTCCATGACTTCGGTTCCTACCACAAAGTCCAACATACTGACAGTGAGCTTCAAGCAGCGAGCACAGAGGAAGAGCTAGCTCAGTCCATGCATTATCAAATTTTTATTGTTGTGCATAGGCAGCTGGAGCCTGGAAAAACCACTAAAGACAATGTCCACTCCTTTGCTGAATTGATATTTTTCTAATATGATATAACACATGAAAAGAAAACTTGAGAATGTCTAAAAACCTACATCTTAAAACCTATAGCCCAAACTCCTCCTACTATTTCATCCAGTTTGTATAAAACAATCATTTATCTGCAGTGACCCTTTACTCATCCCACACTGACTCTTAATTAAAAGCTGTTCTGCTGCCTCGGCTTTATCTTCCATATAGAGCCGGTCCCGGTGGAAATAAAGCGGAGGAACAAAACATTACATAAATAGTGCAGCATTACTCAGCAGTGGCCTTCTGGAGGTATTATACTCTATATGTCTATATGCTGGCTGTCAGCTGTTCTCAGAGCCTTCCTGCGTTCCCTTTGTGGATTTCAACAGAACATTTTTTCTTTTTTTTCTGTTCTAACTCTTTTACTTTTGTTGATGTGAGAATCAAAGGAGCAGAAGCAGATGCAGCAGCGGTAGTATCGCGTCTCCTGCAGACAGGAGCGCTGCAGGAGGCTATTAGCATCTATAAAGGAACATTGATTCTGTAGCCAGTGCATTACTGTCTTTGTGGACGTTCTGTCTCCACACAGACTCAACAAATCAACACCGTTAATGCAGCTCTCTGAGGCGGCTTCCTGCTGAGACGAGTCCTCGTCAGAGATGCATTTTAAGGGTTGTTTTGTTTTTTGGGTCTTTTTTGTGCTGCTGGAGGACGGAGTCGTCTCTGTTCTGCTTCCACCTTCATCGTCTGCTTCTGCTTCATCTATAATTACTTCTGACGACCTCTAAAGTGGATTTTAATGAGCTGTTTTCTGTTGTGTAATTGGTAAAAAAAAAAAATAAATAAATAAAAAAATTAAGTTTTTTGCAGCTTTTTGAAAATGCAAGTTGATAAAAAAGGACTTTTCTGGAAATTGTGGTTCATCGTAAACTTTCATTAAAAAGTTGATCACTTTTAATGGAAAAAAATTTAAAAAATTAAAATGATTTCAAAACTTGAAATTAATTGACTGAATAAATTGATTTATAATGTCATGCATTTTATCATTTATGACATTAGTCAGTTTTCAGTTACTCATAATATATCAGAATCTACCTGAGTAATTAAAGTACAGTAGGTGGCACAGTCGTACACAATAATATCCAGCAATTTAAATAAAGAGTGAACTCCCAGTTACCTTGGACCACAGCAACATCACCTGCTTCCTGCACTTTCTAAAAAGCCTTTTAATGACCTCTAAAGCATATTTTGCAGTTTTTTTTTTTTACAAATGTTAGACACAAAGATTTGACCCACGCAGAAATTTCTTTTCATTGTGTGTATCAGCGACTGGCAGCTGGGTTGTTGATTGGCCGGATGATCGTGCTGCACAAATGAACACAATCTAATTAATTGCACTTAGAACTATTCAAATCCCAGTTGACTTTTTCTGCAATCATAAAACATTAACTTAAGCTATTTTAATACATTGTATTGCTCTCGTCTTTAAGCGTCAATGATTTGACAGCTCATTATATCCGATAATTAAATGGACCACGATAAACGAATGCTTTTAGTGCTGGAGACAGATGTGTAATTATCAGTGAGAAACATGTGAACGCTGCCTTGAAATAAAACTGAATGGAACCGCTGCACTCACTTTTTAAAGTGAGACTTCTTTTTGTTGTAGGAAACTTTTGGAAGGTGTAGTTAGAGTTTCTCCAGGAGGATTTAGAAAGGGCATCATCAGGTCAAGTGGAAGAATTCTGTATTTTAATTGAAAGTTGAGGCATTTTAGAAATCCTTAAAGTTTGACTTTGTGCTGAAGTGACTGAGTGGGTGGAGCTGAGACTCGTGCTGAGTAAAGTACTCACACTGAGGGCAACATAGTTGATACTGCTGCATCCTTCTTCTTCTCCAACAAAAGCCTTGGCAGTACAAAGAGTTCAGTGCCACTTAAAAGCATTAGCAACCTTCAGATTTTTCTACATTTCTGCATAGAAATGATTCAAAACTTCAACAGATTTTCATACAAGTCCTGGAAATAGAAAAGGAGATTATTTATACAGGAAAGATAATCATTAGTTCATATCTGAGAGATGCAAAAGTCAGTGAACTCTTGTGTCCGGTATCTGTTGTGAGCTCCTTGTAACTAAATGTTCCTGGTAACAGCTGGTGAGTCCGAGGAATTTGATCCTCAGAACAGAACCAGTTCAGTTGTGAGATGTTTACTCTCATCCACTGATGCTACAACATTTCTACTGGACGAAGGTCAGGACTTTGACTTGTTCCTAAACATTCATCTGGTTCTTCTGGAGAACCACTGGTGTTCTTGGGCTCCTTGTCTTCCTCCATGACCCAGTTTCTCTTCACATTCAGCTCATGGACTCATGCCCTGACATTTTCTTTCAGAGTTCACTGGTAGAATTCACAGTTCATTGGTCCATCAATGATGAGCAGATGCAGCAGAACAGGCCCAAACCAGGACATTAGCGCCCCCATGTGTCATGGAGGGATGAGGTTCTGATGCTGGAATGCAGCGTTGGTTCATCTCCAAACATGACGATGCCCAAACATTTAAACCAAACTATTCTACTCTGGTCTCATCTGTCCACTAAACATTGTCCCACATGTCCTTTGTGGACAGAGAGCAGTGTCTTTGGTTGTTGAGTGGATTCATCAACATGAACATCAGCCAATGTGAGAGAGGCCTTTAGCTGCTTAGAAGTTCCCCTGGGTTCCTCTGGTTCCTCTCCCACTATGATGGAGTGATGTTTGTTGGTGGACCACTCCTGTGGAGGGGAACAGTCGTCTTCAATCTGTCTGACTCTCTGTGGATTATTTGTGGCTTCCAGACTCTTTAGAGATGGTTGTGGAACCTTTTCCAGCCTGATGAGCAACAACAACTCTTTTTCTGAGCTTCTCACAAAGCTCCTTTGACCAATCAGACTGAGACAAATCCCTGATTTATAGAAACTAAACCAGGAACTGAACGACACCTTAGTATTATCACATTGATGGAAAAACTCCTGAACAGTTGGACTTTGTAATCGTCGAGGGGCTCTTTACAGATATGTAATATTTAATCATTCTCCTCAATAAACAAACACAAAAGTATAATATTTAATTTGTTTGACTGGATTCTCTTTGTCTACTTTCACATAGTTTTGAATAACTTTTATGTTGAAAATTCAGAAGGCTGAAAAAACTTTTGAGAAGTTCTGTGTATTAACTTGTGTGTCATATATTTATGAACATATATTTTTGGACATGATATTATGATATAATGAAACCATCACAAGGAGAGAATGTAAGGCATTCATTATCTGTAAAAGATTCTGCCAAAATAGTAAAGTGGTTATTTTATTTCTGATTAGGTTTTACAAATTATATTTGAGCCGCTGAAACTATGGGGACGTAAAAAAAATTTTTTAAAAAAAACTTCTTAAAGGAAAAGGAATAAATATTAAAAATGATGTTGGAGAATAGTATCACCTGTTCTACAGAGGTTCAGTTTTAGATCACGTCTCACATATGCCATCGTATTAAATGCTTCCAGAATCATATCGAAACAAGTTTAATATGTTTTATAGCATCCGTTCAGTCAGTAGCCAGAGAGAAAACAGACGGATCCTCCGATAAATCTAAAAATCTGCTTAATCTTCTTAATCCTCTTAAGCTAAAATTTAAGAGTGGAAACACACATAACGTGTGCTGCAGGAACTTATATCCCCAGGAAAGTTCCTGCACATTAGAAAATAGAAGTTCTGATAAAGCACACGTTTGCACATTTGACCAAGTCCGAAAATCATTAGAGAGGAAGACAGTTGCTTGACTTGTTTCTGTTAACGACCAGAAACAAACTCAATTGGTTTCCATTAACCGTTAAAATACTTATTTGCCGTTTAACTGGGACGGTTTGTCCCTGTCCTCTTTCCCTATGAACGATCTCATCTCTCATTTTCAGTCAGAGGCTCCAGCCTCAAGGTGTGAATGGGGTTGAAACTTCTTGGGGACAGAAGTTAGGACTGTATTGTAAATTGATGGCAGATTATATCTCAGTCCGCTTCCTCTGTTCAGAGAAAGTTTTAACAGCAGAGATGGCTTCCATTACTCCAGTTTTTGATAGACCATGACCTGGATGACTGAGAACCTTCACACACACATTTGACCAAATCACTCAAATGGAACAAAAAGAACCAATGAGTCCAAAATGTATTGACTGATTGTATTTCTCATGTCACAAAATCCAAACTTTAAACCATGTTGTTGAAAGACATTTAATGTTTTCTCAGTTTCTTGTATAAAGTTTTCATGAGACTTTGACAAACTGTCGATTATTTTGTCTGTGAAGGTTCTCAGCTCATGATGGGGGAGGTTTGACTGAAGATAGAAAATGGAAAAACAGAACTCAGCAAAATGCCAGTCAGCCATCATGTCTTTAAACTATAACTGGGCACTGGTCCATGAGTTATTTTTCTGGTTTTCACCACATCTGTAGCAGCTAGCTAACACTAACATCAGCCTTTACTATTGCATCCTTTTATGCAACCAAAATGGCGCTGATGATACAAAATGCACTGCGGCTTTGTGAATGTGACGTCACCTGACGACGATTGATTCCAAGCAGCTTCTTCGGTCCTAAACGACTGGTGGAGGGCGTTGGCATTTAAATGGGAACATCTGTGGCTGTTGTCCACCTGAAACTCACATGACTGGGGTCTGTTTACACCCACATACTGACCTGTGGTTGTGTATGAATGCTGCTCTAACGAACCGCTAATGCACAGAGTCTCCACTCTCAAGCTGTAAACAGGGAACAGATGTTAAGGCTGTTTTTGTAAATCAACGGCAAATTATATCTCGGTCCAGACTGACACGCATGGCTTCCTCCTCTTTCAAGCCATCTGTCTTCTCTTTGCTGAAGACGTGGATGTCGCTGTCTTCTTAATCATTGCTGTGTTTTCTTTCTCTCTTTCAGGATGTCCCTCAGGCAGCGGCTAATGTCACTCGATAAGACCAGCAGTCAGGAGCTAATGGCAGCTATTTTTGTTCTCAAAGGCTCATTTAAAACCCTCAAAGAGCAGCAAATTGCGACAAATGACTAGTGTGGCAGCGGTGGACTCTCGTCTGCTTTTGTACTGATTGATAGTTATTGCTCCTGGGAGAGCTGAGGAATGCTCACAGTGGAGACCCAGCACCAGAGTTTTGGTTGCGTACAACCAGCAGGTTACTGGTTTGATTCCTTCCAGGAACATTTCTCTGCTCTTTCTCCTGCATTTTCCGCCTCTCTCTACTGTCAAAATAAAGGCAAAAGAGTTTTTTATTCTTATTTCAACCATATGTAGCAGGTGCAGAACGTAGTGAGATGAGAGGATGTTCCTCCAGGATCATGGAGCTACATGAAGACATAGGACACAAGAGGCTGAGCATAAAGTGTGTGTGTGTGTAAATGTATGCAGACGATACAAAAGAAGACAAACTGTGCAAAGACAGACAATACAACACAGACAGCACAAACACTTAGAAGACAATGCACTTGCACTTACTAGGACACTAAAAGAAAAAAAAACACAATCATAGCTTAAGTTGCTGGTTTTCAATCACTAAAAGGGTATAAATCAAGGTAAACAAATGTTTGTGTGGTTTAAATAAATGAAGAATTTAAAAGTTAAAATTTTTCCGTACTTGTAATTTTTGATGTTGGTTTTATTTATGTTCAACTAAGCTACTGTGACCAAGTAAATTCCCTCGTGGATCTAAAAGTTTGTTGTTGCAGACATAAATGCGCATTCTGTTCCAAAACCACCATCTATTCTTCATCCGTCCAGATCATCGAGCTCAAAGTACCAAGTACTCAAGTTCATGTTTGATTCCTTAGGTAAGACAAGGGGAATAGGTAAAAACTAGAAAAAATAATCAAACATCATGACTGAAAGTTAAAGAAGACAAAATTAACATTTTTGAGAAGTTTGCATACTTGGTTTTGCTAAACGGTCAAAGTACATACACAAGGAGGCAGTTGGAGAAGAGGAGAGGTGAGAACGTGACGTAAAACAGGACGTGGGAAAAACAGAAGCACAAAATTTCAAAGAGAAACACAAGTTAAGGAGCAGCTGATGTTCTACACACCTAGAGGTTGAACCTTAACTGCTTGAAGACTCTCGTAGATTAAATTAACAAGGTCAAACAGCACATGAATGCAGGGAAAAATCTGGGCAAAAGTTGGTCTCCTGTAGCTTCCTAAAGTCTTTCCTTGTCTTCTCCTGGAGTCGACTGGATTCAGTCCAATAAATCGTTCAGTCTTAGTTAGTGTAGTGTGGAGAGGGCAGCTCGTACCTTGTGTTCTCTACTCCAGAAATGTTCTGGTCCTCCAACGCTGCCATGAACTCTCTAACCCTCTGTAGAAGATTAGTCTCCAGGAGCTTCTTTCTTTTAAACCCAGCGTTCAGAGTGTGTTGTTGTTGTTTCTGTGCAGCTCAGTGAACTCAGTGTATTCAGTCCTGACGTTAGCCAACCACCATTAAAGCTGAAGAGGGCAGACACAAGTTGACACTACAGGGATGTGGGTTTGGTTCATGGCAGACCTAAAATAAATAACTGCAAAAGATCAGTCTGGTCCTGATGAAGCCTGATACCGAAGCTAGAGCTTCCCTAGACATAACGCTTCCAGCCTCGTATTCACAGCATCTCCTTCTCCTTCTTGCTACTGTCTTGGTCGTTGCTGGACCCTGTGAATCCTCTGAGTAACTGTCTCTCACACATCTTTTCGCATGCATCCCGCCCACACATGTGCAGACACTCTGACATTTCTGTGGCCGTGAGGGTGGCGCCGCGTCGCTATTGTCGTGCGAGGAGCGGCCAGCGGAGTGAAAATATGGCAGCGAGCAGTTCCCACACACGGAGTTTCGGTGGGATGTCGCTGTCGTGACCTTTCTGCTCCAGAACCAGAGGTGGTACAGCTGCTGTGGTGACTAAAGGACGGGGGGACGCTTTCACAAAATCCATGTGGGGAAAAAATGGACGGAAAAATAAATCAAAGGACCCCTGGAAAAGTGTGAATAATAGTAAAGTGCTTTCACTCAAGCCTCACATTAACCACGTGATACTGACACAACAGCACGTCATGAACTGAAACTAAAGTGGTTCCTGCCATTTATCAATTATTATTATTATTATTGTTGGTCTAATGATGTAAAATGTTGAGTTTTACTCTTGTCAGTGGGTGTTAGAGTCTCTCTACTCTGAGACCACTGGTCAACGTCAGCTATTTCCTTCCTGAAGAGTTTTTCTGAAGCTCAGTGTGTCGTCTCCGTCCTCTAGCTCCTTAGTAAAGCGAGGGCTAAAAGACACACACGTATCAAAGCAGAAACTTAATGCTGTATTTAGGCATTGATAGAATTTAAACAGGTGAGTTGGGTGAAAGTTCTCTCCTGTGAAGTTGAAGGTCTGTGAGGATTGAGTGTTGCAACACATGCCAAAATGAATGCATGTTCATTTTTAATGCAGTCTTGCAGCACCCTGATGTAGCCAGACTCACCTCTTATCTGAGTCTAGTAACACTTTCAACCAATACAGATTTAAAAATAAAAAACTTTGCATCAGCTGCATCGTCCTCCAACCAATTGGAGCCATTTTGGAAATAGGAACAAGTTCATCTCCATGGTGCTCAGATGACGTGTATCACTACACTTCTTACTTACAAATTCACACACATAACCACCACAGCTGGCGGAATTATCAGTCTGCCCACACCAGATCTAACACATCTCAACAACACGGCTGTTACACGCGTCGCAATCGCATTAGAACAGGACCTCACACACCCACTAAACACCCACTCCACCCCCACTCCCCTCAGGGCGAACACACAGAGCACCGAGGTGGAGAAGGACTTTGGAAAAAGCCTGATACCTGCTCTCACAGCTGCCCTTAACAAGAGGCCTCGTAGACGGGTCAGAGCGTGAACTCAGCTAAATGTTAAATACTGTTTCGTCTCTCGTGTGTTTGATCGTGTGTCTTGTTCTGTGCTGAACTGTGGTGGACTTTGTGGAAGGGACAATAAAGTCTAGGTCTATTTCTTCTTCTGTTCTTCACCACATAAAACCAAATGATCTGATTGACCGAGCAGATCTTTGTCAGAGCATAATCAGTTAATCAGAGACTAACCTCCAGGTCTGCAGCGCATGCGGAAGTGCAAGAAGCTGCAGTTCATCGAGTGACCACTAGAGGCTCCAAAAGGGAGCAAATCCCCATAGACCCCCATGTTAAAAAACCCAACTTTACAGCATCATTAAACATGTTTACAGCCTGGTTCAAAACACGAGTTTATTTCACTATTCATGACAACTGTATGGGGGTGATTTTTTTTTGTTTATTTTTTATTAAGTTTTAAAATTCTGCATAATTAAGGCTGTTTTCGCTTTGAGTGACAGGTGTTTGAATTTACATCCCTCCCCCAGCGACAAGGAAACACCATGAGACACAATCCATGCCACTGTTGCTATGCAACTACATCACCTTGGTCACTGTTTTGCCAACTGCTTTTGTACATTTGTTCTTAATGCTAATTCTGTTTATTTTATTTTGCTAGTTAATACTTATTTTATTTGATCTTTCTTGTGTTTTTATGAGTGTTTACTTTTATGTGCAACGAAGCTACTGTGACAAAGTAATTTCCCTCGTGGATCATTAAAATCTGTCTAAGTCTAAGTCTAGCCTGAGCTAACAGGTAGCGGAGAGTTGGGTGGGCGCGTCTCAACATCCGACATGATGGACACACCATGTCCATATTTGGAATATCCAAGTGTGGGCGGAGTAAAGCTCATCCAACATGGCGACCGCGAGCTTCGCCCACTTCAGGCTTCATCTTCGAGGTTCTGAGTCCTATGTGTGACGTCACGATGGGTTCGTCCATGATATATACAGTCATGGTCAGACAATTTGACACAATATTGTTGGTGTCGTATTCAGCTTATAGATGGAAGACGTGATGACAGTAAACTGTACAAGTTATACACTGAATAATAATATTCGTGTCTCTTGTCACTATTAATCAGCCACCAGAAACCTGGAAACTATTCTCTATGGCAATGGAGGTGTGCTGAAAGAAATGAAGCAGCACTCTGTAATCTCGTGAACTCCAGATGCTGAATACAGGTATGTGTTAATGGGTAGAGATCAACTGTGGACATGCTGAACTGAAGCTGTGACCGAAATAATAAAAAAGTGACTCTATTGCATCTCTCTAACAAGCATTAGACTTTATCCTCGTGTGGTTTCTTACAACTATTCTCTGATTGGTCAGAAATGGGAAGTGGGTGTGGTCATTGCGAAAAAGTGAAAATGCAAGCAGCCACTCTGTGAACTCTGTGAACTCCCAGATGCTGATATTCACAGTGTGGTTGTTAATTTCTCCTGGGTAGAGATCAAACTGTGTGTGGGTACATGCTGAATGAACGCTGTGATCCGAAAATAATAAGAAAAGTGACTCTAGTTGCATCTCTCACAATGCTTAGCACGTAGGGTTTGGGTTTCTTGTGACTTGGCCAGAACAAACTTTGTTTTTGTTCCTTCTCACCTCAAGAACAAGCACAAATACAGAAGAAGCTTAATAAACATGACTATGGTCACGTTTAGGGACTTCAGGATGAGGAACATCGGTGGCCTTGTTCAATACTGAAAAAGTCAGCTGTGACTGGAAACCATTTCACATTTATAATTCACCAAATCCCCATTGTTCCCTGACCTTTACCGTCATGTGTTTACTGCCTACAGCGCGGTTCTGTCTCCAGCATCGTTTCATTCATTTATTAAATACGCTGCCTTTGATCCGGTCCGTGACTACGTCGCACTTGAACGCGGAAAATAATTTAGTTGAATAGAAATATAACCAATACAGAAGTTTATTTTGGTTTCACAGACATGGATTCATTTATATATGTATTTGTTGTATTTTCTGGTTGTGGCTCCGGGGTGAGGAGGCCGACGGGGTGCATGATGAGCTCTGCTCAGATCAAACCAAAGCCCTCATGCCTCCAGGCCACTATCCACGGTCCCACTGGTCCACAGACCCAGCTCTCTGTTGCCTGAAGGGAGACAGAAGAGAGGGATTATCTGTCTGCTTAAACTCCGCTGCTGACATGAGAGCATGTATGAACATTCTCTGTTTGGAGGTGCTGAAGGAATTCCAATCAGGCTTGTGTGCATGGTTTGATTTTCTTATTTCTCTCGGGGCCTGTTTCACATTTAAATCAATGAACAGTCTACGTTTTTGGACATAATTGAGCACAAGCAACTTAGGATAAAATATTACAAATACACAAGTGTGTGTGAAGTGAGTGAAGTTTTCTGAAGTCATTAGGTTTGATTTCTTTAAAACCTAAACAATGTAGTAAACGTCTTAGCACAGCATCAAAGCCATGTATGAAAAAAACAGTTTAAAGTTAAAGAATTTTTTTTTTTTCGGAAGGCTGCTATCTTTGGAAAGTACATAGCAACCGTTTCCTCTTGCTTCGTATTTATCGTACAGACAGAGTTGTGTTTTTTATTATTACTATTATTTTGGTAATTTGTGGTGGATGGAGCACAAATCAATGGCACATATTGATCTTCTGTCTAAACATTTGCTCCACAGACTGGGCCAGTCAGAGGAACATATTGTATTTGATTTGTTAAATAAATAACAAAAGGGAAGTTTTTAGTTAATTTTGTTCCAGTGAATTTAGAATGTGATGCTGGAATAGAGAAACCCAGGCTACAACACAAAAAACTATTTGTGGGTCAAAGCAAAGCAAACAATCAAAGAGGCAGCTCACATTTAGCCGGCGTAATAACTGGAACTCTCCTTGGCATGAGCAGCTATTATGGAGATATACATAGAAACCTCAGAGGAAGCTGAGGACAAAAAGATAAAAAGACAAGAGAAGGACAGAGTGGAATTAGTGTCACTAACAAAGAAGCCTTTTGTTTTTGTTTTCTGAGAAAACAAAATCCTTTGTTCGCTGCTGCAGCGGCTTCATGTGAGTGTGCGATGATATAATTATCTACTGTAGTAGCCAGGACTTTATTCGTACACCAAAGCCAGAAATACATCCCAAAAAATATCACTACTCTGTGGGTGACGTCTCAACCTGGAATCAACTGTTCTGTTGGTTTTCTAGGTTTATTAGTGTTGCAGGAACATCACTCTCTGAGAGGCAGGTTTAATATTAAAACTGTTGGAACGTGATTATTAATCATGCACATTATTTTAATTATTATGCTGATGCAAATCTGTTGTCATATTATGCTTTTCACTTGGTCCTATTGCGGTCATAAATGCAAACAGCACAATGTTAGTCACTGGACTAAGTGAAAATATCTTTGAAAATATATTTGTCTTCGACTTAAAACCACAATACATAAGCAGGATTAACTGGATGGGTTACAAGTTTGAAAACTGAGCTACCTCAACACAATAAGTCAGCAAGAGTAGGCTAGATCAAGAGCTAGCTAACCTAGCAAGTAACTATGTGAGCGACATCTCACTTTATCTAACCTTGTACAAAGACACTTTAGCTAAAATTTCATTCTTATTTTATTTTATTCTTACTCTTATGTTTACGTCTTGTTCATATCTGTTCTTTTCTTATGTCATGACTCTTGGATAAAAATAATTTCTCTGCGAGGATCAATAAAGTGATCTTGAATCTTGAATTTGTTGGCTAGGTAACATGTTAGCTAACTTGCATAAAAACACAACAGGCTATGTGAGTTTGGTTAAAAGGCCAAGTAAGAAGTTCACAAACTTTGTGAGCTTAAAAATCAATATGTGGGTGAGATTAGTTAGTTAGTTAACAAGTCAGAACTCTGAGCTAATCTTACAAACACAATAAATGAGCAAGAGTGGGCTAAGTAACGTTAGCTAACTCAGCAAGCTTAAAAACACAAAAGCCCATGAGTGAGTGAGATTAGTTGGTTAGCTAATTAGTTATTTTTCTATCTAGCTTAACAAATGTTGTGCACTGTGTGGTTGTGTTTAGACATCTTAGCCTTGTGATTTTTTTTAATAATAGGCGAGCACACTTAAAAAACAAAAAGTATTTATGACTTGGAGTGACTTGTCGAACACTTTGCAGAGCTATATTATTGCCACAGACAGATGCAACAAAATGGACATTAAAAAAGCTAAAAATCTAACAGCTTTACCTTTTTATTACACTTGTTCTCAGCTAACAGCTATGATCCAGACTGAAAAGAAAGATTCACTGACCTCAGGAGAAGAATCCTACTGACAGCGTTGACACTTTGGGACTTTAGTCTTTGCAAATATTTGATAAATTGATGTGAAAGTTGATGCATATTTTCATGGCTTCCACTTTGGGAATCTCTATACATATTTTTCCTCACTCAGCCTGAACCTCATGGATTGAGGACAGTCATGTTTACCAGATGATTCAGCCCTAAAGACTGAGCACATTTTTTCCTTTAGTTGAACTATGAAGTTCACATTTCTGACTTGTTTCTGAAGTCTTCCCCTAAAATTCTCCACTCCTCTTCTTTATTACTACTGGCAGAAACAAAAAGGTTTTTTACGATTTCTTTGGAACTGTTGCATCTGTTGTTCACTGTAGGGAGTGTGCATTGATTATAATTACCAAGTACCCAGAATTTTATTACACTAGATCCAAAAATAACCATCCACAGTTGATGAGCAGCTAATGAGTAAAAAACGTCAGAGAAGAACATAAATTGTGTCATGTATAACATTTGTTGAAGCATTATTCTCTTCCTTCACCTGTAGTTTGCCTTGAGATGCTCACTGGGAAAAACTGCACCAACATGCACACGCAGCACAATGTCCTATACGATCATTGTGGATTTATTGCTGTGTGCTCTTTGCAAGAAAGACTTCTTTGTCCTCAGGTAACACCTTACATAAATATCTGCCTCGACAAGTTGCATTTGAATCATTACCACAGCAAAAACAATAAAAGTTCACGGCGGAAATGCCAACAGCCATAAGTCTTTCCTGAGTCCAAATATTTTCCCAACTTGAGTTGTCATTAGAAAGTGACCTCACCTGTGAGTAACTGGAAAGAAAGTCATGACTGCAAAGTCAACATCAGGGACTGTATGTGGGACCGGGAGAAAACGTAATGCAGGAGATGAAATATGAAATCTTTTGAAGAATGTTTTAGAAAATGAAAAAAGGCAGTTTATCTGTTCACTGTGGTCACTCTCGTCTCTGCAGACAGATTTATAATCTCACCAGTTATCAAAGGACGTGAGGAGGAGGAGGGAGGGAATTAGGATAAAGATGGGAATCTACAAACAAATGTCAAATAAATATTTGTTTCAATTCAAACTAGCCTTTAGAGTAGATGAAGCAATAACTGTGAGATTAACGCTGAAGGATTAGAGTCAAACATTCTCAGCTAACAAGGTCAACAACTACAACTATGAGACGGTTAGATCTTGTTGAACAGAGCATCAATGAGACCAGCTTTTATTTGTCTAGATCAGGCAGCCAGCAGGGGGAGCAAGGCTGTGGGCTTAATTTGAGTCTCTTCGTCCAGGTGAAATGTCGTATCAACAGGAGCAAGAAAGAGCTAGCTTAAAATGCTGGTGCGGTTTCATCAGTGAGCAAAACATCATTCATTAATACACAGGATTAGATGTTATAATCCCTTGTGCCATGATCTGAGACAAAACACATTTAGAAACATAGTCCAACTGAAAACCAGCAGGCTAGCAGTCAGCTACCAACTAGCAACCAACAAGAAGACACCTGCTAACTAGCCTAGCCAGCAGCAGCAGGTAACACAAAGATAATGTAGTAGGTTTGGTTGTGGAGCTAGCTATATGTCTTGGATACTCCACATCATGTATTTGTGTCGTATCCCTTTAGGAAAACATGAACATGATGCTAACACTCAAGACCTTCTCACATATAAAGGGATTCTGTCGTCATCCATCTGTTCGTAGCCAACAACTGGTCCCTAGAGGATGTTTCAGGCTCAGGTTGGTTAAACTGTAAATACATTTACAACCAGGTGATATGTCTGGAAGGAGCTGTCAGAATATTTATGTGTGGAAAATCAAGTTTATGACGTCTGAAGGTTGTCAGTCATCCAGGTCATGATACGTCCAACAAATGTTAAAGAACGCTACTGAACATCTGTGAACATTAGAAACCTGTTTGACTAGTTTCTGTTAATGATCAGATATTTACCTGTCGGTTCTAGTCTCAAGGTGTGAATGGGTTTTTAAGACCTGACAGAGAAAGATTATTTCTTTTATTATGTAGCTCCTGGTTTTAATTTCTTACCCTTTTACATATGTCCCACCATTAAAATATATATCGGTGTATAAACAGAACTTTCTGTTTTTCTATTTGACAATGGGTTCACCTCACACTGCCTGTAACAAAGGCTGTAGAAAAATAAATTAAATAAATGTACAGGTGCGTCTCCACCTCCTCCCATTTTTCAAACTGATGCTAGAATAAATTTTGACTCGGAGCCAGAGTTAATATTGTACTTATTCATTTTTTTTCCTACTCTCACGTTCCTATGGGACCGGTTGTCAATGGCAACGGTCAATCATAATAACGTCCTGATTTTATAGCTTTGAATAAAATGAATACGTACCACTTGAACGTATGTACAGTGTTATATTGGCTACATAAAGTGAAATCAAAACCCTCCTTGAAACATGGAGAAGCTCCTCAGGAGAAACAAATGTAGAAAAAAAGACTTTTCTGATTCTATTTTTTTCTGATTATTTTATTTGTTTTAATTAAATTTCCTAGTTTGAGTTGCCAGCATTGTTTCATGTGACTGTTTATTAAGGTTGTAGATTTTTATGTCCGTTGATTTTAAAATACAGTTTATATATATATAAAGATTATTATAATTGTTATTGTTGTTATTATTATTGTCACTGGCCTGGTAACATTAAACATTTATTTTTCTTTCCCAGGAGAACGTTACCATGGAGACCCTGAAATAATTAATTATACCGTATCATTAACTCAGTCCTGCAGAGAACATAATAGTGCACAACTTAATACACAACATAAACGTGTATGATGAAAGTGCATAATTAAAATAATCCATAAGCAGCTTGGACAATAACTGTGATTCTCAATTTAACAATATAATTATTTATTTATTTATTAACGAACATTTTGCGTCTCTCCTCAGCCTCATCTTTGTACCCGAACATGCTTTTAATCTTTCATTGTCTCCATCAAGGTCAAGTCTCTGATGTGTACGTCTCTTTACTTTTATCTCTCCGTTCCATTGCAGCGTTTTTCACCTCCTCCTCCTCCTCCTCCTCCTCCTCCTCCTCATCCACCTCCTCCTCCTCCGGCCTCAGTCACAGCTCTGAAGTGGCTGTTGCAATCCCAGCTGAATATGACATATCTGCATCTCTAGTGTCGGTCAGTAACATAAATAAATAAATAAATAATAAATCTGCTGTGCTGTAGGAAAAGCTCGTGTCTCCTCCTGTTATTAGGAGCCTTGTCTACTAAACAAGTACCTTCGCAGCCGAACAGCTTGGAACTGGCCAGCACTTCAGCGCCTCCTCGTACTGAGGCTAATGAGCAAACGGCTACATGTCTGAAATAAGGCGGCACGCTGTCATCTGCAGATGTTTCACTTTAATTTAATGAACATTTGCTTAGAAATCTCACATCCCTCCAATCAGTCGCTCCTTTGAAAAGCCCCTTTGTTGCTCTCCATTGCAGATATACAGTGTCTCTGCAGCAGTCGACTTCCTTCACAATAAAATAACCTGTGTCTCTTCTGTGTTATTGGCCCAATTTCACTCCAACTGGTGAAACATCATCATGTTCTAGGACGTCTGCATCATTAAAACATGCTCCTCAGATATATTTGGCTTCTTCTCTGTTTCATGCATACATGGTGCAGCATTTTGTCCCCATTTACCTCAAATATTATAGACAAAACCAGATTTATACTGTTTG
This sequence comes from Mugil cephalus, assembly GCF_022458985.1. NCBI lineage: Eukaryota > Metazoa > Chordata > Actinopteri > Mugiliformes > Mugilidae > Mugil > Mugil cephalus. Next base: position 29,394,496 of record NC_061772.1, read on the forward strand.
CATCTCTATGCTAAACACACATCTGCTCTATGCACTGTTCAAAACCAAGTCAACAGTAATTATTTATACTGTTAGTTCTGGTTTAGTTGACTATATTCTATTCAAATATGTTTATTTTTATCCTTCATTTTAATAGTTTCTGATTTTCTTTCATTTATCTTTTTGGAAAAAATATTTAAAAGCTTATAAATATGAAACCAGTGGACGTTAAATCTCCAGATGTTGCTCGTCCAAATCTGCCTTAATGGGCTCAGATTGAGACTGGTTTAAAATTCAGCCTTGGATGTTGATAATGCTGGAAAAGAAAAGGTGCTCTGGGGAGCAGTCGCTTATTATCTGAAGGAGTTTCCATAATCTGGAGGATAATTATGATGTGGATTCATTTGTGTCTAACGGGGGAAGCAGTGAGCTATCGATCTGGGACAGGGAAAGTTACGGGGGCGTCGGTCCAGGTGGAGCGCCGCTGTCTGTTCCAACACCAGCTCAGCCACTAAACCCGTGTCCGGCTTTGTTTGACTCTGCTCACGCTGCAGAGTCCAGGGAAAGCTCTCGCTTCTTCCACCCTCCTCGCAGGCAGCCGTCAGACGAGCTGTGATTTATTACTGAGACTCGGTGGGAACTCCCAGCCCAGCAGGACTTAGTGAGGGACTCACCCCGGGGGACTCTGGATTTGTTCAGGCTCATGAGAGACGGCGCTGCAGACGCTGGGACCGGTGCAGGAGGGAACGAGGTCTGTGAAGTCCCAGATGGGGAAGACTTTTGGGATATGCTGAAGGCAGCGCTTCTTTTAAAGTCTTGCAGTTACTGAAGCAAATGACACGCTTTAATCCTGCTTTGTGCATTGAAATGTAAAACATAACACCCTCTATGATACTAACTGATCATGTCATGATTTGTTCAGACAATTTGTAGGATGTAAAGATATGAGAAGCCTCCTACAACTAAACTGATCTGGCCTGAAGAAGCAACCAGGCAGTGACTAACCCCAACTAACTCCCAGCTGTTAAGAATGTGATTTGTTTTGTTCAATGATTTTGATATTTTGTCCTTAATATGATTCACATGTGATTTAATTTGTCATCTATAATAAGTGATAATGATTTGGGGCTTTAGGGACCTTTCTTCATTTAATTGTACATACTGATATCTATATCTATATCTATATCTATATCTATATCTTAGGTAGTTACTGATCCATGAATGTGCTCGGCTTCTGATCCCAAATCTGTGTCATGGTTCTGTCTTTTATTTTGTGCCATGTTGTGTTTTTTTCCTGTTTTATTCTGACAAGTTTCTTAGTTTCCTGTTTCTCGTGCCTCCTTGTGTTTCTGTCTTGATGTCTGTTCCTATCGTGTTTTGTATTTCCTGCTTTATTTTGTTAAATTCTGCATTTCCTGTCTTGTGCTTCCTTGTTTGTCCCTTGATTGTTAATTGGTCGTCCTGATGTGTCTCACCTGTGTCTTGTCTTCCCTGAGCATATATAGCTCTGCCTTTTCCTTTGTTCTCTGATATGATGTTTTTTTTTGCTGATGATGTGTTATGTTATTTCCCTGTGTTCCTTTCGTCCTGTGATTTTTGCCCTTTTTTTTTTGTTTTTGTTTCTTTGTATCTTGTATTACCTGCCCTCTGCAGTGCCTTGTGTTTGCCCTGTGTTTTTATTAAAAACCCTTTTTTCCTGGATTCCTTGCCTGCTTCACCATTTGTCCTGCACTTGGGTCCTCACCTCTACAACACTCACTAATTCTGTCAATCTGTCCTGTTTCCTCATGAGTAAATCATGGCTGATGGTGTCAAGCGCCTTTTTTTAAATCTATAAATACTGTCAATATTGTTATTTTTTTCTGGTTATTTTTTCGGTGAAGTTCTGTGTAGCATCACTCCAGCACCGAGTAGTTACAGACCAACTTTCCATGAGGACTGGACTTGGTCAGTAGAGGAAGTGCAGTTTGTGGTATTTCATTCTGAGTCCTTGAGGTCACTGCTTAGTAAGAAAAATGCCATTTGAGGTAAAAATCCAGGCAATAATATGAAGGTAAAGCTTAAAAGTCTTGGATATAAATGGAGCTTTTTCACCAGCGCGTGAAACATGTCAAACATGCACTGCTCCCACCATGCCGCCATTCACACCTCACCTCTTATGGATTTACTAACTCGCAAGATTTCTTGTGTGAAAACGTTTCCCTCGTCTGGGGATGGAGGTGGCGGATGTTGAGGCGAACGGGCGTGAAGAGCTCCCCTGTAAATGTCTCCTCATCCGTCAGCGTGTCCTCACCAATCATCCTCAGGTAGAGCGTCGGCCGCTAATAAGTTTGTTTCACCAAACACCACGGCTCATTACAGGTCACAATTTGTTGATTCATTAGTTCTGATTGCACCAGATCACTCGCAGTGAATGCAAACAGGCGCCACACGCTGCTGCTGGAAGTGTTTCCACAGGCAGATGCTGAAGAAGAGCTTCATGCAGCGTTCGGCTGTGGTGCGTTTGTGCTCTCCGATTGTTGCCGGGGAGTTTGCGGGTGTGTTTGGGGAGGTTGCGCCTGTTTGTTTGATTATTGAGTGACGGGAAGCTCAGGAGAGATGTGCCTCGCTGGTTCAGCTGGCGCCTCAGGGCTTCAAGGTCGACAGGATTAGCATTTTAAAACCTCCACTCCTCAGATCTGAGGGAGCAGAGAGGCGGCGGAGTGGCAGCAACCTGGCTGCTTCAAAATTGGATCTTCTGCTTCCTTTCTGCTCCTCCTTGTCCCTTTGAAATGTGTGGTATAGATAGGCAGCGTTGTGAAGTTTACCTGTCTCATTACGCCACATCAGACAGAGGCAACAGGCTCGGGCTAACGGGAGACAGTCACACGGTTACAGTGAGCTAGTCTGGGAATGTCGCCTGAGTTTGAATATGAATGAAGAGGAGAGAAGAGAGTTCATGTTCCCAGGATTCACCATGTGTCCTGGACGATCAATGACAAGTGACCAGCTTTCAAGCATTCTCTTTATTCCCACCTTCAGAGTTGGACACATCTATTTACATGTTTCTGTTGTGCATATTATATAAAATCTTCATCAGAATAAAGTTTCTGATTGAACTATACGTGGTGTAATATGTACCACTAGTATTTAGTCATACACATCATTATGGATGATTTTTGTCCCCGATCTGATACCGGTCGTTAAATATTTAGCCGAATCCTGACTGACTTAACGGTAAAATACTTAGAATAGAAAAATACCGCACAGCAGTCATGTGATTTTTGTCAGCTCTACACTACCTGGAAACAGAAGAGGAAGAAGACACTGCTTCGCTGAAGCCCGATACCAGTCCAGTGATTTTTTTATTTTTATTTAAACCTAAATGATTCTGTTCGGTTGAAACAAGCTCCATAATGAAATCCTCATGAAATCCACCTCCAGTGATGGGCTTCTTACTGCAGAAGAGTGTTAGGGCCACTCATGAGAAAAATAAATAAGAGGAGGTAGATTTTTTTTCATCATGCATTTTGAGAAAAAAGTTGAAATTTCGCCAAAAAAATCAAAATTTTGAGAAAAATCTAAATTTCAAGAAAACAGTAGAAATTTTGAGAAAACAAAATGAAATTCTGAGGAAAAAGTCAAAATGTTTGAGAATAAAGTCAAAATTTTAAGAAAACTTTCAAATTTTTGAGAATAAATTTCAAGAAAAAACATGAATGTTGAGAAAAAAGTCACAATTGTGACAAAAAACTCAAAATTTTGAGGAAAACAAAACAAAGTTTTAAGATAAATACTGTCAGTACCATGTGCGTATGGTACAGCTGATACCCTGTGGAAGAGCATTGGGGCTTAATTAATAATTAATATTAAGAATTTAAAATTGTATTGTGATTTTTTCCAGGTTTTTTCCTGATATATTATATTGAACTGTTGCAGAGGCGTGGACATGGTCACACACGGTTGCCTTGTCCACTGATTCAGCATCTGGTCCCTCAGAGCCATAAACTCTGCTCTCGAGTAACTTCTCAACCACAAACACAGTAAAATGTCCTTTCGGGAGAGAAATCTGAAGCTCCAACAGTTGGACACAGAATGAGTTCAGGAGTCAATTTTAATCCCAGCTGTCAGTTAAGGACCACATGGCAGACACCCAAACCTTTTATGAGCCTTAAGATGTATTTTAATGGTGCAACCATTTACAAAATGACCACCAGTGGACATGAACGGGCATAAATTCAGAGACTGGTAGATGCATTTTGAATGGGGGTCAAGGTCTAGGGATTTTTCAGAGTGAGACTGAAGCCAAAGACGATGCACTTTAATGTACCTCAACACGAAGCCACAGCTATTGACTGAAAATAGAAAATTAGAGGTCGAGAGACATTACAAGAAGGCCAAGCATCTATACTGTTGAGTGAAAGGTTGAAAATTAAATGAGATTGTTAATGGAAACTGTAGTGGTGAAACATGGGCTGTATAAAACATGTATCAAACATATGGCCTGTGGTCCAAAAGCACGGAAAAATTGCATTTTTTTAGTGTAAAAAACTTCTATTCCTAATGTGTCCACTGTTTTAGAAAGAGAAGTTGACACAACACAAGACTGAGATGCAGCGTTAAACAGAGACAGAAAATTTTCTTAAGAAATTTCACTTTTTTTTTTAAAGGATTTGCAGTAAAACAAATGGAAACAGTCTCCTCCTTCTCCCCATCCTGACTGAGCAACACTCATTCACCCCACAGCAGACAAACAACACAATACACAAACTCTAACTCTGGTTAAACTGAAGGTCTGGATGATTCTCTGTCAGTCGCACATTTGCATTTGCACACGCGACACTTTAGCTAAATGTTTTATTTACTGTATGTTTTTATATAAATGTGACTGCCTCCTAACATGCTTAAGGAAGCGAAGCTTAAGAAATACTTTGTCTTTAGCCATCGCGGCTGGAAAACAAACGATACCAGTACTATATATAAAACTATGGAGACCAAAGCTGGAGTTAAAAAGCCGATAATAAAATAGTTGCTCATGCATATGGATCAGTTACGACACTTGCTTTCTCGTTTGCTCACACTTTAAGCATAACTTTAATTATCCTTCCGTGCTGCTCACACAAATCCTCCACTGGGATTTCTCACCAGTTAATTCTTATCCTGGAAGAAACACGCGTGACTTTAACAGCTTCATTCTGCAGCAGCTTCACAGCGAAGAACGTCGTCCTGACGTCTTTGTTCAAATATTTCCCTCCCTGCTCTCATGTTCAGTTTCCTCTTATCGTTTCCCGCTGTCTGTTCTCTGCAGAGGGATGACGACAGGAAGCTGGGAGGCATGAGCCGCTAATGGTCTGCGTGACAAGTGTGATAAGCATTAACTGTGTCCTTAATTACGGCATTAATAATGAAATGTATGAAAACGCATCTGTGCCAGATTAGCTGAGCCCGGAAGCAGAACAGAGGAGGCAGCGCTCGTGTACCTGTGTGTGTTTTTAAGGCTCGTTACTTTTTATCCGAGGCCGCTCCAATAAAAGCAGCCAGGTCTGATGAAACGCGGTGAAACGAGCCGGTGTGTTCACATGCAAACGACGCAGCGTGAGCACGAAGGGAGAGGAATGGATCCGGGTGGATGATTAGAAGCAGGCGACAGGAGGTAGATGAACGAGTTAAAAATGACAAAGTCACAGGAAATCAGGTAAAATGAGTCGAACTAAGAGTCACAGAAAGAGAACGTTAATATATTTAATAACATTTATTTTTCATCTGTAGAAGAGAATGAGGAACAAATAATAATAAAACAAATCAATGTTAAACACTTTCATGAAGTCCTGCAGCGTTACTTTGGAACAAAAGAAAATGAAACCTGATTCCTTTTGGGAGAATTTCAGTGGAAACATTTTCAATAACTCCCACTTAAGTTTATTTTGTCTGAATTTAGCCTGCGCATGATAAATGACGTCCAAATGTACTTTAACAAACTGTTAGTTACTGAAACTTTGTTCATTTTAAGTGAATGTGCCTGAAGACGTGTGGAAAGAAAAGTTTTTGTTGTGCGTCACGGCTCGAAAGAGTTGGAGAGACGACACGTTTTAGAAAAAGTGGAAGATTCTCTTTCTCTTCCTCAAAGGTACTTTAATTATTTTTTCTCAGGTATTTTGTTTCAAACTGTTTCCAGACAGTTACACACTTTCCTTATATTCAGTGGGTTATGATCTTTATTCAGTTGTCATCTTAATTTAGGTTGAAACTAAATCTGGCTGCACCACATGACCAATAATAATATTCTATTCTAGTATCGATTTGATATTTTCAGTGAAGCACTTGTTTGTTTATTTTTTCATAATATTTTTATTTGGAAAATACAAGAAAATACATCGAAATCACAGAAATACATGTTTCCTTTTCCTTCTTTTCCTTCCTCTTTTTCAGTGAATATGTAAACAGTCACAAAAAAACTAAAATAACCTAAAAATAACAAAAGAGAAAAAAAAACACTATATATACTATATAATTAAATTAGAGAGCACCGTGTAGTAAACATACAGACATTTAAATATCTGAACTGTGTAACACTGTTGTCGTACCACAATGAAAATGTTAAGTCCGACACTGATGCGAGAAATCCTCCCATATTCAGTCTTTTCAACTTAGCCTGTCGCTGTTAAAGCCTGTGTTTCCCACCGAGGATCAATAAAGTTTCATTTTATCTTATTATTTATTTACAGGTTATTACAGTGTCGGTTATTTGAAGTTATTTAACTGAACCCTGGAAGCTTCCACGTGCAGATTAATGTCATTTATAGTGATTAGTTGAGAAGGAGTTGGATAAAAATATGAAACACAGAATTAGACGGTACGTTTAGTTTTAGGCTTTAGAAATAATAAAACAGAGGAAGACAAAACTTAAAACAAGGCAAAGACAAATAGATAATTTAGACGGGAAATTTAGATTTATTTATTTATTGCATAGAAACAGATATGAAAGATATTTAAGTTATATAATCATATATATATATGTTCTAAGGTCCAGTTGGTTCCTTGCAAAGTCCTAATGAAAAGATGAGGCCGACTAATATTTTCCTCAGACATAGAAAATATCATAAAATATTACACAAAGAAAACTATAAAACTATATTACATTATTTCTTCTACCCACTAAAGCCTAAAGCTAAACTGCTGCTTTCTCTCTGGTTGTTGGAATAAATCCGTTCTCTCTGAGTGTCTTTGTTCCACGTGGAGTGAAAACATCCGGTTGATGTTTCAGTTTCCAGCAGGAACAGAAACATGGAGGCAGAGAAACGACGAGTGTCTGAGGTGAAAATGAACCGAAGCTGGAATCAACGTGGACGGAGACGTGGGGACATGAGACATTCAGGGCTGGAGGACGAGGACGTTTCGAGTGACATGTTGTAAACACGTGATTCTGATTAGATCATTTTATTTAACTCCTGAAGAAACGTCTGTGACAGTGAATGAAGCAGTGAAGTGGTGAATCTGTATCTCAGGGAAATGACTCAGCTTCATCCCAGGACTTTTCTCATCAATCTGCAGAGGAACAAATACAGGAATGTACGTTTCAGTGCTCGTGAAATAATCCCATCCTCTACTATTCTGTGAGAGTTGCTTTAAAATAAATGATGTTAGAGTGAATGTGCATGTTTTAACTGCTTAATGTAAATATCTAAATGAGTTCTGCTCCTGTTCCCACCATCTATCAGTCTGGTTTTGGACTTGAAGGTAGTGAATATTATCAGTGATGCACCGCGGTGCAGCGATGTTAATCAACCAACAGCAGGTTGTTTCTGTCAGCAACCTTTTTTTTTTTTATACAGCATTCAAGCAAGAATGCAGTTTTCTTCCCACCGTGAATAATTTTCCGTCGTCTGATAAATGAGATGCTGTCATCACATTAATCTGCTCTAGAAGTGGCAAAAAAAAAAACAGACGAGAAACTGAGGGTGGAATAAAAGAGTCGCACTCAGCAGGAAGACAGACGGAGACAGAGACGGAGACGGACGAACAGCTCGGAGGACGTAAATCAGCTCAGGATGAACAATGGAGGGAAAGTCAGGCTGGATGTGAACGCAGTGATTCACGGCAGGTTTGATTTCTTTGCTTCGACGTTCACAGAGTGAAGTGAAGAGACGCTTCAGTCTGAACAGAGACGAGAACGAACGCTGCATATGATTCATCACCAGAAACATTTTCCTTCCTCTGCTCCACAGCTCAGCACCGACTCCACTCTGAGGAGGAAGCTTCAACCGTTCAACTAATAATGTGTGACCTTACAACAAGCATCCATAACATTACGACCACCCTCCTAATATTGTGTAGGTCTGTTGTTAGTGGGGGTCTTTGAGGGGAGGGGTCTCTGTGGATCATCCCACAGATACTTGATCAGTTTCGGCTCTAGTGGATTTGGAGGCCAGATCAACACCTGGTGATGTTCTTCATGTTTGTGAGTTGTCACTAAACCGTTTGTGGTTGCATCCTGCTGGAGATGGCTGCTGCCATCAAGGAGTGTCATTTCTATGGGGAGGAGGGGTCTGGTCTGGTCTAGGTGGGGGCTACATGTTTAAGTAACATCCACATGAATGAATATCAGGTCCAAGAGTTTCCCAGCAGAACACTGAAAAGTCACAAGATGTTATTTATTTCTCCCGTCAGTGGTCATAATGTTGTGGCTGATCGGTGTGTATGTCATGTCATTTTGAGTTGTCATTACAGAAACAGGTGTTGGTAATGCTGTTGTGTTGTCATCAGCAAAGTGTCAAACAGCGTAATGAGGAATAATGACAGACGAACTTCTAGAACATTTTCAGTTCCAGTTGATACATTGGACACAGTGGATTTAAACATGTTTATGCTTCCAGTGAAAGAACAACGTGTTCCACAAAGTGTAATTCCTCTCCATCTTTTCCCAGTCATGGCGCCCAAACAGACAGTGTTGTTTGTGGAGTTAATTAACAACGTGTCTTCAGCCAGTTGATACAGACAAACTTTATTCATCCACAAGGGAAATTACTTGGTCACAGTGGCTCCGTTTCACATAAAACAGTCTCAACAAGGGGTAAAATAATAATAATAATTAAAAAATAATGAGAATAATAATAAAAATCTAGTAAAAATTAAATATAAGCAAACATCTAGTAAAATAAAAAATAAAATATAAGCAGAAATCTACAAAATTTCCATATGAACAAATGTGCACAAACTTGTGAGTGGATCACATGTTTAAATAGTCTGATCAGAGCTGCATGTGTGTGTGTGTCACAGTTAATAAAACTGTCTGGGATGTGGATACTGTTACATTTTGATGTAAATCGCATCTAAACAAAGAGCGTCTGATATAAGATGAGTCAGTAACACGTGTCTGCTCTCCTCTGCTCATCCTCGTTGAAACCTCAGACAGACGGCAGCGTGAACACAAACTGTGACAGCTGGGTCTGCAAACAAACACCACAGAGTAATTTGCATCTTAAACATGTTTATTTTTTTGCTTTCTTCGACTTGTGCTGGACTAAATGTCGCCCACGCCACTTTTTTAGGCTTTTTCAATTTGAATTGTGCGTCTGAAAGAGCTCTTTGGTGAATATAATAATAAAAAAACAGTGCAATTCAATAGATATTTATCTCCACTATGTCATTTCCCTTTTTACCGTCAAAGAAGTGATTTTTTTCTCTTTCCTTTTTTTTTTTTTTTTCTGAAGTACCTCTTTTTATTGCAGCTGGTTATGGCCGGACAGGAAGCATTTGTCTGAAATTATCCCATCACGCTCCATTAGGCCGACAGTCCATTAAACAAAAGCAACAAGCTGCTGGCCTGAGTCTGGACGTCTGCTGCAGCTGAATCACCAGACACAGGCTGCACATGCGACTCCACCGTTTAAGGAAAATAAATAAAACAGAAGCTATTTACCTGTTCAGAAAAAACCACCTGCTCCATTCACAAACATCAGCCTGGAACATTTTCCACTGCCGAGGGACACGTTCACGTTGCAGCTTCATCCAGGTGTCAACTGGTTCCCCCCCAAAAACATTTTGTAAAAAGGTACAGCTGTCACACATGACTGAAATGAAAAGTTCATTTGAACACGGATGTAAATTGAGAGTTGGATGAAAACTGGACAAAAAAAATTACGCATCACTGCTGAGGAACTTGAAATAAAATAAGTTACATTGTGTTATTATATCTCAGCTAATGCATAGAAGCTTGAATTAATAGTACCAGCTAATAGTACCTTATCCTAGCCTCCCAGCTAATAGTAGCTCTTCCTAGCCTCGCAGCTAACAGTACTGCTTCCTAGCCTTCCAGCTAATAGTAGTTTCTAGTTTCCTTCCAGCTAATAGCAGTTTTTCCTAGCCCCCCAGCTAATAGCAGCTCTTCCTAGCCCCCCAGCTAATAGCAGCTCTTCCTAGCCCTCCAGCTAATAGTAGCTCTTCCTAGCCCTCCAGCTAATAGTAGCTCATCCTATCCTCCCAGCTAATACTAGCTCTTCCTAGCCTCACAGCTAACAGTACTGCTTCCTAGCCTTGCAGCTAATAGTAGTTTCTCGTTTCCTCCCAGCTAATAGTAGCTCTTCCTAGCCTCCCAGCTAATAATAGCTTATCCTATCCTCCCAGCTAATAGTAGCTCTTCCTAGCCTCGCAGCTAACAGTAGTGCTTCCTAGCCTTCCAGCTAATAGTAGTTCCTCTTTTCCTTCCAGCTAATAGTAGTTTCTAGTTTCCTTCCAGCTAAACGCAGTTCTTCCTAGCCTACCATCTCTTCTTCTTTCCTCTTTTGATTGATGAATACAAACTGCTGCCACCTGCTGGTCAACACATAGAGTCCATGGACCAGTTGGACCAGTTGTTTTTTGTCCTAGACGAAGACGAGGTCTTCATTGGCTGTAATTCTTTAATTTCTGTCCTTTGCAGTCAGTCTCAACTGACCTTTAAATGAACTGCAGGTTTGGCACTTCTGTATTATTTTCTGAGGTTTGCTGCTTGGGAAATTCAACCTTTAAATTCCTGGGGACTACCATCTTCCAGGACTGCTGCTGGGCAGAGGACTCCGGGGCGGCAGTGAAGAAGTCCCAGCAGAGATTACACTTTTTTAAGACTGCTCCACAACAGCAACCTGCGGGGGAAATTTGCTGGGTGACATTCTGCTTGAATATGCTGGCATGTTGCATCACTGTGTGGTTTGCTGGCTGCTGTGCGGCAGAAGGCAAGAAGGCACTTCAGAGAATAATAAGAATTGCTGAGAAAACCGTCAGACGTCCTTTGTCTTCGCTGGAGAACATTGCCAGCTCCAGATGTCTCAGCAGAACCAGGGACATTTACAACATAGTGCACATCCCGGACACAAATTGTTTGCCCATATTGGATTATTGTTTTTTTTAAAAACACATACTCTTTATTGCTGTTATTTTAATGATTGTGGATATCAGTGGTTTTGTGAATGTGTATGTTTTATGTTGTTTTATCTTTGCAGTGTTCAGATGTGGCTCATTACGCTGAAGCATTAATTCAAGTAAGGAGTTGGTCTGTTTTTCAGGCTGATAAAAACTGAAACTGAACCTCTGGGGTTTATTTGACTCTAAAGCAAACCAGAGGCTAATGTTACACAATGAACTGTGTAACATGGATGGATGTCACAGCAAGGTCTGAACCTGGTTATGTGAGTAGTCCGATAAACAGGCCGGTCAGATGCATCTCAGACCAGATTATGAGATGGCCACAGTTTATTTTAATAGTGTGAACACAGTGAGTCCCTGTTCACACTGAACACCACATACTCTATAAGGGTGATCTTTCACATCTTCCACAAGCAGATTTTTGCCTCAATCGTTCAGAAAAAGAAAACACAAACACACAGATGCACCATAAGTGCTGTCTGATGAATAGTAATGAGAGGCTGTTAAAGTATTTTGTCCTAGTAGTTGTTAAGTTGAGCAAGAATTAACTAGTGAAATATCTGAATATGAGCATGTTGTGTGCTGTTTATTGGTTTGACTCTATCTTTGGGAGAAAGCCTCAAGTGGCCACTGGAGGAGCTGCAGTTTTTGGCTTACTGCAGGTTTCTTGCCCAAAGCTAACCGCTAACTGCTAATTCCATCTTTTGGTAACATCAGCAACAATAAGCACGAGAAGACTGAGAAGTACCAACAGCTGGAACAGATGAGGAAGACGAAGGCCACTTTGGAGCATCAAAGGATGTGCAGCTCCACCAGATCCCAGGTAGAACATGTCAGGTTTGAGATGAAACTTTGCAGATTGTTTCCTCATGAATAAATCCCAATTTGGTTTTCCAGTGAGCATTTTATAATATATAATATAATATTAGCAGATACACTCTGAGTTCATGGTCCTGAAGAAAACCTGTTGGTGTTTTTCGTACATTCTGACCCTTCTAGGCTCAGCACAAAGTCTGCTGAGCATGAAAAGCACCCACATGCTGCTGAACGCCCTGGAGGTGAGAAAGGAAAGTGTTGTCTGATGTTTCATCCAGCGGGAGGAGGAGGTTCTGAGATAAACAACCATGTTGCCTGGTGTTACTGAACACAGGTACAAGAATACAGAATGTAGAGTTGCATGTGGTCGTCTCACAGCCAGTGGAACTCTGCAGACTATATGTAGTATTGTCCTTTTATATATATATATATATATATATATATATATATATATATATATATATATAAAAAAAATTAAAAAAAAACATTGAGAAGGATTAGTATGTGTGTTTGTGTGTGTGTGTACATCCTTTAGGAATAAACTGAAGGGACGTCTCAGGCTCATACAAACCACACAACTCTTAACTCGCACAGGCAGCTGGAGCTTTTGAAGAAGTCCACTCTTCTTCTTCTTCTTCTTCTTGAGTGTTTCATGAGCCCAGTGAAAAGATAAGAGTGATTGAGAGCGTTGAAAGCCCAGCAGGGGTCTCGGCGGGAGGTTTTGTTTTCACACACCTGCTTTTATGGGAGTTGCAGTTTGGCTTAATGCTAAAGCAGTGGGAAACAACGGAGAGAGGACGGGAAGAGAAAAGTTATTAAAGTTTCACTGCAGTGACCTGACTTGGCTGACGGTAAACGTCTTGGCAGTTGCTTCTTCTTTCTTTTTCTTTTGCTGAAAGTTTACGGAGGTGTTACGATTCCCAGCTGGAAAGACACATGGACAGGAGCACAGTGGATGCAGAAAAACTAAATATCACAACACATGTATGAATCTGAGGAAGCTCACGCATCATTGTTGCCTGGTCACTCGTGTAAGAAGAACCTTTGGACGCAGCTGAGCTGGAATCATTGACGCTGAAGCCGAGAAGATCGCTCTAATGAGACGTCTTCTCGACCATGTGTTGGCAGCTGTGCTCCCTGAGTGTGAAACAAGTCATTTATGCTTCCATGAGTTTAATGTTAACACCTTTAACACAACGTTAGTAACACAGATGTGTGTGAGCCTCGGGACGTGTTGAAGATCAGGGCTGACCGTCTATTCCTGACACTATTTCAGTTTCGAACCATCTTCACTTGGTTATAAAAGAGATTTTCATCAAACTAATGGATTGGTTCTATTTCCACAGTATTTTCCTTCTAGTTTTTTGTCTCCCATGCATCTTTACTTTAGTGCAGCTCTTCATCTTGTTGTCTTTTAGATCGGACGGTGCTCTCAGAGTCAGGGCGTTTGGCTTTTGGTTCTCCATCACATGCATCTTGTTGCATGGTCTTGTAAGATTTGTGGTGCAAACCCAGTCTTGTGAGACTACGAGGAGTTTTCTGATGAGACGATGCAGGAAATGGCATGTGTTTGAAAAAATGATGGGCAAATTTGGGACTGAATGCTTAGTGCACCCTGGACAGGTTGCCAGTCAATCACAGAGACACACTGAAGCACATGCAACACTTTCAACTAATTCAGAATAACTAATTAACCTAACCTAACCTAACCTAACCTAACATGCATGTCCTTGGAAAGTGGAGAGAACCCATGTAGACACAGGGAAAACCTGCAGATTGAAACCCAGATTCCTCCAACTCGGAGCTAAAACTCCACAATCTACAACTGGAGGCTGGCAAATACTTAGTTGTTGCGTTCCCATTCCCCATAAAAATGCGCAAAACCTAAATATCACAGTGGTAATGGAAACACCTACATTTCACAAAACCTCTTAAATATCTAAAGCTGAAACATTTCTACGCTCTCATGAGGAGGTTTTTCAGACATATCGATATATAAAAGTTTATCACAAAAGTGCAATGGAAACACTTTTTTCCCATTTCCAGAATTATGCGTCATCTCAAGACAAGACTTTACGAGAGTTACAGCTCATTTGCTAAGCACCTTTCAATGGAGACACTATCAAAATTTCAGAAATATCCCTTTTATTTTGTAAAAAGCTGTAATGGAAACTCAGCTACTGTAGCTGGCGATGAGGCTGGAACTCTGGGAAGTCACTGTTTAACTGAAGAAACCCTGCAGTCAGTGCGTCCACCCAGGACGCTGGTGTCTCTGCACCTTAATGAATCAGACACAGATCTCAGCGTTAAAGGACAGAGAGTCCGACGGCTTTAAACTGTAATTTCCCACCAAGTAAAACAAGCCTGTGTTTAACGATTCCACACTAACACCCATAAATATTGCGTCTTTGCTGAGAAAGCCGGCAGAACGCTGGATTTGAACATGAAGCTGTCCCTGTTTGTTGGGGACACACAGACTCGGATATTAAGCTGCGAATACAACTAATGAATTTGATTGCTTGTAATTCCAACTTCATCTGCTCGTCTCCATCAGCGCCTTCCTTCCAGCGCGGCGCTTTAATTATCTCTGCTGTACTTCAAACAACAAACTGCTCCGTCCAGAGCCTCAGTCGAAGGCGTGTAATTTACTCCTGCAGAGTAGGAGCTCTCTGCAGCAACAACAACTTTATCTGCTTCCTTATTTTTCAGCGCTTTAAGTACAACGTTAAAGGGATTTTTGTGCCTATCATGGATATTGTTAATTAGGGTTTTGATGGTTGAAGTGTTGAGCTTATCTCTTACTGTCTTCTCTGGCTTTCTTCAGCCCAAACTTTGTACAGAACTACTGACAAAAGTGCTTTCAAGAGCTCCACTCTTAAAAGTTATTGATTCATCCAGTGACTGTGGGGATTAAAGTTTGAAGAGTAACAATCTCAATCCGTTTATATGGATGTATATGGTTAACGGCTAATTAGAAAGCCCACGTGTGATTCAGTTGAAGATCGTGCAGGAAAATCACTTAATTTTGTGTTTTGTTCCTCCAAATCTCACAACAAAGAAAGTCAAAGAAAGTTTGACTCTAAAATAAAAATAAAACGACTTTAATCAGTGACAGAAAACGGAGCCAGAAAGAAAAACTAAATAAATCCACCGTCCCCTGCCTCCTCAGCAAGAACAACACTCGTAGATTTCTCTAATGACCCCTTAAACGTTTTGCAGAAACATAATTACTCAAGTGTTTTGACATTTTGACATCGGAAATTTATTAAAAACACATAGTTTGAGGACTAAATTCCACCTGAGGTTGTGGGTTATTAAAACTGAACAAAGGCTCGAGTGAACCACGGTCCCTGAAGAGCTGAGGTATGTATGTGCTTCAGGGTTGGGACGACAGAGACGATGCATTCAAGTGCTTCAGAGTGTTGAGATTTCTCCTTGGCTGACGTCTGATGCTGCTTGTTTTATTGCTGCAGAGTTTCTTCACAGATCCCAGAAGTTGTGTGTAAGTCAAAGTTCTTAGTGATGCGCAGTGATTCTGAGCCGTGACGCGGTTCTGATACATCAGACGGTCCGAGTTTTCTTCATCTCATCTTCCTCCTCCTTTCTTCCTCCTCCCTGCGATCTTAATGGAGCGCCGTCCTCCTTCCTCCTTCGCAGCGATAATAAAAAAAAAAAAACGTGCCCCACGGCTCTTCTCACAGGCTGCATCCAAATGGATCTGTCGCAGTTTTGTGGAGATTAGATTAAATTTGGTGGTAATGTGACGCCGTTCTGTGAAGAGAGATAAAGTACCATCTGCTCTTTTCTCCTGTTTTGTTTTCTCTCTTTTTTTTTTTTTTTTTACATCCAGTCACTGCACGTATTCTCTCTCTTTTTATATTTCATAATTAAACACGTTCTTCTCTTCCTACCCTGCATTTCCTGCTGCATAACTTCCCTAACGTATGCACAAGTCGCTGTTTGAGTTCTGTCTCCTCAGCTTTCAGGATCAGAGCAGTGGACCACGGTGACTAAGGGCCGGGGTTCTGCAGAATGATGGTGGGTGGTGCAGGTAGACGCCACAGTTACGCTTCACTCTCCCTGGTAACATTCACGTCCACGGTGGAAAACCTGCACGTGGAGAAACCCGACACATGCAACCTCCCCACGTCGTCCTGCAGTCTCTGGACCTAAATGTGTTGTTGTGGTACCGTTCACTGGAGAAAGGGAAACAGGATCTGAACAGTTCTCTCCAATCACAGGTGAGTATCAACAGATAGGGATAAGTACAGATACTTGGTACCGTAATGGTAACGGTGCTGACTCTAACAGTAGTAACCACACTCATCACATGACATCAGTTTTTCTCCTGCATGGATGGAAGTGAACCTTTAAAATGTCTGAGACCAAACGTTTGTCTAAAGTTTGTCTGGACTTCACCTCTAAAGATGCAACAAGGGAGGAAACACCTGGAAAAAGATTCAACATCTGACCACACACAGCATTTTATTAAAAGACCAGAGACGTAGCGTCTCTGATTCCTGACAGACTCCACGCCACCAGAGTCAGCAGCACTTTTATTTTATATTGGTTCATTTATGTCTTAATCTTAGTTGTATTTATGTTCTTTTAATTGATACTGTTTTTGTATGTTTTCCATTCCTTAAGCATCACTTCAGGCACCTTTTAAGCACTGACACTATTTCAGCACTACCGGTTTGGAGCTGGTATCGGTTAAAACCTGAACGATCACTTCAGGTTCATTTCACTGTTAACAGACACAGATGTTCTGGTTCTGAAACGTCTTCAAGAAACTCTACAGTTTTCCTTTATTTCAGCTAGTTTTTTGGATTTCCATGTTATTTTGAACCTCACAAATCATTTTAGTAGATTATACTCACAGATCAGCCACTACATTATGACCACCGACCACCACAGACGTCCCCAGCAGGAAGAAGCTAGAAGCCAAATTCACTAGATCCCAAACTGATCAAGTATCACAGAGGCTCCTCCCCTCAAAGACCCCCCTACTAACAACATTAAACCCCCTCAGAGGCTAACGTGATGTAAACATTAGCAGCAGTTTTGCAGCACAGTGTGTAAAGATGCAACGATGTGTGTGCAGAAGCTTGAACGTGGGTCATGACTGTGAGTTTTTGATATTGACTCGAGGGAAGATCCCGTTGTGACGGTTATTCAGTGATGCGTGAACACATCAAGGCTTCTCTGTCTTAGCTCTAACAAAGGTTGTTTCAGCTTCTTTAATTACAAATAGTCACACACATCATTTCTCCTTTAACGCCCAGGAGCACTTGTCCTCTTTCACCTCCCGCGGTTTAAAGCACTGGATTATATTTATCTATAAAACCGTCACTGGGGCAATAGACACATTATTTAAATAAAAATAAATATAGCTCAGTCCTTTGCTTCCAGTACTTCTCAAAAATCAGGGGGCTAATGGAAATGTTGGCCCACTCGGTTGTGTTTGGGCAGCAGCCAGATGTGACGATGCTTTGAGTTCAGTCCACACATTAGGAATATTTTTTATATGTGCTGGGAAATATACAAGAGGGTTACCTAGGCAACCACAGCCCGAGACGTCCACTAGAGACAGACTGTCCTCACATGTGGACCGTGGTTTAGTCTTTAGCTTCTGATGACTTCATGTCTCACCTCTGACCTCCAGCATCAAAACTAAAACCCTGATCAGCCACAGGTTCTGCTGCAGAGGATCAAGAAACAGACGAGAGGGAAAGTCCTCCACCTTTCTACTTGCCACCAGGCCTCAACGGCAACAAACACTGTCACAATTCATCAGGCGCTTCCCCAGCTAAAGCTAAATCAGTCCAGTCATAGCAAGAAGCTGATCGTCCCCGAGCCCAGATCCACCTCAGGCGACTTTAACGATATGGAAGATAATCTGAAAAGCAGTAATAACATCACTGTTGATCATGGTCTGTGTATAACTCATGTCAACAGAAGTTTATATGCTAACTTTGAAAGTATAAAAGAATAGCTAATAGAATTCAAAAAGCCATTAAACACAAGCTTCAGAAACATGGATTAATGAGGAGAAAGACTCTGACTTTGTCTTGAAGGGATGTGAAGTAATTATAAGCTGGAGGAGTGATATTTATATTCATACTGATATTTACTGACAAAGGACTTTCTTACAAGGCTGTGGATGATATATTGAACTGTTGAATGTATTTCTACTGAAATAGGCATGAAAAAAAAAATAAAAATGTCATTGTCATTTGTGTGTAAATGAAACATGGGTCCAAGATTAAAACCTTTACAGAAACTATGGAAAGAAAAACAAAAGGTCAAATATGTCTGTGTGGGTTATAACATGTTGACTTACAGATGAATTTGTAGAAGTCATGTTCACTAGATGTCTTTTCCCAACAATTACAAAACCAACGAAAATAACATCAGTTTCACACGAGACGCCATGATTTTTCCTCCCTTTACCTCCCAGAACCAGCACATGAGAATTAACATGTGAGAAGTGGACAAATAAGACATTTGTTGTGGACTTTCTTTACCAGAACATCCTTGTCCTCATCTTATAAAGTCCATACACCAACAATCGAACCATTAACCTCATGGAAAATCATCTGCAGAGACACAGATTCCTCCCCAGCTCGTTTAGAAATGAGTTTGGTTGCTGGATATTAAACTCTACCATTATGTGCTTTTATTCGGTCATAGTATTAAGATAAGATGTAAACATATCTATATCTATATATTTTAAAAAATCATGACCGTTCTGAATATTTTCCTGTTTCAGATTTGAAACGTTTCTTGCTGTTTTGTTTCCTGCTTTACTTCCTGTGTTTTTCGCCTCTTTGATTATTTGATTGGTTTCTCTTTATAAGCTCCGCCCCCATTAGTTTCACCTGCGTGTCTTGTTAACCCAGTGTTTATCAGTTCCAACACACCTGATTCAAATGAGCGGCTCCTTCTCAGGCCACAGCAGAGCCCGATGACGAGCTGATCATTTGAATCAGGTGGAGGAGGGAAACATCATAAACATGCAGGTCAGTGGGTCAGAATTGAGAAACACTGAGTTAACCCCTCAGCTTAAGTATGTATACACCGTACAGTCCTGTCTTTCCTTCCCTCTGCTGAGTTGTCAGCTCCTTGCTGCACTTCATAACGTATTCATGTGTGCACAATATCCAACCTCAGACCAAAGGTCATGTGCATCTTTCTACCTAAAGGTGCAAATACACTATAGCATGTGCAATAAGTCCTGGCGTATTTTCCACTTAGGCCTTCGATGCCCTCCAATCTAATTCAAACCGCCTCTTTATACGGTCGATATGACGCCACTGATATAGAAACCATCAACATCACACGGATACACAATAAAACAGGACGTTACATCCCAGATCTCATATAGAGAGATGAATGTCATTACTAAAGCACTGCAGCCAGCTCCACATACATCAGATCCAGCAGAAGCATCAAGAAAGTGGCAAAAATATACATAAAATATGTAAATATAATTCATTTCACTCACTAGAACTGGAGTTTTTTCAGAGCCTGTCAGCCAAAGAAGCCGACTCTGGGGTTTGACGTCCTTTCCTCGCAATATCCAGCTTTTCCTCCATAAAAACGTGTTTCTAACACCAAATCGATTCTCCTCTTCCCTCCATTGTGAGTTCAACAAATAGCTATAAAAACGTTAACAGGAACTATTGACTCTGACCGTCCGTGGGCCGCAGAGAAGACCTGAAGGTACTGAACTGAAATGTGATTGGTCAAAGGAACAGTGTCATTATGATGTGTTTCAGGCTTCAGACGTCTGCAGTTTTAATTGTGGAGGCCCAGACAGAGTCGTCTGACTGCGGCTAAAATACGATGGATAAAAACTGTGATGTGAAGTTAAACTGCCAGAAGCATCGCCGCTGAGAGACAGACAAGACATAAAATGAAAAGAACGGGCGATGGGGAATAATTTAACAAGATTAGTGGGAAAATATTAAAACATAACTCTGTGGTTCAGATAGAGCAGCAGAGAAAGTGACCAGCCACCACTGAAGTACAGTCACATGCTTTAATCTGCTCAACAGGACTGAGAGTAAAAATAAACCCCCCTATAAACAGCGCCAGGTGTGTGTATTTAATGTGAGTTCATGTGTGTTTGTAAAGTTCAGAGACGCGGCGTCTCGTCAAACTTAATCACAGCTGATGTCTGCGTTTCACACCCGACCTGTTAGTTTTGGCTCAAATGAACTTTGAGCTGGTGTGAAAACTGTCGATCAAACGGCCGAAGGTTCCTCTTCTAATTGGACCGCGGTGCAGACGACACCACAGGGTCGGACGACGGTGGACGGACACTTTATCATTAACTTCAAAGAGCATCAGCTCGGATTAAATCCATCTGCTGCCAGTTAAGGAGGTTCTGTTTGATTAGAAAGAGAACAACTTGCAGCATGTGTTCACGGTGATGTTGGAATTCATCTGCATCAGCTCATGTCCTCATAGTTTTGCAGCTGTTTCTTTTCTGTGACTTCCTTAAATCACACTACTAATAAAAACAAAAACTATGTTTGACCCATACATGTTGTGTGTCTGTTGTCGTATGGAGTTTACCACTGGTTTGGTGACAAACCTTCAACAAATGTTCCTGCGAATAGTTTTATTATTGATCACAGTTTTGGGGGAAAAATTGAATCAGGAAATAATCAGATCTCTGCACCAGTGTAGTCACATGTCTGTGTCTGTTTCCTGTTTTATTTTGGTAGAGTCCTGTTTCCTGTTTTGTGTTGCCCCTTGAGTTTTCCCCACTGCTTTATTGGTTTCTCCTGGTGCGCTTCACCCTGATTACTTTTACCTGTGTCTCGTCAGCCGCCTGCCCATGTGTGTATATAAAGCCCTGACTTTCCACTTGTTCCTCGATGCATCAGTTTCGTCTTCCTGTCATTTTGTTGGCTTACCGTGTTTTTTTTTTTTTGCCCCTCCAGTTTTGTTCTTTGTGGGTTTTCCTGATCTTGTTTTGAGTCACCTGCCACCTCTGTAGCGATTTTAGTTGACCATTAAAAACTTTTTTTTTGAACTTAGGCATCTTCTCTTCTTCCGAGTCCTGGACTTGGGTCCATTATCACCTTTGGGTCTAAATGCACTGTGTCAGTTTAGTCATGACTTGCCGTGGTTACATGTTTTCACACTGCAAAGGACCTGCAGTCGGTCAGAGCATGACTACCATGTTCACACCAGAACAAATGAACCAACCTGAAAGATAAACTCTCCTGGTTTAGGAATCACCTTAAATGTTGCTGCTGTGATAAAGTGACACCAACCAAACCCAAACCTGTCCTCACGGTCGCCACTAATCAGTCACATGCAGCCTGGATATTGTACAAATCTGTGTGGATGGAGATCTGAAGGTTGACGTTTCTGATTCTGGACAAACTAGAGACTTTTCTGCAGCTGAAGCCCAGAGGAGTTTGGGAGATCTTCTGTCTCACAGGCTGAACATTTGTGTGTTTTTGGCTAAAGGCCAGTGCATGGTCACTGTTGCATACATTTGTTTTCTTCTCTGGATTGTTGGCTACTTTTGCCAGATCGTCTGTTTCCTGAGAAACGACCGCTTCTTTCATCACTAATAGATTCCACTAGTGGCTGGTTTTCAATGTCACTGTGTTCGCAGCATCTAAAGAACAGTTTGGTTTGCTCTCCTCGTCCTACAGTCGTCTGTTATCAGACTTTTTAAACTCACTCGCTGCTTCTGCACAACTTAGACCCTGACCTGCTGCTCAATGATTTATGCAAATACAGTCCATTTTCAGTGGATCTGAACACTTGCTGCTGCTGAGTCACTTTTCCCATCAACTCTGTCTGTCTCCTCCCTCCCTCCACCCCCTGCAGGTGTCCTCTGTCCTCAGCTGTCCACCGCAACATCCCACGTTAGGTACAGCAGCATCCAGATGGACCTGTGACCCCAGCGCTGAGTACAGCAGCTCAGAGGAAAGGTCGCACTGACGTAAAGACATTAAGTTAACAGCAAAAAAAATGTGCTGCTCCGAGTCTCCCACACAGAACTGACATTCACAGGCTGTAAAAGCTTTAAAGTGGAGACCCCGTACAGGAGATATATTCCACTGACTTTCAAAGAAGTTTAAATTTAACATCATGGCATGTGCAAAGGTTTGGCCAACCGAGTACCTGGAGTTGTTTTGACATTTTCTGTCAAATGTCAAAAACCCGTCCTTGCTTCACTGTTATTCTGCGGTTATTTTGAATTCTACTGGTGCAACTGCACGTTTTTGATGCAGAGGACACGACCATCAGCAAAGCAATTAAAAATAAAAACTAGTAGGAGTGTAAAATTCAACATTTCTTTATACCTGGTGCAGTTTTAACCAGTGAGTGAGTCTGGAGGAAGTATGATGGGCAGGTCATTGATACCGTGGCTCCACTCTCAGACTCCGGCTTGTGCATTTTTTATACAGTTTATAAATTTAACCCTCATAAAAAAATAAAGGAGCCCCACAGCGTGAGTACTCCTCCCTACAACTTAATAAAAACAAGAACACTAGCTGCATTTTCTTGTGAAAACTAACCATCTCACAATTTTAGTCTTGTTCACATGAATTTTAAATCATCAGTTAGTAAAGAACTACCATACGAACATCTTCTCATCAATTCATTCCTCTTTCACTGTTCTATTAATTATTGATTTCATTCATCATGTTTATTTTAATAACTGCCTCATGAACTGATTTTCATTATCAGCTTTTTAATAAAATCAATCACCCTACAACAAAACCAACTCTTTACAAACTGTAAATACACAGGAAAGCAGTGCTAGCCATTAGCATCTCAGTTTGCATGTAGCCTACCTTAAAGGATGTGTTCAGTTTATTTTCAAAATTAACTGATGAGGAGACGACGACAACTACTCTCAGGCTCTGACCACCAACCAACCATCAGACTATGTCCCTGTAGGAGTCCAATTACTCAGCTACAGTCTCCTTCTTCTTCTTCAAAAGTGCAATGGAATTTCATTTTCCCGTCAACGGAGATGAAGCATTTGAAGTCCGTCTTCCTCGAAGTGAAGTCTCGATATGTGACGAGAATTTAAGAGAATTATGGGATAGCGCTAGATGAGACATTACGAGAGCTCAAAAGCACAAAATTTCAGAAATATCGCCTCTAGTGATGATGTCGACGAGCTGTTGCGGCCCTACTGTATATTTGAAGCAAAACCATGATATTCCCTTGAACCTATCCAGTTTTTGTGCCCAAATCTAATCAACCTGTGCCTTGATGTGATATCAAACTGTGGGAACTGTGAGTTAGATGTGCTTTGGTATCTATATCTGTAAAGACTGTGCCTGCTCGGTAACCATCAGCTTGCTCCCTTTTACAACTGCAACCAATTTTCTGTTGTGTTTTTAGAGGCTTTGAGGAGTTTAGGAAGTCTATAACGTTGCACTGATATTCACTGGCTTATACACAAATGTTTCAGACCGGAGCAGCGGACTGAAGGACAAACTTCACAAGATTTACTGAAGAGTAAAGTGAACAACACCAACCAAGCGATCACATCTGAATTATTCAGATCTCAGGACTAGAGTTCATTCCCTCCGTGTCCTCTGCTGCATAATTCATTTACTTAATATTTCTCTCTCAGTTTGATTCAAAGAGACTCTGACAAGAATTAGTGTTAGTTCATGGTGTTCCTAGAGCTCATCACAGATCAGGAATGAATTCACTTGGAATCTGGTTTTAATTAAACAAAAGCAAATTTAATTATAGTGAAGGCTTTGCTGCTGTTGACTGTTCTCTGTATTTCTACTGAGTGATTATCTCTGAAGTACATTCAGTGTTGGCAGAGAAAATGCAATTTTCTGGCTCAGAGTGAAACACAGACAGTTTTGTTGCTGAGGCTAAAGCAGCTCTAGTTCTGCTTCACTTTTTCAGACAGCGGCTACAATATCTACAACATTTCTTTGAGCTGACTGAAATCATTGTGACCAGAGGATGGAAAATAAAAATGATCTGATCATATTCATGTGTTTACAAGCTGTAGAACTTCACTGACTTCTGCTGCTATGGAGCATAAAATCTACTGGAAATAAAATGAAGAAGATGAACCAAGAAGTTTCTGTCCACATGGATTCAAGCTCTGGTTCATCTTTTCAAACACTTGATTTAAACAACTGGTTGTGTTTCTACTTCCATGTTTCAGTCTCTCCTGGAAAATCAACACGGCTTCATTTAAGGTCAAGTTGTTAAATCTTAGTTGAATTAAACACGGCATCAGAATCTGAACGCAAAGCAAAGGGTGTAGGTCCACACGCTAGATAAAAAAGATGTTGGTCTGACTTGGAAAAGGGTAAAATCTCATCACTGACATGTGTCTAATATGGTGGTGAAATTCATACTGAAGTTTATTGAAGCTTGAACACAAACTACTGTCACAAACACCGTGAAAACACAGTCTCTGTCATAACTACTGTCTATGAATGGTGCATTCACTGACATCAAGGACAAAAAACATGCTCTATAATCACAGCAACAAGGTCAACTAATAGAACAGAACAGAAACACATGAGTTTATCAATGTGTCCGTGTTGTTGTAGTCGACTTCCTGCTTTCAGCGTCATGGAAAACAATAACTTTACGCCACTGATAAGGCCACGCCCCCTTAAAGGTGAAAACAAAGGAGAAGTTGTTGCATTGTGTATCGTTCTTCAAACGATTTAAAAGATAAAACTCTGAGATTTTTCACAAAACCTGAATAAATGTACGGCGTCAGGCCATAAAACGAGTGGACAATGATGGAAAGTCGTGGGACCCTGATAGTCGATATATCTGTGGCAAACCCTTAATCACTTTAAATTATGATGCTAACATTAGCTAATGTCAGGTGTCACAGATGTTAGTTATAATGTTGAAAATTCAAATTTAATGTTAAAAAGTCAAAGGGCCGTCATCTATGGTGTCTAGTTGGTACAACCTCTACAGTCTGAGCATATTTTTCTGTCATTTTATTTGTTGTTGTTCATTTTTTTTGTTAGTTTTTTTTTTAACAGACCTTTGCTGATTTAATAGTACGTTAAGAGTCACTGTGCAGCTGTTGGATAAATCAACATCCAGAGAGTTCACAGGTATTTTTCAACCCGAGCAGATGTCTCTATAAACCTCAGAATAAATCAAATTTCTGCCATCAGCAGTGTCCTCGGCAATGACTGATGAATGTGGCAGCCAGACACATCCAGCCAGCACCATGTTTCACTGAAGAGGTTGTGTGGTTTGGATTGGATTGTTGGATTGTTAGGCTGTACTTTTATTCCTCCAAACTGTTTTTTTTCATCAGTACTATTTCAAAATGATCTGAACATCCTGACTCAGTGTGTAACTGGGGCTCTGTATGTTTCAGCGTTTGAGGTTTTCCCTTCATTGTGATGCTCCTCTGTCTAAGTGGAGATCTTCTTCACCCTACTATTCCCCCCAGATATTATTGAGCCCAGCAGCTCACTCTTTCTTCCTAATGATGTTCCAAATGGTGGATTTAGGTGATAATCTTTTTTTTTTTCTTTTCTTATTTTTCAGCCTCACAATAGCTTCTTTGAATTTCAATTGCACAACTCAGTTTCCTCATGTTGACATGTGGCTACAGACTCCAATGATCAAAAGCTCGGAGACGGAGCCGAAACGGTGCCGTACCTGCACTAATGAGGCTGTTGAACGCACCTGAGCGACCACAGACACCTGAGACGCCAGAAGATGAACGGACCGCGTTTAAAAAGTAGTCTGCTCTGTTCCCTGGAGAAATGATGCTCCACAGCAGCAGAACCACTCAGCACTCAAAGTTTCTTGAAGTTGGATTGTAGAAATATTGTCTATATAAATGCAGACACTTATTTTGCTTTCATACATCAGTGGATAGGACTTTCACCAAAGGAGAAACAGACATGTTAAACCCATAGACTGTATATAAATATGGACAACATGTCTCCACTTCCTTACATTGGTTAAACTGACGTTTTTTTCGCCGGGATATGTTCATCTTGCAAGTTAAGAGCCAGAGTCTGATCAGTACAGTAAGAGGGTGGAGCCACAATATTGATGCCCCGCCCACACTTTCTGCAGACTTGCATTTTCGTTTAATTAATAGAGGGTATGCACTGACGTCACTTCCTCCTGGGACCATGCCCCCTGAGTGCAAAAAATACTGAAATATATCAATAAAAACCAGGAAAAATGCAGTGATCCATTTACTTCTCTTTTCTTTGGCAGATATTTGTAAAAATATATCTCTGACTGCTTTTTAAATCTGTTGGTTCAGTCAATCACACAACAGCTCTTCACCTTTTTAAACTAATTTTACCATTTAGATGCTATTAAAGCCTATTATTCAAACTAATGCTGCTAATCTCCATTAGCATCTCTCACTTTTTACCACTCAGTGGCCGTAACCATGGAGACTTCATTCAGCTAGCTGTGACTTCCTCTATACCACACTGTGCTCGACCTCCACCACTTACAAAGAAATGTTGATTGATGATTATACGCTGTACTTATTTTATCTATTAATACATTCATTTATTTATTTTTGCAATTCTCATGGTCCTGTTTCTATAGCGTCAATTAACTAAACTAAAACAAAACTTATCCAAAGAATTGAGACCTGAATATTCATAAACATTATATTAACTCCCTAAAATTAAAATGAATCTTGGAAAAAAAAGAAAAGTTTGGCCCAAATCCCATCCACTAACATGGAAATCTTACAATTTATTATACTGCATCCCATCACCAGGGGGCACTCTACTTGCTTTTGCTTCACCTTTAAAGAGGGGCCATCTACATTTACACAGTCTCTGGTTAGACTCTTATATTACATCATCTTCTTCTTCACCCGAGGCCCGATGTGGACCTTCCACAGTGATTACAGGACCGGTTTGTTTGAGCTGCATCCAGACTCTGTCTTAATCTGTCACAGCCTTCAGTTCTCCTTCATCTCCCCAACACCTGCTGAAGTGGCAGAGGAAAGCTCAATAATCTGACAATCTCTGAGGACATTAGCACCTCTGGCCGGAAGGCAGGTGCCTTAATTTCCAGTAACGGGCGGTTATTACTGAGCAGATCTTCTTCCTCTTAAAATGGAGCAGGTAATGGCCCGTGGTGCTTTGGGTGCTCGTCTTTGCCGCCTATTAGAGCTTAATGTGATTTACACTGCAGGGAGACGGAGGAAGGAGCACGGGGGAGGGGAGCTAAATTGGGAGGAGGAAGCGGTGGCCGGGATCCGCTTGTGGATTTGTGCGTTTGAAACGTGAGTAGGAACGAATCCGTGAAGGAGCCCACGGAGGATGGGATCAGCTGGGAGGGGCTGAACGAACGCTGTAGAGAAGAGAGGAACAAAATGATGAACCGGGAAAAAGTCTGCAGGTTTTTTCCCTTGTATTACTCATGTTGAGGAGAAAAAGCCATATCCCATGACCCATTTCATCAAAGGGAAAGGAAATAATATGAAGTGCATGTTTTTTTTCTGATAGCTGAGGCTAGCTGTTAGCTCCAGCTATGTGACGCCTGGAAGAGTGGATTGTGGGTAATGTTCCATTTACATTGTCCCTCATATCTCATTTCTTTTACTAAAATATTTCAAATTAAAAACAAACACTTTGGATTTGGTTTTGGTACATGGTGGCTTCCAGTAAAAAATATGCATGATTTTGCATGATGTAAAACTTTAAAGTTTTTCTGTTATTTTGAGCCAGAAATCTCTACTTCAGTAGCTCTTACACAAACCAGACCTTCCAGATTTATTCCAAACTACAATCTGCATGTATTTTCAGAGGATATTTTTCATATATCAGAAATCAGAGCCTGATTTATAGAACATTTTACTCCTAAAAACCTGACAAAATGTGATTTTCTTTGGACTCTTGGCAGTATTTTGTGATTTATGGAATAATAAAAAGAGATATCCAAAATCTCCTCTGTAAATATCTGGAAATCTGATATGTTAACAAAATGAAACAAGAATTTTGAACCTCACTTTATCCATTATTCACATTTCTGTTCTGGAGGTGTATGCAAATTAGCGCATGTTTAAGTAGATAACCTCTCATTTGCTTATTTAAGTATAAATTCACAGAAAACTTGTAATACAAAAAAATATAGTATTTATGTAAGTAATCAACTGGAGAAGTTTCATGGTGATATCTGTTAGTTAAATATTTTATTCCATTCACCTTAAAGCCTGATATTTTACACAGGGTCTAATCTGGCCCACGGCGCGAATATGCAAACACAATATTTTAATAAAATGAACAGCTATTTCTAATTTGTCCACTTAGTGACAGAGACAACACCCAGAACTAAACGGCACACAGAAATGTGATGAAGAAATTTCAGGTTGTTCATAAAATGTTTTGTGTTTTCACAATGTAGTTGTTCTTCTTTGCAGGAAAACAAAGGGAAACATTCATTATTTATAGGTTATTAAGCTTTTATGTTACCGGTCTGGTTCGCTTGAATCTGAACTGTACGTGGCCCCTGAACTAAAACGAGTTTGACCCTGATTTAGAGACATTAGGTGAAGAGTCCAGTGCATCTCATCTGGTTCTGTCCCGGCTTTTAGACCTGTGCAGGGATTAAAACCAGCTTTACCTCATGCCTCTGCTTCATATGTGCACCTATCAAGAAACAAAACTCACGTTGCAAATTTCCACACCGGATGTCCTCATCCAGAGACCACGCGAGCAAATAAAATTCTGCTCCTGTGCATCATCTACTCAAATGTCTTCTCTCCTCTCTGCAGTAAAGTGATTTCAATTCATTAGCAAGAAGATGAAGAAAATTAACACATTATCACTCTGCAGACTGTTGTTCTGCAGCGAAAGATTGAGATAAATGCACCAGAACAAAGTTATAAGCAGTGCTGGGAGTAACGTGTTGTAAAAGTAATGCAATTAGTGTGATGCATTTTGCTGTGACGTGGTAATGTAAGGCATTACAAACAATAAATGTTACATTTTACTTAGTATTTTACTTGCATGTTCTCCCCGTGTCTGGGTCTCCTCCCGCCTCCAAACACATGCTCGTTAGGCTGATCGGTGACTCTAAGTTGACCCTCGGACCCTAGATCCCTACAGCATTACATTTTTGAAGTAACTTTGTTGTGAGCTCTTCCAGTGGCGCAAGCCGCTCACATGGACTGTAACAGAGACTCTGTAGATCTGTTTTCTTTCCTCTGTTGTTTGACGTTAGAAGTTACTGACTCACCTGAACAGTGGACAGAATAAACTCAGTCTGAATCCCTTCATGTGGCTTCGCCTGTCGACAGCGATGAAGGCTCCAGGTGTCGAAGGAGAGGTCACCTTCAGCCTCAGCCGGCTGCTTTTCCTCGCTGCCTCTCCTAATCCACCTCTAATTAACCACAATCTGCTCGTTAGCCAAATAATCCATCAAAGCGCCAATGAGCGTTTAGGAGAACGCGCTGAGGAGCACGGTGCTGATTAACTTCTACCGGCCGGAGTTTCTTTTTAAAGCCGCTGCAGACGCTGCTTAAAGTGAGGACTGTAAACTTCTAGATCATTAGCATCATTAGCATCATCGTAACGTCCAAAAAATAAAGGTCCAATACGTCTTTGCATCGTTTACAGACTAAAAGCTGCCAAACTGATGTCACTCCCATAAGCCTCAGCTACAGCAAGTTAATAAGATCATTTATTGTCCTTGCAACCACCTGAAGAACACAATTGTGATAGCAACAGTTGAAAAACAGTTTAAAAAGAAGTTAAAACAGCAGCACTTGACAAATTCACACCTAACTTGATGAAGGTTTTCAGCAGTAGAGGAAGATCAGGCTCCTCATGGCTCTTTGTTAACCTCTACAACCTTCCTCTCCAGCAAATGTCTTGAAAAACTAATAACTTTGATATTTCATGTATGTTCTTTTGCATAGTGAGGCCATTGAAGTTAGAAGGGTCTGTGTACTCCGAGGTCTTTGTGCTTGTCTCAGTGAGGAGAGCGGCACTCTTATCAAGGAGTACTTGGTCAGCATTACTGTGAGCTTTCAGTCTTCCAATGTTTTATCAGTTTATTTCAAAATGCTCAGGTTGTTTATCACCATTAGGACATGAACTTTGAGGAAGCTGAGAGCCATCAGACAGACCACGGGGCTTTATGTGATCAGGAAAGAGGGCGCTGATGATGAGGATGTTGGAGCGGTGATTGAAGGCGTCACACTTCTGTGCAATCTGGGAAGTATTTCCTTTGGATCTGCCATCTACATATTCAACCTGAGCTATCCCCAAGAACTTAGATTCACATTTGAGTTCCTCCAGAAAGTGTTGATGAACCTGGAAGGTCCCCAAAGGTCCAAGCACTTAAAATTAAGATGCTTCAGTGAAATCAGAGTTGAGGTGCTGGATAATTGAACCACATTTTGCTTGTTGGACATTGCTGTTGTGATCTACTGCTGCCTTGACTTGGTTTGAATTTGTGGCTTGTTCATAATGTGCTGTTGACCAAATGGTCCAAAAGCAGGTTCCTTTAACAAATGTTCCCTATCTTCCATTTCTTTCATTCACATTACGTAACTATTTTGTGACAATTGACAATGACAATTATTGTATGTATCTAGCTTGTAAAGAAGTGTGTTATAGTGTGTGTTACACTGTGCGGCATCCATGTGGCGCAGACACATGTAAAAGTTACTGCCAATAAAGTTGTCAGAGATAAACTGTTTGTAGCTTCGTGATTGTAACAGGTGGTAGGATAAGATATTAGAAATGCATTACTATTGTATCCTTTAACACACATAGGGTCTATGTGAAAGTTCACTTCACCTTTAACTGAGTAAATACGTTTGCATTAACTTTATTTAATTCATCACACTGATTCAGCGTGGTAGGAACACATTGTTTTAATAAATAATAAAATTACATGGAAAAACTTCATGTAATTAAAATACTTAAAGTCAAGGTTTTTTGGGTCAGTTATTTCTTTATTTTCTTTCTTTTTTTTTTTTTTTTTTACAGTACATACAATACAGATATGAACAACAAAGAAGATATCGACAATGTGCATTTGTGTGTGTGTGTGTGTGTGTGTGTGTGTGTGTGTCTAAGACACTGATTTATTCATTCAGTCCATTTTTATTCATTTTAATGTGGAGTCTCGGGTCCTGCTGACCCACCAGGTCAGTTATTTCTCTGAGTGTTTGCTCTCAGGTCCCGGGTTGTTAGAACTATAATATACTGAGTCACTATAATAGAGACACAAGTAAACAGTATGTAATAGTAATAGTTGTGTCTAACAAGATAAATAAAATAAAGCTAACGATGGTAGAAACAAATATATACATAAGAATAAAAATATAAAACAGCAACAAGCGGCATGAATGATGGTGGTAGAGCAGCTTGGATTATTCAAAACTTTAAAACTTTAAAACACTTGAGCTGTGCAGTGACACAGCTCCACCAGAGTTCAGCTTCTGGGAAGAACCTGTAGGACTGATTCATTATTTACTGTATTGTTGTCCTGATGTTTCTGGACCAATGTTAAGCTGCGGATGGATCCTTTTTTACAAAACCATATCCTGCTGTAAATTATGAAATGAAACTGTTGTATTTTATATTATAAACAAAAGGAAACAAAGGTTTATTGCACTTATAACAAGGATAAAAAAAAAAAAAACAGTTTCAAAAAGAATAATTTTTCTATCACACTAATATGATCAAACCCTTTTTGTTGCTTTTAGCTTGTTGATGTCAATAAGGGTTTCGGTGAAGTTTTACTGTCTGTGTCCGGGAGGTTTAATCCTTTTTAAACTGAGTGAGAATAGTAATAATAATAGACTGGCAGCGTTTGTGTTACCAGCTGATCAGAGTCTACAGCAGCTTGGAGGAAGTTCAGCTCGTAACAGAACCACTTCAGTTCTGAGATGATGACGATGGTTTATTTGCATCTAGTTGCCTAAACGTCAGCATCAGTTCCGTGTTTGTGTCTTACTTCAGGAGAACGTTTGAGGCCTCTCTGTGTTGGAGTATGTGGTCCTCTGCCTATCCCTGTCCCTTCGCTGTATTCGTGTTCATTATTTAAGGGTGAAAAGGTTAACTACTCTGTAAAATACCAGCCCTAAGAGTTTAGGGTCTTGTTGTTCATTAATGTGGATTTTTTTGAGATAAGATTCATATATAAGGACAGTGTAAAGGTATAAAAGGATTCTAGAGTTGGTACCTGAAGCTTCCTCAGATTCTGAAAGAGTTTTTGATTTTGTTCTTTTGCACAATAAACCTTTTTTAGTTCACTTCTTTCTTCAGCGCGTCAACACGCAACAGTGTGTGTCATTATTTCCATTGAGTTTAAATGAGTCCTCATATCTGCTACAGCTCTGCTGTTTGTGACCGGTTAGATCTCGTCAGTCTGTCCTGTCTGACAGAGAGAACTGGATCTCCCACTGATCCGACCCCACCTCCTCTTTTTAACATAATAATACCATATAATAATATAACAAATGGCAGCTTATTAACTGTGATGACTCTGAGATTCTGCAGGAAATGACTCACCGTCAGCTGAAGTTTTTCTTAGATGAACGTTGAATTCTTGAGATGTTTCAGACCTGGTTTAAAACCCGTCACGGTGCTGAGTCTGTGCTGTGTTTAATGACGTTCTTTTAGCAGCAGACTCTGACTCACTGTGTTGTCTTGCTCCTCCACGTGCTTAATTTCCTCTTTATGTGTGTTGAGGTTCTTCCTTCTTCCTGCTGCGTCTCCTCCAACTGCACCTTCCTGCTGAGGCAAAATGGATTTTTACTCACTTTTTGCACAAGGAGCTATTTGCATTTCCAGAAATGGTCGTCATTTCTGCCAATTTCACAGGGACCCGGTCGATAAATCAGCAGCGGGAACTCATGAGCGTCATAAAGACTTTCAGCGAGGTGGTTTGGTTTTGCTCGCAGGGAGCAGGATGACGCCGAGGAGGTCGAAGCACCCGGGGTTTTTTAGATATTTGGAGCATTTAATACAGGTAAACTTTCTCAAAATATAAAAAACAATAAAGTCAGGTGCCAAGGTCGGTGTATTTTCCCCCGAAGCGAGCGATGCTTCCTCAACCTTTACAACCTCAAGTCTTCAGACGAAGCGCCGTGGGCGAGGGCGCCGCCATTCACAGACACACACACACACACACACACACACACACACACGCACACACACACACACACACACACACACAGAAAGAAAAAGACAAAGCTTGTGTGGATCTGCTCAGACTGCCTCCTCCAGCCCGTCCTGCCAAACGGTCCGATCAGGGAATCCGGCAGTGATTAGTCTCCCCTGAGCCGCACATGAAGGACGATCCACCAGGCTTGTCCTCATTAAGTCTCCATTAGCAGGAGTGTAATGGATTTTTAATGAAGGAGGGAGACACAAACATAAAGACGAGCTCAACTCAACCTCGACATCAGCGGGGAGCGCCGCCAATCATCACCACCAACCCTCCTCCTCCTCCTCCTCCTCCTCCTCCTCCTCCTCCTCCTCCTCCTCGTTTTCCTCTGCTGCTCTCCTCTTTTAAATTTCAATTTCTAGTTTTTAATGTTTTTATTATTATTATTATTATTATTATTATTATTATTTTAATCAGTCCCCTTTAAATCCGTCATTTCCAGGGAAATCTTAAAAGAACACAAGTCGCTGACGCATGTGGTCTCTTGTTGTTGTTGATGTTTTTCTTCTATTTATTCTCTCATTAGCTCTTTTGTTTTCTCACTTTCGCTGAGATTGGAATTATTTTTGTGCAAATCAGACAAGGGCAATGAGAACTCTTGAGAAGGAGAAGCAATCACCTTCTCTTTACCTGGAGTGTTATTTGTCCCCCGACTGCGTCAACTTCCATTACAAGGGCCTGACAAAAACTATTAAGTTCCTTCTGTGGTTCAGAGCTGAGTCAGACCTAAAGCAGCAGCAGCTCAACTTTTGTTTAAAGACGCGCTCGTTTTGTCCAACGTATCATAAAAACCGATGTGGACGATGTTCTTTTGGAAAGATTTTAGATGCAGTGCAGCAGGGAGAAGAAACTGAATAAGATCAGTATTTGATGTAACGTTTACACATTCTCTCAGACAAACTTGCACAGTTGAAAAGTTTGATCCTTCCTGGATCCGTGGACAAATAAACCAGCTCATAACCGGTCGTTTAAACACTGAAAGAGCCGGAGATCAGAGGAAAAGAAGAAAACCCTGGACTGGTTATCTTTGAATGGAAACACACACATATAGAAACACCTTAATTTCACTGGGTTTCACAGAATTTTCCTTTTCCCAAACCGATCTGAAGTCATGTAAACGATGAATCTGAATGAAGTCGGGCTCCGTTCTGTCTGAACATGTTCTATCTGGACGTAAACGCTCTGGAGAGACCTTGTTTTTAATAACAACTCTGAAACAACTAGACATTATCTCACACTTAGACGGCAGAAAAAGGGAATATTGAACTGTTTAAAAAGGTCCATTAAGAATTAATTGAACTTAATTAATTGAGACTGAATTGTGGAACAGATTCTTCAGCAACTATAAGGATAAACAACACAACGTAGATTTGACCCCACAACCTTCCTGAAGCTGTCGCTTTAAGAATAAAAGTGTAAAAACAACTGATTAAATGAGAGACGTCCATCTTTGATCAGTCATGTGATGTTTTCATCGATCTGTCTCGCGTCTGTAAAACTGTTCAGATTAAATGTGTTTTTTCATATAAAAATCAGATCAGAATAAATCACCTCACACGGAAACAGTCGACCCAAAAGATCTAAAATCACAATGAGAGAAAAGTCTCCATGAGAACGGGGCCGATGTCTCACAGCATTTTGGTTAAAAGAAGTAAAGACATCCTACAAAACTGCTGCCTCCAAAAGGTCAGTTTTAATTAATGTTGTGACTCCATAAAGCAGCCGTGGTAATCGAAGGCTCACTGAATATTAAACATGCACTCAGAGTGTGTGTGTGTGTGTGTGTGTTTCACGTGTTTCGTCACCAACAACCTGAACACATTAGACTCCAGCTGTGCGTGCTGCTAATAAAAGAGGCAAATCAATCATAATTACCTCCGGGAGAAAAATTTACAGTAGCTCCGACCAAACTTTGTTCTCTGAATGAATGCGAAAACTGACGGCGGCGCAAGGTCAATCACTCAAGATCATCTGGAGTCGGCTCTGAAGGCAACACAAAGGCCCCGGCTCGCGCTGATTAATACACTTTTACATCAATGGATGAAAGGTCTGCAGAACGCTCTCTGAACGCAGCAGCTTTTCACCTTGAGACAGATTAACCTGCAGGAAAACGCTGGAAGGAAAAAAAGCCACGAGGCCAGTTTGTGTCTGAACAAACCTGTTAGCTCTTCCTCCACTGTCTGGACGGGAAGTAATGGACGGTCTGCGGACGTCCACGAGACGTTAGCATCTAAAGGTCTGAGCAGTGAGTGACAGCACAGGACTGAAGTCAGCAGCTCTTTATTTACAGTGTGTGGGAGGTTTACTCCTCCCAGAGACAGAGGTTTGTACAGAACCGTCAAACTGTCTTTGACTTTGTGTTGGTTGTTTGCACTGAATGTGCTGTAGGTCGGAGGGAAACTAAAGAAGTTTACTTGCATCTTTCAGCATTTTGTCCGTCCAAATAAAGACGAAGGAGGCGAAAGTTCAACGAGGACGTTCTGTCCCTCATGTTCCATTCAGTCCGTCCATTGATCTATTCGCCTTCCTCCAGCTTTAAAATCACTGTCATGCTGTCACTCCATCTCCTCCGCTCCAACCTCGTCATCCTCAAAGTCTTCATCAGGACGAGGTCTCATCCTCCAGCCGCCGCCATGTTTCCTTAATGAACGTTCATTCTTTATTCAACTACGACTGTAGACAGTGAGTAAATGTTGGACCAAGAAAACAACAGTATCATTTGTTCATAGTCCTTAACAGTAGGTGACACCAGCCATTTCACACCACAGAAGAAGATTCACAACGTTTGTTTTGCTAATGCTAATTAGCAACGAAGCGCAGGTGCAATGCGGGTTATATGAGATCTGGATTTGGACAAAAAACATCAAGGTGTTGACTCTTCAAACTCTTCATTTCCAATATTTACCTCCTGATTCAGAAGAAAAGTTTTATAAACTTGAATCTATTTGAATTGGACTTTTTGTTTAATTTATTTTGTGTTTGTGGATAAAAACTGGATGTTTTCCACGGTGCAGTGCTGATTGTCATAGACTCACTAAGTGCGGATTCTCAGAGCTACACAATGTGAGTCTGTATTAATTTTTTTAAAATATTTTTCTCAGTAGTTGCACTTTTTTAATTTCATGTATTTTTCATAAGTGTGTCCTCAGACAAAGCTCCACATTTGGAGTCTTTGTGAAGCTACTTCTCAGTAGTTGGACTTTTTTATTTGGTGTTTGTTCATGAAAGACTGAAGTTACTGAGTTCTGGTTTTAATTAAAATGCAGCTAATTGAGTGTAAAATGGAACAGTTCCCTCTCTGTTTTACTTAATTATTACATTTTTATCATTCGGAGACTATTATTCTGAAGTTGAAGTTGTTTCCTACTGTAAAATGAAGTTTAAACTTCAAACCTCACAAACTTGAACTTGAATCTAACGTATCCAGCAGGTTCCAGGTTCTGCTTGTGTGTTTACACGTGTTTATTATTCTGCTTTGTGTGTTTTTTTTTTTATGCTTTATGAAGTGAATCCTTCTTCTTGAACGTTCTCATGAAACATCATCACTCGTTGCCCAGATACTGTTGCACTGTCGCAAAATCTTTAGTTGACTAGACATTTTTTATACATTTTTTAAAAAATTCCCACAATTTTCCGGCTTAATATTGAATGAAAATGCTAATAATAATGTATTTTAATAAATAGTTTCATATAGACTCATATATAGTAGGCAGGAGGCTCCTACGTAAAGTTTGGGGGTCGTTGGCCTGAAGGTCCTCGAGCTAAATGTTGCGTAGTGTGTGTTTCGTTATTACTTTCCAGTCTTGTAGAGCGTTGCCGGTTTCCAAAATTTAGGAGTCTTAAAGTCTTAAACCCAGGTTTAACAGAGATTAAAACAAGATTAAACGTCTAGTTTTGGTTTTAACTGTTGCTTGTGATTTATTTAATGTTCTTTTCTACTCATTCAACACTATTTTCTAACTGCAGAAACTGTGGAACCAGGCTTTAGTGTCTGCAGACGCTATTATGGTGGCGTGTGAAACCTCTCATGAATGACTTGCACTCTATAAATGTGCCTTATTATATTTACACATGGCAAGTTCTGCCACAGTCCAGGCCAAAGCACGGGAACCTTTTGAAGTGAAAGGTCATCACACAGTAACTTCTTTCACAGATGAAAGGCTTTATATAACTTCACCGGGTTTCATAGACAAGGCTGAACAAATCCACCTGAACCGGGGAAATAAGACTCAAAAGGAACGTGGGAGAATGAGGAGAAAGAGAAGCCGAGATCAAAAGGAGACGGCAGAGAGGCTGTAATACAGACGCACTTACCAATAATTTTCTCATTATTCTCAATCCGACCTGCTGGTGGCTGCACATGTAATAAGAGTCTGATGGCAACAATTTTCTCATCAGAACCGAGCGAACTGTACACCTCTGGCTGGTGCAGCCGCCGTCTGCTGGAAGTCTGAAGGCATTTCCCCAGAGAGCTCGCAAACTTTGTAAAGAGCGACGAGCGGCTTGTGAAAAGCCCGTCTCCTCTTTTTATTGCACCGCTTCACAGCTGTTGCAGAATCCTGTCAGAGAGATATTAAATGTGTATGAAATGCTACGTTCACGCCCTGGAAGCCTCCAGAAATGCTTTGACATTTGGGGCACAGAGCCCCCGTGTATATGAATCCACACCCCAGGAGACGGTTGAAGTAGTTGGGGGTGAATCAGTGGATCGGTATCGGCTGGAAAAGAAAAGGAAAAAGATCAGACGACCTGCAGAGAGTCCTGCCCACGTCTGCAAGTATCACAAATATCTTCTCTTGCTACATCCTGACTAACATTCC
The DNA here is from genome assembly GCF_022458985.1 of Mugil cephalus. Lineage (NCBI taxonomy): Eukaryota > Metazoa > Chordata > Actinopteri > Mugiliformes > Mugilidae > Mugil > Mugil cephalus. Next base: position 29,432,667 of record NC_061772.1, read on the forward strand.
TCTCTTTGGGAAGTTTGATGCCAAGACAGACCTGAAACCACCGATCAGCCATAACATTATGACCACTGACAGGAGCAGTAAATAACATCTTCTGCTGGGAAACTTCTGGACCTGGTGTTCATTTACGTGGATGTTACTTTGACATGTAGCACCCACCTAGACCAGACCAGACCAGACACCCCACCTCCTCCACAGACACACACAAGAACACTTTAGGAACAACTCAGAAAAACATGAAGAATAACACTTGGCCTCCAAATTCACTAGATCCCAAACTGATCAAACCACCACCACCAGAGGACACATGGTTACAGAAAAGAAATGAATCAATCCTGTCCAGTGTAGCCAGTCTGCTACATGGCTAACTAGAAGGAACTGGTCGTCCTCTGTGGCCGAGCGGCTCAGCAGCATCTTGTTCCTGAGATCTTTGGCGTGTTCGCTGGTGAAGAAGTGCCAACGCTTTCAGCCTCGGGCGGATGAGTCGAAGGTCTGGTGCTTCAGATGGAAACTCACGCTTTATCTCTGAGAACTGGATGCTGGTCGTTTGGTGTCATCTCCGTGTAAAATAAAAAGCATGTGCAATGATAAATATACGTGAGATATCGTGAGGTGGATGCACCAAAAAGAAGCACTGTGCTGCAGCAGGAAGAACAAAGTTGTCAAGGTCGGTCGCTGTGAGACTTTGACATCGTTACTCGGCTCCTTGTTACGCCACCGGCTTCATTAGCCCCGAGTTCAGCGCCCTCATGAATCTGTTTTGTCACAGAGTCATTACTGGGATGCGCCAGTCATGACGGCACCACACACACACACACACACACACACACACACACACACGCATATACGCACAGTTGCAATTATCCTGTTGTACTATGGGATGCATATAAATGAAACCATTTATAGGACTTTAAATGACCATGATGGTCTTAACTGGATAACGTCGGTTTGGACGGTGTTCGCTGCAAATTAGAGATCTAATGAAGTCGAGGTGGAAACACTCAACGGCTTCAACACACACACACACACACACACACAGACACACACACACACACACACACACTTATCTGAGACTTTAATTGGGCGGAAGCAGCAGGAAGACGACTCATGTGGAAGCAGAGAGTAGTTGTGGATGGAGAGGTTACGGCTCCTCAGGATGATAAGTGTCTGGTTCCTCCTCCTCCTCCTCTTCCTCCTCCTCCTCCTCCTCCTCCTCCTCCTCCAGCACGACTCAGGAGGTGCAATTCTCCCCAGAAATGTGTGCTAACAATTCGATAACTCACTCCCACCTGAGACCCTTGAACCCCACACTACACAGCACCAGTCAAACGTTTGGGTTCATTCACTCATTCAAGGAATTTTCTCATATTTTCGACACGATGCAGAAAAGTTGGAGGAAACTGTAAAGAAAGCAGAGAATTGGATAATATGTTTGGCACTACTGTGCATAGGACGACGACTTTTATCTAGTCTGACATATTCTTACAAATCTAAAACATTGGTAAGAATAACTCGTCTTTGATCTTAATCCTGTGCTAATCATGAACGTTCCTGCTTTGCAAAGTAAAAATCAAACTGCAAATTACCACGAATTCTCTGTTATTAGGTGTTGTGAGCTTTTATTTCTTTTAAGTGTTTTGTTTGAATCCTGTTTTTTTTTTCTACTTCCTTTCACTCCAGACGTACGAAGGCTGTGCGATAAATCAAAGTTCAGACAGATGTTTGGGAGATGTTGTCTCTAAACCATCAGAAGAATAAACCGGCGGAGGACGATGAGATGGATGAGTCGGCAGCAGCAGCAGATTCAGATGAGTCGGGTTTTATTTAGTGATGCATTAAATCGTTGCCACGTCAGTAAAAGATGGAGCTGATTTAAATTCTGGCAGGCGGCTCATAAATTCTCTGTTTGCTAATAACTTAAATCTGCAAAGTAACTAAAACTGTGGATCAGTGCAGATGTGTAAAAGGTGTTTTGCTTCATGTCTTTTATCAAACTAGTTTTAAGAAAGAATTCTCTGATTTCCTCCTAAATTCTCTAAAAGTCGTCTTTCTACTGTAGTCTCGTCTCTATCTGGTACATGAGGAACTGTTGTGAAGCTTTTTATCTCCTGCAGAAGTCAGTCAGGTCCAGATATGGTCATATCCTTCGTATTGGTGACCAATCATTAAAGTTAATCATTAAATATATCATTCAGAGCCTGATTTATAGAGCATTTTACTCCTAAAAACTAGTTTTTTTGAAGAACTATTGACAGTATTTTGTGATTTATTGAGCGATAAAAAGAGAAATCTGAAATTCTCTCTGCAAATACCTGAAAATTTAATATGTTAATGAAATGAAACAAGAATTTTGGAAATCGCTTCATCCATTTTTCAGATTTCTGTTCTATTTTAGTAGATAACTCTTTATTTGAATGTTCACAAAAAACTTGTAATATAAAAATACGTATATTGTATCTATGTAAGTAATCAGCTGGAGACGTTTCATGGTGATATCTATTAGTGTCACCTTTAGTGTCTGGCCTTAAAACCTTCTGATCACATGACGTCCCAGTGAAAAATACTTTTGAATCTGTATTTTTTTGGACTTTTCATCCTCTCATCCAGCATCGTGAGGTCTTCGTGCTGAGCATCGATGTGGCCTCTCCTGATTCTCTGTAATGAGCTGATCCTCGTCTCTTTCCTGAGGCACAGAGGAAATCTTCTTCTCTTCTTGCTTTAATGTGGATTATTTTGTCCCAGATGACCCCGTCTCCCTGGGTGTGGACGTACAGTCCCGTCTTTCCCTTTGTCTCCGCTCTCAGTTTATCCGCTCGTTTTTTTAATCCCTTCGGTTTGTTTAAATGAAATCTGAACGTTCACTGGATAAACTGTAGAAGAAAAACACTGAATGTTTCAGGCTTTACTTCTCATATCCCAACAAATAACAGCTCCCGATGCAAATATTGTGTGTAGTCACGAACAGCTCTGCACCAGCCTGGCGCTAATTTCTGCCATCTGCATCGTGCTCCCACTTATTTAACCTCGCTTTGTATTTTCTAACAGCAAACTCCAGATTCCTATTTCCAGACAAAGCCTGGAGGAGGGAAGTTAACAGACATCTCAACGTGTCAAACCAGCAGAGATAGTGTTAGAAACAGTAGGGGTGTGTGTGTGTGTGTGTGTGTGTGTGTGTGTGTGTGTGTGTGTGTGCGTGTGAATCCAGAGAAAAACAAAGTTATAAAGTGAAGAGATAGAACCAGACCAGAGGGGCCGAGGCAGCTCGGAACAAATGTCCCGGGGACCAGGAAGCAAATTGGAACTGATAAAGCTGCAGATTGCAGACGTCGGCTAATGAACAGTTTTCCAAAGTATTCGTCTTTAAAAGAGGAAGAGGAGGAAGAGGAGGAGGAGGAATAAATTGCTTTGTAAAGCTTATTACAGACATACAATCCAACATTTTCTTGGATCAGCTCTTAAAGATATCGTTGCAGTGGTTTCTAAACGGGTCTTTTTTAATTTATTTTTCATTGTTTGGAGAGGAGGAGGATGCAACAGCGATAAAAACTGACACCACAATGGATAAATACTTGGAAAGATTAGTTGAATTATTTCAATTAAAATGGTGTATAATAAATAAATAAATGAAAAGCTCATTATTACCCTAACTAGATAATAAATTAGTGGCTATAAGTAATTTATAATTAGCTTAAAGCAAATGATAAATGGTTACCTACAAATAAAAGTAATTAATTAGCTAAAATTAACAGGCTAATATTTGTGAATGTATTAAATCGTTATCTAAACGTGACATATTCTCATATTATTCACTAAAAGTTATGATTTTACCCTTAAAATAATTCCATGATAAAGATAAAAGCTAAAGGAAATGGAAGTTGGAGGTTAAACTAAGTTGCCAGGGACAAATCTTCTTTATTTTATTTTATTTTATTTGGATTAATTAAATGCATTTATTTATTTTTTACCTTACACCTATTTTTCTTTTTTACTAGTGCTGGTTTTTAAGAGTTTTTTATGTGTAACTGAGCTGCTGTGACCAGGCAGTTTATTTACCTTGTGGATCAATAAAGTCTCTCTAAGTCTAATGGAAAATGGTTCAGAGCAGTAACTTTAACAGATAAGTCTGTTACCGTATGAAGATAAACCGAACATTAACACCGGCCGTGAATTAAATCAGGTTCGTCTTCTCTTCTCCTTTATTCTCAGAAGATTCTTAAAGAATAAATCAGTTTTCAGAAGCGTCTGTTTGTAGATTCGTGTCTTTCTTTCATATTTCTCTTTAATCCTCTTTGAATCCGCCCTCCCACCCTCAGACTGATGCGCCGAGGTCACGTCCCACCCACCGGTCGGGGACTCGTCTAATTGGGATGAAGTGTCGAGGTCAGATGCGCCGTCACAAAAGAAGACGGACGTCTTTTTGGATTTCCCGTCTCCTTTCTCCATCCGTCTGCTTTATTTATGACCTTTTAAAGAGCGTATAGAGATATGAAGAGTTACAATATTACATCCAGCGCCCTTGAAGTTCAAAACTCTGAACAACTCAAAGTGATTTATCTAGAAATTCAATCCAACGTAACGTTCAAACTTCTGACATTTAATCCTTTAAGGCTCCTTCTTTCGATGCCGCGCTGCGCCAACATAAATCTGTGCTGTTAACCTCATCGCACAGCTTCGCTGCGTCTGCTAAAGCAAATATATCTAAGATATATGAATATATATGTGTGTGTAAGAAGGAAAAACATTCCTCTAATGAGAGCACAGAAAGCTGTCGTCTTCTTCCAGTGTTTTATGTTTTCCGTGTAAAACTAATCACTGCACTCGGCTCTGTGCAATTTGAGCGTTTTTCCATCTGTGCAGACAGAAGATGAGGAAAATTATGAATAATTGTCTTAATTTGGTGAAATCAGGGAGAGCGGAGAGGAGCTGAAAATCAGAAGAAAACATCTCTCTAATTACTCCGAGTGTTGTTCAGTGATCGGCTCTGATGAAGGAAAGCGGAAGCTCACACAGAACCGTGCACTTTCCTTTTTTTTGTCTCTTCTGTTGTTGTAAAACCGGACAAACACAACAACGAGTTATAATTTCGAGGTGGAGAAGCCAAACGGCAGCTCAGGACGAGTCTGAACCTTCACACGACAGCTTCTGTTTTTGGGAGGAAGATGAGAAACACTTTAACGCTCATCCTGTTTGAAAAGTTTCCCTCAGATCTTGTTAATCCGAGGAGATTATTCGTCATCTCTGAATCCTCAGTGTGAAGTTAAACATGAAATATTGTAATATGCAAAGTCCTTGTTTAATGTCTCTTGCGTCATTTTCTTTGACACTATTTTTTTTCTATTTTTTAGCTCATCCTCTTCTATTGCAAAGACAAAATTGGTGCAAGAACTCTTCTCAAACTATCTGTAGTCTGTGAAGTGTCCCAGTGTCACAGTTTGACTCTGGTAACACAACATTTCTAGTGATGCAGAGTAAAGAATACGTCAACATGCAACTGGATAGTCCACCAACGTCTAAACGCCTTGTTTCTCACACTGCAGCCATTTACTTGAAAATTAATCTGTACCATGTACGACTACGTTGCTATTGCACTTTTTGTCCGTTGATGTGGATATTTTGAAATTAAATGAATCAGAACACTCACCTGTGGCAGCAGCTCATCCATGAGCTCTACAATCCTTTAGCTGCACTAATTTGCGGCTGTGTCACACTGAGTGTGTTTACATGCACAGCTCATAATTTGACTTTCTGACTACAGTCTGACTACTGTCCAGAAAATCCAATAACTGACGGGAACGTGTCCTCCTCCTCCTCCTCACTAGGTGGCGATATGTGTCTTTTCAGCAGGTTAATACAGCTCTTTTCCATCATATAATAAACTGGATCATTTGACATCCAGTTCTTCCTTTTAATCTTCTGCTCACATAACTTTCTCCGTTTTGTTTTTTTCCCGCCACTTCTCTATGAGTGAATATTGGTTAGATGTATCCAACATGGCGGCCATGAAACATGTGACCAGCTCAGAACCAATCAGCATAGAGGGACAGATCAGATGCTCCATTCATTAGTTGGACAGACTCTCTGTAATATACGGCTCTGAATGAACCTGCCTCTCTACCTGCTGCCATGATGCCTGGAGTGGTAACGTGTCCGTTGCTTGAGGACAGTTGGAAGAGATGAAGTTCAGCCTGGTACACTTGGTCACGCAAACATGCCATGATGAAGAATAGAATAATCTTCATATCAGAGGTGTCAAACTTTCAGGTCCAACCAGGAACATCAGAGCATGACAACCTATAAATAACAACACGTCATTTCCTTTGTTTTAGTGCAAAGAACAACAAAGTTCTTCATTAACTTAAAGTGTTAAAGTGCCTTTAATGAACCACAAAACATTTTCCTCATTTCAATCATTTAAAGCTCAGATTCTTTGAAAAATAATAAATTGCAAAACTTTGGCTAATTAAGTAAACACACGGGGTACGAGGGCCCTCTACAATCAGACTCCCGTTCAACGTCTAAGTGCTTAATTTCAGATTCTCTAATGCCTGTAATGCATCATGTCTCCAAACCCCCGAATCATCTTGTGCTTGAATCATATTCATTCCCCTGCAGCTTCATCAGCAATCACAGCTGATCCTGAAGTTTGATGGCGGCGCCGCGCTGAGTTATCGCTGCTTTATCGCAGGGAGGGAACGGTAGCAGGGGGTCAACTCTGCATCCCGGTTAGGGGGGCGTGGGGGGGTTATTGTTAACAAAACTGCACTGGATCAGCAGCGCTCTGCAGTGTGTGTGTGTGTGTGTGTCTGTGTGTGTGTGTCCGTGAGTTTCCCGACAGAGGCGGCGGTTTCTACGCGGCGCCGTGGCTGTAACAGATGAAGATGGATTAGCGTCTCCGTGTGACAGTCTTAGGGAAGCAGAAACGGGACGGAGGAGTGGAAACACATTACTCCACCCTGCCAAGGTCCCCAGATGAAAGGTTCAGCGGTTTTGTTGGCTGGTTATCAAAACCAAGACACAGCAGTTTCCTCTCTTTCTGTCTGTCTGTCGCTTCCCCCCTGCTCTTCCTCCTCCTCCTCCTCCTCCTCCTCTGCTGGGAGAGGAGGCTGCTGACTCAGCCGAGGAGTCACCGTCCTTCTTTTGTTTGATGGTTTTTCTCACCCGTGTTTGCGTAGCGACGACTGTGGCCGTGTCCCAAAGCTGAGGTCGTCTTCCAGGAATAAAGTTTCCCAGAGTAAACCTGTGAGAAATCAATTTGGTCTTGAGCTTGAACATCTGACGTCAACTCATAACGTCACTGGATCAGTATTTTAAAGAACGCTATTTCATGCATCTTCTTAGAAATGTTGCAGTCGTCACAAATTAAAACGCAACTCATGCAAGACCACGCAACCGGATTAGCTCACGGGCGAAGGAGCTCTGACAGACGTTTCAGCTCTGAGAGCAGCGTCAGGACTGAAAGATGATTGGATGTGAAAAGTATGATGACAGAGAAGAGCAAAGACACATGAAAGATGAGAAACCAGAGGGAGAAGATGGAGGAGATACAACAAACCTCGGGAACAGATGTCAACATTAGTTAAAAGTAAAATTGTTTAGAAAGTTGAACATCTCCTAATGCAGAGGTTCAAACTGATGGAGAGATTAAGTAGGAACCCCTACCTGCTATATGTGTTCTATATTAAACTCAACCTAGTGCTATTTATAAATATACAATTTACATTCAATATTAAGACTCAAATATTCTCATTTTATTTCAAACGTGTGCAGCTATTGAGTGGACGTGCAACTGCCTTAAACACAATTTACAGATAAAGAAAATAACTGACAGATTCAAGTTTTAATTTCCTCTGGCGACTGAATAGACTCTCAGCCAATCGTAGGGAATCTGACACAGTCAGCGTGTAATATGCAGATTCCTGATTGGCTCAGCAGCAATAGGGGCTGGGCCTAATGTGTACAGGAAGCTTAGATTGACAGGTCGTATGACGTATGATGAAATTCTCTCAAATTAAAAAACTGGAATAAATCTCAAGAAAACAGAGGAAATTAACTCGTTATATTTGTCACAGTGACTCATCAGTTACGTACCTGGACGTTCTGGTTTCCTCTCGATGCTGGATGTTTTTGTTGACAGCTCCCCAGGTGAAGATGTACCTGACATTCATCCATCAGGTCATGTCATTTAAAAGCAGAAGCAGAGCAGGAAGATGACACAGCGTTCTGCCCTGAGTGGAGCTGTGGCTGCAGTATGTCCCGATACAGTGGAGCTCATATAGTTCCCTCAGCTGCTGCTAAAAAGGATCGAGTAGTTGAGAGCGAACCCAGGAAAGAAAAGTAAAAGAGGGCCACAATTACAAAAAGGGGTCTTCAGTTTGTTCACATTTAGTAACGTCAGGTGAAAAGCTCCTCACGAGTCCATCCACTCTCAGCTACAGGACAATGGAGCAAAGAGGCTTTGTGCAACAACCAGGCTGCAACAACTGTGAGGTTTAATGGTAGAAACGTGAAATATCTTCTCAATAATCTGCACTCAAACAATAAAAATAAACCAATTTAGGATAAAAACTGAAAAGAAAAGAAGAAAAGGTTCAAAGCGAAAGGGTTTCCATAAAAGATAGCAATGTTTGAAGGATAGTAAAATACATTTGTTGGAGCCTTTACTGGAAATGTGGAACTTTGAAGGGCAAAGTTGCAAGATACAGCTGAAGGTTTCTATTACAAGACTGGTGAAATAAATAAATAAATAAAATGCAACAGAAAGTTTTATTTAATTTCACAGATTACTGACACCAGTGGGATTCAAGATTCAAGATTCTTTATTGTCAAAAACTCAGTGTCAGTGCTGCAGAATTACCAGCCATGACATTGTTGGTGCATGGAGCCCACTCGACTTCACGGAAACAAAAGTAATAAAACGTATGTGGAAAAATAAGATAAGAAATATAGGATATATATATATATATATATATATATATATATAAGAAATAGTATAAAGTAAAGTGGAATTGTAGATGTTAAGTAGCCTGATGGCTTGCACATAAAAACTGTCCATGAACCTGCATGAAAAGTAATGTGAAGAGTGGAAGTCATCCAGCAACGAACCACTCACATCTAACCACTGATAACACTTTATAGTCACTGATATACTGAGAAAAAGAGTTTGTAATAAACAGTTATAACTGCAAAAATTATCCCAAACTATTTCCCCGACTCAACGCAGTTTTTATTTGCAACTTAGTGCTGTCAAATGATTAATCACAGGGTGAATTAATTTCGATTAATCGCGATTAATCGTGTATTAATCGTGTTTCATTTTGAATGAGCAAACAGAATCAAGAAAGAAGGGAATATATCTGAACTTAACATGTTTTTAAACACCTTCAACAAAAGATCTTGATATAAATGTTTATCACAAAGTGCATTGTAAACACTATTTCTTAATTTCCCCATCACTCATTTGAAGTCCATCTTCCTCGAAGTGAAGACTTTCGTGACAAGAATTTAGGAGAATTATGGGATATCGTGAGGTGAGACTTTACTAAAGTTACATCTCATTCACAAAAACCCTTTTCTATGGAAACATGTCCAAAGAGAAATTGCACTTTTTCAGAAAAAAGCACTTTTATTTTGCAAAGAACTTTAATGGAAACAAGGCCAGTGGTTGAAAGAGTTGCCAGATATTTGCAGTCAGCATTGGCAGCTTGTCTTTGTCTTGGTTTGTCTCCAGCTGTTAGCCTGTTAGCATTAGCCCAAGTGCTAGCAGAATGACCAACTAACGTATGCTTGGCTTGGTTAATGTTGTGCTATTTGAAGCTGGAAAGAAAACTCCTTCCTTCAGAGTGTGATAATACTTCATGGTGCTCCACTGGTCCCTCTTCTTTTTTTATTTTGTCCTCAAATGTCCCATAGAGAGGACCAACGTGCTGTTTGTTGGTTCTGCTCCCTGTCACTACCGGATCAGCTGCACATTTGTTCACGGTGACGGTAACTCTACTCGGACAAACTGAGAGACTAAGCTGCAGATAGGTGCATGGTGTTGAAATTTTTAATCAGATTTCTCATGATGATGGATTAATCTTGACGGCTCTACTGCAAACTAACATCTGAAGGTGGCCAGTCTTAAAAGTGAACACGTCTCCTGTGTGTGAGTGCAGCCGTCTGGACCTGCCTCGGCCTCTCAGGTGCGTTTGTGTTGAATGTGATGCCTGTCACAGACCAGCGCTCTCAGGGATCAGTCAGCCTGGCAGGTCATTAACCTGACGGAGGCAGAGCAAAAGCCATCTACCATCCAAAGGTCAGGGAAAGGTCGGCTTCATGCACTGTCTCGTGTGACTGATACGGAGCCTCCACCAACCCCCCCGTCCATGTCATCTTTTATCAAGCTCCATTCACCACCGTGCACACGCTCAGCTTCTGCACCGGACCTCTTCTTCTCCGGGATTGTTCCCGTCTTCTTTGCTGGAGACTTTGGAGTCAGAGAGATTTTGACAGAGGTCAAACGGTTCAAAGGAAGGAAGAAGATTTATACCGTGAAAAAAGACGTGATCCTGGACTCTCATGTTTCTTTAAGATGCTGCACACAGAAATAAAAGGCAGGAGAAAAGAAACCAAAGAAGCAGCATCCACCCTGGATCCTCCCACACGTCCCCCACGGTGCCTTACAGGCTCATTTAGACTCTAACAACATGTGTATTTTTTATTATTATGCACCATATTTAAACAGCGGTGGGTTGGAGTCATGCAGGAAATCTCCAAGATCTGAACAAGTCCAGGTTTATATGATAATAACAGTGTTTCCTGAGATTCTGGCTTTTTTTTCGGGTCTAACTGTGATATAATCCCAAATATTGAAATCAGTTCATGAAATGTCTGCACATGAAATTCAATCATGCATATTGAATCATTGTCTTTAATGAAACAATATCCGGTATGTGTATGTGATTCATGTACATGGATATTAAACAAAGCTGTTGAGACTTCTATGGACAAATGTTTGTTCAATCAATGAGGATCAGAGACTCAATCTAACGTATAGCAAACAGTTGCTAGCTAGCGCTTATAAAGTGAAGCTAGCTCAGGTTACGTCTGGAGTATTTTTCCTCCTCTTCGTTGGTTTTGATCAACTCTCTTTAAATAATTATTAATCTCCATGGTCCAAAAAAACAAGAGCACAAATATTGTGTTTTGAAAAGTGCAACTTCAGTTTTCGTTGGTGTTTTTATTAATGTAGCACTTTAAAAAACAGCTACAGTCGAAACAAAGTTCTGGGTAAAATAAGAGCATAAGACATAAACCAAACAATTAAAAAGCAATAAAACAATAAAAACAATAGATAATAATAAAAAAAGACCCTAAAAGCACCAGACAAGGACAGACTCTCATGCTGGGTTGGACGCCAAGGACTAAAAATGGGTTTTGGGTCTGTCTAAAAACAGACAGTGAGGGGGCTCGTCTGATGAGCACTGGTAGATTGTTCCATAGTTTAGGAGCAGAAACAGACCTCAGCACATCCAGCGTAGGGATGGAGAAGCCCGGAGAGGTGAGGCAGGGTGAGACCATTTAAAGAATCAAAAGCTAATAAAAATAAACTCAACCTAAAATGTGCAGGCAGCCAGAGGAGAGAGGCCAGAACGGGAGTTTACGTGCTCTCTCTTACATGTTCCAGTTTAATAGACGAGTCTGGACCATCCGGAGACGTGCGAGGGAGGACTGGCTGACCCCAAAGTAAAACGGGCTACAGTAATCCAGCCGAGGCGTGATGAAGGCATGGATTACTGTCTCAAAGTGCTGATGTGTAAGAAAAGGCTGCACCTTTGCCAGTCGCCTTAGGTGGAAAAAGCTGGACTTTACCACAGCACCGATTTGTTGATCCAATTTAAATGACATTCTTGGTGCGTGGAGCAAAAGTACAATAAATTAAATTAAATTAAAAAGTATGTGGAAAAATGAGACAGAAATATTAGAATAAAGTGGAATTGTGAATGTATTCAGTAAGAGTGGAAGACATCCAGCAACGAACTGCATAAGATGATTATCACTTCTACTCACATTTATCCACTGGTGACATTTACAGTCACGTATATACTGAGAAAGAGGCTCAAGTAGTCCACAATAAGTGTGTTCATTCACGCACACATGCATGCTAACTTTGGTTTTGCAATAAACAGTTATTAGCCAAACAGCTAAAATTATTCCGAACTATTTCCCCGAGTTTTTATCTGCAAGTTAGTGCTGTTGAAAGTTTTTAATCTGATTAATCACAGGATGGATTAATTTCAATTAATCGCGATTAAATATCATTATTTTTTTAATCTATTTTATCGTGTTTCATTTTGCATGAGCAAACAGACTCAAGAAACAAGGGAATATATCTGAACTTTACGCTTTATTCATCTCAAACTGGGACATTTCACAGTTGCAGTAACAACCAATTGACATCAACACTGAAGGGGAAATCCTGATAATACAATAAAAAGGTAAAACATCCGTTTTATAAAAGAAATTAAGAAAAAATAATAATGACCATCGCAGCCACTTTCTGCTTCACTCCAGTTCACAGGTGAATATTTCAGGTTTTTACTCCTTCTATACTTGTCACTGTTTTACTGAACACGACCTCTCATGATGACAGATAGAACGGGCAGAGAGGCCATTAAAGCAAACATGACATTACACTTTAAATCATGCAGAAGAATTAAAGCAAAACACATTCTCCACTTAAAGCAAAGTAATGTCAAGAAAAATGTAATGACCTGTCACCGCGCTGCAAAAAGTTCGTCCTGACATGACCTGACATTTTCTTTTACTTGCTAACAGAACTCAGATGAAATGTACATGAGGGTCCGTGCTGTACAGTAAAGAGGCTGCTCCTGCTGTTTGATGAACCATTGTTACCATTTTTTTTTTTTTAAAAAAGGAGCTTTTTATAGTTTTATTTATCAATCACACAAATAGATGCATTTAACAGACTGAAGAGTGGTGTTAGAATCCCTCCATCTGTTCTTTTGACGCCCATTAAAGCATTAATCCCTCGGAGAAGCATTTCTGTTTGTTCCTGGGGGATTTAATAAACCAGAGTGTATTAGAGGGGTTCAAACGTCACCTTCAGTGGTGAATATATTGAATACTTACTTAAATATCCCAGCGTCTACTTATTTTAAATATTTTAAATGAGCCTGTAAAATGCTTTGTAGCCCAATCACCTCATCTGTCATGGAGCTGTGTTTACCTTCTCCTCAGTCTCCGTGTTCATCCATCACCGTTAAAAGGTTGAAATTACTCAGAAAAATTAGAAATACTCAGAAATAGTGAAAATTAAACTAAGTCTTAAGGTTATTTAGTGTTATCATTATAGCATTAGCACGCTAGCCTTAATAACTTAGTAGTAACTGAGGTAAAGTTACGTTTCAGTTAAATGTGTTTATCTACATGGACATAAATTACATGAACACATGGGTTTCACAGTATATATGACGCTAGCTGCTATTTTTCTAAGCCTTTAGTCTAGATAACTAGCTAACATAGAGCTAGCATAAGGTTAGCATAAGGCTAGGCTAACTTCAAACTTCATTCATTTATAAAGTGGTGTTGGGTCTTTTTGAGATCAATGTTCACATTAATGATGGTGTGACTTTATTTTTCTATATAAAATCTTAACAAACGTCAAAGAGAGACATTGACATTTACCTCATCACATAAATAGAGAGAAACCAGCTGACGTCCAGTTCTTCCTTTTAATCTTCTGCTCCATAACTTTCTCTGTTTTTGTTCACTGGGGAAATGGTGGAGTTTCCTCCGTGTTTTCCTGATCCTGTGGCATATTTTAACTTTTAATCCAACTTTATTCTCTGTTATTCCCACTTCTCTATGGGTGAATATTGGTTAGATGGATCCAACATGGCGCCCATGAAACATGTGACCAGCTCAGGACCAATCAGCATAGAGGGACAGATCAGACGCTCCGTTCTCTAGTCGGACAGATTCTCTCTAATAAAGTAAAAAATATAACATATATAAAACATAGTGTGCAGCGCCCTCTGTTGACTGTAGTAGTTATAGCAGGAGCAATAGAGGATGTGGGGGTGTATGGAGAGGTCGACAAAACACTCACTATAGCTACGTTACACAATAAAATGATAATTGACTGTAATCTTATGTTATCTCCTGCCACTGGTCCACGTTTCTACATCTTGGTGCGGCGCTGCCAGCTCGAGCCCTGACAGCACAGCTCAGTTTAACTTTTGATTGCCTGGTTATTTTCCCACATTACCTTCTTGCTTCTGCTGCTTTTCTTGAATGATCTGTTTTCATCTTTTTTCGGAGCTTTGGCAGCTTGTTAGCCAGCTTGTACCAGCGTATGTGTGTATTTTGTGGGATTTCTGAGACGAAGATGTTACAGAATCACTAATTATTGAGTCAAACTGTCAAGTGACGAAACTGCCAATGTCTTTCAGAGTTTGCAAGCGGAGGCACTTGGAGACAGTCAGTCAAAGCTACGAGTCCTGACACGGATCCAGTTTGACTGGATGAAGTCTTAAGAATAAATAAATAAATAAATGAGTAGAATTCCTTTCTTCCTTCTGTCTGACTTGTAGCATTTTATTCTTAATACTTTGCATTTTTTACATGTGCAACTCTTGGACACTTGGAGATTTATGACCCTTTTCAAGTCTAACGTGGATAAATAGTTTTTATTCTTAGGTGCATCAGAGGGATTTGAACTAAAGCCGCCCTTTTAGGAGTTTGATAAACTCTGGCCTTGGACTGTAAGCACCGTTTCCATTGCTCATACGTGTCATGAAGCTTTCCATATGGATGTGGTTAGCGGCGACGTCGCCTTGTTGCTTAGTAACCGCTCCCCCGGCGACTGCCCCCGGTGTTCGGCCTGAAAAGACCAGAATCAAGGTCGGCGGCGGCGGCTTCACCTGCGCCTGCATCGTTATTATCGGCCTCGTCCCTCGTCCCTCGTCCCGGCACTGAACCCCGGGGACGCACAAAGACAAATGAGTTCACCTGAAATTACTCTTTAATATGCAAGACAAGAGGACAGAGGCCGGTTTAAATCACATGGCTTTTATTAATTATTTTTTTATTAAGCTGGCTTCATGGTTTCTTTTTCCCAACAGCACGTCCAGGTTATTAAATGAAGCTGTAAATAGTCAAAGTTATTTCTCTGTCGTCGGTTCAGGAGTCCTTGAGTTTCATGTCCACAGATTTATGAGCTGAACGGTGACTAAGAAAAACATTAAGGAGCGAATCAAACCGAACAATGCATAGAATAAAGAAATTAAACTCCTTCATGTCAATTATTTCTTTTTCTTGGAGCAAAGACAATTTCAGTGAAATTTTCACTTATTTATTTACGTGGAAATCTTTTTCATTTTTAAATGAGAATAGATTATTTTTTCATTGTTACTAATATCGTTTCTTTATGAATATTTAGTTTTGATGAGTTGTGTGAAATAAGGTGCAGCAGCTATTTATGGTCATTTCATACAATTTATATATATACACACACACACACATATACATATATACACACATATAACACAACGACAAAAAAGGACATGGAGACTAATGCACAATATAATGTAAAAAGTAAAATAATAAAAGATCAATATAAACAAAAATACATAAATTAGAATAAACAAATAAAAATATAAAATAGATAAAATATGAAAATGTAGTAAGATATAAGAATGTTAAAAGCAGAATTGAGTAAAAAGCAGGATGAAAATATAGAATAGAAATGAAAAATATAAAAATAAAGATCAAGCACAACAATATAAAATAAATAAATAATCCACTCAATATTTACCTGAACAATGAACAGTGAAACTTTTTTCCTTCCAAAAGGCAAAATTAAAAAAGTCATAAAAATAATTATTTGGTAAAAATGTACAGAATTGGTTTTGTTGTTTTAAATATAATTTACTATATTTAAATCTCTTATTCATTAGTTAAAGCTTCGTGTCCTCTGTTACCTTCACGTTTTCTCCTTTGTAAAGTATTAATGTTGGATTTATTAATTTATTTAATTATTTATCGTGTCACATTTGAGTCCCCGGTTACTTCCTAATCACCGCGGTGATAATTTGTGTGAAACGCTCTGGATTTCACGGCGGCAGCGTCTCTGGCAGACGCTCAGAGGCTGTTAAAGACGTCCGACTGCAGGATTTATGGAAGCAAGCGGGCCATAAGTCAACCGAGCTGAGGCCGATAAAAAACGAATAACTGATTGGGCATTAAATATTCAGGAGTGGACGATTGGTCCGTTCTGTAAAACACTGATTTTAAAAGACACATTAGGACAAATGTATATGAAGAATTTATGAAAGCGCGCAGGGAAGAGTAACAACAGATAAAGCACATGGGCATCACTTTCTTTCAGAATCCTGTCACATTTTCTACCATCACCAAGTAAAACAAATAGAATATTTACAAGGCAGATGTCTCCTTTGGCTTTAAGGGAGTCGGTGATAAATCATCCCGAATCTCCTGCAGCGTGAACGTGGGATTCCCAGACGGCATCTGCAGGATCTGTTCTGTGACTTGAGTTTAAACGTGACTGCGTCCCTGCAGAAGAAGGCTGGTCTCTCCCGGCTGCAGCCAACTAAGAATGAAAGAATTGGCTTTTAAAATAAACACTTTTCAATAACATACTGCCAGTTACAGGTCACAGTCATGGTGGACAAATATCTGGGAGTCCAAATAGAATCTTTACTGGACTAGAAACATATTATTATTCTTATTATTATTATTATTATTATTATTATTATTATTATTATTATAGTATTAGAAAGCTCAGAAACCACCTCCACTTCCTGAAAATACTCAGGTCCTTCAGTGTCTGCAGACACTTGGTTGTAGCATCCTCCTCTGGGACTGAGCTGGACTTGTTGGAGAGGAGGATGCTGAGGAGACTAAACAGTATTCTGAACAATGCACCCCTGAACGCCACACCAGAGTCCTACTGGAGCACATCAGCTATAGACTGAGACGGACATGGACGAGGACCACGACTCTACGGTGACCAAATGTCATCTTAGGGATATTTACAGCTTTTGTTTGCTATGCATTTTAATTTCTCCATGATTTTCTTGTGATCAGTAAGACGTACAAAAGCTAAGCTTCATCAATGTCCTCATATGTGGACACTGGGATCATTTCATTATTTATATTATACTAAAGTCACCAACGTGTGACAAAAAATAAAACTACTTATTTTAATAGCTGAGTAAAACCAGAGTCGTGAACAATTAAGTCCAAACGTCCTCGTACAAGTACTCGCTAATTAGCCACGTTCTAGCTCGTTGCTATTGATAAAATGACATTTAAACAACTGATTGCTTATTAGATTATTAATTGCTTAATATGGAAGTAGAAAAAGAATTTAATGAAGTGCTCAGTTGGTATCGGTATCATTTTAAGGTGATATCGGTCCTGGTATTGATACTCAGCCCTTCAGCGTGAACAAGACAAGATTAGAAGATGAAATGAGGAAATAAGGACAATTATGTTTTCATTTATTTTGACATATTTATTCATGTTTAAACATATTTAAACTGATATGTCTGTGATGTCATCAGCAGTGTTGACCAGCTACCGTAATAACTGTTGTTGGAGGTTGTGTGCAACATTTTTTTAAATCTTTTTTTCTCATTGATAAAATGTTATAATTGGGGACATTTTTGGGGACAGTTTTATCTTTCAGCTTTCTGGGGGGATTAGAGCTGAAACTTGGATCAACACCATTTACAATATTGTTTTAACACCATGTGTAGTATCAGTCTGCAGTATCACTGTAACTGGCTCATATGTAGTGGAACACCTGGTGCACTACTCTCCACTGCTGCTAAACCATCGTACCTGGCGAACACAGACTTATCAGAATATGGGTCTCACATCCATTGTTTGGTGTTTGGAGTTGAAACGAGGGTGAACAGTCACTGCGGACCTGACGGGAAACATCTTTAAAAATGTCTGTTCTGGCAGCTTTGTGCTCTCCTGAGCTGTGCATCCAAACAGCCTCCAGGCATCAATTAAAAACAGAACGGAAACGACTAAAGCCGGAGAGTGCAGAGGCGTCCCGAGTCCACGGGTCAGTAAAAGGCCAGACGAGAAGCGCAACCTCCGGAGGCAGAGAGCGGCCTCGGCAGAGTTCTCTGAATCACCGCGTACTTTCATGGATCGTGAAACTCTTCTTCGTCCCGAAGGCTTCCAGTAAAACTCCAGGACTTCAAACGCACATAAAGCGTTCTGTATCTGATTACAGGCTGCAGCCTCCTCTTTCCAAAGGTTTCACTTTCAATTTATTTCACTCGCCTCCACCGTCATTAATCACCCGACGCCCATGTCTGATTCCTTCATTGTACCCAACAGTAAAAGCTCCCGGTGTTAAACTAACGATGACGCCGAGCAGCGAGCGGGTCAGGCCGGTTCCTGCTCAGATATGCAGTCACAGCTGGGTTCTGGTCTCACCACTGGGCTGATTTATGGCCTCCGCTTTTCACCTACTTCCCGCCACCTCCTCTGCCTCTCTAATGATGCGTTCCATTTATACGGAGAAATTTCCCAGCTCTGAGTTGGAGTTTTCAACTGGAACGCCCCCCGAGGTCAGATCTTATACTCAGGAAGTCGTAGAGTCCTCACTACACCAAGATGGCCGCCCCGTGTGTAAACAGTACCTAATATTACAGGACAACATTAGTCCAGTAATATTCTGTTTATTAGATCTTCTGATTAGTTTTTGTTGCATTAAATCAGTCGTACAGACAGTGTTTATCCACATACGCATGTTGAAATGCTGTTACAGTGTAATTTAATGTGTTATGTGGGAACTACAAGCCCCATGTCGCGCTAACAGCGGCTAAAACCAATAACCCGGTTAAACCAAAGCACAGACAAACAACATCTGGCAAATTAAAATTAGACAATTAAAACTTTTGCATGTTTTTTATAAATTTTTACCTCGAGTGGTCTTGTAGATTTCACCACTGTAAATAATTCTAGTAAAAAACTCATGAGTTGGTTCAAGTTACTTGTTCCACTTATAATTTGTGTAATTTAAATAAACCAAATTTAGTTTAACATTAAAGCAACAATATCAAGATGCTTTTTTGTTTAAAAAAAAAACAGAAACTTTAATTTCACTCAAAAAAATGTAAATACTGAAAACACCAAGTTCTATTTAGACAAGGCCAGAGCGTTCATGGAGGCGGCCATCTTGTTTTCAGGCTTCTGTACCTGGAACGCCGATAACTCAGGTGCGACGTGCGACCCAGTGCATCGGTCGATACCTCAACATAGCAAGCACGGAAAACAGAAAAGTGAATTCTTTCAATTCTTTCAAAACCACCTTTGAGTTATTTGAGCATCATTTGGCCGATGTGATCCCAAGTCTCTTAACTCTCTTAACAAAGACATGGAGGAAAATGGACTAGACAGTAGAAAGTAATCCACCTCATTCATGCTAACGCCGCCATAGCTGAACTTCTTCTCCCTCCTCCCACTCTGGCACCAGTAGCACTATTAACCAATGAGCAGCGGCCTGAGGGCCGACTGGGGGCGTGGCTTGATACCTGTCAATCACTTACAAGAAATAAATAAATGGAAGCGGGCTGGGGAGGCGCTGGGGCTGTAATAAATCAAAAATTATTTTCTCATCTTTTTTTGTGTTAGCTTGTTAGCCCATCTATACCAGGCATCCCCCGTTCTACCCCTTCTGTTGTTGTATAAGGAGAAATTAGCTTAAGATATCAGGCTACCAAGTCGTAAACATGTTGTAAAGTTGGACGTTTTGACACAAAGGTCTGTGGGGAGGAATGAACCATTTCTCAGCGACAGGGCGTCAGTGATTCTGAATGTGTTGGAACGAGCCAACCCGCTGCATCTTCCAGAAATGAATCCTCGGGACACCTTCAGATGTCTGTAGAGTCCTTTATTCTTCATTTCTTTATTATCACTTTATTCAGATAAAACTAGACTGGCTGGAAAATGTTCTCCGTTCTTTCAGCCACTACAGGATTTTCAGTTTGTAGCCCTAATTAAAAACCCACAGGAGAGCGATGGAAGGCTTGACTCACTCTTCAGGCTCATTACCAGGACCCTCTGCTCCCTTTTAGAAAAGAAGACATTAAGTAGCTGCAGAGGAAAGAAATTCTGTCTTTTACAAATGGAATGTGTGTTATCAATCACACCGATCAGGCATAACATTATGACCACCTTCCTAATATTGCGTAGGTTTCTGTCATGCTGGCTCACCAGAGGATGGACACGGGCTGTTTGAGGGGGCTGACTGTTGTTAATGGGGGGGTCTTTGAGGGGAGGGGCCTCTGTGGATCTTCCCACAGATACTTGATCAGTTTGGGATCTAGTGAATTAAAGGCTAGGTCAACACCGTTGTTTATTTTGTGTTGTTTCTAAAGCGTTTTTGTGTATCTGCTGCCATCAGTGAGTGTCATTGCTATGGGGTGGGGGAGTCTGGGGGAGTCTGGGGGTGTCTGGTGTGGATGCATCCACCCTGATCAGACCAATGAATTCTAGGTTGAAAAGTTTTCCAGCAGAACATGAATTGTCACTAGATGGTTTTAATAGTATTCACTCCTCATGCAGTGGTCATAATGTTGTGGCTGATTATTCAATTCCCCAGGTCAAAAAATAATATAATATAATATAATATAATATAATATAATATAATATAATATAATATAATATAATATAATATAATACTCTGGCTCAAGGTTTGGACAAAGGGGACATTATTCAAAGTAAAGAAAGATTTTTTACATTCTCTTAATATATGATCTTTTAATCTTTTTATATATTTACTTAGCTTTGGTTGAATTTATAATAATAATTTGTCTAATTTCCACACCCAGGCGCCACAGTTTAAACCCGACTCTCCTTCAGCTCTGTTTACTCAGAAGCACCTGGACCCTGCGTCACCTCTGGCCCCGGAGAGAACAGCTGAGCAGCCTCATGTTTAATGTAGACGCCCGCTGGATGTGACCACGTCCATGAGTCGGCGGCCGTCACCGCTCAGGTCTGCACCACGAAGCTCTGCAACACAAAGCTCTGCACCGAGAAGCTCTGCACCGAGAAGCTCTGCAACACGAAGCTCTGCACCACGAAGCTCTGTACCACGAAGCTCTGCACCATGAGAATCTGCACCGAGAAGCTCTGCACCAAGAAGCTCTGCACCAAGAAGCTCTGCACCGCAAAGCTCTGTACCACGAAGCTCTGCACCACGAAGCTCTGTACCACGAAGCTCTGCACCATGAAGCTCTGCACCACGAAGCTCTGTACCACGAAGCTCTGCACCACGAAGCTCTGTACCGCGAAGCTCTGCACCATGAAGCTCTGCACCGAGAAGCTCTGCACCAAGAAGCTCTGCACCAAGAAGCTCTGCACCACGAAGCTCTGCACCACGAAGCTCTGCACCGAGAAGCTCTGCACCATGAAGCTCTGCACCGCAAAGCTCTGCACCACGAAGCTCTGCACCGAGAAGCTCTGCACCATGAATCTCTGCACCACGAAGCTCTGCAACATGAAGCTCTGCACCGGCCCTAGAAGAGCTTCAGGCGTGTTTTCCTTGACTTGACAAGACGTTAAATGGCGTCGAGTTCACACAACCTGAGATTTTCCTTTTACACATGAAGGTAGAGCTGGTATCTGGTGATACACTGTTTGTTTTTTAAGGTTTACCAGATACATTAGTGTGTATTTACTCAAAGTATCAGTATTGGAAATGAAATGGCGTCTTCTCTCTGCCTTTTAATCGAGTTTAAATAGATGTCTCGCAAAATTTGAATCAATTTTAATAGATTTTGTGATATGTTATTGCACTCTGTTTATGTTTTTCAGTATTTTATATTATTTATTGTGTTTTATGAGTCAATTTTGTTGTTTTAAATGTGCTCTATAAATAAAGTTTTAGTTGAGTTGAGGAGCCTAAGCCTAAAGCAGCATAACTAAGGGACGGTTCAGACCAGTTTTAACTAAAAGTTTGATCAAAAAGAAAAGTCTAGCTGAAGTGATGTTTACTGACAAATTAAAATTAAAATAACAAATAAGGTAAAACAAAATGAATGAGTAAAATCTTAATATTTAGTGTTTTGTGTTTAGTTGGTTCAGAGTTTTGAGGAATTTATGGATAAAATGACTGGAATTTGTTTTCACTTTAACTCTTTTTTCTTCTGTTTCCATCACGTTTTAATTGATGAGATTAACACCTGGGATCAGTTTTACTTTAATGCATCTCCTTTTCTGCATCGTCCTGAGGCCAATTAAGCCACATCCTGTAATTATTGCCCATTCATTCCCTGTCTGTGCTTCATATTTGCCTTTGTGATACAGTATGAACCTGAATCCGCGGTGGAGATGTTATCGCGCTGCCTCTGGAGAATGCTGAGGAGCGGTGGTGGTGCTGCATATCGGAGCGCTGGCCTTTTCCTGCGCCGTGGACGACGTGCCACAGTAACGGTTGACTCCTGCCTGACCCCTGAGCCTCACTTTTAATCTGAGCCCAGAAGGCTTTGACATTTCTCTGACATTTACCGTCGCACCGTTACCTCATCCAAGTGAAAAGGGCCTAGTTACCGCTCTCAGCAATCAATGGCCGGTTTGTTCACCCTCCCTCAGAGGCCAAGTCAAAAAGAGACGCGTGTGTGTGTGTGTAATCCTGTTAGTATCGTCGATAAGCTCCACCAGCTGAACAGAGTAAACATGAAATAGCTGGAAGAAGAAATGACTCTGTTTTAGTTAAAAGCAAGATGGAGCTCAAAGCTTAAAGGTTTCACATCAGCAGACTGTGTAGGAGTGACGGCAGGTTGGAGTCTGAGGAATAAGACCTGGACTCAGGTGAGATTTCGTTTTGTCCAAGATCGAACTTCCTCCACGTCGATTTGATTGGATGCCCCAATTTGTGGAGAGCTGTGAGCGGCACAGCTGCTCGAGGAGCGAGGGGAGGTAAACATCAGGTGAGGAGGTTCCAGGAGGAGCAGAAACATGGAGGCAGAAAAACAGAACTGGGTATATAATTTCTCTTAATGACAATTCATTCTTTTAGGTGGTGAGGGCTGCTGCCTCAGCACAGATTCATCAGACCAGGTTCCTGTTTTCATCTGTGGACACACATTTATCACAATAAATGTCTGATGATAACAATAAAAATCACAATAGAAATTCTGTAATTCTAATCCATGTTTTTGACTGGGATGATACTGACCAGTTATAGTTTAATAAGCTAATTAACAACAGGTTTAAGTATTACATTGTGGAGAAAACTGTAGAGACTAATCAAACCAGTTTGAAATGTGAAAACATTTTTCCTTCCGGCAAAACGCAGTCACTTCAGTTCTATCTTTCCATCACTTGCTTTGCTTATTGTACGGAATGAACTGACTGAATGCGTCGATTTCTTTATTAATTAAATTAATTAATTTAAAGTGTAATACCATGATAAATATCAGTAGTATTTTATTTTTGTCTCAAGTTGAGGGTACTAAGTTAAAATGTATTATTAAGTATAATGAATGTGTGTTTGAAGTACGTGGTTCTTGGTAATGCAGCGTTTTTCGTTTGCAGATCGTTTCATGGTTTGCATCTGTCCTTGTTTGTTTGCACCACGTTCCTCTTTTTGTACTTCGTTTAGACTTGTGTTCGAGTTTGTGATTTTTCATCGTTTACTGTACTTGAAGTACAGTTTTCTCGAATTGAGACGTATTTGGTCGTTGCCGTCCGTTTGGCCCGTGTCGGCCACCGTAGTTCCATGAGTTGACGCATTTCCGGGAAATTTAAAAAAGGGGGAGCGAAGAAGAAGAATGTGGATAATGGCGCTGAGCGGATGGCCTTGAACTGTGTATGGGACAATTGGTTGGGGGTGCATAAGTCAGACTTTTTTTTCACGAAGCGAGTGGACAGTATTGGATAGCAGGAGCTGGGCGAGCCCACGGACTTTGTAGTTAGCAGGAGCCGGTTAGGAGGTGCGGACATCCTGCAGGAAAAGAGGACGTATTCGTGGATAGACGGAGCATCGTCACTACGAGCTGCTGAGAGGTGATTGCAACGAGGGAGCGACTCGTCACCGACTGTTTGCTGTGTTCGCCGATACCAGAGGTAACTTATTGTGTAAAAGGTTTCTTCTATGAGCGCTAAGTTAAACAAAGAGTGCACTCTTAAAAATTAGACAGTTTGAAAGAACGACCACTATCCGGGTCTTTAGTTTATTCGTTTCTTTTCCGTAAAAAATGGGTCAGTGCGTTTACATGCAGAGCTTAATCGAGCTATGCTCAAAATCCGACTTTCTGACTACAGTCCTTGTCCCAGTTTACATGCAGCGCGAGAAAATCTAATAACTGTTCGCCTCCTCCACACTAGGTGGCGATACGTGTCTTTTCAGCGGGTTAATACCGCATTAATACGGCCCGATTTCCGTGTGACCTATTACGTAATATAATACACAAGAGTCGTTCATGCGGCGGACCGGCGTTTTAAACAACAACCAGACGGATAATAGTACATTTTTTAATCTTATTCGTAATGTTCGAGCTACTTCTGGTGCAGGTAAGATCCGCGCTGTCCCTCAAACGGCTCCGTTTCTCTCCTTCTTCTTCTTCTACGATCGTCTTTCTTGGACGTGTTTGTTCCGGGGTCACACCCCAGGGCAGGGGTCGTGGAGCATGCGCACACGCATCATCCGATGAAAACTCCCGATTCCAATCGCATTATCTGGGCGTCTCAATCGGATGAGAAATCCGATTTTAATCCGAGTAACGTGTTTACATGCACTTAAGTTCTCCTGTTATAGTCCGATTAAGACCATAATTCGTTTTTTTTTTCACGTGCATGTAAACGCACTGTGTTTCCTTGCGTATATCTTTAATACAGTTCTCAAAATTGACATTCTATGTTTGCATTATAGAGTCGTGTCTCAAGCATTTGTAGGTCACAGGTTGTTCCCTGTAGCCTCTACATAGATAATGATGGAAATGAGAGTCATATATTACATATATTATGTGAAATGTCTCCTTTACCGTAGGATATAGAGCAAGGGTTAAGGCTTAATGTTAGTGCATCAGGTTAGTTTCTTACACGAGCCGGTGGTGAAAGTGGTTACAAAAGCGTCGGATAAGTAATTAAATGTCATCATGAAGTGAAGAAACGTGGACATTTAATCATATTTAAACATTTTTAAAACTGCTACGTCTGTGATGTGAATAGCAGCGCGACTGTAGTTGTTTGTAGTTGTGTGTTTTTTTTTTTGCAAACCTTGCATACGGGATAAGTTTGTTCCACATCCACCTTTTAATATCTGACCCAGTTCCATATTATTGATGAGGAGCCTCGTTAGCCGTTAGCCACAGGTGAGCTACAGCTGCGAGAACATCATTAACTTGTGTTTATCACATTTATCATGAGATGTCAAATTCTTATTGCGATTACCTCTGGTGGATGATAAGTGTATGTATGGTAATTTATCGCTCAGCAAAGGGTTCATGGTTCCTGCCTCTGCCTCTAGGACACCTGGGCCTAGTGTGCGTTCACCCTCAGAGTTGTGTTACTGGTCTTCTGCTGGATGTTTCTTAACCCAGCTCATCTGGAGCGTCGTCTGAAGCTGCAGCCTGCAGGATGTCATGCTTCTCTCCTGCTCGCTAGCGACTGGCTGATTGGATAATTGCAGTGGTAGGCAGGTGTCAGGTGTTCCTGGTTCCTCGGTTCCCTGTGAGTGGAATCGCATTAAAGGCTCCCTGGTGCCGACGATTTCTCCACAGCGTGTCTCACTCAGAGCTCGGCTTGTTGTCTTCAAATACCGCTGATGATTTAAAGATTAAATGTGCGACTCTTAAAGTTACAATTAGTTCTTGGTGTGAGGCAGAGGTTCCCAAAACAACGATCACGACGGAGATTTTGTCGTGGATCTGTCGTCTATCCACACCAACACAATAAAAGGGTTGATGGGCGGTTACAGGGCTGTGTCAAGACTCTCTGGGGGCCACAAGCAACAGACCCCCCCACCCCCAAGACCCCCAATACTCCCCCCCCCCCCAAGACCCCCAAGAAAACATGAAGCGTTTGGGACAAATATTTTATTTTAAGAAACGAGCAAACACATGTAACAATAACAATAAAATACAAAAATATAGCAATAAAATCAATATCTCAAGTTTTTACAATTTGTTCTTATTTACACATTTGTTTACAAAACTGTCGCCATCGTGCATTTTTCTTTTAAAACTGCTGCTTGCGAGACTTGTCCTTCTAAAAGCTTCAAGCTAGCCACTAGTTAGCATTAGCTGTTGTTGTGCATTGTGCAACAAGGAGGACAAAGTGACAATAACTATATTTAATGTAACACACAATCATTTTTTTCATACTCCTCTTGTGTTTTTTCTTTTCGCGTGTCCTGGTAGGTTCACTTCATTTTGCCCGGCAGCCTGAAGCGAGTAGCGGGCCCCATTAGGGAGACTCTCAACATGATGTTGTTGCAGTATCTGTGGTGGTTCCATCACTGTCATTGATATGGACCAATATCAGCCGCCCTCCTTCCAGCTCGGGGCTCTAGGTTATTGCCTAGTTTGTCTGTCCGCTTGCTGCAGAACTCTACAAGCTGTTAGCTTTCACATTTATATGGACTAGGTCTGACTTTACAGAAGACCAGGGCTTCACAAAAAACTATTTTCCAGTCCAGGTATTTTACACAGTTCAGCTTGTGACATATGCAATATGCAAATTAGCGATTAGATTTTCACTAAAGGTTAAGGACACTAGCAAAACCAGTGGAAAGATCAAAAACTCAAAACGTTTCAACATAAATGACGAGAAGAAAAGAGACGCTGAGAGGAAGTTGAGTGTGTTCAGGTGAAGGATGAATGGAGAGTTTCCATCTCAGGGCTGAAAGGACGCTTGAGCGAACAAATCTAAAATGCTAAACTCTTCTCTGTTTCTTTCTCTTATTTTAAATGCAGTAAATGAACTGTAGCACACGCAGCGAAGTCTCTACATTATCCTCTTGTCGCAGCAGCTGAACTGCGGCGCTGCCGGAGCAGATAATAAGCAGCAGAGTTTCTTCTCAGTCGGCCCCGAAACTCCGAGGGTTCGCACTGAAAGTCTGATGGTGCATTTTTCCCCGCCGCTTGGCCTCCGCCTCCTCCAGCAGATCTCAAGTTAAGGAGAACTAAACAATGGAGCACAAAAGGTCTCGTGGAGCCGGAGCCAGAACTGAACTCCGGATAAAATCGATGTTAACCTTCCAAATGAAAGAACGCTGGCACAAACAAAAAGGTTTCCCAGTGTTCGTAAAATTAAAAATATCAGCCAGCCTCAGTCTGTGCCATTTAACTGCATCACAGAAAGGAGCTGATCTCAGTCCGAGAGTCTGTGAGGTATTTAACATCAAATCTCACATTTAGAGGAGCTAATAACGACTTCTGGTTTCAGATTTTGATGCAGAAATTCTTTTATCACGAGTGTCAGAGTCACTGGAGTTTTCGTTTCAAAGTTTTACTTGGAGCAACGAGTCGATACTGAACTGACGATAGTGACCTTACTTTCACTTTTATACAGTAGATCTTGTCCTAGAATGGAGACAACGTTGTTAGAGAGTCAGACTGTCAGAAACACTGGAATTCAACCAGTCATAACAAGCGGAGCTGCAGGTTGGATGACTCCATGTCCCGTCTCTGGGACCTTCCTCCGACTGTTTGGTGAAGACGATAAGAGAAAATATCTAGTGTGACGGTTTAACCTTCTAACAGGTTCAGAAACAGAAAGTCTCCTGATTCTCCGTCCCTTTTATTGTGCTAATAATGAAAATAAAAACAGCCTCAACCAGGTCAGAGGGAGGTTTTTTTTTTTTTTGGTGGTGTAAATGTTACCATGGTTATTGTTAGAAATCCATTTTCTCTGAGCATGTTGGCTCCACACGGGATAAACATCAGGATGAAGAGTTTCCAGGAGGGACAGAAACACGGAGGTAAAAAAAAACCAAGAGTTTGAGAAGACGAACCAAAGCTGGAATCAACGTGGACAGAGACAACGGAGATATGGAGACGTCCTGGTTCATCTCCTTCTACTGTAGACACTCAGAGAAAGTTGAGGAAAAAGTTTCTCCTTTTTCTTCCTTTTTGCCATCAGATAGTACATTTACAAAAATAGTTTTTTATTTATGTACTTGTAATTGTTTTTTGTTTGTTTTTTTTGTGTGTAAAGCACTTTGTGTTGCATGTCCATGCATGAAAACTGCTCTATAAATAAAGTTTGATTTGATTTGATGCACGTGAAAAAAATGAATATCGCCTTAATATTAATAACGTAAACGCGTTTAAACGCGTTACTCTGACTAATATCAGAGTTCATCTTAAACAGGTCTCATTAACCTGCCCCAGTCTTCATGTCCTCCTGCCTGGATGAACAATTCTCCAACCTGCCCATGATTCCTCTTATACTCTCAAACTGTCACATGACAGAAGTTAGTTTATCTTGTTTCTCCTGCTCTTCTTCTCTGTTTCTACCCGGCTGGTCTTCAGCAGATGGTTCCTCCACGTGAGCTGGTTCCGCTCAAGGTTTCTTCCTGTTAAAGGTTTTTCCCTCAGGCTGCTCTGGAGGATTCAGGACATACTTTGTAAAGCGTGTTGAGACAGTTTGTATTGTTATCGATGCTATATAAGTAGAATTGAATTGAATTATCTGATTAAGACACCGGGATTAATGTGATTGGAGATTGATGCATACGCCTTAATCAGAGTTTAACTAGACAAACCCGTGTGCACATGACCCCGGAACAAAAACAAGGAAACCGGTCGCAGAAGAAGAAGAAGCTAAACAGAGCCAGTAGAAGAAGCACCTGAGGGATAGCGCCATCTATCTGCACCCACATTACGTATGAAATTAAAAAGCTGAACTGCCTTAATATATGATGTAATAGGTCAACCAGAAAGGGCAGTATTAACCCTCTGAAAAGACAAATATCGACACCTAGTGTTGAGGAGGAGGACATGTTCCTGTCAGTTGATTTTCAGGCATAGCTCCATGAAGATGATCTGTTCTCTTTCTCCTCCTTCTATCTCTTTTATCTAAGATGAACGAAGCCAGAAAATCATCTTCTCCTTCTCTTATGTTTCTCGTTATAATCCTGAAACCAATCAGAGCCATTTAGCTCTAATAATTTAGCAGTGATTCTCAGACTGCTGTTACTCTTCTGTGCATCTCCACATTAATCCGATTAAGCAGATCTTTGCAGGAGCAGAATCACGTCCCGACAGAGAAACTCCAGAGCGACTTTACACCACACGAACGATGCGTTCGGGTTTGTCCGTCTTCCAGGTTCCGCTTGTTTATCAGGACGTCCTGTCATTGCTGCAAAGCCAAGGCGAGGTCAAGCTCTGATGTTTCAAGCATTGATTCTGAATAAACCAAACCATCAGGGGGAAAGTGACGCAATTAACCTTCAGCCGCTGACAGCTAACAGCCTCATCCCTCCGTTTTAATTTTGCAGCTCTGCGACCGAACACCAAGCGACGCCGCTCAGAGTTAAACTGTATTTTCTGAACTGCAGCGTCGCACATGAACGATGGCTGATTAAACCCCGGGAGGACACGGTGGAAATGATCCCATCACGGACAACGAGGTCCTTCATTTATCACGCGGCTGCGTCATGCTAACGGTCACGTGTGTTCGGACGCCGACCTTCGCTGGTCCTTGGCCTCCGCGTCCCCATGACAACCTCTAGACCAGGTCAATAAGTCGCGTCGTGTCCTTTCTACGGAGGCGGCGTCCCCCCCCCCTGTCCTCAGTGTAAACACTCCACAGACCAACATCCCTCAACCGTCTGACGCCTCATCGCCGTGATGAGCTCCTCCACCAGCTGCTGTTTAAAATGGGAAATAAACGGCGTCATTAAGGCTCGGAGGGACTGCGATGTGCTCGGAGACTTGGGATAAAAAAAACGAGGGTTGGTTTCAGACGCCGTCGTGTTAATATCTGGCAGATACCGAAGGTGTGTTTGTAACTCGGCTGCTCGTTCCTTCCTCTCCCCCGAGGAGCAGGAAATAACTCTGCTAATCCTTCAGCCTCCGAGCTCCCGCACGCTTCCCTGTTTGTATTTTTTTTGTGAGAGGGCGCCTGTAGATGAAGATGTGCTCGTACTCTAACGCAGCCTGTGTGTGGGCGGATTTTTTTAGTCGGTGAAATGCGAAGCTGCAGGACTCCAGGGAGGAATTGTGAAATGTTGACACAAGTGTTTTATTGTGACGTGGCTGAAGGAGCTCAGGGAGTTCCTCTTTTTGTTTTAGGCTTTGCACCATGAAGCTGTGTGTGTTTGATGGTGACCAGTCAATGCTTAACACAAAGGTTTAATGGCTCAAATGGACTGTTCTGGTAAAAGTCCTGAGTTGAGCCTTAAATCTCATACATGGGGTTGATTTAAACTCACTTTTTGGTTTCTTGTTTCAATCAATATTGCTCGAAGCTACTACTGTATATTAGAAGTGAACACCTAAAAAAAGCTGCACCACGCTTCATGTTTCCTTAAATGACTTGTTCTATTTCACGAGGTGCAGAGATGTTTTGGGTTCACAAACAAAGTGAACTTATCTACAATGTTCTTCTTCGTCTCCTTTTCTCTGAAACAACTGAAAATAATGAGCTTATGTCCATCTGGTGAATGTAGAGTCTGACTCATCTTCTCCCCAATCAGCTGTTCTCTACCACTAACAGGAAGTTAACATTTCATCAGATTTGTTTTCTCCTCTACTGATCTCGAATTTGTATAAAATCACACAATTTAATTCATTTCGGGTTTAAAACCCATTGTAACACGTTACTGACATTGGTCTGGTCTGGTCTGGTCTGGTCCAGTCCAGGTGGTCCCACATGAATGAATGCCAGGTCCAAAAGGTCCAAGATGGTTTTAATGATATTTACTTTGGTCATAATGTTGTGGCTTGTTTCACTGTGTTTCTATGCTCATCCTTCATCCTCCTGTTGGGATAAATTCTCTCTGTTTTCTGCTGTTAGTGATTAATTCATCACATACTCACACGTCTTAGAAAGTTTTTTTATTATTTCAACAAGACAAGAAAGAGCCACAGGGTGACTTATTCCTGCTCTTTGATTGAAATGGTCACATGACTCTGCTGCTCCTCAGTTTATCTTATTTTTCCAGGATTCTGCCAAGTGGCTCTTTCTGTCTACAACCTCATGTCTTTTCCAATTAACTCAATGAGCTCAACGTCATTCTCTGACCAGCGCCTCCTCCTCCTCCACCTCCTCCTCCTCCTCCTCCTCCTCCTCCTCCTCCACCTCCTCCTCCTCCTCGTCCTCTGAACTGAACATGACCCTGGTGTTGGAGGCAATTAGGACAGAGGAGCTAAATAAAATGATGCGTGAGGACAAACCTCACCTCCCCCCTCCCCCCCGGGACACTTTTCAGTCCTGAGGCGAAGGAATTCAAACATGAGAGTTGGAAATGTCAAGAGCAAAAGGCATGTCAGACTAGAGACGCAGCTACCGTGATTTATATTAACACTGTCTGAGGTTAACACACTCCATCTTCTTGAAGCCTGAACCTGCAGCTCCTCTGTTTCGCACCGTGACAGTCAACAGCTCAGAGGTTTTTCTAATTAACAGTGTGAAGCATTTACAATAAAACCATTTTCAGTATTTCCTTTAAATAAATTCCAAATGTTATTCTGTTTTTATTTTCTCATCAGTAAATTATGTCCATCTATTAGTAAATTAGGGAACCCAGAATCATCCCGTCCATCCCTCAGATCACTCTTTTCCTTTTCCATATTTGAAACTTTCTCCCTCGTCCTCTGTGTCTGTGAACCAGACATCTTTTTATTTTTTCCTCCTTCCTTCGCTGTGCTGCTGAAATGTTCGTCTCTTGAGGGGGCTTTTACATCCCCCGCTGTCCATTTGTTGTGAACTCTATTTATATCTCAAATGGTCAATCAAGGCACTCAGCATCACGGCGAACGTCGTGGTTTCGCTGCAGGCAGGAAAAGAACCGAGCAGCCTCCGTCGATAGAAACAATCCTGGTGCAGAAGCGTTTACCGTCATTTAACCTGGGTTTGTGTCTACAGGCCTGAAAACAAACATTCAACGACCGCTATGAAGGTTATTTCTCTATGATTTCAATCATTTTTACCATCAAAATAGCAGAGTTTGTGCATTTCCTGTTAAAATAATTTAAAATAGATAGATTGTATATAAAAAAGAGAGATATATGCAGAACATTTCGAAAAATAATGAAATGATTAGATGTTAACAATGAAATTGCAGTGAAACACAATGAAGGAATGAAATTAGACAAACGAAATAAAGAACTATATGCAAAAAAAAGTGTAATTTACAGTCTTCTGTCACATAAAAATTAATAAATAAAAATAGATCAAATATCTGTATATTTTATCTGCATATACTCTGTGTAGTCCTGTATTAATCCAGTCTGTGAAGGTTCTCGGTCATACAGGTTCATAGTTTATCCAAAAAAAAAAAAAAGCTTAAACAAGAACAACTGGAGTCGTAACGTTTCTTCAAGATGTTTCATGTAAGAAGCTTCATTGGTTCTTAAAGACCTTTTAGGGAAAAAGCAGCTTTTAGGAAACAGGCTGAAGAAACTGACCAAGAAACAAGCAGATTCCAAACTGAAATCGTTCTGTAAAAGAAGTCAAAGTATAAAAAGTATAACTATACTCATCTTTTATAGCAAAACAATTAAATGTAAAACCACTGGGACTTAAAAAGTGTCTGATCAAACCAAATGAAACACAAACGGGCAGAGAATTGGTCAGGAATTACAACTGAACACAAAGTAAACCCAACTCTTTGCCATGTCAGCCACGTCAGACTCCACCCTCAGCCACGCCCCTTTTCTCAGGACCAGGAAGTAAAAAAACAAACAAACTGAAAGCTGCTTATTGCAATGAATGGTTGAAAGCAAATAAATCCCCTCAAACTAAACCAACTTGCATTGGATGGTTTAAAATATGTCCAGGTTTATCACAATCAATCTTTTAAAAGAAAACTAAAGAATCTTTTTGGATGAAATGTCTTCATGAAACTACTCTAAGTCCAGCTGTCCTTGTCTCAGCTTGTCTCTTGGATAAACCGTGACCTGGATGACTGAGAATCTTCCCAGACTTTATTCCCTCCGGCTCCTCGGAGCTTTTAATCTATGAGGAATGTGCCGTAACCGCGTCCATGTGCCGCCTGCGCATGTTTGTGTGTGAAGGTTAATAGGGCTTCGTGTGTGTGTGTGAATGAGTTTTGGATGAGTCCCATTTGCAGCGCATCATTAGGCTACTCACTGCCTCCTGGCTCCGTCCTCTGACAGGCTGATCTATAAATACGACCGGTCCACACGCTCGCTGCTCGGCTGATGTGACGCCGCACGAAGCCACGCGTCCAACAGCTGCAACAAACAAACAGCGTCGTCAGATAAATGAGGCTCTATTTTTTTATTTTCTTCTTTTCTTCTGGTCGCTGTGACTCATCCAGGGGAGCGGTCAACTGTGTTTCAGGGAACGGTTGCAGTTTCGAAGCAATTTCATGAATATTTTGAGTCCGTGTAGACACATCTTTTTCATGGGTTGGTGGCACATGAAGTGGATTCTGTCTTTACTGAACTCAACCTGCTGGCGTTGATGCAGTGAGGCAGCTCGTCATGCAGCGTTCCACTGAATATGAGGGAAAATTACAGTGTCAGAACAGTTATTTGGTGTCATCTGTGGCTCTTCTTACTCTGTCTGGGTTGGCCACGTGTGCAGAAGCTCGTATTAGCTGTGGCTAATTAACATTGATGAAAGAGTCAGTCTGAAACGAGACTAGCAGTAGAGGTGAAGCTCTGCTTCCCAACAACTGGACCAGAGTGACACCAAACATCAACCGTCAGGTCAGACATATGAAAGCAGCAGTTCCTCTGGTGGCCACTAGAGGCTTTCTCCAAGAACTGAGTCCATGTTTGAATGTCCAACTTTACAGCAGAAATAAAAATGTTTACAGCTTGGTACAAAAACAGTTTTGGTATTATAATTTATAGAACTCCCTTTATATTATATCAAGGATTAAAGACAGTGATCATTTCCAAGATGGAGACGACTGGAGGCGCCATGCTGGGCTTCAAAACTTAGTAAACTTATGGGTGATGTCAAGGAGGGTCAGTAAGACATGATATAGTTTCAATAATCACTAATAATAATATTCATTAATACACAGGACGAGTTGTTGTGATTCCTTGTGCCATAATCTGAGGCAAAACTCCTTTAGAAGCCCAGTCCAACTCGG
Organism: Mugil cephalus; assembly: GCF_022458985.1. Lineage (NCBI taxonomy): Eukaryota > Metazoa > Chordata > Actinopteri > Mugiliformes > Mugilidae > Mugil > Mugil cephalus. The sequence goes on from NC_061772.1 coordinate 29,466,952, forward strand.
TCAGCTACTAACTAACCTAGCCAGCAGCAGTAGGTGATAGAGATGATGGGACATGCAACTACACTCCAACCAAACATCTCTCCCTGCTGCCAATGACAGAAATAGAGTGTATCAGAGTAAAATTTGTCATGTAGGAAGGAGTTTTCATTCAGATGTAGATGTGGTGGTGTAGACCTTTAATGGCCATGAGGACCCATGATGTTTCTGGTTTTTCTCCAATTGATGGAATAAATCCATTCTCTCTGAGCATGTTTGCTCCATGTGGAGTGTTGGAGACGTGGAGACGTCTCGGTTCTTTTTCTACTCTAGACATTCAGGACTGGAGGCAAAGATGGAGAACCCTCCTCCTTCTTCTTCTTCTGTTCTATTTCTAGCAGATTTGCTGCACTGCAGCAGAACCACTTTGTCAATACATTTCTGTTGTAACTGATGTTTAGATGTAAACACATATATCAGATCATCTTATTAATCGCGCATGGAAACAGGTGGATGATGTGGACACACTTTGTGTTTTCAGTGGAATGGGTCAAAGTGACCGTGAAACCAAAAAATGCCTCATGGTTCATCTTGGATGATACTGCCACAAGCTGAAATAAACAAGCTTCTCTGGTGTACACCGATCAGCCACAACATTATGACCACTGACTGGAAAAATTAGTAATATTTAAACCATCTTGTGGCTATTTAATGATCTGCTGGGAAACTTTTAGACCTGGCATTCATTCATGTGGATGTTATTTAGATATGTAGCACCCACCTAGACCAGACCAGACCACCCCCCCACCACAACCCATAGCAGTAACACTATTAATGACACTAGGATGATCCACAGAGGCCCCTCCCCTCAAAGACCCACGTCCATTCTCTGTTGAGTCACCACAAAGAGACCTACACAATATTAGGCATTTCCAAAATAATTTCAGGCCTTCTGACTAAATTAAACATGAAACAAAGACAACACAAACCAAAAGATGCGTTCCCCACTGAACTTAAAAGCTACTTGTGTCAATTTCAGTAGAAAACATCAACCTAACACCTCTGATACCTGAAGATCATTCTTTAATTTCACTCTGGTGACAGTTTTCTTGGCCCAGCTGATGTATATTAACCTCATTTAAGGTCCTGTCACAGCTCCCCAATAAGGCTCAACCAGAAGTGTCATTGAAACGTGGTCATAATGTTATGCCTGATCGAGGTATTTCCACAGCTACATCTGATTCGTCCTTAGTGGGACCATGACATTGATGATGAACAATGAGACGCCTCCAGCAGGTTTCCCTAAATGGGTATCGATTGGTAATAAATGTCAGCGACAGTCACAGGTTAACACGACCTACAGAACCACAACAGACACATTCATGGGAAACAGTGAATTAAAATAAACCTGAATTATCCTTAATATACACAACTGATGCATCTAATAAGAAATACGGTAGTGACTTCTTTAAACCTGATGACAGACATTAGCCGCGTTTACATGGAGACTTTTTTCTCATTCAGATTGAAGGTGAGTGATCAAAGAAGCAGGTCTCTCGTCTAATCAACATATTAGTTGCTGCTGTTTTTACACTTTTATTATTAAAGCAACAGCTTGACTTGATACTATTGTGTTGTTTAGTCTTATAGCAGCTGGTCTTTAAGGTTTTCCAGTGGTTCTGAATTTGTTTCAGGCTTCAGTCTGTCCCGGCATCAGTGAATTTATGACGGACCTTTTTAATATTCTGATTACTATTGGTTTAGAAGCTCAAACTGAATGAAAAGTCTCCACGTCTCCTTTACTTTCCATTAAACCTTGGTCCGAACTGTGACTGAATCTCCATACATCCAGTCTGGATAACAAGTCCTCCACTGGGCCTTGAGCTCATTTACCTTCCACTCACTGCCGCTGATCTGACTGATTCATTAATAACAGCGTGGCATCGCAGCAGGAGGCCGCACAGACGGATGAATATTCAGAAGAGATGTGGAGGCTTTTCTCGCTCGGCGCTGCTCAGGACTGGAAGAACAGAACGGTGGGAAATGTATAAACACACAGAAAACACTGTTAACCCGCTGGAGTCCAGATTGTAACGGGACATTTTTGACTCCTTTCGGTTTTACCTTAAAAACACCTTGTTGCCTTGTTTGGTTTTGTTCTTTTCAGGACCACCTCACCTGTGTCATTTTACAATTATTTTTTCAGTTTGACAAACTGTATTAACACTAAAACCATAAAATCCAAGTAGGAAAAACATGTTGCACCGGTACTAAAAATAAAACTTAGAATGCAAATCTAAAGTGTAAATTTCAAAACCTTGTGACCAAATTTACCAAAACAACAACTTCCATTTTTATTTTTTAATTTCCATTAAAATGCAGGAAATGCATCATACATTTTTGTGCAACCATTTACAAAACTATGGGATGCATCTTTCCACCAATAAAAGGGGATGTCTCTCTATCTCTACTTGCTAGCGTTTTCCTTTTCACCGTTTCTCCTTTGCACCAACGTGACAGCAAAATTCAGGAAAAAGTTTGGAGTAAATTATTTATAATAAGTCTAGTTACTTGGCCTATCAATATGATTTAAAAACTGGTCTATAGGTTGAAGTTAGGACTTTCTACAAAAGTTGAAACCGAGTCAGTGACGCTGCATCTTGCTGCTACGTCGTCTTAAATCGGTCATGTGATTTGGACGCACCGGTGCATCCAGACGGTTAAAATTATACACAGCCCTCAACCTTCCAAACACTCATCAGATGAATTACTTGGTTATATTTTTATATCAAACTGCTGCACAAAGAGACTGTAATTTGGACGAGACCATCCTCTGTAAGTGGCCTGAACTCGGTCCATTTGTTCCAGAGGGTTGTGTGATTGCTGTGTTCAGACCAGAACTAACCAACCGAGCTGAGGGGATAAACGGCCCCGGCTTTCAAACAACCACCTTAAGTGGAGCAGAGGGAACATGATATTTTTTTTTTTTTTTTTATAAAACAAAATCTTCTAATGGTCGAGTATTGTTGTTCCATCCAGACGGGCAATGACTCTGGTGTTTTTAAGTTTTTAATTGAGTTTCATTAAAGGAAGCTTAACCGCAGAGAAGAACCAGCAGCAAAGATCAAGAAACTAATGAAGAGCTGTAGGACGTCTGATATATGGCAGCGTATAAGTGTGTGTGTGTGTGTGTGTGTGTGTGTGTGTGTGTGTGTGTGTGTGTGTGTGTGTGTGTGTGTGGGAGCACTGAGTTCTGTTGGGATGGGGGGGGGGGCAGAAATGCTTATAGGAGGGTTTTTCTGCAGACTGCTGACAGAGAGCTGTTATCATCAAAATCAGGCCATAACGTCCAGGAAATCACAACAAGATGAACACACACACACACACACACACACACGTACACACACATGCACGCACTCACAATCCCATCTAGTTTTCCTGCGCTTGTCAGCAGGTGACATAGTGAGGAGATGGGGGTCACAGTGGGCTCATCAACCTAACAATTTTCACCAGGTGCGCAGTTTTACACAGAACTACACACACACACACAGACACACAAAGCAGCATAGAGATAACACATGTCTCCTCATTCGCGTTGCACCTCACCATCATTTTATTTTGCCACCGCATCATCCAGACCCGCGTAATGTCGTGAAAGCCTTGTTTTGTCTGAACCGTCAGAAAACATCATGAACGTTCTACTTAGAACAGAAGCCACATGCAACAAACATCCATGATTCTGCTTCTTCGTGGCTTCAGTCCTCAGGCTGCACAGACTCAGCAATAGTTGTTCCAGTCGCATCATCCCAGCACCATGTGACCTCGGTCCAAACAGCTTCTCCACGTCACGATGGGTTCAGCCGACTGTCTTCTACGGTCCTCAGGATCTTCTTTGTTTGGTGTGTTTGGGCTCATTATTATTAGTCTGTTGGAATTTCAAGTTTGAAACCCAAGTTTATTTAAAACCAGAAGTTTTTGTAGGTGAAGAAAAAGTTGTTTCGATTGGTCAATGATTTCAAACCTTTTCTAAACAGAGAATGGACGTGACTCTGGAACAATATTCAGGTGTAATTTTAGACTTTCTGATACAACGTATCTGGTCGTCTGTTCATTTCTTGTCTCTGAGTGTTGGTCTGTGAATATGGAGAAGAAGCAGGTTTATTGGACCAGTGTTCACCATCACAATCAGAATAAAAAAAAAATTAATTTATCCCCGAAGGGCAATTAGAAGGACGAAGAGCAGTACATTAAAATAAGAGCAAGAGAATAAAGGTGACCATGAAGGACAATAGAGCAGTTTTTTGTTTATTCTTAACTTGTTAGATTCTTACTTTTAAAATCAAAGTCTAACATGAACTTTGTCTTTTTTTGTTCAGACTACAGAATTAAAGGTTTATTTTTCACTTAATTTTCTTTGAGTTTTGTTTTCAGTCCATTTTAATTTTATTTATTTATTCATTTATTTTTTATTGTCTTAGACTATAATCCTTCTCCAAAAAGATGAAGAAGGATTCATCAACTCCATCTTCTCTCAGAATTCATGGAACCAGAGGGTGGAGCATGTCTCTGAAGGTGGAGTCCATTCAGTCTAGACTCCATGTGTCTCTCCTGTTGGTCTCCATCCATAAACACATCTGTTACTGCCACTAATCTCTACCTGGGATTCATCTTCTCCATCACGCTCTAGGAAATGCTGCTCAGTCTTAGTACAGTCCAAGAGTTTGTCCTTGTCGCTTCCCGTGAAGTTTGTGATGTTCTTTATTCTGTCATTGATGCATTGATCCTCTGATGGAGCTTTTGTTTCCACCATGTGTTTTAGAGCTTCATGCTCTGCCCTGATAGAAACCTTCAGTCTCCGTGATCTGGTGCTGAGGAAGTTTATTCCTCTTTGCTCAAAATAAAACTCCTGACTTCCTGCCATCACAACACTGCTGAGTCAGAAATGTTCCGCTACAAACTTCTTCTATATTTCCAACAGGAGATCAATGGCTGCAGCTTGATTCGGTTCAATTATGAATGTAGACTCAAACTTTTGGACCAATCTCTGTGAAGGTAACACATCAGTGATCCTCACTTCATGAAATATGTACCACATGCTGCCTGACGGCTGTTTTCCTAGGGAAGAAATCCAAAGAGAGAGAAAAAAAAAAAGAAGCAGATTCGTCACCGAGAGGAAGACGTGTTTCTGGAGAGAAAAGTGACGAGTCGAGCCAAAAGGTGGAGTGAAACGTCCTTGTCCCTGTTCCAAGATTTTTAAAAACTCTCCAAGGTGAGAAGGGACGAAAAGGAGCTGCCAACATCTGGCTGGATTTGGGTGTTTGACTTTAAAGATTCATAAATATGTAATATAGATAAGACCCAGCTAACCCTGACTGAACTTTAAGACTGAAGACGACGCAAAGATCAGCTTAGACTTTAGCTGTATTAGGGCTAACAGAGACACCGATCAGGCATAACATTATGACCACCTAAGGTTTCCCAGCAGAACAATAAATTGACACAAGGTGGTTTAAATGTTATTTACGTCTCCTGTCTGTGGTCATAATGTTGTGGCTGATTGCTGTAGTCACGATATTACATGACAGAGTCTTGTCAGTGTATCTTGTGAATCATAAAAACTTTATTTCCGGAACAAAGTCTTAATTTTTTCTTTAAAATTGTGAGTATATTTATCAAAGGGAAAACCATGAAGACAAAAAGAATATTGGCTTAGTTTCTATAGAGAGGGAAAATGATGCTTTGTGAAAAGGAGCCGGGGTTTCAGCCATCTGTGACACTGCACTTAAAGCAACTTCTGCACTGGCTTAAATATCTTCAGACACCAAGCTGCTCTAGTTTTGTGTGTTAAATGCTGAGTGACGGGGTCGGACCTGAACACAACACGAGGGGCGGGAGGCAGGAGAAGGAAACAAAAGACGTTTAATTAAAATTACCAATCAGCAACAAAAGGCGCTGCAGGGAAGGCAAAACCAAAGACAAAAAGTCAAGAACAGAGGAGAGCAAGATGAGCTGAACCCAAACACGAGCAAATACGAGGAAACATCGACTAAGAGCACAGATTAAAGAACAGAGATCAGCCGACGAGGTGAGAGGAGGCAAACACAGGTGAAACGAATGAAGGCGGAGCAAACAAAGAGAAACCAATCAAACAATCAAAGAGACCAAACTCAAGAAACAAACGACCAAGGAAGAAACTTTCAGAACAAAAACAGAAAACACAGGACGACAACTGAGGTAGTAAAACACAACATCATGACTGTCACTGGATGAACTCCTGTCGGCAGCTAATGCTAGCTCGTCTTAGCTTTTCCTAGCCTCTCAGCTAATAGTAGCTCTTTCTAGCTTCCTAGCCTACCGACTAGTAGTAGCTCTTTCTAGCTTCTCAACTAATAGTAGCTCTTTCTAGCTTCCTAGCCTACCGACTAGTAGTAGCTCTTCCTAACTTTTCAGCTAATAGTAGCTCTTTCTAGCTTCCTAGCCTACCGACTAGTAGTAGCTCTTCCTAGCTTCTCAGCTAATAGTAGCTCTTTCTAGCTTCCTAGCCTACCGACTAGTAGTAGCTCTTCCTAGCTTCTCAGCTAATAGTAGCTCTTTCTAGCTTCCTAGCCTACCGACTAGTAGTTGCTCTTCCTAGCTTCTCAGCTAATAGTAGCTCTTTCTAGCTTCCTAGCCTACCGACTAGTAGTAGCTCTTCCTAGCTTCTCAGCTAATAGTAGCTCTTTCTAGCTTCCTAGCCTACCGACTAGTAGTAGCTCTTCCTAGCTTCTCAGCTAATAGTAGCTCTTTCTAGCTTTCTAGCCTTCCAACTGGCAGTAGCTCTTGCTAGCCTCCCAACTAGTAGTAGCTCTTCCTAGCTTCCCAGCTCATAGTGACTCTTTCTAGCTTCCTAGCCTACCGACTAGCAGTAGCTCTTTCTAGCTTCTCATCTAATAGTAGCTCTTTCTAGCTTCCTAGCCTTCCAACTGGCAGTAGTTCTTCCTAGCCTTTCGACTAATAGTAGCTCTTTCTAGCTTCCAAATTTACCAACTGGCAATAGGTCTTGCTAGCCTCCCAACTAGTAGTAGCTCTTCCTAGCTTCCCAGCTAATAGTGACTCTTTCTAGCTTCCTAGCCTCCCAACTAGTAGTAGCCTCTCAGCTAACCCTAGCTCTTCATGCTTCTCATTTTAAACAATGACAGACTACTGCCACCTACTGGTTTGTAGAGTTATTTCTAGTAACGTTGGTGCAGATTGTGTTTACCAGCAGGTTGTTGGTTTTAGTCTTGGTGAGATGCTGAAGTGCAACTTTTTTATTCCAGACCCAGTTTGTTTGCTGCTGGTTCAGTGTGTCCAATCTAAAAAGTTGATTGATGCGACCTCGCCCTCTGCTCCACTTCTCTTGTTGCCTCAGAATTTGTTCTAACGGCAGCTCATTTTGTTTTAATGCAGGGGATAAACGCAGTTCGTCATATTTCCACCTGACAGAGCCCTCAAATTGAATCGCCTGGGCTCTGACACTGATGTTATCCTCGGCGAACACCGGAGATGAGGGCGGCGGTAACATGACGGCGCCATTCTTCTCCAACACTCCCATTTAGATCTCCCCGATGAGAATCTATTTCCCAACAATAGGATGTACTCTTTATGATGGAGACAGCACGCTGATAGAATAATTCGATAACATAGACACGGCCCTTTCACTGGAGTGAAGCGCGGCGCTATCTTTAGTCCCGAAGTCGTTGATTAAAAATGGAGAGGTGCCACTCAGCGGTGAGATGAAGAAAAATGAGACACGCCTTGAATACAATAGAAGAAGAAGAAGAAGAGATTTGAAAAGAGGGAGAAAGGAGCAAAGGAGGGAGGATAGATGGAGGTGGATGCAGATTCATTGTTGAATTCGGTAGCATGAACCGTGTCACTCTTTGTCTGAGCTACAATGAAATGTGCCTCCGACACAAATGGATTCCATTTTCCAGCCGACAATCATTGTCTCTCCTTTGTTATTACACAGATGCTTTCCTTTTTTTTTTTATTCTGTCTGGATGTAATTCGATTTTATTTATTTTTTTTATGTGTTTGTGCAGATGGTCTGAGTCTACGTATGAATCAAACAATCTGCAGAGAGGCTAAAATCAATTATCATGTTTGACCAGTGTCACACAACAAACTAATTAAAGAGAGGAGAGAACATAGATGACAGTTTAACAGGAGGAACTCTAATGCTTTAGGAATGGACTAAATGGATTATTTCAGGTTATCTCATTTTGAGGTTTTTTCCAGACCTGGCCCAAGGCATAAACCTGCCTGCTTAGGGCCTCATGGCCACTAGGGGGCTCCCCAAGAGCAAATTAACAAAGAATTTAATTTAATTAAATAATTAATTTATCTTTGCATGTATGAGTGATGATTTCTATATGACCACAGCTTTATTTTTGTACAAAACACAATTTTATGTCAACATAGTGCTGCTGCTGGTGTAGGCCGAGCCATTCTTTAAATGTCAAAGCTCCTTACGTGCACTGCGCATCCAAAGCGCAGGTAGTTGAAGGCAAAACAATGTCGCAAAAAAGGACATATTAGCAATTAGCTAGCTAGTTCAAAACTAGAGAAATGTATCATTTAACTGGCCAGTTAAAAAGCTTAATGTTAATGCTGATGTGTTTGTATTTGCATGATACTAAGATTTACCTGTGATTGAGTTGATTGTCGGGGTTGGCTCTATACAGTATATTTCCACTTTTTTTGGTTAACATTTAATAGCAAACATTAAACCTTGTGCTAGCAAGTGCAGTGACATTTGCTAGCTATATGTTACAAACGTGACTTGTGTACTGTTACACCCTTAAGCTATCACATTTTGCTTACGGTCCCCTGGAAGTCTGGGTTTTTCTGGGTTTTTCCCTCTTGTGTGGGAACTAAAATGATTCTTTCCTAAATTCTTGTGTGAAGCTACTGAGCCGATTATAACCCTGTAGTTGTGTATGACAATTAGGAGCGCGACGGAAAATGAAAAGTTGTGCTTACGCTGTCCCGCCTTCCTGGTGGTGATTGATGAAGGCTCAAAACTATAACCGGTGTAACACCCACAGTCCAGAGAGTCTGGAGAACAGTACGCCAAGAAACCAGGGTTACACCAAGGACTGAGGTCCAGTCACAGGATAATAAATCAAACCGCATGGAAAAACAAAAACAATGCATTTAAAATACAGTGAGTGTTCATAAAAATGTGAGTAAATATACAGATAATGCACAAGGACCATGATCTACAGCCTTTGTCCTGAGAGCAGGAGGCTACGCAGAACATGAGCAGCAGGTTGCGACTGGTCAGGTTTAATTAGTGCAAATGCTGCAAAAAGACGTAGAAATCAGTGTTCATTTTGGAAATAGTTGTGTTGTTAAGATGTTTGAAGATGCTCTGCTCTCATAGGGATGCAGTAGTGTGTTTAGGTGGTACATGGGCTTGGTGGTCCTAATAAGAAACACCTGAGAAGATGTGGTTGGAGGTTTATCATTTGTCACATGCATGCTGTACAGGGGCAGCAGCAGTGAAATGAAACTGAATTAAATAAGGTAAAGGATAAAAAAATATAAATGTCAGCTTTGTTACATATAAGTAACAACATATGGAATAACAGTATTAGACCCACTCCTTTCTGCTGACCTATCAAGAAAAATCTCAAGAAACTTGTTAAATAGTGTTTGTATAATATATTTTAAAAAGTTTTCAAAAAATATCCGATCAGGCCTTTAACTGAACCAGGCTAGAGAAGAAAGGAAATGTTCTGCGAAAGAAAAGATTTAAAATAAGAACAACGGAGTAAAACATCAAAATAACATAAGAAAGCATAATCCAAAACATGGCAACACCGCCCAAGAGATGCTAGAATTAACAATGAATTAACATTAATTCCTCGTTTGTGCTTCCTGGATTTACACTTTAACAGAGGAAATCCATAAAGCTTCTCTCTTCACCAGAAAAAAGAAACATAGATGAGATGTGTCCTGGATGCATTATTTCTCTTGAAGACACTCTCAAGTCCAGCGATCACTCTTTCATGGAACAGTCTCAACTAGTGCGCATACGTTTTGTAAAGGCCTGGCAGTAAGTCACCAGTCCTAACGATGAAGCTGTGTTATTGTGGTCACTCAGATCTCTGGTCTCCACTGTTATGTTGTGGCCCCGGAGGCAAACCGAGGCCACATAGACGACTTTGATATGTGCAGCGTGGTTATTAACAGGACAGTAGCTTTGATGGGAGGTCGTAGCAGACACTTGTCTTATCTGTGTTTCATATAGTTCATATAGAGGTCTCTATGCTCCCAGCACAGGAAAGGTTTGGTAACATATCGAGTGACTGAGTGATCCTTTGGTCAAACCTGTTCTTTATCTGGTGAGGTGGGTGGTGACTGTGAGTTCACTTGTTTGATCCCTGCTATGTTCTTTGGTGAAGGTTCCTTTATCAATTCCCTAAAGCCCCAAACTGCTCTACCGGGCGCTACGCATGGCCCCAACTAATTCTACTATTAAACTTTTCTTATCATTTAAGGTTGAGTTTCATTCAGTCTGAATTAAGTAGTTACAGTTTTAGAAAAAGCCACATCAAGCAAAGATAATAAAGTCAATTAAAATGAGTCAAATACACATTTTATGATTACAAGCAACAATTAAAAACTCAAAGACTATCAGATTAATGTACATTTTCAGTAGAGATTTAATTACTTGGGTAGATCATTCCAGAGCCGTGGGGCCCTGACTGCTAACGCATCAAACTTTAGTGTCCCCTGCTGACTGTAATGTGGCAGTCAGCTGTATGGTAACTACTTAAGGTTGTAACATGAATGGAAAAAAAGTTTTATAGGTGTATATGTGCAGGAAGAAACTGCTTTCCATTAGAATCGCTGTTTGCATTCGCGCCAGAGAGTTTTTGCTGATTTCTTGAAACAAGGACGGCTCCCAGAGTCTGACCACCACCCAACAATCAGACTAAACTCACTGCAATAGTCCAAACACTGACCCTGCTGCCTCAGTTTGAGGTCAGAAATCTGACAGAGCTTCTCTTTTGTGCTGTTGTGATGGGTTATTTTGGCATAGCATCCATTTTGTTCTGCCTCTCTTTAAGAATTCCCACGTTTTGACCTCACGTCCTGCAGCCATATCAGCCAAAGCCGCCATAAATCAGCTAATTTATGCAAATACTTTGTTGCAGCCTTAAAGGAAAGTCTTTCTTTACAGGCTTTACCAAAACAACATATTCACACAAACGTCCTCTTTTCAAACCCAAAACATCATCATCTGATCGGGCCAGTGAGTGACTGTTCACACTCATCACCACAGCGGTGAAGGGAAGCCTCCTCTATTCACTGTGAGCTCTGTTCTCACGGACAAGCCTGTGATTCTCCGAACGAGTCCCTCACACAGAACAGGAGTCCTAACTTCACAGCAATCAGCATTGAAATGGATCTCATAACAGCCACTCAGGTGTTTGAGTGCCTCCAGCTCCTCCGTCTTGCAGGCAGTTGCTGACACGAGGAGAAATATTTCCCAGCCGGAGGTCTGGTCGCTTCCACCAGAAACGTCACAAATGAATTAATTGTAGGTAATTATCTCCGCAGCTGCTGTGCCTTTTTCAGAATCCCTGTGGTTTCTAGAAGAGTCGTCCTTTCTGAGGTTAAACTTTCTCACTTTTAAAGCTATGGTTTCTGCGTGACAGATTTTATTTATTTAGTTTTTTTGTTTGATGTAAACCCATCTCTGATCAGAACATAGCGCCCCAGGGGGAAATGGCCCCGCATTGGGCGCCACTACGCCACTACCGTTGAGATTAACTCTGTAAAACGCCTGTGAAAACATCCCTCCCCTGCACCTCTCCACGGGCCATTAATCTGAGCTGACATGATGGTGGGGGGTGCGACTCGACTGGAGAAAGAAAGAGGCGGCGACATTTGTTTCCTCCGATATTGGCACTGTCATGTTTGCTCAGAGCATTCGGAGGATGAACGGAGAACGAGCCGGGCTCCGGTTGACACATGTTTTCCCTCTGAGTCAGGCTGCAGAGAGGCCGGTGATGCAGGAGGAACACAGGTAGCTCTGCTGATGCTTCAGAAGTAAAGTGGTGTCTTTGTGGGGAGTTCAGACTCTCATAATCTGATTTAGTTGTTGTGGGAACAGGAAGGGTAGCGCGGCTGGACTACACAGATAGTGTGTTAACACCGTACGTGGGAGTAGAGGAGACTTTGTCAGATGCGTTTAGAGGCTATCTGTTGTTCCTGGAAGGTCTTCAGAGGATTTCAGATGCACAGCAGAAGACCCCTGGATGTATAAAACAAGTGTGATTCTCAAAAGGCCCAGCATTCATCATGCCTCTTGAGACTTGAATTGACAAATCAATTACTGATGTTAATCTTCTACCATTTAATTTAAAAGTAAAATGCCCTCAATCCAACATATGGCACTGATGCACAGAAAGACACAAACCAATGATAAATAGTTTTGACTTGTAATGTGAATTTTGATGAATTGTCCCAGTAATCATTGAACTACCAACCAACGGTGTCTGGCTGCAAGATGTTTTTTTTTTTCTTCAGATTTCACCTACAATTCCAAGTTTGGCAAATACTGCACTAGTTGGACCCATGGGTTCTTTTTGTACCTAGATTTGGAAAAAAAATGTTTTTCTTACAGCCAATCACCGCGAGCATTCTTCAATTCAGTGCACCGTGTGATTGGTCCACCAGCACAACGACATCAGTTTGTTGGGCGGTAAAGCAGCTTTTTGTGCTGCATCTGTGGTGGATTTGGCTGTCGAACGTTCTTAAATGCCACCAAAACGCTCAACAGTACGGCTGTACTACACACCTGCTGGTACTAGTAAATGCAAAAAATTCGGCAAGATTATTTCAGGGAAGATGGGAGATATGAGCAACGTGATACAAATTATTGGATCAAAGTTTTAAGGGAAGTGTAGACACGTTTGATCAGTTGTAAAGTTATTAAAACTTATTGGACCCCATGCAAAATGGCATGGTCAGGACTTAGAAACTTATTTTGGAGATGTAATGATTCATGTGGCACTTTCCTTACATATGTTGTGTTCATGGCCCTTGATAGATTTACTATGGTCTAAGATTATCTCCTGTATTAATACCGAAGGCAAGTGGGCTAAATGTCCACCAGATCTCACGGTACATAACAACACTTTGCGACACTGGAAAACGAAAGGAGATCTAACGATGAAGGAGTGGTTTTTGCAGCGGTATCAGGATACGCTGGTTGGTTCAATCCTTTCCCTTAATTCCTTTCAGCAGTCTGCACTTGTATGCATATATTATGTATATGTGTAGGTGTGTATCCTGTCTCTGTTGGACTTCCTCTGTTTTTTTGTTTTGTCAAGGACTTTGTCGACTGGTGTGAACCCATTCACCTTCACATCAACGGCCCCGAGACAAAGCAGATGTGATTGACAGCAGCAGGATCCACATCCAGGGTGGAGCAGGACACTGCTCAGAACTTTTGTCTCTCACACTTTTGTGGCTTGCAGAGTAATTTTACCACAGTAAAATGCATAACTGCTTGAACCCTTTTGGACGGTAGCTGCTGGTCAGTACTCCCACTCTTTTTTACGTTGTTGTCTTCCTCAGTCGATAAAATCTGGAACTACTTAGCTCACTGGAGTTTTGCAGCAGCTAATACGTTTTTCATGAAGATCTGCAAAAACATATCGACCTACAAAAACTTCTGGCTTCATAGGACTCAGATAACCACTCTTTTTTTAGTCCTTTGATTTAGTTTTTTCACAAATTAAAGGATGGAAGGTAAATTTACTTGTTTTTGCTTTTTAATTAAAATGAAAATGATATTCATTTATTTTTAAAGTCTAAAACCAAACTTGAAATACCAGAAAAGTAAACTCACTCCTCCACACGGAACATGAAAGTTCTCATTAATGATCGACTGAAATCTCGCCACACATTCAGTCAGCAGAACTTTAAGAAAACACCCAGTGGGACCTCAGTTTAATAGAAGAAAGTGTTGTGAAGGACTAGGATGTAGTCGGTGTGTGTGTGTGTTATCGATGGGCTGGTGGGTGGATGCAGATGCTCCACGCTGCTCGCTAAGCTGAGGGCATTAAGTCTGATCGGAGGGGCCTTGGGCCTGGTGGCGCTCTGCTGCTCAATTAGTCTAACGAGGTCCAGAGACGCCGATTCAACACGGCTTTTAATAACAGCCTCTGAAAGTTTAAGAATCACCGTGATCCTCTGTCAATCACCCGAACCTGCTCTCGTCTCTCCATCTTTGACGTCACCTTTAACTGAGCCCTGCAGAACGATTCAGACCAGCAGAGAGAAAAAAAGAAAAGGATTGATTCAGTTCATCCTGCACACGATGGCGCATTAGAATAAGTCAATGATTTATTTGTCTGCTGACCTTGTTTAGCTGAAAGGACTTCCTATTTGTCTGGGCTCAGAGAAGCGGTGGGCGTGAATAGAAATGAGTTCATCAGTTTCAAGCGACACAGTCGGTCGTGGCTCCCTCCCACGCTGTTGGCCTGGAAACCTGGGGTCCAGATGAGGCTGTGGGAGCAGGAGGCTGGACCATCAGCTGACTGGGCAAACAGCTGACTGAGCAAACAGCTGACTGAGCAAACAGCTGACTGGATGAACAGCTGACTGGATGAACAGCTGACTGGATGAACAGCTGACTGGGCAAACAGCTGACTGGGCAAACAGCTGACTGGATGAACAGCTGACTGGATGAACAGCTGACTGGACACTATTCTGTTCAAGGAACTTATATATCTATAATCTTCTTTTGGGGGTATTGTCATTCAATTCAATGACATGTCTCCCAATGATGCATAAGTAAACTGATAAGTGCCTCAAAGAAAGTGAACAATAATGTAAAGAAAAAACAGCACTTTTAAAATGTACTTACGTGAGAAATCAGGGTTTTATTCCCACGTGGACTGATCTAGATTTAAAAGTCTAACAGCAGAGAGGATAAATGATCTGGAATAATGATTTGTGGTCATGTGGACATGATTTCAGTTCAGTTTCTCCTCATTTTAAAGGAGGAATTACAGATCTTCAGGGAACAATAGGGATGTGACCTTGTTTTTAAAAATTTCTTTGGCACCAACTGAAAGTTCGAAAACGTAAAGGTGTAAAGAACAATCTGCACATTCTGAGTCACACTTAAAACCTAAAGACAAGAATTTCCAAATGAAGCTAGTGTTAGTTAAACATTTAAATAATGAATGTCTTTATCTTGGAGCTTTCCTTCAGCCCTGGTACATGGCGGAGTAGAACATGAGCTGGAAATGATCAGATGTTCTCACTAATCGTAGCAGCTGTTGGGCTTTTAAAGCGGCTCATGTGAACATTATTCATTCCCGGCCGCCGTCTGCTCTTAAAAGCAACGTTAGCCGCGGTTCCTCCCAACGTTCGGAGGCTCTTTTCAGGAAGACGAGGTGCGACGGCAGCTGTGTGTCCGAGTCTGGGGACAGAAAGCTGCTCCTTTTAAAGGGTCCGTGTTGTTTCTCAGGCTGTTAGTCGGTGTTATGTCCAAAGTAAAATAAAAATACAGTTACAGTGTGGAAGGTTGTGAAGATGCATAATTTAACCAGAAGTCAAACTGTGCACAGTCGTGTTCAGATGAGCTGCTGCAGAAAGAAACGCCTGTGACTGGTGACTGAATTCTTTATTCTATAAATAATTTTGGTCATTGCCTCATGGGATGAAAACATCTAAACCAGTTTAGTAAAACGTCCTTTACTCTTCTGCTTGTTGTGAAAGACTGGTTGTATTTTTAGGAAAGAGTCTGGTTTGTGCTGAGAGACGAGGCAAAGTCTTCATCTGTCCACAAACGTTTTATCTGCAGTGTTGTCATGTGATGTCTCAGGGTTTAACCTCAGCACTAATCCTAACGCCATCGTCTCTGCTCTGACTAAATAAACTCCAACAGAAATAAACTATTCTACACAACCAGTTACATATTTGAATATGTCATTTTAAATTCTGTCTGTCAAACATCTGGTAGAAAAACCATCTGGGTTTCTGTCCATCACCACATAAATCCAGCTTCTTTTCTGTTCTCGTGAAATCAGTCGTCGTCCGTCTACCAGTTTAAGTAGAGTAGTTTAAGTATTTTCATGGTCTTCATCGAGTACGTTCTAGCCTGTTCTTCTAAGAATGTCCGTCCTGCGTCCTCCCGTCCTCCGGAGTCTGTCTTTGATGAGGTCATCAATCGCGCGCCGGTGAATGTCTCAGGACCCCACAAGCAGCAGCAGCACAACCCGGGCATCATGTTCTGTTTTCATTATCGGTGGTAAAACCAATAACCATATGAACAGATATTACAAAAATAGGCTAATATCACCTGATATTATCGGTTGGATGATATTATCGGACATCCTTACAGATTCGTTCTGTTGTTAGAACCTTTTTCAGTTCCGTCTCTTGGCCAAAGTGAACTACATTTTGGTTATTGTGAAGGACTATACAAATAAAATTTGATTTAGTTTTTTTATTTCACTCATTGACTGAAACAAAATGATTCAATATAATCAGAAACGTTCCCAAATCAGAATGAAAGGGATCAGAAAGAAGAATAATCTGCTATAATCTGACCCTTCACCCCAAGAATCAGTTCACAAAGAACTAAAATTAAAAAATAACAACACAATAAGCAGCAAAACAATGAGAATAAAAAAATAAAGTAGGTATTGGCCAAGATACAATTCCATCACACAAACAAAACAAAATATGAAATATTTGTCGACCTTTCATCACCACACAATCAAACTAACATGTTTCATTATGTTTCCTGAACATTCTGGCTTTAATTGTTCTTTTAAATATAAATTTTGATTTGGATTCTCTGGTTTCTTTGTTCAGATTCTTTCATAAACTGGTTCCTTTCACACAAACAAATAACGATAATAAAATATGACTGATTCTAACACTCTGGTCAGACTGACTTCCAGGATAGTTTTTTTTTTTTTTGCATGGATTATCAACATTAAGGAGTTAGAAAAATCTTTATTTTCTCGAGTCCTTAACAAAACCAAAAAAGTTAGAGCTCACATGAAGGTGGTGAGTGTGGAGATGGACTTCAAATAAACTGGTCACATGACGCCCAGTGACGGAAAATGTGAAAAAACCTGTTTCTGTTGCAGTTTTGTGATAAACTTTTATATCGATGCGTCTGAAAAACCTCAAGAGAAAGCGTAAAAGTGTTTTAGATTTAGACATTTCAGAGGTTTTTAGAGATGTAGATGTTTCTATTACCAGTTTTTTATTGAGATATTTGCTTATTTCTAGAGGGAATGAAAACGCAGCAACTGACAGAAATCATTTACTGCAACTGTAGACGGGTTCATTTGACTGAAGAGCTCCTGGTTTAATGTGCTTCACTGTTGTTTGCTTAAAGTTTACAACATTTAACAACTCTCTTCATTACCTGACGTGGCTCCAGACTTGGCCTGACGTGGCTTTTCTTTGTTTTTGCGTGGAAGTCGTCGGCTGTTCCGACATCTGTGGTTGTTCTGGAGACTCTATATGTAACATTAGGTCGCGTTTAAAAGCCTTTTAGCAGCGAGCTCAGCAGATGTTGTGAGCAGGTGTTTCGGCCTCTGTTCCAGATGAGGAGTTCGGTCTGTAATTGGAGACCTGGGGCCACGTTGGACGCACACACACATTTAGCAGAGCGTCGACGCGGCTCCGGTCGGGCTTCATTTACCAAATGCTGCAATATGTCTGGCTAATGAATCCGTCGTGTAAACGCGTGTTCGCCCCCTTCGCCCTCATTAAACGCTGCTCTCTCCTCATCGAGACGCGTGACGCTGGGAGGACCAGGGCTCTCTGGAAAAATACACGTTTAATGAAGTGGAAAACGTTCCGTTTAAGTTTAATGTAGAAATCTAAATTGACTGATGTGAGGCCCCTTCAGATACATTAAATATTAAATGATGTGTGGACGTGTGACATGAGATAAACATCTCGCTGCCGGCTGCAGACGTAGGGAGAACAGTTAATGGAAAATGACAACAACACATTATCTTTAATTCACTGTTTGTTGTTGTATGTTGTTGTTGTCGTGCTTCCAGAACCTCGGCTGATACTCGTATATGTATATAGTATTTATATAATATGTACTTTGTATGAGACAAAAACCTGTGAAACAAACCCACTGCATCAAAATAAAATGAAGAAACGAGTCTTGTTTATGTCATAGTGCACGTTCCCAGCAGAGCTCTTTGCAGGATTGAAGCAGGACACGAAATTAAATAAATAATTAATAAGAAAAAGCTTTAACCTCCTGAGACTCAAGCATTTGTTTGGAATCTTAATTTAATTTAGATAAGATGAAGAACTTTAGGTATTTAGGATTAGATTAATAGGACCTAACAAGTAGAAAAAATAAACATAATATTAAATATTAAATATAATTAAAATATAAAACTGTTTATTTTAAGGCAAAAGCAGAACTAGAAACGATGAAATCCCAACGTCCTCAAACGAGTACTTGTGAATTTGTTAAATTTTCGTGTCACATCAAACTAGGAAAGTTAATAAGAATAAACAAGTGTAAGGACCCTTCACTACCAGTACAGGACGGATTAAAGTGTCTCCTTATGAGGACGACGGGTCCAAATGAAGCTGGTACAAACCTAAAATGTAATGTCCACATATGAGGACGCAGGGTCTCAGGAGGTTAATAAAAATAACAAAGTGAAGCCGTATTAAACACGTCGCCTCGTGTTGTTCTGATGGACTCAGGTTTGTCCACATGTGAAGTGGTTCACTCCCGTCTTGTCTGTTTCCCAGCCCAGATATTATAAAGTGAAACAAGTCAAATATAAAACTACTGCTATTGTAAGAACAAGGCCTCAGAGCAGCTCATGTGATTTGGATTTAACTCACTTCCTGGAGAAGTGGAATGTGTTTGTAATGAGAAACTTAGCTGAAAGTTTCTAGGACACAGATACAATCTGCTCTTCTCCATATAAAAATTTGATATATTGCCATAAAAGGAAAACTCGTCATGATTATCTCAACTTAACGAAAAGAACACAACCAAAAATAATTTTAAATGAGCTCATTTTATTATTGTTTAGTGAATTAGAAGGTGGTCGTTATTAAATGATATCTAGTCTTTTTTTATTATTAATAAGTGATTGTTTCCATAATAAATAATTATGGATTTTGTAAAGACATGATCATAATGAACATAAAAAAACTTCTTTTTTTTTCTTTTTTTTACTTTTAATACAAATGTATCCAAGATATGTCCCTCAATTACACATTGAACCAAATAATAAGTCCCGTTGACCTGGTTTCATCTTTGTGTTTTAGTTAAAGGATAATTCCACTTTATTTCAACCTGTGTTTCTTATCAACAGGCACATACTTATATGTTTATCCCATGGAAAATTCAGCGTCCGGTAGGTTCATGACAGTAGAAGAAGAAACAGTTGAACATATATATTATATATAATGTCAAGGTCTCCTCTTTGTTCAACTCCAAACGACACAAGAACAACTCAACTTTCCAACTCAGTCAACTTAACTTTTCTTCAACATATAATAAGATGTATACGATTAGAAAAACAGAATATTTCCAGCTACTTTCTATAAATATATAAAATAGTTTTTAAATGTTTTTAATTGAAACATCAGCTTTTTAAGTCGGACTGAACCTTAACACAGAAGTGAATCTCCTGCGACGGCCATTTTTATTTTGCTAAATGCATCTGAAGCTGATTCTGCTTCAAACCAACAGCTCAGTGAATGAATCACTAAGTGAACGACTATTATGAACGGTTTCTAGTTTCATGCTGGACCTTATTTCTTGAGACGAGGTGCGAAGTCATGACGCTGCCGTAGGAACCAGGAACAGGAAAAAGCTCTTTGACTCGTTCACTGAGGGAGATGATGTTTGTTCAGAGCTGAAAACGCAGAAAACCTTTTACCTTATTCCACCCTGCTGCCAAAATAACAAAGCGTGTGATAAATAATGACTGGATCACATGTGTTCAGCTGTGTAGATCAAACCTGTCCTTCCTCTGACAGCCCAGACTTTACCCTCCGGTTCTAAACTAATGAGCTCTGTGTTTCTAAATGACGGATCCACCACAACCACGAGCTGCTCCTCTTTTATTTAGGAATTATAAAGCAGTGATTTAAACTTCGGATAAATAATCAAATGTCTCGGTTGGATTGTTGAACGGAGCAGAAAACATTTAGTGTTTCATCCTAATAATTCCGCTCTGTCTCGGTAGTTTTTCCATCTTTATTTAAAGACACTTGTCAGACGTCCTCATCCTCGTTTATTATCTAGCGCATCATCATTTCTGTTGGTGATATTTTAATGGAGCGCGGAGCCAAATAATGATCCGGGTACAAATAAAAGATGAAGATGACAACTAAGGGTGCACAGGAGAGCCTTTAAGATAAGAGAAGCCTTTATTTATCTGACAGCGGGGACGGTTTGAGGAGAGAAGAGAAGGAGGAGATAAAAAAGTAAACTTTAAAAAGTACTGATGAGGAGAGAGGATCATAAAAGCTGGACAGTTTCCTTTATAACGATAAAAACAACATCTCAGGAGGTGGAAATATTTTAAAAACAATACAAAACATTTATGAAAAAAGAATGTACAACACGGAGTTACACTGATCAGGCATAACATTATGACCGCCTTCCTAATATTGTGAAGCAAGTCTCCGTTGTGGTGACTCATCAGAGGATGGACATGGGCCGTCTGAGGGCGTTGACTGTTGTTAGTGGGGGGGTCTTTGAGGGGAGGGGCCTCTGTGGATCATCCCACAGATACTTGATCAGTTTGGGATCTAGTGAATTTAGAGGCCAGGTCGACACCTTGTGCTGCTCTTCGTGATTTGTTTTTAGTTGTTTCTAAAGTGTTTTTGTGGCTGCATCCTACTGGGGGCTGCTGCTGTTATCGATGAGTGTCATTGCTATGGGGTGGGGGGGTCTGGTCTGGTCTAGGTGGGGGCTTCATGTCTAAGTAACATCCACATGAATGAATACCAGGTCCAAACGTTTCCCAGGAGAACACTGAAAAGTCACAAGATTAAATGCTATTTACTTCACCTGTCAGTGGTCATAATGTATTGGCTGACTCAAGTGAAACCTATTATTTATTATAATGAACCAATGTTTGATGTATCTGGTGCAGAAGTAAGTTAATGTCCATGTGTCCATGTGTTCATTAGTGTTTCCATCAACGTGATGTGACTCAGGTCCTGGTTCAGTTCCTGGTTCAGTTCCTGGTTCAGTTCCTGGTTTAGTTTCTATAAATCAGGGATTTGTCTCATGTTTGTGTTGAAGTGTGTGATGACAACGGACAAAGGAGCTTCGTGAGGAGTTAAAAAAAAAAAAGAGTTGTTGCTCATCAGGCTGGAAAAGGTTCCACAACCATCTCTAAAGAGTCTGGAAGCCACAAATAATCCACTTTTTATTCTACTTTGTATATGCAGACTATATTTCTTTAAATCGCTTTCATTTCTTTACATTTTTTTGTGTATTTGCTGCGTCGTCGGCGTCTGAAGAATCTAATTTCACACGTCAGAATTATCAATAAAGTTGATGCGTTCTTTGAGAAAACATCAGCGTCTCCAGAGACGGTGCAGAGTCGATGAAGCAGCAACGGAACAATAACCACCCCAGAGTAAATATGATGGATAAGTCACGGTTCTTCTTCTGTGGCTCTAATCACAGAGGAGAGAACAAAGTGTTAACCTGCTCTTTATTGAGCCCGTGGAGGGGGAGGGAGGAGGGGGGGGGGGCATGGGGGCGTATCGTCATTGATCCGAGGACGGAGACGACTCCTCTGGGCCGACGGTGGGAGTCGTTTTTCGTTGGATCTGCATCGATCCTGCCTCAACTCTGACACTAATAATTGCCCCGTGCTGCCCACCTCGGACCTCCGATGACTCCATCAAGTCCTTCTGAGAACAGGCCTTCAGCTGGACCAGGACCAGGACCAGGACCAGGTCCAGGTCCAGGACCAGGACCAGGACCAGGACTAAGAGGAGACCCGGGTAAAGAATCACAGGGATGAGGTGCAGAAATATAACGGTACAAGATCAGAGCTGCTCCTGGAAAATGATTTTTTTTTCTTTCTAGATAACGATTTATCTTCCTGCCCTGAGCATCATCTGATTAGTTAATTAAAGATTGACAAAAATCTAACTGGATCCTCATTAAAGCCGGAGAGACGACACTGAGGGAACATTGTGAGAGGTTCCCTGTGAATCCATGGAGCTTTTATGGTGACTTCTTTTAGCTCCTTGTTCGCCGTCCGGCCACAAGTTTACATTTGATTCACTTTAGAGAAGAAGAACTTTGGGTGCACAATAGTGTATCTCCATAAAAATAATACAAATGGAAAAATGTCCGTTCTGATGTGACTGGGAGCTTTGAAAAGTCCAGGTAAAGCATCATCATGTATGGGAAGAGGCATCCTAGTAATGCTTCCTAGTAATGTGCTACACATGGACCCTCCACTGGTGTCAGACATTTCTACTTGTACCTCATCATTCTGGTTCGCTCTGTAACAGCTCCACCCAAACACTAGTCGGCGCTGTGTCTTTTTTGCCAGTCGGGTTCATTTGTTTCTTTGAACAACAGAGACTGAAACTTTCCAGACGAGTCGTTCAAATGTTTGTATCTCCAAACGTCCTCAGCTACTAATTCTTCATTGATCCAAAAATGATCTATTTAAAAATCACAGAGATGGAGAAACAGCAGGAAATGCTAAAGAGGAAACATGCTACTACCGAACGGACCAATCACAGCTCTTGCGGTTTGCGTCACTTCTGCATGTAGTTACATATTTGTGTTGAGGTGCAGCTCTGTACAGGCTCTGTGTTCGGCCCAGTTCATAGGTCATAGCCCGGTTCAGGCAGATTTTTCAGTACACATGTAATGCAATCTGTCACCATGGGAGGCGCTAATGTATACAATGAACCTATTAACCACTTTGTTGTGCAACAGAAGAAGAGTGTTGGAAACATAAGTGGAAAGGCAGAGAAACACTTCACATCCCTGCTCTCCACCGTCTCTTATCGCGTCTTATTGCACATGGAAAAAATATTCTCGTGTTTTTGCCGACGCCGACTGAGAATTTATTTATTTTGAATATAACAAAATATATTTGAAATCTGAAAGAAAAGAACCAAAGTTAAGTGTCTGAAAATGAGTAGGTGGAAGTAAAACTTGTGTTTTTTGTTTTTTTTTGACATTACAGTGATAATGTCTCAGTAATCGGCTCTGTTGCTGCCCCCTGGTGTGTGAACGATGTATCAGAGTTCACTTATGTCTCGTCTGCCTTGTGTCCAAATGGACGTTCATCACTCACGTTGACTGTGAACCAAGACTTAACGCGTCACTTTAACATCATCTTTAGATGTTCATGCATAAGAAACATCAAAAGACAATATTTAGATTTATCCTCTACATTTAGCCATGATAGTTATTTATGTATCTCACTTACATTGGCTCAGAGAGAACAGTGGAGAACTAATGGAGCTGCTCTGTTCTGTGCAGTTTGAAGTTTTGAAACATCTGCTTGACGTCCAAATTAAAAGCATATAACTGCAAAAACACGGGATAACTTTTATTAGGAGTTTAATTAACTGTGCGTTGGTGAACTTTCATTCACCACTAAAAATACAAGTGACCGAACAACATGACTCATAACGGAAGATGGAACATACGACCCTGGTGGGTCCACATGATCCATCTCTGTCCTTAATCAATTTTTAATTTTTTATTGCTCTGGTTTGAGAGTCTGGAGCTTTGAGCGCCCGTCATCCACCCAGACCACCTCCCACTGGTTTGGTAGATGTTCATAAATCTGCTGCTTCGTTCGTTCTTTAAAACGCGCCATAATCCGTCCATCGATTACAGCGCAGAGCAAAACGGTTTAATGAGCAAAACTACCAACTTTTCAACCAACTCAAAAGTTCCTGGCTGAATTCATGCATTTGCTCATGGTGCTCCAGCCGCAGGGCTCGCCTCAAGGTTTCTGGAGATTTCCCTGCAGCCGTGTGTTTAATAGACGGCGGAGGAGCCGCTCAGAAGGCCGAGCAGGCGCTCCAGTAATTAATGTGTAATTCCTGCAGATGAGGACGCGTTCATCTTTGATGCCACAATAACAGAGCGTGTTCTCCGAGGCCGGAGAACTGAGCTGAGAGGTGACATCGCTCCACCCTGATGAGCTGTGCTGTTGGATATCACAGCGTTTGATGTGTTGATGGACGGGACAGATGTGTTACTGCTGTCACTAATGTGTTGTTTGAGAAGCCTTGTTTTCCACGATGAGATCACATCAGCTGCTTTCTGCTTTACGGAGCATTGCTGTGCAGATGATTAGCGCCGTACGTCCGGCGCTTTTGCAGATATCGAACAAGAGGAAATGCTTCACTTCACTTTCTTTTTTTTTTCTCCTCCATCTTCTGCGAAAAAAAAGTTCCCATTATTCAAACAACACATCCACAAAAGACGAGTCAGTCTAGGGTTTTGCAGCAAATTTAAGAAAGAAAGTAACTTATTCTGGTTTTGTGCGGAAGAGAGAGTTGATTATTTAGTTTCACATTTAAGTTGTTAAGACTGGATCTGTGTCCACAGAATTATACAAGTTGCCAGGTTTGATTTAGATGTATGACCTCTGGAGAGGCAGAGAGATGAGTTGGTGTTAAATCAATTTTCAGTCTATTTGTCAAACTTAGATTTTGAGATATTTTTAGGGCTTTTAAGAAAAAAAAAAAGAATACTGATTGAATTGTAATGAGTAGCAGCAGTCATTAAAATTAAAGCAGTTTTACACAATATGCAGCCTCCAGCCATCAGGGGGAGCTCTACTTTCCTTGACTTCACTGTTTTTTTTTGCACATAGTGAATCTAAGCCACCAGTGGTTCTACCGCCTTAATAAAAGCTGCTAATTATGATGGAAATACTTCACTTCTTTCTTTATTCCAACACAGCGACAAAAGACAAGTAAGTCCCAGGATTGTGCAGCACATGTGAGACAGAAAGTGACTTATTCTGGGTGCAGTTGTGTATTTGGTTGCTATCAGACATGTAACCAGGCTCCGGCCGATTGGTTCTTACTTTACTGCTGAATCAGACTGAACCTTTCCTGCCTGTGTTTCTCATCATTGAAGACCATTGATCCTGACCTAAACTCCAGCCCCAAACTTTCAAGGAGCCTCCACCGTGCTTCACTGCTGCCTGCAGACACTCATTATTGTAACTCATTATTGTAGCTCATTATTGTAGCTCTCTCCAGCCTTTCAGTGAAAAAACTGCCTTCTGCTACATTTTAACTCTGACTCACCAGTCCAGATCACCTGCTGCCATTTTTCTGAGCCCAGTTCCTATGTTTTGGTTCATAGTTGAGTCTCTTGGCCTTGTTTCCATGTCAGAGGGATGGATTTTTGGCTGCAACTCTCCCATGAAGACCACTTGTGTCCAGACTTCTTCAGACAGTAGATGGTGAAACTGAGTCCCACTGGTTTCTGACAGTTCTGAGCTGATGTCTCTGCTGGACATCTTCAGATTTCAAAGGGAAATAATCTTGATGTGTTTTTCTTCTGCTGCTCTAAGTTTCCTTGGTCGACTGTCTATGATCTTAGAGAATCCCTGATATAGTGAACCTATAAGGATTGATGCTGATTTGAAGGCAAAGGGTAGTAACACCAAATATATGTATATATAGAGAGATTTTTCTTTTTTGTGCTCACTTTACTTTTTGTAAATTGATAAAAACAAACTAAACAATCATTGTTGTATGTTTGAAAACATTCTTAGTTTACAGTATTTTTTCAGCTCAGTAATGTATAACTGCACAAATACGAGTTAACTTTTATTAGGAGTAAAAGGAAACTGTGCGTCAGTGAACTTTGATTTACTGTTGTGGTAATAACTCTTTCTCTTCCTTAGGTGGTAACAGAATAAGAGGGAGCAGCCACAGTGAGCTGTTAGATGAGGAGCTGCACCTCCACCTCCTCCAGGTAACCAGCTTCTTTCCTTGTTCCCTGTGCTTCAGACTCTGTGCAGCAGAAACAAGAGAAAAAGGTTTTTATTAAAACAACTTTGTTGTGCTGCCCTCAAAGTCTGTGGTCTTTTTTTAGGGTTTTTTAGTTTTGTGAGAATCTGCTCAGTTTGAGATGTTTTCATTCATTTGCTGTAAAGTTGACTTCTAAATCTATTTTTGACTTTGGTATTGAGTCACTGCCAGACTCTTGGCAGTGACTCTCTGGGACGTCCCTTAGACTTTATTTTATTTTCACAGTAATTCTCTTTGAAACGTAGTAAAAAAAGAAAAAAAAAAAAAGAAAAAACCCAAAACATAGTTTTATTATTACTCATAATAATATTTATGTGTACTGTTGGTATTTGTATTTTTATTAATATTATCATATAATTTATTTTAAATCAAATAATAATTTAAAATAAATTAAATTAAAAGGAAATATAAGAAAAAATCTTGCAAAATAAAGGAAAAAAAAGAAAAAAAAAGAAAATCCACATATGAATCATCCAAACATAAAATGGGAATTGAAGTAAATATTACCCCATATTTTAATTGCTTTGTGTATGTGAATATTGTATATTGAAATATTATGTTGTGTACTACAAAATAGGATATAAGAGTAAAATATACAATGTGTTTAATATAAGGAGTTATATATAAATACATGGAGCTAACTCTGAATTTATACATGAAACTATCTAGATACATGAAATATTTATAATTTGTAAGGTATAAACATTATAAAATATATAATTCAAATTAAAAACACACAGCCGTGATTGTGGTTATCACTTTGTGTTCATGTGTTGTGATGTGTTTCCATGCTGGGATCCTGTGTTAGAGAAGCCGTTTAAAGGTCTGAGTGAGTCCTGGTCCTGGTCCACGTGGGGCTCGTTGGCCTACATGCACAGAGGCCGACTAATAATTAATAGTTTGTTGCTCCGAGAAGGAGCGGTGGATGAACGAGAAGTGGATGAAGTGACGGCTGGAGGGCGGCTCACGCTGCGTCCTTGTAACATGTTCATGTTGGAGGAGAGTCTGCAGAGCCGCAGGGCTGCTCTCAATACCAGGACCCAGAGACACAGGAAACTATTACAGCCTCAATACCAGGACCCAGAGACACAGGAAACTATTACAGCCTCAATACCAGGACCCAGAGACACAGGAAACTATTACAGCCTCAATACCAGGACCCAGAGACACAGGAAACTCTCAATACCAGGACCCAGAGACACAGGAAACTATTACAGCCTCAATACCAGGACCCAGAGACACAGGGAACTATTACAGCCTCAATACCAGGACCCAGAGACACAGGAAACTATTACAGCCTCAATACCAGGACCCAGAGACACAGGAAACTATTACAGCCTCAATACCAGGACCCAGAGACACAGGAAACTATTACAGCCTCAATACCAGGACCCAGAGACACAGGAAACTATTACAACCTCAATACCAGGACCCAGAGACACAGGAAACTATTACAGCCTCAATACCAGGACCCAGAGACACAGGAAACTATTACAGCCTCAATACCAGGACCCAGAGACACAGGAAACTATTACAGCCTCAATGCCAGGACCCAGAGAACCAGGAAACTATTACAGCCTCAATACCAGGACCCAGAGACACAGGAAACTATTACAGCCTCCTCTCAGTACCAGGACCCAGAGACACAGGAAACTATTACAGCCTCGATACCAGGACCCAGAGACACAGGAAACTATTACAACCTCAATACCAGGACCCAGAGACACAGGAAACTATTACAGCCTCAATACCAGGACCCAGAGACACAGGAAACTATTACAGCCTCATACCAGGACCCAGAGACACAGGAAACTCTCAATACCAGGACCCAGAGACACAGGAAACTATTACAGCCTCAATACCAGGACCCAGAGACACAGGAAACTATTACAGCCTCAATACCAGGACCCAGAGACACAGGAAACTCTCAATACCAGGACCCAGAGACACAGGAAACTATTACAGCCTCAATACCAGGACCCAGAGACACAGGAAACTATTACAACCTCAATACCAGGACCCGGAGACACAGGAAACTATTACAGCCTCAATACCAGGACCCAGAAACACAGGAAACTCTCAATACCAGGACCCAGAGACACAGGAAACTATTACAGCCTCAATACCAGGACCCAGAGACACAGGAAACTATTACAGCCTCAATACCAGGACCCAGAGACACAGGAAACTATTACAGCCTCAATACCAGGACCCAGAGAACCAGGAAACTCTCAATACCAGGACCCAGAGACACAGGAAACTATTACAGCCTCGATACCAGGACCCAGAGACACAGGAAACTATTACAACCTCAATACCAGGACCCAGAGACACAGGAAACTATTACAGCCTCAATACCAGGACCCAGAGACACAGGAAACTATTACAGCCTCAATACCAGGACCCAGAGACACAGGAAACTATTACAGCCTCAATACCAGGACCCAGAGACACAGGAAACTATTACAGCCTCAATACCAGGACCCAGAGACACAGGAAACTATTACAGCCTCAATACCAGGACCCAGAGACACAGGAAACTATTACAACCTTCTCTCAATACCAGGACCCAGAGACACAGGAAACTATTACAGCCTCAATACCAGGACCCAGAGACACAGGAAACTATTACAGCCTCAATACCAGGACCCAGAAACACAGGAAACTATTACCGCCTCAATACCAGGACCCAGAGACACAGGAAACAGCCTTTCATCGAGTCACAGCACAAACGTTTCTACAGACTCTCAACAGAGTCACGGATTAATGAGTCGCTCTGAGTCTACAAATAATTACACAAATCACATTTATTTATTTATCCTTAAAATGGGACAGTTTGTATTAATGGAAGATTATTGAGTGTCATTCGAAAGGTGACAAATAAAACTATTACAACAACTGGACAAAAACACACAAAAAAGAAAAACAAGCATTAAAACAAACAGTCTGGGGAACGTTACCAAACATTCATTCATTCAAATTCAAATATCCTTTTGTTGCTATTTAAGAAGATTCCACAGTATTAAAAATGATTCTATCACACGTTTCCCATTGTCACTGTTACACACATCCCGACCTACATCACACAAAGCTACACTACACACGTCCCTTTAACACTGTTTCCCTTTAACACTGTTACACTCGAACAACCACTAACTCTTAAATAGTTTATTAGATTGTTTCTGTCTTGTTCGCTCTAGTTTCTCATTCTTCGTGTTCACTAGAGACGTCAGATCAGTCTTTGTGTTTTTTTTTGTTGTGTAGTTTTAAATACTGGTCTAAGCAGATGTGTGCGTTAGTATTTGTTGTGACAGTGACAGTTTGTAAGCTGCTTATTTCTTTTGTTAAAAACCATCCGACTCACATTATTTACTTCCCTCCAGACTCATGAACCCTCTCAGCGCTTCCTGTGTTTGTTTGGTATTTAAAGTGAAGTTTGCTTTTAAAACAGACACGAAAAAAAAAACAGGGAAACAACTGGTATTTGTTTTAAATAAAATAAATTATTAAATAAACTTTCTTTTATTCTGTAGTCGAAAATGGAAAAAGAGAAATCAACTACTAATGTGATTAAAAATAAATAAAATTGCAAAAAATCAGACAATTGTCCCATGTCTCTGGTCCAGGAAGTAGTCTGGACCATGGTAAATGCTTTATTGTTCATTTATAACGTATAAAAAAGACGACAAATACATGTAATTTTACTTAATCTTATAAATAAAACGTTCTTTAAGCTTTTTTTTCAGTTGAAGCTTAAACGAGTCTTTAAATCTTCCTTGTTAAGGTTTTATGTTTTATAATTACCTGAATTAATCATGAATTTCAGTAAGAATAAACCTTTATGAACCATTTATTAACACACTCAATAATCACTGGTACATGTGAAAATAATACAATGTATGAATTAAAAATGGTATAAAAACAGTTTATTAATCATTTACTTTCTAAATGATCTTAAAACTAGTTTGTAAATACTTGAATATATGAAAATATATGAAATAAAATGAAAATATTAATTACATTATGGATTTATTCCTTATGAATAAAGCATTTGTAATTACATTAAAAATCTCTTAATTAAAGTAAACACTGTGGGAGTGATGCTTTATGAAAGAAGTATTTTATTAATGCTTCATAGTCGCCGTGTCTTTTGTTAACAGTTAACTTGTGAACACGCTGCCAGGCCACTGTTTTTTACAATTACTCTGAATGTAATTTGCATTTAAACAGGATGAGAGGTATCAAGGGGCCCGTTCATCCAAAAACAACCCAACAATTTCACTGAAACAATTATACACATGGACGATTCCCGGCTTAAAACCACTGACCTCAGTCAGTTTTTTCAGAAAATCTTGGATTTCCCTCGATGTTGTTTTTGTCCTGCAGAGAATCGCACACAAACCGTTTCCTCGCGGCTTCACTGAATCCGGAACAAAGCCTGAACCCGGCGCTCGCTGTGCGTCAAGTCGATGCACAAAGACAAAAAAACACCAGGTGATTAAAAAAAGGGCAAATTTATTTAAAGCACTTACATAGAAAAATATGATTGATTTGAGTCAACAATAATAAATAGACGCCTGACTGTCCCCAGGCCCTGTCGGTACAACAGTACAATCAATATCCAGTTTCACAATACAGCAAAGGCACTAGCATTTACCACAATCAACAACAGTCAATGGAGGCGGCGTGGATGGCGGCGTGGATGGCGAGGGGGGGTGGGGCTCTTCACGTCCACCAAACAGCCGACACACACACACACACACACACACACACACACACACTTGTCTTCTCTGTGAAAATCCCCCCCCCCTCCTTCGCCTTCAAACAGTTGAAATAAATCGACAACAAAATCAGACGTGAGAAGATGAAATAATGAGAAACTGAACTCTGATGCTCCGACGCGCTGCAGTTCATCCAAACCGCATCTTGTCTCTGGGATTTAAAAAACATCTGAATCTACGTCTACGGAGCTCAGGTCAATTTAACCAACAGGTTTTTAAACAGTTTGTCAATAGTTAATGAGCCTAAATGTCCAACGAGCGCCTCCTCGGACCAACGCTGCCGTTCACGATCGATAGCTCATTTAAATGATAATCTGTGGTGATTGGATACATGGCACAGAACAGATTACACAACAATTAAATACAATTAAATCAACAAGTTTAAAGTCCAACTGAAATTAAACGCCGTGTTTTCAGGTCTGGAGAAAAAAAACAAACATTCCAATTCCACACTTTTCTTAATCCGCCCAGATTCCAGTTTGTGTTCTGTTGGTTCCGTCACTAGATAACAAACTGTTGCATAAACAGGTTCTACCATCTCCATAGAGTCCAAACAGCCTGTGTGAAGGTCCCAGTCCGAACCCATCACAAACTACCTCACACACAGACGGTCAAAGTGTTCTTTGCATAAAGATTAGATCAGAGCGCAACAGACTGGTTTTCATGTCCTGTGTGTTAGCATGTTAGCACGTTAGCGTGTTGAACAAACAACTAGAATTTCTTTAGATTCTTGTTTAATTTACGAAGGCCACATTATGCAAAATAGCCACGTGGATTTATATCTGGATCTGTAATCCCTAGGCAGTGTCTTTATTTATTTTCTTTTATTTGTCTGTCACTGAATTCTGTAAACATGGTTCTCAGTGATCCATTCGAGTCACCAGCTGTTACTTTATTCTACTGCTCCTTTAAACATTTGAATTGGGTGCAAATCTGAGATCTGATCTGAAGTGGTGGCTCAGGACGCATGTTGACGCTTCCATTAAACTGCTCGTTTATGATCAGATCACTCAGGACGGCGGTTTGATACCAGGACAGATCAGCTAGAAAAGATCAGTCCTGCATCTGATTAGACTCCATTACATTTGAACCACATCCTAGTTTTCAAGGATCCATGGAGACCTTGGCTCTGGAGGCATTTCTTATATTTTTCATGTATAGAACCAATAATAAATTAGACTTTTGAATTTCAGCTGGACTTTAAAAAAAAAATAAAAAGGTTTATGGGTGAAGTGGTACAGTAGATGCACATATCCAGTGGTTCAGACACATTGTGACACAAACGCACAAACGTTAAAGCTCCTGCCCTTCATCACGGTGTCATTTCAGAACTTCGTTCAACAACAACTCAGGTGTCATGTGTCCGTGTTGGTCGCGTGAGTTGGTCCCGATCGGCAACGATGAAACATGGATGAAAAATCTTTTCTTCATACGTGACGAGAGCATGTAGTGCGACTGTTAACATGCAAGACGGATGCATGGCGCAAACGACAAGCAGCAGAGATGATGTAAATGTGGCGTATGATGCAGC
Organism: Mugil cephalus; assembly: GCF_022458985.1. NCBI lineage: Eukaryota > Metazoa > Chordata > Actinopteri > Mugiliformes > Mugilidae > Mugil > Mugil cephalus. The sequence continues at coordinate 29,499,310 of NC_061772.1, forward strand.
TGGATCTCACACACACACACACACACACACACAAAGAAATGAAGCACATCCCTGAAGCGAACAGAAAACCTAAAAATAATTCAACTGGGACTCTACGCATGGGTTTGTTTTTGAAAGAGGTCAGAAAATATAGAAAGGAAAAATAAACTGATTCGTATGTAAAGCCATAATCAAAACATTGTAAATGCAAATGTTCACTCATTGGTTCAGATATACACTGGAAAATAAAAACTAAAAGAAAAGAAAATATCATTAAATATCTTAGTAAATACCATAAAAGTGATAAGGCGTAAATCTTCCTCCAGTTCGACCGGCGTCCCATATGATTCAAATGTAGTCTGAAATTTTGTGACAGGGTTTCCGTCGTGTTCTGAGATCCATGCAGACCGACTGGTTCATAGTACGTCTGGAAACAGCCCTGATTGTCAGAACAAATTGTAAAATGTGTTTGTTTTTTTTTTTGCAGCCTTAAAGCTGGTCCCAACAGTATCCACACTCGTTCGGCCGCCTCAGAATCCCACGTTCAGGAAATCTGTTTGTGTTTTTTTGTCTTTGCATCTCGTCCTCTGTCACCTCGAGGTGGAGTCGACTGGAGAATTAATGCACAGGATCCCGAGGGCGATCGAAGGGGCTGTAAAGCTTTACCGTCATATTCCCGCTCGGCGGCAACGCGGCACCCGAGCACGGTGTCCGAGCGCTCGAGTCCAACGGATCCTGCTGGCTGTCAGCAGTCCTGCTTTACTTATTTTTTCCTTTTTTTTTTTTTTTTTTAGATGTTCCTCTGGGCCGTGAGGTACTTGAGAGCCGCCGAGCCGTACTTCCTGGACAGATCCTGGTGGAACTCGTCCTTCAGGGTGTTCAGACAGTTGCGGTAGCTGGAGCTGGAGCGGAACTTGGAGATGTCAAAGCTGGGAGCGTGGGGCATGTGGATCATGAACGCGTTGGGGAGGACCATCATGTCATACTCCTGCAGGGAGAAGAAGAAGAAAAACTGGTTGAGATGTTTCCTGGAGGACCTTGAGATCTACTGAGAGTTAGTGGTTTTCACATGGTCACAGCTTTAAGTGGAAATGTCTTGTTTTATTCTAGGACACTTTATTTCTTTAAATGAGTTGCGGTTGTTGCTTTAGGGCAGTAACATCAAGGAAGTCGTACCTGTGCATCCAGCTCCATGATATGGGACACCTTGTTCCAGCCAAAGCCCACGAAGCGCTGGTCGTACTCTGGACAGTCTCGTCTCACCACAACGTACGGCTCGAAGTCCGGCTCCCACTCCACCTTATACGGTGTGGTGGCCGTTCGCCATTTGGCATAGTTGGTAGGAGCGTGACCCTTTGGCCACACGTGATACCTGGAGAGGACAAGACAACATTGGCGTTTACGATCTGGTTGAATTGGCCGTCGACCGTTGAGTTTATATTGTGCTCAGGTACCTGAAGGTGTAGAGAGTCCCCATGTCCAGCATGGAGAGCAGCTCGGCTTTGGATTTGGGGAAGGAGAGGCGGTAACGAAGAGTCTCAAAGGCTGGAACCACCAGAGCCTTCTTGGTGTGAGCCATGTCCAGCTGCACCACAGACTTTCTGCAGGAGGTGACACGCAACAATCAACACTTCTGCAGCAGTAGACTCAACATAGGTCATATACTTAACACCTGGAGTCTATGTAGAAGTAGTTTACATCCAGTTTAGTTGAACAGAACATGCACAACACACAACTTCTAAACATAAACAAGCCACTTTCAGCAGAGATGGACACTTGCACAAGAAATATTGCACAACTATACAGTTTTTAAACTGATTGGGCACAACATTATAATCTAAGAGATACCGAATCAGTTTGGGATCTAGAGAATTTGGAGGCAAGGTCAACACCTTGTTCTGGTCTTCGTGTTTATTTTGAGTTGTTCCTAAATAGTTTTTGTAGCTACATCCTGCTGGGATCATTGCTATGGGGTGGGGGTGTCTGGTCTGGTCTAAGTGGGTGCTACATGTGTAAGTAACATCCAAATGAATGAATACCAGGTCCAGATGTTTCCCAGTAGAACACTGAATTGTCACAAGATGGTCAATTCACGTCTCCCGTCTGTGGCCATAATGTTGTGGCTGATTGGTGTGTAGTAGTTATTGTGGAACAGTTTGACCAGGAGTAACTGTGATTCACAAAAAAAGGGTCTTACCTGAGGTAATCATAGAGTCCGTACATCGGCAGGAAGTCCACGTCGGTCAGGAACACGTAGGGCGTGTTGGCGTTCTTCAGGGCCACGTTCCTCACCAGGTTGACGGGGTAGAACTGGCCCTCCTTGTAGACGATGTGGTAGCCGACGTTCTTGCGGTTCTTGAGGACCTCGGAGGCCTGGGCGTAGCGCAGGAACTGCTGGGCCTCGGCGTCAGACATGTAGAGCGCCAGGCTGATGGGGCCTTCCCAGTGCTTGCAGATGGCCTCCAGCATCTGCAGCCTGCAGGTAACGTTGATGGAGAACAAGAATGAGGATCAGTGGGATCATTGTCTTCAACCCCGAATAATTTCTCATTTTCTAATTTGCCAAACTTGTCAAACTAAGCTGGACGGACCAAAATGACGCTGACATTTTCCAAGTGAAACCCCTGTATCTGTTACAATACAAGAGATGTAACTTAATGAACACTATTTATTTATAGTATTTATTTGATTGGACCAAAACTGGCAGAAAATAATGGAATTAGATACTACTGAGTAAAGAAGATGAACAAGACGAAGGATGTGAAGGGGGAAGAAGGGGATGAGGGGGATGAAGGCTTCCAGCCTTGACCTGTAGGTGTCCTACTTCACAGATTAGTAACAGACGTCACCTGTCCATGGAGAGCTGGGCCACCAGTGTGACGTCGGTGTCGTCGTCGGTGGGCGTGTAGTCGTACTGCAGGAAGTAGAGGTGAACCCGATGCACCGTGAGTCGCTCCCGTCTGAAGTCGTAACACTGGTCGTCCTCATCCAGCTCCTCCAGCGCCGCCTGCAGCTACAGGATGCACAGAGGGCCACAAAACCTGTGAGAGTTCATCCTTTCCATCCTCCTCCCACCATTTATAGACAGTTTCTAGTTTTAATTTTCTTTATTTTTTTCCTCCACATCCAGAAATGATTAAATGATTGCAAATGAGAACAGCAGGTTTGTTACCTTGGCAACCGTTTCCCTGCAGAGAAATATGTGCGACTGGAACCCAAAATTACCACCAGACCTCTCAGGAATTACATTCATAAACACTAAATTTCTTACACGAGACACGAGAAGGTTTCATCTTCCAGTTAGTTCCTCTGAATTTAAGTCCGTCTTAGAATTTATAAAGATATTTCTCCATGAACATCTTAATATCCAGCAGTTTTCTAACAACATGTTTGAGGAAAGTTTTTAGGAAATTAGCTGGAAGCATGAAGTCTTTTTTGCACTTTGGTAATAAAGTTGCATGATAGCATGCAGCACTTCAAACACGTGATATAGCAAAATCATCTAAAAGCCTCTATCAGGCATTGCCACCTAAACGAAACACAAATCAGACCCCAAGCAAATGTATGGGTATGTAACGAAAACAGCGAACATCTCATTTATTGCTTCTACTAATGTCACCACTTCACGATAACCACACAAACAAGGTGTCACATGAAAGCAGAGATGCGGCTGATTACAAAGATGAAAAAACTCAGAGAGCTAGAAGCCAAAGAGTCGCAAAAATAACATTTGGAAAAACATAAAATATGTCATTCCTTTGCTGTTTTGTGATTAAAAGTTATATTCTAGCTCCAAAAAAACGCTGCTTATGGCTTCTCCTATTACTAGTCGGTCAGTTTGAAATGAATCATGACGCTCCCGTTGGTTTACAGGTGCTGGCCAGTAAATTAGAATATCATCAAAAAGTTGAATTATTTCAGTAATTCCATTCAAAAGGTGAAACTTGTATACTGTATACTTTCCTTCCACACATAGTGATATATTTCAAGTGTTTATTCATTTTCATTTTTATTATTACAACTGACAGCTAATGAAAACACCAAATTCAGTATCTCAGAAAATTAGAATATTCTGAAAAGGCCAATGAAAAAAATGTTTTTTTTAGAAATGTTGGCCAACTGAAAAGAATGAACATGAAAAGCATGCGCATGTATAGCACTCAATACTTAGTCGGGGCTCCTTTTGCCTCAATCACTGCATTAATGCGGCTTGGCATGGACTCGATCAGTCTGTGGCACTGCTCAGGTGTTATGAGAGCCCAGGTTGCTCTGATAGTCGTCTTCAGCTCCTCTGCATTGTTGGGTCTAGCGCATTGCATCTTCCGCTTCACAATACCCCATAGATTTTCTATGGGGTTAAGGTCAGGCGAGTTTGCTGGCCAATCAAGGACAGGGATACCATGGTCCTTGAACCAGGTACTGGTGGTTTTGGCACTGTGTGCAGGTGCCAAGTCCTGTTGAAAAGTGAAATCTGCATCTCCATAAAGTTGGTCAGCAGCAGGAAGCATGAAGTGCTCTAAAACTTCCTGGTAGACAGCTGCATTGACCTTGGACCTCAGGAAACAGAGTGGGCCAACACCGGCAGATGACATGGCACCCCACACCATCACTGACGGTGGAAACTTTACACTGGACCTCATGCAACGTGGATTCTGTGCTTCTCCGCTCTTCCTCCAGACTCTGGGTCCTTGATTTCCAAAGGAAATGCAAAATTTGCTTTCATCAGAAAACATAACTTTGGACCACTCAGCAGCAGTCCAGTCCTTGGCCCAGGCGAGACGCTTCTTACGCTGTTTCTTGTTCAAGAGTGGCTTGACACACGGAATGCGACAGCTGAATCCCATGTCTTTCATGCGTCTCTTCGTGGTGGTTCTTGAAGCGCTGACTCCAGCTGCAGTCCACTCTTTGTGGATCTCCCCCACATTTTTGAATGGGTTTGTCGTCACAATTCTCTGCAGGGTGCGGTTATCCCTAGAGCTTGTACACTTTTTTCTACCACATTTTTTCCGTCCCTTCGCCTGTCTGTTAATGTGCTTGGACACAGAGCTCTGCGAACAGCCAGCTTCTTTAGCAATCAACTTTTGTGTCTTGCCCTCCTTGTACAAGGTGTCAATGGTCGTCTTTTGGACAACTGTTAAGTCAGAAGTCTTCCCCATGATTGTGGAGCCTTCAGAACAAGACTGAGGAACCTTTTAAAGGCCTTTGCAGGCGTTTTGAGTTAATCAGCTGATTAGTGTGGCACCAGGTGTCTTCTATATTGAGCCTTTTCAGAATATTCTAATTTTCTGAGATACTGAATTTGGTGTTTTCATTAGCTGTCAGTTGTAATAATAAAAATGAAAATGAATAAACACTTGAAATATATCACTATGTGTGGAAGGAAAGTATACAGTATACAAGTTTCACCTTTTGAATGGAATTACTGAAATAATTCAACTTTTTGATGATATTCTAATTTACTGGCCAGCACCTGTACATGAAGAGGAAGACGTTTCTAGATTGAAGTGTAGGGTCTTCTCACAATATGCGGTATGTTTTGCTCCAGATTAACAGTAACATATACCTTTATTCTGACACTTTTGTAGCAATCTCACAGGTCTTTGTGTCAAAAATTATTCATATAGGTTTTAGAGTTATGAAGATGTAACACATTTATTTTGGGTATGTCATTTTTACACAAGAGGCAGAAAAATAGGCCTAAAGATTAGTAAAATAATGACCTGCTGCCGTCTCTACGTCTGTCCCAAACAGTGAATGTGTCTCTAACCTGGACGCTCTCTGGGCTGGCTGGACTGGGGCAGCCGAACAGCTCCCGTCTCAGCAGGTTCCCGTCGTACTCCAGGAAGGTCAGGTACAGGTTCCTGAAGAACTCCACATGTTTGTTCTTCACACGGAGCTTCTTTGGAGAGTTCCAGTGGATCACCTGAAAACACAGAGACTTTCACTATTGTGGCAGAAGAGGATTTTTTTTTAAAAAACATTTCTCTGTAAAAATGACTTAAAACATCGGGAAAATATTCAAGAAAACAAATAATTTGTTCATATCTGTGAGGTGTAAAAGTAAGTGAACTCAGGTTTCCATTATCTGCTGTGACTAAACGGTTCTGGTAAATGCTGAGAAGATTAATGAGATTAATCCAAATGCTATGAGGCTCAGTTTACACAGTATAACTGTCTCATCTCTGTGTACATCAAGGAATCTGCAGATTTCTTTAGTGAAAGTGATTCAGGGATCGTTTTCAATGCTTCAGCATATTACAGAGCACAGCAATAGTATTTCAAAATTTAAATGTATTTTCTACCTGCTGTAACATAATCAAGTCAGTACCCTGTTTATTTTTTATTTGAGCATCAAACCTGAAGCTTTTCATCGTTGTTTATAACCAAGTGAGACAATAACATTTTCCTCTGCATCATTGTTGTATTGATTGATTCAGTGTGGACAGGTTTAGGATTCGGCATTAATTTAAGTAGTTTAGGTGTTTGCTTTGGGTCCTTCCACAGGATTTTCTTCAATAACATAAATGTATATATAGTATCTAAAGGTGTGTTTTTGTGAGTTGTCTTTTTTGTAGCCGTTTTCCATCCATCTACTCGTCCTGGTTTACTTTAAATTCTTGTTATCTGACTGTATGCAGCTAAAATATTAGAATAACCTTTTTACCTTTCATTAAATGTTCTTGCTGCATTTAAATATGCGACAGTTTTTTTTTTACGTGTCTTATGACCACATCTACAATGTCAAAAAGGTTTAAATCTACTAATATATGGACATATATATATATGGATTCATACATATCATTTCCTCTGTTTTCCTAAGAACCCGGGTTATTTATCTCATTATCTCAGGGAAACAAAGTTTTATTTTCTTGAGATCTTCAGAAACTTAATTGTTATCTAGCAAACATCAAAGCACAAAATATACAGCTCACCTTATTACATTATGGTATTATTATTGTTATTTTTACATTATTAGTGTTAAGGGACATCCATCAGTCCGCATGGCAGGTCATGTATGACAGAACTCTCTTGAATTAAATACATTTTCCTCAGATAAATAGATAAATCACTTACGATCTCTAGAAAACAGAGGAAATTAACCAATTGGTCTTGGTTAACCAACCAAGACTTACCTTTTTTGTTTTAATTATTTTTTAGTTAGCATTTTTATAATGTTTTTATGACCTTAAGTTTGATTTTATTTATTTTGTTTCTCTCCACTCTCTGGTGTTTCATCACCTACGATGGCATTTCCTGAATTACAAAAAAAGACAAATATATTTAGAGAGTGTTGATGATGTGAATCTAATCTTTTTTTTTCTTGTCTCATTTATTATTGATCTGATTCTATAGTACACATAGTGTTATTTAAAAATAATAAATGGTAGAGCCCTTTCTATGCCGCCTTTGACTTTAAGCGTCATATTTTGGACACCTTGTATTGTCTTGGATCAATTGTAATCAGTGAACTCTGTCAGCAGCACCTGTAAGAGCCTCAGGGTAGGTGCTCAGGTGTGGAGAAAACGCTGTGAGGACGCATGGCATCAAATGATGGGAACGGAGGTGTAGGTGGAAGTGTTGGTGCTGGTGCGTTCGTACCTTGAGGTCGGACACCTCGGTGTAGCACTGCTCGGAGCGAGTGTGATCGGACAGCTGAACGTTCCAGAAGCACGGCAGCTGGTGCACCAGGACCGGGTTCTGCTTGATGAAGGCGTTAAAGATGTCCTGCACACAGACACAGACACAGACACAGACACGCAACACACAGCTTTAACGATCTCCTCCATCATCGCCCCGGTTCATCGTTGTCTCTGAAATTGAAGGAGCGCGGCCTTGAGGTCGAGTCCTGCAGCTCTGCTCCTGAAGGCATCGATCAGAAGAACCACACCTGCTGCTCTGAGTCTTTTAAAATACCATCACAGCTGCTGATATAAGCTGTAGGACTAAGTGTAAGAAATCAGCATGGATCAAAGAGAGATCGTAGTTTTATACAGAACTTCTAAGATGATACTGATGTTTCCAACCTGTCTGATCTGTATAATGGACAACAACAGTTAAAGAAGGGTGTGAATCTGCTAAGGACCAGACATGTATAAAGTCTAAAGACCAAGACTTGAGTAAAAGTACAAGTACTCTATCAAAAAAAGTGACATGAGTAGAAGTTGAAGTGTTCTTTAGGCACCACACTTAGGTACAAAAACGTTTAATACTTTAGTACAACCACTTAAGTATTACAAGTAGTTTATTTAATATTTACTACTCAAGTACTGAAAGTAAAAGTGTGAATATTGTGTAATGTAGTTTTTCATAAAGTGGTCAAAAGCTTGAATATCATTCTTTATAATATTTCAAATGTTAAGCCTCAGCAGTACAAGGACAGTGTAGCTCATTCTGGTGTTCTGTATGAACCTCATCGGGCACCGTAACCACATTCAATGCGCATGCGCAATACACAACCTCCTGTGCCAGCTCCCCGAGTTGTGCGCATGTTCTGTGTGATCGCTGCGAGCCTTCAGTGAAGCCAACAAGTGAATTTAAAGTGCGGACCAATCGTTTATTTCACACCCACACACAAGAATGTTTAAGACAGAGTACTTGTACAGTCACTAGCCGCAGGAGTAGACTGACCATTCACAAAATGCTACATGAAAGATAAAAAAACAACATAAGTGTAAATTGCCTGTTGGGACGCTAAGTTCAACTTTCATAACGTTAGCGAGAGCTCCTCAACATTGAGACCCAACGAAACAGCTAGCGTTAGCTAGCTAATGTGCACTCGCTAGCTAGCTAACGTTAAGTTAACTCGCGTTAGTTAGGCACTAATATTCCGAATATCCACCAATAGTAACCACAACTTTGATATACATTTAGAAGAACACCGAGTGTCCGACTACATTTAGCCAAATCCCCGTCGGCAGTTTGACGGACCTTGTTTCCATAGTAGCGGTTGCTAGGACGTATGACTGGACAATGACTGTTTGGGGGCGGGGTTTGAGGAACAATGCGGAAACGCTAGCGGCCAGACTGTGAGCTCTCAGATGCTAATGTTAGCGTAGCGACCACTAATCTCTCCTGGGTAGAGATCATACTGTGTGTGGGTGCATGCTGAATGACACGGTCATAAAATAAATAAATAAATAAATAAAAATAAATAATCGTGGACTGTGAGGTGTGCTGCAGTGGGAGGGGCCTATGAGGAGTTTCTCAGGAAGTATAAATTGGCCAAAGCAAACTTTTTTCCTGTTCCCACAGCCCTAGGAGCAAGAACAAATTGCTCACTTCTTGAGTATGTAACAAGCTTCAGGTGTGTTTCTACTGCCGTCACCAGAGAGAGTGTGTTGTTTTACTGAATCTAAGTGTGGTACGCTGGTTGTTTGGCTGTAGATGGTGATAAAAACCCTCTGCCTTCACCAGAGGACATCTCCAGCTCCCAGCGTCTCCGCAGAGCCAAGAACTTTCTAAAGCCCTGCTCCAATCCAGGACCTGAACACTTCTTTTTCCTGTTCTCTGGCAGAAAGTACAGGAGCTTGAAGGCACAAACAAACTCAAACAGTTTCTACCCGTGGGCTGACAATTCAATTCTGTTTTCTCATTATATTTGACTGGACTGAATTCTTAATTCTGCCACGTGTTCTTCTTCTACAACAACAATAAAGCCTGAGCCTTCTAACGTCTGTGTCTGCTCTGACCTCCATCCTTCTCCAGATTTTACGAGTTCTCCTCTCACCTGGTCGGCCAGAGACGTACTGAGCATGCTCATCAGCTCCCTCTCCGCCGTCAGCCTCCACATCTGCTCCCAGCCGATTCTCCTCAGACGCTCCAGGTACAGGAGGATGACGCCTGCAGCAAAGAAAAGAAAATCTATAACGAGACATCTGTTTAATCTGCAGAAGCAACAGGTTAGTGCACATCATGAAGGAAGATCTGTCCCCTCACAATCTGTTGCTCTTCATTTATTTCATCTCCTGTCTTGTAACAGTGAATCATTCCCTCGTCCGTCTGCTTTAAAGTCATCACCTTGTCTACTTCCTGCTCCTGTCTGGCTTAATAGTTTCAGACTCGGCTCTATGACACCGTTGCTGTTGGAGTCTAACCACCAAAACTCATGTTTCCTCATTCATGTTCATTCTTCACATCCTCAGGGATGCAACGCAATCAAATTCTGTGTCGTCTAGAACACTGATTCTCTCCCCTAGTGGTTTGTGGCGTAATTGCACAGCGTCAGTGACAATAAAATATATTTTAAAAAAGAAATAATAATCAAAAAGGTTATTATCATGGTGGGGGTCCACTGGTCTAGAACAAAGCACCGGCTTGTGTACCTGTGTTGAAGCCTCTTCCCAGTGCTGGCCATGGTTTGTGGTTCTTCCACAGGTTCCCCAGGTACCAGTCACTCTGGTTCTCCACCAGACCGATCACCTGCTTGTCTGCGAGCAAAGAAAGACACGATCAACAAAAACATCCATTATTTTTTGTTGTTGACACAAAACAAGCCCATGTTTCTGTGGTACATTAATCTGTTGCATATTGTCTCATAATACTCAGCTGTTAATAGATTCATTCAGCTTCCTCAACAAAATGTGAAATAAATCTGAATGCTATGAGCAGGGGCGTCACCAGGGGGCGCTACAGTTAAAAATTACAACTTGAAACTCGGAAAATCTGACTTATGAGTACAAATTGAACGCACCATAACTTTAGCCTGTAGCTAGCTAGCTAATGTGTCTTTTAATAAAAACCACAGCCTTCATTAGTGGATCATTGGTACCAAAATGACCCAATACTCAAAAGTTCTTATGTATTTTTATGGAACCAATCAATTTTTAGTTTTCAGTGGCTGGTTTGGTTTTTGTTTAGTATTTTACTAAAAGAAATTACACTTGAAGACCTACAAGTGATTCTTAACGCAATATTTCACAAATGCATCACTGCTGTAACATAATCAAGTCAGTAACCTTTTCGTTTTTTATTTGAGCTTTTTCATCGTTGGATTTATAACCGAGTGGGAAAGTAACATGTTCCTCTGCATCATTGTTGTTCAGATTGATTCTGTTTGAACCGGTTTAACATTCAGAGCTTTTAGAAACACACACAGATCAGGAACAAGAATCTCACCGGTGAACTTTCTGAAAATCCCCCAGAGCTCGGCGATGTCGGTGGCGAAGGTGATGTCCGTGTCCAGGACGATGACCTTCGTCAGGTCGGAGGGTAAAGCTTTGGTTAGCGTCAGCTTCATCAAGCCGTAAATACCTGAGTAGTGCTTGTTGGGTATCCACGACACCTCGGACTGAAACGAGAAAGAGAAGAAGAAAAAAACGTCACGCGTTTCATTCGAGCCGTTTTAGAAGCAGCAAACCAGCACAGCTCTGACTGACTGCCTCATTATGTGCGAGGAGACACCGTTCGTGGGCCGACACAAAGACACATTCAGCATATTTTGGCAAAAGCTCAATGTGTTTTTTTTTTTCCTGGATCTGCAAATAGTGTCTTTTAATTAATTCTGATTCGGGGGTAATTGGATCTGCATAAGTGCATCATCTGCAAATATAATCGGCTTAGGGTCTCGGCTGTTTTTCTTCACTTTTAATGCCAGTGAAAGCAGAGGGAGCGAGGCTGCAGGTCGGAGCATCCGGCGGCACAAAGGACTCATTGTTCGGCACAAAGCCCGAGCGGGAGGAGAATGCGATGATGAAGTGAGGCGGAGTGAGAGGCGCAGGTCGGAAACAAAAACACTAATTCAGGCTCCTTCTCCGCGTCAGCGCCGCTCTGAGAGCACATTGATCAGCCGGACGTCACCGTAAACGAGATGCTGCCGTTGTGCTGAACTGTCACTTGACTCGTCCGACTCAATTAGCGGCTGTTACCCGCTGAAAGCGCTCGGTTCTGAGGAGCCAGACGTTCGGCTCCGGATTAATGAGATGAAGACTTCATCCCTCAGATGTTACAAGACACGAGCAGGAAATGTTAACAAATCTGTAAAAGGTCAAACCTGCTCTTAGGCACAACTTTCACATTTAAATTTATGTCCTTCCTTCTCTTGATTCTTCCTTCTCTTGATTTGTCCTTCTTCCTTCCTTCCTCCATCCTTCCTTCCTTCCTTCCTTTTGTCCTTTGCCTTCCTTTACATATTTCCTTTTCCTTCCTTCTCTTGATTTTTCTTTCTTTCCTTTAAATACTTCCTTTTCGTTTTGTCCTTCCCCTTCCTTTCCCTTCTTTCTTCCTCCCTTCCTTCTCTTTCTGTCCTTCCTCCCTTTCCATATTTCCTTCCTTCTGTCCTTCCTTCCTTGCTTCCTTCCTTCCTTCTCTTTCCTTCTGTACTTCTTTCTCATTCAATCGTTCCTTCCTTTCTTCCTTCCTGCTATCTTCTCCCTTCCTTCCCTCCTTTGTCTTCTTTTCCTTCGTTTGTTCCTTCTCCTGATTTTCCTTTCTTTCTTTCTTTCTTTCTTTCTTTCTTCCTTCTCTTTCCTTCTGTACTTCTTTCTCATTTGTTCATTCGCTCCTTTCTTCCTTCCTGCTATCTTCTATCTCCTTCCTTCTCTTCTTTTCCTTCCTTCCTTCCTTCTCCTTCCTTCTATACTTCTTCTCATTTGTTTGTTTGTTCCTTTCTTCCTTCCTGCTATCTTCTCCCGTCCTTCCCTCTCTTCTTTTCCTTCCGTCCTTCCTTCTGTCCTTCCTTCCTTTCTTCTGTACTTCTCTCATTTGTTCGTTCGTTCCTTTCTTTCTTCCTGCTATCTTCTCCTTCCTTCTCTTCTTTTCCTTCCTTCCTTCCTTCCTTCCTTCCTTCCTTCCTTCCTCCATGACCCAGTTTCTCTTCACATTCAGCTCATGGACTCATGTCCTGACATTTTCTTTCAGAGTTCACTGGTAGAATTCACAGTTCATTGGTCCATCAATGATGAGCAGATGCAGCAGAACAGGCCCAAACCAGGACATTAGCGCCCCCATGTTTCATGGAGGGATGAGGTTCTGATGCTGGAATGCAGAGTTGGTTCATCTCCAAACATTTAAACCAAACTATTCTACTCTGGTCTCATCTGTCCACTAAACATTGTCCCACATGTTCTTTGTGGACAGAGAGCAGTGTCTTTGGTTGTTGAGTGGATTCATCAACATGAACATCAGCCAATGTGAGAGAGGCCTTTAGCTGCTTAGAAGTTCCCCTGGGTTCCTCTGGTTCCTCTCCCACTATGATGGAGTGATGTTTGTTGGTGGACCACTCCTGTGGAGGGGAACAGTCGTCTTCAATCTGTCTGACTCTCTGTGGATTATTCTTTTTCCAGCCTGATGAGCAACAACAACTCTTTATATCTGAGCTCCTCACAAAGCTCCTTTGTTCATAAACATGTGTTGTGAAGATCAGACTGAGACAAATCCCTGATTTATAGAAACTAAACCAGGAACCCGGCTCTTCTCTGATCTGAGTATTGGCTAATTTTCCTGAATAAACAAATGCACAGCTACAATATTTCTGTTTCTGCAGACCCAGAGACCCCCCCCCACTAACAACATCCTGTTTCCAGACCCACGTCCACTCTCTGATGAGGCACCACAAGGGAGACTTACACCACAGTATTATGAAGGTGGTCATAATGTTATGCCTGATCGGTACATGTTATGGAATTAGAACTGAATCCCCATCCAGCCAGTTAGTGGCTAAAAAAAGGTATTTTTCTGAGTATTATGACGTGTTTTGACAGCTTTCATCCAGACCCATTAAACGCTTTCCTGCTTATTGTGCAGCGTCGTGTGCATGTGTCAGTTATTTTCCCTTTTCTTTGTTGTGTTGAATTGACTCGCCTCCCTTCTTAAATGAGGTTGATGTCGAGTCTGTATCGAGGTTAAGTTGAAGCTTGACCCTCCGCCTCACCTTGAAGTCTCATCAGACGCCGTCGACAAAGCTCTGATCTGATAATGAGCAAAGCGCCGTGACAGCGCAGATGAAGACGTGAGCCGTGACCTCGCGCTTCACGTCTGTCTCTGCTGCGATGATTCAGCCTCGGGGGAGGTTTCATGAATGCGTTTGAGCAGCAGCAGGACGCCGCTCTTACCTTCAGTTCGTCTGCGTCGTAGAAGCTGACTTGCACGGACGGGACCATCCAGGACTGGAAGAGCGAGCTCAGGATGCGATTGGCTACGGTGTCGGTGATGAAATGAAAGTGGAGAGGGTTTCTCCTGGAACAGAGACGAGAGGCGACAGGGTCAGGGGTTTCCCGTCCGGAGGGAAGGGGCTGCGTGGCCTTTGCTGACTGTGCTCAGATGTTTGCATGCAAACTAAACAGCACGGCCTGTTTGGACGCCCAGAGTTAAGCCTTTTGATGCCTGCAGCATTTTTCTTGTTAATCAGCTTTGAGGAGCATTCGTTAGCCTTTCATTAGTCCTGCAAACAATCCTCCGTAAGATCTGATCGACCCTGCAGATCTTTATAGTGTCAGATCCTCTCGCCCCAGGGGCTTTAAATGTTTCTAACTTTCTGCACCGTTCTGCAATTACACCACAAAAAAACGACCAGTCAGACGTGTTGAACGGAATCATGAACGCTTTAAGCTTTTAAACGCTACACCCCGACACACATCAACAGGAATATGTCATTTTAGCTTTTAATCCAAAACCTGAAGGACAAATTTCCTGTTGTTTTTTGGCCTCTGTTAAAAGGTCGTCCATTTATTTTAAAATGTTGCTGCATGAATGTTCAAAAACGTTCGAGGACAGAACCATAGACTGTACGGATGTAACGATACATTCAGCGCACGTTTCGGTTCGATTTGTCAGATTTTTTTAACAGACAAACTATGACTGAAAAAGATTCCTAAATTCATTATTTCTCAGACAAAACACATTTCTGATGTACGATGTAACTTCTAAACATGTTACATCATGTTTAGATACAATGCAATGAATGCATTTTTTTAAATAATATTTAGATATACAGAAACTGTATTTTCTCTTTTACAAATTAAAAAAATCCTTTTTTCATTTCTCTGAGGCAGCGTAAACTGTAATACAGTTTTACAACTGTACGACTGGTGGTCGCCATGATGTCACATCCTGTTTCTAAAGCGTCAAAACAAAACTAATCAGAAAAATTGACAGTTGACCATGAATCAGCATCATATTAACTACCTAAAATGACAGAAACCTTCCTTGGAAATAAATATATTTGATGTGTATTTTAGTGTTTTTTTCTTTAGCAACAAGTCCCGCCCACTAACATGGAGGGGAGGAGTTTATATGGCCTATACTGCAGCCTCCAGCCACCAGGGGGAGCACTACCTTCTTTGGTTTCACTTCGTTTGTCCACCCTTATCCAGTCTATGGCCTGTACAGATCTGACATAAAACAGCCAGAGAAGAAGAAGAAGAGACGGGGAATGAACGGACTCACCTGTGAAAAAGGACCGACTTGACCAGCGTGACCACGTCTCTGCTGGCGTTGTGACCGGCACAAACGCACGCCACATGGATCAGCTGCAGAGACACAAAAAAAAAAGAAATTCTTATAGCCATCTCTGCATACCTCCTCCACATGAGCCCACAGCCGTCAGACTACACGCCTCAGCTGGCAACTTATGCACGTTTTCAGCTTCATCCCAGGAAATAAAATCCAGCGCTGGGTTCCTGTTGGCATCCACAGAACGGTGACTGTTCCCAAACTGCGCCACATAGAGAGCGGGTGAACCCGGGACTCTGATGTGAAATTTCACCTTTAGTTCCTCAAATATGTATGATTTCACGTCTGCTGCTTTTCAAGTCTTTGAAGCGTCGGAGCTCAAAGGACGAAGACGACTTCAAAGAGGCAGAGTTTAGTCGCAGTCAGCTTCACCTGTGCTGCTCCCGCCCGTGTGTTGGGTTTGTTTACAGGGAGCCATGCATCACGAATACTTGTCTCTGATTGGCCGTCAGTGCACAAGGTGACTCAGAGTTCAGGTAGCTGCAGTAAGGACACCTTGATGCTAATGAGAGTGAGCGTGGAGGAGCAGGTTTAACACAGTCAGACTGACCTCGCATTTCTGGACGGCGGGTAAACGGGGGCACTCAGTGTGGTTGTTCTTCTCCTCCGCCGTGTTGTCTCCGTCCTCCGGCCCCGTGTCCGCCGACGCGCCCCACTGCTGGTTGCCGTAGTTACCCTCCGCCGGCTGGGCGGCCGTGCCCTGCGATTGGCTGAGCTGCAGCCGGATCTGTCGGTTCTCCTCCTCCACCTCCCGGACCCGGGACTCCAGGACGGCCCGCTCCAGGACCTGGGCGGCCGGGGTGTCGGCCAGACAGGGAGCCAGGAGGAGGGAGCGCCCGTCTGAGGGGGGGAGGAGGGAGGGAGAGGGGGAGTCAGACACATGAAGGCTCACACTGTTTCTGTGGACGTACGTGATTGACATCAAGTGTCTGGACACCAGGGACCTGCTCGTGTTTTTATTTTTATATATGCAGCAGAAGTTGGTTAAATTAAAACTGGTGCAATATACGACTGTGCAAACCATCCAGTATTTGTATCTGTATTTGAATGTAAAAATCCTTTTTTTTTTGAGTTACACTTCTAATTTAGGATATGCAAGTATAAAAATAAGTATTCTTTAATTACCTATAATAATAACTGTGGATGTATGTGCAGTATTGGTTGATGTTTTCATTAAATGCAGCTAATAGAGGTGATTTATTCTGACTTGAAGCAGCAGAACACGACTGTGATGGTGATTTGGTTCTTGTATGTGACAATAGGAACGACTGTGTCTCAGTAGGTAGAGAGGTCACAGGTTCAATCCCTGGAATGTGACACATCAAGTGTCCTTGAGCAACACACTGAACCTCTGTGACTGTAAAACCAGTAGACAATAGTTTGAATTACCGAACTAACTAATGCTAACAGACGAATGCTAACAGACGAATGCTAACATGAGAGACGTCTCAATACTAATGGATTTTACTGGAATAATCCCCAGGTCAAACTCTGCTTCCCAACAGTTATTTGCTGCCTCCACGACCCAGTTAAGTTAAATCAAATATATATTTCTAGAAAAATAATGATGCAGTTACGTGGTGTTTGGTCCAGTCAGAACCTCCTCTGTTACAGAGTCCAGACTTTTCACCGTGACTCCTGAATGTCACTCAAAACAGGCAGACGCACAAATATTCTCTGAGGCCACATGAAGAAAAGCAGCTTTCAGGCTCCAGTGTGATACACGATTAATGAAAAGACACAAACATGTGACATTTAAAGTCTTTATGTATGTGTGTTAATGTTTGTATGTATGTTCTGTCTCCTGAAGTCTGTTTATCTACTATCAGTGTGAATGGAGTTAGAAACTGATTAACAATTAACTGTTATTAAATATCTCAATCTATTGACAGTCTGACGCTTTTATTAAAAGTCTGAAATCTATGAACATCTGAAGGAACGTCTGCTCAATAATGACCCAACACCGACTGAACTTCAGCCTCAGGAGAGAGTTAACACACACACAGCATCATGTTTGCATCCTGCTAACGTGGCTGTCGGTGCGTCTGGTATCACAGATACAGTTTGAAGAAAAGTTTGAAGAAAAGGTTTATTTCATCTTTGGTTTGAACAAACCAAACCGACATCAAAGAAGCACTGGCAACAATGGCCGACTGCCGCCTCCTCCCTTTGTCTCTGGACCAAACACATTCCCTTCAACTCACCACAAAGAATCACAGCTAATGGTCAGATGGTACAACACCGGCCAGCCACAACATTATGACCACTGACGGGAGAAGTAAATAACATTTAAACCATCTGGTGACAACACAGTGTCTAATAATCCTGATCCTGAAACATCATGTAATATATTGAACTATTTTCCACCAAGACTATGTGAATATTTCCAGTAAAATGATTCATGCTCGAACTTCCGAGTGACTTGAAATCATCACTTTTCAAACACGAGGTTGTGACGTTAGTGTTTTTCTTGTTTTCTCCGAGGACGTATGAGCCTCACGAGTTCTCCAGAGTCTCACACTCTTAAACCGGCTCATCACACGTCGTCCTCTCTCTTCCTCCACCTCCCTCCATCTTTTATTTTTCTTTGTGAAAAACAAGGTGTGAATGGTTCAGCTCCAAACTGATCAAATCAGAGCGGGTGCAGTTTATTTAGACTCGTTTTTGTCCCACACACAAACTGTCCCGTTGCCCCAAATACGCACCAGAGAACCGAGTGTGGACTAATCCGCCGCTAAAAATAGTCCCGCAGCAAATGCTTTATTTGCTCCAGTTTACATTAGATAATGTTTCATAAAAACAGCCGTGGTCTCTGCTTTTCTTCGTCTACTCTTTTTGTTTCTCATATATTCAGACTCCGTTTTCTTCTCATTTCTCATTTTTTAATCACCTTTTTTTAACTTTATCTTTCTACATCTCTGCTTTTCCAACGTTTCTGTTTTAAATTTTTATTCTTTTTCTACTTCTTCTCAGTCTCCTTCTCTCGCTCCATTTCTCTTTCTCTACTTCCTATTTCTGTATCTGTCTTTGTCCCCCCTCCCTCATTCCCTCACCCCCTCGCCATCATTCTTTCTCTCCCAGCAGCAGCTGTCCCACAGCTGAAGACAGGCATGATGGGAATGTGGACACCCTCATCTGAGGGAAGTGAAAGCAGGAAACAGAAAGGAAGGAATCTAACTTCCTCTGCTCGTCCTACTGATCGTTCTCTGGTCATAAACCTTCTTGTGTTTACTGAAATATGAGAATGTATTTCTTTGCGTGGCCTAACTAACACTCATTTAAAGGTCGTAAACTGTTTATAATGTTATAAAGTCGGTGGTGGACTTCGACTGCTGAAATATTATTTGCAGAACTAAAAGTTTATTGGTCACATTATTATTGATCATATGATGTGATGCTTAAACTAATGTCATTCAGCTCAGAAATGAACTAAAATACTCAGCAGCACCGGGGTAAATGTAGTTTACACCTGAACCAGTGTAAAGACTCTGAAAGCGTCTGGATTTCATCATGAGGTGTGTTTTAAATGATACGGAAATCCCGCAGGCGTTGGACAGTCCCCCAACCAATCAGAGCCATTTCTGCTTTTAATAAATTCCACTTGAGATGAGATGAGACTCTTCTGTCCATGACCACAGGAAGCCACGCCCCCAAACAATGTGATTGGCCGAGCAGATCTTTGCAAGAGCAGAATCAGTTCATAAACAGAGAGACTCCAGAACAATTTTCCTGGTGTTCTGTCAAATTTTGCAACTGTGTTTTTTTCCAATAGGTGTCTAATCCTAACCCTGGACATCTAACCCTAAACCTGGACATCTAACCCTAAACCTGGACATCTAACCCTAAACCTGGACATCTGACCCTGGACTTCTAACCCTAAAGATCTAACCCTAAACCTGGACATCTAACCCTAAACCTGGACATCTGACCCTGGACTTCTAACCCTAAAGATCTAACCCTAAACCTAGACATCTAACCCTAACGTTAGACATCTTACCCTGGACATCTAACCCTAACCCTGGACATCTAACCCTAACGAGAACCAGAGAGTAGCATTTTTCAGTGGGTACCAGAAAATGACAGAAGACCAGCAAAGATGTGTTACTTGGTCTGACTTCCAGGAAAGGAGAATCCATTTAGATGCAGTGTCCCAACAAACCTGTCGACCAGATAAGCTTTCAATCTCTATTTTTACATGGGTGGGGAAGCATTCTGAATTACTGCACCCACTTCATAAATCTAATAAAAACATGCCTTGACAGTACTGTGTTTCAGCTGAACTGAGACACAGGAAACTCAAGCCACAGATTAAGTGACCAGAGATCTGATGTGCACACGGTCAAAAAGAGAAACCGGAGGAAAAGCTCACTCCATCACTTTTAACAGCTTAGACTGAAGTGGCTCCTGGTCGACTTGTCAGTCATCCACGTTCCAGGGTTCCCGCAACAAAATGGAATCTGAGTTTCCAACTCGAGGATCAGTTCCTCAACATGTACAGAAATATTAACTGGTTCACCAGGAACCCAGTGAGCGTGTCTGCGTGTGATATCCAAGAAAAAAAAAAACAGCCTGAAGTAATGGAAGAAACTCAGCGCTGTACTGGAAACATTACGACTTTAATGGGTTTTATCTTTCCAATAATCTGACGTCTCACTCCAGTGGCTCAAAGAGCAACGTGGTCACTTTTCTGTGAAACTCTCAAAGGTTATGTAAGACGTAAGGTTAAAGGCTGACGTCTAAGTGTCAGAAACTGCAGGTCCTCTAACGTCCACTAGAGGCCGAATCCAATAGTGAGTCTGGTCTGGTCTGGTCTGGTCTAGGTGGGGGCTACATGTCTAAGTAACATCCACATGAATTAATACCAGGTCCAAAAGTTCCCCAGCAGAACATTGAACTGTCACATGATGGTTTAAATATTATTTACTTCTCCTGAGAGTGGTCATAATGTTGTGGCTGTAAATGTGATAGCAGGACTTATAGCATCGACCTGAAGCGCTCACAGAGCAGAGCCAAGCTTCAGCGCTACGGTGGATCTCCAGATTACAAATAACGTGACAATCTTTAACTCCTGGTGCTACGTTACCATGGAGACGAAATTCTTCTAAAACTACAGTCTTCTTTGGCCCTGAGTTCTTGGTTCTGGACATAAGTCTCTGGACTTCACGTTAAAGCTGCTCAGTGCTACGCTATGATGCTAAAATGCATCCAGGAGCTTTCCTTTCTCCTAAAGTAGGTAATTAGATTTTCTATTCATTAATTATTGAAATAATCTGGGAACTTTAATGTTCCTGAATCTGCTCAGCATCAATCTGGAGCTCGAGAAACAAGTTAACTAGTTCACTGACAGAAAATTATCAGAATTATTTTGATTAAAAAAAAAAAGAAATCTGTGGCAGTTTCCTGACTAACTGATTAGAAATAAATCACTAATAAAATGAAATAAGAATATGTTAAGGTCGTTTAAGGCGAAGCAGCTCCTGGCTGAGCTCAGGCTGCAGTAACGTCTCATTTCCCGGCTGCCTATCGAAGCTTTTCCAGGAAACAGCATCACGGCTCTTGAATTGCTCTGACCCTGGCTCTCTCGGATCCAAACAAAGCACAAAGGCTGCTGTAGCCTCGCGGCTCTCTGGGATGTCGGGAGAATAAAAATCGAACTGAACAGAAAAACTGCATCCATGTGTTTAGAAATCCGGCCTAATTGTCAGGTTCAAGGGAAACGAGCTGATCTGCACAAAAAGGGCTATTTGATAATTGATGTTTTCTGTTCTGCTCGGTCGGATTCTTGTGACTCCATCCGACCTAAACCACAGCTCCAGCCTTTTATTAGACATCAGGTTTCAAGCCAATATTCAAGAAAATTACACAGCACAGATTCTCAGATTCTACTGAATAATCAAAAAGTGAGTTTGGGAGAAAGCGCTGCTACTCACTCTCCAGGTTTCCAGCCAGCAGGTAGAGCCAGGTGAGCAGGACGATGGCCGTGAGAGACGCCACCAGCAGCTTCAGGCGCCCGCGGCACAACAGGTTCATGGTGGGACGACGGCTGAGGACGCTGAGGACCAGGGAGGGAGGGGGGCCGGGGGTCGGGAGGAGAAGGAGGACCAGGTAGGTAGGGAGGGAGGGGTCAGGGGCTCAGGTGGGGCTCAGTCCCTCGTTGGGTCCCAGCAGCATCCTGGCATCTGAGGGGGGAAGAAGAATGGGACGGTGAGAAGATCATCACAACAATTAGACTTTAATGATCCACAGGGGTGATAGAAACTACAAAAAGATGAGCTGTTCTCCAGCTGGATAGAGTTTGGTATAAAAGAAGATCTGTAGTGTTCACTGTGGGAGTGGAGCTGAGTCATTCTCCTCCAACCCTGTAATGATTGTCCATGATGTCCATGAACGTCTCCAACTACCACTCACATGTCCAGCCTTTCAGATCTATCTGCTGATGCTACTTTTCTGCTGGTGCTACTCTCCCCAACAAACCACAGTTAAGTACAGGACACTCACTGTAACAGAACCAGCTCCAGTGAACGTGGAGTCAAATATCCTTGATGAGACAAGAGCTGTAAAACTTAAAGCTGTCCCTGTATCACATATATCATGTGGATTCTTTCGTCCAGCCCTGGCAAATTGTTGGCTAATTTATTTCAACACAATGTCCAAGGTACTCTCAGAAAATATTGACACTTCACCACACATTGGTATTTTTGGTCTTCCAGAAGAATATACCCGATACCGTGCTAAAGAATTCAATTAAACGTAGAGAAAATTAGAGAAAACATGAACAAGTTCTACAATACATGGCAACCGTTTATTAATTAATTAATTTTTTCGTTATTTATGTGTTTCACTATTTTGCTCATAAAAATATGCAAATCTTAATTTAATGGTGCATACAGACATGTGTAACGCTGACACCAATGCGCCCAAGCACATGTAAGTGCCTTTGTTCTTGTCCACACATTAATAGAAACAAATATTAAACACAAATGGACGAGGCCTCCTGTCCTCTGGGAGGAGGTATCAGAGCGTCATACAGAGAAACCTGCTGCTGCTGTGTCCACATAAACACTGGGAACTCTTTATTAACCGTGTTATTGTTTACTTTAGTGTTGTGTCTTCATCTGTTGCGTCTGTGCACTTTACCTCCTCAACACTTGATAAACGTTTTTTTTTTGCCGATTCCTTCGTACGTCTGGTACATGTGAAGAAATTATCATAAAGTGTTCAGTGTTATTCACCAGCATCAAGGCTCAAGCTCAGATCTGAATTAAACATGGTGTTGACTGCGGCTGCTTGGTTTACGAACTCCAGCGTCCTTGACACGTAGAGAGTGTAGAGAATTGTAAATGTGTGACCGTGTAGAGACAGGAACGACACGCCGTCGTGTAAATAAGATGAACGACATTTAGTTTGATAAAAGAACAACTATAACTAACTATAGGAAATGTGACCTTAAATCACTGTTGGCATCTGGTGGCATATGTGAAAAAAAGAGACGTCTGGAGATAATGGAAAATGTATATTTCCCTTCTTTTGTTTGTGACATGTGACTCAAAATTGCAGCTCATGGAGTGGCAGTGACAGGTGTTAGCATGAGCTAACAGGTAGCGGAGAATTGGGTGGGCGGGTCTCAATAACCAAGCTGCTTTGGCTCCGCCCACATGTCCATATTTGGAGTATCCGAGTGTGGGCGGAGTAAAGTCCATCCAACATGGCGACCGCAGGCTCCGCCCACTTTGGGCTTCATTTTCGAGGCTCAGAATCTAATGGGTGACATCGCGATGGGTTTGCCCAAAGACATTGACAGTCAAGGGGGGCGTGCAGTGTGGACGGGTGGGTGGGACACCCCTCTAATACTAACAGTGGGAGAAATGAGTCTATTTCACCAAACTCTGCCCCTTTAAAAAATACCAACTTTTGTAAGACTAAAATAAACACTCTGATCAACAGTCCTTGTTTAACTGAGAGATATTCCGTGAACTTTAGGTGGTGTGAATTATTTCTAAGAGCAGCTTGGAGGACACGGAGCTGCTGACGGAAAACAGAGACGACAAAGAGACAAAACACAGTCGACCTTCAGGATTAAATGAAACATCTCCAACGAACAAGACAGAGAACGGAGGCTTCTCTCTGTGTCTCTCTCGTTTAAAACAAAAGAAGGAAAACCGAGGAGTCCTTCCTCATAAACTAAGAACTTACAGCTAAATAATGATCCACAGTCTGGTGTTTACTCTGAGGACCCTCTCCTGCTCCATCTGTTTCTGTCGGGAGGTTTTTGCCATTGTGGTGGTTTTCAATCCTCAGCAGCTGAATCAGCTTCATGTTGAAATGCAGAAAAACTTTCTGTTTGACACTGAGGCTTTGTCTGCAGCACCCGAAGGTGACCCCTGAACCTCCAGAGATAACCTCAGAGATAACCTCAGAGATAACCTCCAGGACTACGCCGAGACTCCATCATTCTCAGCCTCGCTGCATCACATGACCTACACATCAGCTCTGGTGCTTCCTCCAGCCAAGCCTCTTCAGCTCAAAAACCAAAACCACGTCTCTGTAGTGTCCAAACGTCTTCACCGTCTTCTGTTTTTTAAATGGTGGTTAGCTAGCGTCAAAGCTGCCAAAAATATGAGAAGAAGAAACACATGACTAAACACGT
Source organism: Mugil cephalus (assembly GCF_022458985.1). Taxonomy (NCBI): domain Eukaryota; kingdom Metazoa; phylum Chordata; class Actinopteri; order Mugiliformes; family Mugilidae; genus Mugil; species Mugil cephalus. The sequence continues at coordinate 29,523,383 of NC_061772.1, forward strand.
CAGCTTTGTGGAAGAACTGAAAATTAAGTGGATGTTTGTTGATCATCATTCAGTACGATCAACACTTCCATAAAGGCTGCACCTAAACAACAACAACAAACCCTGAACAGTGCAACATTTAAAAGACGAGAAACGTTTCCTGGAGACGGCTTCAAAGAGAAAAGGGAAACAAAAGAAAGCTAAATGCATTTTAGTATAAGAACTAAAAGTTTTAAATTACAACAATATAGAACTGGAACTATAGAGTAAAGGGCAGCTTGAAAATCCCTCCCACAGCAAAGTAGGAAATGATAGAAAAAGTTTGGTGAATGTTCAACGTCCCAACCCTGAAACAATGGAGCTGGACATTTAGCTATAGAAGGAGACTATTTTCCAGTTCCTTGTCTAACTGAGAGATATTCCATGAACTTTAGGTGGTGTGAATTATTTATAAAAGTAGCTTGGAGGACACGGAGCTGCTGCCGGAAAACAGAGACGACAAAGAGACAAAACACAGTCGACCTTTAAGGTTAAATGAAACATCTCTAACGAATGAGACGAGCCTATTCTCAGAGAATAGAACATACATCAGTATTATATGAACTGCCTAAAATGACAGGAAAAATAAAACATTACTTTTAATTTGACCCAAATCCCACACACTAACATAGAGGGGGCGGAGCTTATGACCTTAACTGCAACCAGCCACCAGGGGGAGCTCTACTTGCTCTGTCTTCAGGCCTTGATGTGCTTGCTCCGCCTCTTCTTTTTCTTTTTTTCGGCTGAGTTCTGTAGCACAGACAGCGCCACCCACAGGCATGAGATATGTTTCTACAACTAGATGCAGTTTTGCAATGGATCGACTTTTATTCAGAATCGATTAAATGAATCTGATCATCGGCGATATTAACATTCAACATTCTCCGCCACTAGTCAGCCCACCACCAGGGGGCGAACGCATGGCTCAGGCTTCATTAAGCTGCCTAAATAACAAGCGAGTGCACATTGCACCATTAGCCTGAAGTTACTCCTGATGAGAGCAAGTCATCATGTCGAGAGACGAGCACCGTGGAGAGAAGTCAGCACCTCCAAAGGATCCGTGTCCATTTTCCGGACTTGGTTTGGATTTAGGGCGAGTGACATGAAACAAGAACAAGTTATATGCAAAGAGACACATCAGCAGAGATGTGTCGCCCCACAGGGAAACACAACTAATCTGTTCAATCATCTAAAAGAAACATGCGTGAAATAAATCATGCATAAAATCTTTGGTTGATCAGACATTTTTTTAAATATACTTTTCAAATTTTGCCCCACAAATGTAAATTTCTTTAAGTCCACATTAACATGAGTCCAACATCTTTTAATAAAGAGCTAAATGGAGGTAGAAAGCTCCATTTATCTTTCTGCTCTATGGTTCACATATGACACGAGGTTTTGGTGTCTCTGGGCATTAATGGGAGAAGAAGAAACTCAAACTTATCTAATCAGCTGCACATTCCTGTTCCTGTGACGACCGACCACAGACCCAGCACAGAAAACACAGAACAGCAAACTGCTCTCATGTTAACTGGTCTATAGGTTTATATCAATGTCAACGGTTCCTTGCAAACCAATCAGAGATCATGAAGTTAATGCTGAATAATGCGGATCAGTCAAGGAAGCTTCAACTCTTTCATTCAAAACGCAACGATTTTCAAAGAGTTCAATGAAATGAAAACTGAATACGTGGAACCTCAGAAGGACACATTAATAAAAACTCTGTCAACGTGGATCAAGCTGCAGGAAGAAAAGTCTCCAACGCTCCGGCAGACTGTTAAAGTTAAAGTACACACAGATGATTTATGAGTTCATTAGTGAGGATGATGTAGGCGATGTAAGTCGTTAAGAGCAGTGAAAGGTGCTGAGACAGGAAGAAAAGGACGAGAGGGGAGGAGGTAGGGAGGATGCAGAGATGGTGAAAGGTCAGACGGAGAGGAGAGGAGGTAGGGAAGGACCTGACAGAGGAGAATAATGACAAGATAAAGAATGAGAACAGAAAAGAAATGAAAGACAAAACAAAAAAAGGAAAGTAACAAGATGTGAAAAGACAAAAGAAAAGAAAAAAGAAAGAAGGATGAGAAAAGACAACTAAATAAAAAAAGACGTGAAAATAAAACATGACAAGAAAATGACCAGAAAGACCAAAGGAAATAAAAGAACAGACAGAACAGAAAAGACAGCAAAATGAGACAAAGTACGATAACAATGATAAAAGAAAGAGAAAAATAAAAAAAGAACCAGAAAAAGAAAGGACACAAAACTTACACTGACTTGTGTATTGTTATTCTAATTACCTACTTATTCTACATATTCTCATTTCCTACATTGTTCTTTGTCCTGGACACTTGGAGTCAGAGATGCTGTAACGAAAACTCTGTACAAAAAAGACGAGAAATGAAACAGAAGAACAGGAAAGGAAAGACGAGAACAAAAAAGACAAGTGAAGGCAAGAAAAGACAAGACACAGAAGGACAAAAGCAAAGAAAGGAACAGAAAAGACCAGAAAACGAAACAGGAGAAAACACAAAGAACACAAAGGAGAGAGAAAAGAAAGGACGGTGGATAAAGTGGAGGTGTGGCGGCCTCTGAACCCAGGGAGGATAGAAAAGTGAGGGACAGCGCCACTAAAGGGGCCTTTAATAGGCGTCTTTTTGTTGATTCTGCAGGAGCTGAACGTAAACGCCCGTGGGCTCTAATTGTAGCTGTAAAAAAAAAGAAAGAAAGAAAGAAAGAGTGGGCGATGCGGGCGGAGGCGTCGGAGGACCGCGGCGCTCCTCTGTCACGTAAGCAGAGCTGAGAGCAGCACTGGAGGGACGAGGCAGCGTGGGCGGCTCGACAAATAACTCGGTTCAGCGGCTGTAAATTAAAGGATAAACCACCGGCCGCAGAGAGGAGCACTTTCTGAACACCGGCCCAAAGCCACGGCTTCACTTTCACTCCACGCAACACAAACACAACAGCATCATCTGCAAAACGTCTGCACGGAGCGGCCACGTCAACCTGACCTGATATTTACTGAATTATTGAAGCTGCACAGACTGGGCCTTTAAATAACTCATCACTTCAATCACACGTGGAAAAACCTCCCTGTACAGAAAATAACAAAGATATTATTTTATCTTTACTACAATACCAGCTGCTTGATGGGACACTGACGCAACCAACTGAATTTGTATCTATATTTATGAACAATGTTGTACTTAAAGAAATATTATATAGATTTGTGACATACATGGTATATCTGTATTTATAATATTTATATACAATTATTCATATTTTCCTATAACTATAATTATTATCCATATTTATATACATTTTTGACCCTAGTGAGGATGAGGGATAGTAGAAGATGAGATGAGATGAGATATACACTTTTGATGGTACTGTATAATTATCAACCAACCAACCATCTAACCAACCAAACAATCAATCAACCAACCAATCAACCAACAAACCAATCAACCAATCAACCAACTAACTAACTAACCAATCAATCTACTGTCACACACAACTAAAACATTTTATTTCTCTATATCAAAGTGCTTCCTTGCTGCTTAGAGTTTACAGTAAAAATGATTCTGTGCAGGGAGAAAAAATGGGAAAAAAACCTGCTGACAAACAGAAAACTGTCTGGACCCCTGGGTTAAACCACAGGCTACAAAAAAAAAAAAATGCTTTCTTGCACTGGTTAAACTGACACTAGAACTAGAACTTCCTCTAGACTCTCTGGTGATGAATTAACACTGCGCTCTGCTCGACCTCCACCGGTTACAAAGAAATTAGTGGATGTCAAAGGCAACTGTCAATCATCATGATCCTGTTTTTAAAGCATCAAATAAAACTCCTGTGATGCTTGAACATGCAGTAACATTGTATTAACTCTTCAAAATGCTTGAAAAACAATTTCTGCATTTCAATGTTAATGTCACCCACTAACATGGAGGAGGCGGAGCTTATAGGACCTGTACTGCAGCCAACCACCGGGGGGAGCACCACACTGGCTTTGGCTTCACGTTGCTGTCATGGTGTTCATTTTTATACAGTCTATGTATATCTCTTTACAAGCAGCAACACTGAGAGAACAATCCAATAACAATATTCTGTCACTCGTCTGTGGGAGGTAAACAGATAATTTTCTATTACTGCTTATCCTCCGGGGCCACATGCAGCCCAGTTTGATCTGAAGCGAGCCGGACAGGTAGCACACTAGAATAATAAACCTATTAACCACGACAACTACAGATGTTTCCCCCTTTGTGCAAAGTGCAAAGAAGAACAAGACACACACACAAAAAAAAGTGGTGTTTCAGCACATTTGTGTCCTCGGCTCTGACTAAAACAGCACAATCCCTGAAGGAAAAATTAATAATAGCTGTCACTGCAGATAAATGCCTTCTGTGTAAGTTTTGCATTTTGTAAATTCCAGATCGGACGCCCTGGGAGGCCAGGTTTGGCCCGTGGGCCGCATGTTTGATCGAGGGTCACAGGGACGTGGGGTTGTTCCAGTTGTCATTCAGCTCAGTTGTTTGGCTTAAACCAAAGAGTCGTCTGAACCCCGAACAACTAATTGTCTCTGATTGGCTGCAGAAACATCCATTTGGGTGCAGAGTTATTTTTTCTCCGTATCAGCTGAAACTAATCTGAATCTAAACGCTGCGTTTCCAGACTCATCTTCTGATAAGACGTGGGTCTGGCTGGCAGACCATGTCTCTTCACAGTGAATCCTGTCAGTCAGGGCTGCAGCCGCAGCGTGAACTCACTCCATGATAATGCAATTAAGAGCTGAAAGCAGCGCTAAGGTCCAGCGGCCGTGTCCCCGTCCCGACTCAAGGGCTTTTTTAGCAGCGAGCTAATCACAGAGGGGATAGTCCTGATTAAGGGAATAATCAGCGGGTGCTTCCTGCATTAGAGGAGACAGATAAGAGCGGAGACGTGTGATCAACACTTTCGTTCGTTCTTTCTTTCTCCGTTCTCTCCATTCAAACACGCGCCTCCACATCAAACACTCGTCCTGGGAGAGAAGCGAGTGTTTGTTTGTCCATCTAGATGGAAACTTTTCATCACACTCATCGTCTTTTGTGCAGAAGTCATCAGAAATAAATAATAAAAAAAAAGAAATAAATGAGCGGAAAATGGAGTTTTTATATACAGTAATCCAATTATCCCTCCCAGCTCCAGATCATTTAAATTAAGCTGATTTCATGGCCAGCAGGAGGGCGCCATATTAGTTTTTACGCCTATTTAATGGAGTCTGGAGAACCCCCCCAAGGCTTCTTAATGTTCTCCATGAATCCAAAGCAGAGCTGTGACCTTCTGCTGAGGATAAGTCTGCAGCTCTTTCTCTCCGGTTCGAATAAATGAGTCTATGTGAGCATGCGGGATAAACATCAGACGAGGAGGAGGTCGACTACTCAACAGTCTGAATGTGGATGTTTGGAGATCCATCGTTCAATACCACCAACTACAACACAAGGAGAGAAAAGTTTCCTGGAGACTAATCTTCCAGAGAGGGTTGGGGAGTTTATGGCAGCGTGGGAGGACCAGAACATTTCTGGAGCAGAGAACACAAGGTACGAGCTGCTCTCTCTAGACTACATGATTTACTGGAGTCCACTCTAGGAGAAGACAAGGAAAGACTTCAGGAATCTACTGAAGAACAGATCACAATCAGTATTTAAAGATCAGTATCAGATCAGAGGGTAAAACATCTTAAATGTGAACACATCTACCTTCAGGTTGAAGAGTCTTAACAAACAATAAGATCACGTCTCATCCATTTTCATCACGTCAGAACGGAGAAACCACTTCCTGTTCTCCATCCCTCCATCATTCATCTCATCTGCTTCTCCTCAACTGAGGAGGAACGAGTCTTTCTTTAGCCGCAGAGTTCAGAGCAGATAGTGATAGAATTCAGACTCAGAAAACAAAAGGACATTCATGCTCATCCCTTAAAATAAATAAAACAGATCTGCAGAGGTGCAACATTTCTGTAAATGTCTTGTTTTTCCTCCAGGTGTGGAGGCGTTTTTGGTTAATTTTGTTGTCTGATAACTCGGTGTCTTTGTTCTCACAGGTGTGGTGGCATCTTCAGTTCATTTATTCCCTGGGAGATTCCTGTGGTTTGTTTTGCCCCCAGAGCGGCGGCGCTTTGAGCTTGTTTGTGGTCATTGGCTCTGGTCTGGTTTACGGTCAGCGCTTTTAGTTAAGGTTTTCACTGAATAATTATTTCACACATAGCATCCAGTCTCTGAGTGGTTTTCCTCTCCTGGCAGCTATTTTCTTTTGTTTTCCTCCCTTCATCCCCTGGTTAATTCCTCGGGATCATAAATAAAAAGCTGCCAAAAAGCCTTGAGGACTGAATCAACCTTAAAAATCTAAATTTATATACTACTATATAATACTACTACTACTACTATATATTTTAAACTTTACTACGAAGAATCAGAACAATGTTTGGCCGTTTAAATTCATATTTGAGCAAAGCTTTATTTTCTGGGTAGTTTTCTTTAAATTTCCAGATGATTTGCTGGTATCGAGCTCTAACGATATAATCAGGACGTTACTGTGGTTATTAGAGCTTGTTGGTACGTTTCACGTTAAAAAAAAGGAAACTGTGTGTTAGGTGAGTGAATGGTGGTTCATAAATCAGTATTTTATCCAAGTCACAAACACAAAGAACTGAAAATGTGCTTCACCGACTCTATTGTCTGTGGAAATTAGGTACATTTTACAGCCTGTAGTGAGAATTGGATGTCAATATATTTAACCAACACTGCGTAAACATTGACGTTTTAAATCAATATGTATTGATCTGTCAGTGGATCCATAACGTGCGGCACTTCAAGAATTTCCTATGAGCATATTTAGGCAGCTAAGACGGATGTCGACGTCAGTTTACAAACTATCATTCACGAGCACAATGCGTCGTTTTTCTTAAAACCCTTACGAGCACCTGACGCTTCCTCCATCGACTGCCTTGGAAATGCGCCAGTGATGCAAAGGTCAATACAAATTTAGAAAATTGTCTAGACAACAAGAGACACTCAAGATAAATTGTCACATAATGATCGTGTAATTCTCTGTGAAGTGGTTTGTGACAAAAGAAAAGATGAGGCGCAATTTAATCCAACAAAAGTGAAGGCAGGAGCCTGAGTGTGAGCCAGATGAGGTGTTTTCTTCAGGAACTCTTGGTGCTGACGGAACGAGGTGTGTTGAATGTCTTGGAAAAAAACATCGGCCGCGACAAAAGACTTAAGAAACGTAACGTCTTCAGCTCCAAGGTGCCGGGAGGAGAAACCTGGGATTCATTCATGTGGATGTTACTTAGACCAGACCAGACCCAAAACCCAAACCTGACTTCCAGTTGAATATTCCAACTCAGAATTCGGAAATTCCGACTTCTGAGTAAAAATGGATGCATGCTAGCATGCTAGCATGGCTGTAGCCTACTATTTTCACCGAATCACAGACAGAACATTTGTATTTTATCAGCTGACATTCCTTCTCTTTACATTTCATTTCTGCCGTGTTTTCGTTTTGTTTGGTAGTTTTCCGTAGTAATTCCACTGTCGGGTTCGTCCCCTGATCTGATTTTTATTTGACTCCTTTAGGTCACAGGGCTGTGCTCGACTTAATCTGCTGTGTTGTCAGCACACCACTGCTCTGCGAGGTCGAGGGTATTTCTTTGTGATTTACCAGAGAAAGCTGAGGTAGGATTAGTCGCTTTCTGAACTGGGGCGACCTTTTCATTTCATTTCCCCGCTCGAGTCCCACAGACGCAGGATTCACAGCGACGCACCGTCCTCTCTCTGTGTCTCCGTCTCACTTCTTTAATCTCTACATGTTCTTTTGAACCATCAGCTCCTAAATTGGACCTAGAATCCTTTTTATAATGTATGTTTGTCCTTTAAGTTAACGATGACTATGTCCCATTTATTCTGCGGCTATGAAGCTTATGAAAGCATAAACCCAGACCAGGAAATGTAAAAGTCTTTTGGTTGTTTGTGCACAGTAGATTAAAGTTTGAGTACAAATCTGATCAGAGCTAATGAGCTGCACGTCTTTGAGTTTATATAAATTCTGTCTATTTGTGTCCTAGCGAATCACCATGAAACCACACCGGACCATAGATGGTATATTCCTCAGGACGTCCTGATACTGGTGCCAATAGCATAGTTATGGTCTCCAATACTGGAGGCACTGGTCTGGGTGGAGGCTACATGTCTAAGTAACATGCACAGGAATGAATACCAGGACCAACAGTTTCACAGCAGAATGTTATGGCTGATCAATGTATGGAGAAGAACCTTATTGGTAAGAACCTTATTGGTGGTGCAGCTGGGAAAAGATTTCAATTTCCAGCAGATCTGAAGCCACTTTGTAAAGAAATATGTTCCGTATTGATTTTTTTGTAAACACGTAGAAAAACTGATCAGGTTGGACTCAAGAGAAATGTTGAGTCTTTGAAAGCGCTACGAACTATATTCCATTACTGCAGGTTGGAAATGTCACAGAATACTGAAACCTGGATGAATTAAATCAAAGCCAAACACGTGAAGGTGGAGCTGAAAATCCAACATGTGGTAAGACATGGAGACACACAGACACACTGAGGCAGACGTGTGTGAAGACGCCTTGTAATAACATCTCAAAGTCAAGCAGATAAATAAGAGTCAGCTGCCGCATGAGACACGAGAATATTATCTGATGGATCAACAGACAGGGAACCTGAATCTGAAAGAACAACACAGTGGAACGGAGGTGGATTTAATCTGTGTTGCATTGACTCAGCTCTGAATGGAGCAAGCCGCACTCCTCCTCCACCTCCTCCTTCTGTACACACACTTATATATATTCTGATAATATCTCTTCCACTCCTGACACCGTTCCTCAGGTTTTACATCGCGCTTTATTTCCAGTTCTGCGGTTTCAAGAATAAAGCTCACGACGCAGAAACGAGCAAAGGAAAAAATTTAAAACGCTCACACACACACATGCAGAAGCTGGTCCCAGCGAGCGGCGGCGGAGACCTTTGCCCCGTCGTCTTACCTGGATACTTCCTGTCCCACGCTCTCGCTACGATCTCAGCATGTGGCTACAAGTCCAAGTTCAGCTCCACAGAACAAACCAAGGGCTCTTCCTCCTCCTAATCCTCCCGTTCGATCTCTGCGACTCAGACAATAAACTCCACAGTCCTTTTATCTCTCTGCAGACTTTTGTCCCAGTTCTTCAACCTCTGCCGCTGCTTCATGCCCTCCTTTCCTTCTCTCCTCCTCCTCCTCCTCCTCCTCCTCCAAGCATGCCATAAATCGCCTCCACCTCCTCGGAGGGAACGGCTCTGGTTTCAGCCCCCCTCTCCTCTCCCTCCTCTTGTCCTCTGGCTTTTAAAGAAGCGAGTTCAGCGCCGTCAGACAGATGGGAGGAGAAAGGTGGAAAGAGGAGAAATAACAGGGAGAATGAAGCGGTGTCACCTTACACGCTGTCAGGAGCACAACAGAGGAGCTTTGTGGGACTTTTTCTAAGCTGTGGAATGCGAACGTCTTTGTGAACAGTTTGCTCGTGGAGGCTCACAAAAGTTTTTTTTACCAGATTCTTTCTGCACGGACGTTATTTGCCGGACAACGAATCCACCTGCCGCTGGTTAACAGTGTTGATGTTAGTACTGTTGTTGATGCACATGTTTCTGCTGTTGTGAATTCAGGTAACATCAAGAGAAAATGAGCGCAGATGCCATGTCGACCTTAGGAGGGGGGAAATGGGTCGTGGAAAGTCTGGAGGGCTTCTGGTCACTACTGATGAACTACAAAGCAAGAACTGAACAAAGGATGTTGAGGGATGTTCTGGATCAAGTCTGATCTGCAGCAGCTTCAACTTGAAGGAGGAGATGCCATCGTGACATAGGTGACAGTGTCGAGGACTGACAGGGTCCATGATTAGATGCCTATAATGTGTTTGTTGCGTTCTCATCCAGGAATCTTCTTTTGTAGAGTAGCATCTTAAGGTGTGGATGAGGTAAAAGGATTGTTCCGAGGTTCTCAATCATCCACATCAGGGTGCATCCAAAAAATAGGGATGTTCGGTGCCAATCAAGGCATTTTTAATATTACTGCATTTCAGCCAAGCTATTTATTTTGACTCTGCCGGGAACCAAATCCACGTCCTTTGGCAGCGTCAAAATGCTTCTTCCTCTTCTGGTTTATTGACGGTTGGCTATAAGCATGAAAGCCGCCGGGTCAAAGGCTGCAGCCAAACAACAACAACCAACACTGAACGCTGCAGCGTTTAAAAGAAGAGAAACGTTTCCTGGAGACTAATCTTCCAGAGAGGGTTGGGGAGTTCATGGCAGCGTTGGAGGACCAGAACATTTCTGGAGTAGAGAACACGAGGTACGAGCTGCCCTCTCCACATTAACTTAGAACGATTTACTGGACTGAATCCAGTCGACTCCAGGAGAAGACAAGGAAAGAGTTTAGGATTCTATTAAAGATCAGATCAGGACTCAGTATTAAAAGATCAGTATCGTACCAGGAGGTAGAACATCTCGATCAGGACATCCTTAATATGAACACATCTATCTGATCCCAGCATTTTATTTAGCATCCATGGAAACTGTTAGACAAGGAAAGACTGATCTTTGATCTGAGCTACGGAACAGGAACTTTTCAGGAACATCTGAGATCTGAGGCTGATACTCAGTATTATGAACAGATGCTTCTCAGATGGAAAATCAAGTCCAGTTGTTCTTGTTTCATCTGGTTTATTAGACAATGTTAGAGAACCATTAACCACAAAAACAAGATACCACCAAGGTTCATTTAAAACCTTAAACCAGACCTGACTCCTGGGTTACTGACTGCAACTGGAATCTTATTCTACACAGTCATGGTTTGATTTTAAATTTGCAAAAGCTACAGAAACAGCAGCACTATTAAAACGTCTAAATATCCGCTGCTGTATTTACTTCCTGACCAAAGGTTGATCCTTTCAGATCTGTTTCGGTTTGTGTTGGGTTCATGAACTTTCTGTTTCACTGACTTGGTCAACAGTTATCTAATCTAACGACCTACATTAGTTCCTAGCGTAACTCCCAGTTTAATGTATAACTGGTCCAGGAAACTGGCCTTGGACGAGTTCCTGTGACTGTTTCCTCACCTGTCATAGAAAACCTTTAACCAAACAAACCTGAGGACCTGCAAGTATTCGCTCACAGCTCCGTGTTTGCCAAACGTGATTTCACTCGGAGTGAATGCATCCATCCCTCAGTTTTTTCCTGCGCCCGGAGGCATGGAAGTAAGCCCTGTTTTATCAAATACACCGTGAGGGAGTGGGCGCTCCGTAATTACAGAGCAGACAGACCTGCAGTGTTTGGCAGCAGCGTGCCGACAACCAGTCTGAGCACGCCGCATGCCTGAGCTAACGAAGCTCCGCTGACGGATGCTTCATTACGGACAGAGATCAGTGGAGTGGATCAGTGGGGAGGCTGGGAACCGGCTGCAGTTCTTATCTTGTCTCTGGAAACAGCTAAACGCACCAACTGATGTCTTCAGAGAAACTGAACGCTGCACACAAACACCACTACAAACACGGCTTCTAATGAAAACTGTGAGCGTGGCTCCACCTGGATCCTCTGTGATTCAGAAGGTGATTAGAAGTCACTGTCACTACAGCTGTTATTACAAACATCTATCACCAACACAATCTCTGCAATGGTCTGTTTCTTTGATTGTTGTTTTCAAAAGAGCGGAAATATGACACCGCTCTGTTCTTCTACGCCCAAAATCTGAAATATCTGTTAGATTCTTAAAGCATTATTGTATGTGTGTCCATCAAGGGCTGTCGTTGCTATGGGGTGGGGGGGTCCTGGTCTGGTCTGGTTTAGGTGGGGGCTTACATGTCTAAGTAACATCCACAAGAATTGAATGTCAGGTCCTAAAATTTCCCAGCAGAGTACTGAATTGTCACAACATGATTTAAATGTTATTTACGTCTCCAGTAGGTGGTCATAAAGTTGTGGCTGATGGGTCTGTATATGTATTCCCACATGATACTGCACACAGTCCAGGTTAATGAAATGTTGCTCAGAAGAAGAGAATCCTTGGGTATTTCAATGGGGATCATGACCCAGTCTCATCACCACCATCATCTATTAATAATAAAAGTCATTATAACAATAGATTTAATTAACTGTATCAACACAACGCATCACCTTCATGTAAGACAACAAAAAAAGAATAAAATTAAAATAGATGAAAGCTGTTTGTGGGCAAAATCACTGCAAAAATAATAATAATAATAATAATAATAATAATAATAATAATTAGCCTGACGTGCTTGTACCTTCACTAGATACTGAGCCTCATCATGGACACCAGATGGTGAAAAACACAGATCAGTCACTGGATTGGTTTTAATTTGGGAGGAGTTTTTCTAAGACTAATATTCTCTATAGAAACCTATGGACTGACCGATGGTACCGATTAATACTGCACATGGGTTCATTGACAACAAGACAAAGAGAGGAAAACTTAGCCACAACAGATCTGAATGAGCTCATGTTTCAGGCAGATATCGGTTTCCATTAAAAACTAAAAATGCACTGAATCCATCAGACCAAACTAAATTACACTGCGTATGATAAACAGTAGTTTTGAGTCTTTCTCAGCCTCTGCAGTTTGAGGTCAACACTGTAACCTCTTGTGTATCTTTAACTTTTCTTTTCCATCCAAGAAAGAAAGAAGGAAAGTGAGAAAAACTGAAGGAGCAGAGCAGTGAGAGATATTATCCCCCCTCCGGAGATAAAACCAGGTTTTAAGTCAGCATCACATTTTTTTATAGCCTTGTGTACTCTGACTGGAGTTGTGTTGGTGCGAGAGGATCAGGTAACGTTCCTCCAGACGACTTGACAACTTAACACCAACACTTGGCTCCTTGTTATGGGGTCAGAGGTCAGGTTTACTGGCCCGGTGGGGGGGTGGGGGGGAAGTTCCTCCAGGCTGGTAGCACATAAACAAGAGGTGACGAGGTGGAAGCTTGTGTTTCCTTCGTGGACGCTGGGACAGGCTGGTGGTGGTGTGGAGGGCGTCAGTGGACGGGCGAGGGCAGGGGTGAAGGGTTTGATTTCCTCCTTGCACCTGCTGCCTCCCGCCCCCCCCCCCTCCAGAACTCCAGGGAAGTTTGAACTGTGCAGACCAACCAGCCAACAAACCGAAGAGCACTGTCATCACTGGGATTGTTTTTTTTTTAAAAAAAGAAATAATTACAAAAATCTCAGATGTTGTGATTCTGAAATCGTGGAACCCGATGACATTTTCACCAACGGCCAAAGGAAAACTAAACCACAGGTGCAGGATTATGATGTTTACCTGAAAGCTTTCAGTGAACTACTGCAAATATTAACTCCTACAATCTGAAGCTAATCCACAGGAGCAAGTTATGTAACAACGACGAGCAACATTCGAGCTGTCAAATCTTTAACGCTGTTTTTAACACACGCATTCTGTATTACGACCTCAGTTTGGGAAAACAGGACCTGATCAAAGCAGCGTTAACGCTGTGGAAAGCAAGCAGACAGCGAAGTGCACTCACATACATCACCTACTGCATGACCGTGAAACACATATAAAACAATATTCAGAAGAATTATGAAGAAGAAGAATTAAGCTGAAACACTTGAGAAGAAGTAAGATGAAGAAATTGATCTTTTGAATTAAAAGTTAAACTTTAAAGTTCCTGATGCTTCTTTAGAGAAGAACTAAATTATCTGTTTACTGTCGATGTGAATGAAGTTATGAAGGGAGCAGGGAGCTTTCTTAGCAGCTCAGATCGAAGAGTAATAAAAACTTCCAGCTGGATTCAAAACAGATTAATTTGCATTAACTATGAAAATTATGCGATTAATCACGATTAAATATTTTTAATCTTTGCACAGACCTAGTGAATACATTTGGGATAAAGGCTCAAAAACTCTTAAATAGACTTATGAACCTATGAAATGTCGACTACCTATCTAGTTTTAATACTAATGCTATGATATAGTAAAAAAAAATAAAATAGTTTGATAAGGAAACCAAAAAAAAATTTTAAAGTTTTCCTGCAAAACAAAAAATCATTTTTTTTTCCTGTTAATGCAAAGCTAAGCTAATCACGCTTGGCCTGAGAACGGTGTCTGTTCCGTTACACCTGCAAAAAAATATATAATAATAAAAGATGTGCATTTTTCAAACTGTCAAATTATTTGTTTAACTCTCAGGAAGCAAAGTTTTGTTCCCTGCTAGCGGCAAGTCTCTGCATATCTAGTGCACATAGCCACTGTATTTGTGCTTCCAGACATTTTGATATCCCAAATGACATAAGGCATTCTCTAGCACCGGCATGAACTTAAAAAATCAGAGTCAAAAAGACAGAAGGAAGGAATCCTGAGAGGACGAAGAGGAAGAGGAAGAGTCCTGACCTGAGCTCTTATTCAGACCAACCTACACAAACAGCCTGGTCTGGAGAATAAATAAAGATGCATCCACCCAAGAGACGACAATTACAGGAGAAGGAAACTGTGACCTTCATCACGGTAACACATGCACCAAACATAAATTTGGTTCCGTCACATTTCCATTCTTTTTTAGGGTCTATGCTTTGACTTCGACGTCATCTCATTCAGTGCGTTTAAATGCATGTGAAAAAAAAAAACTAATTATTGCCTTAATCAGACTATAACAGGAGAACTTAAGTGCAGGTAAACACGTTACTCCGATTAAAATCAGAGTTCTCATTATCCCATTGTGACGCCCAGATAATGCGATTGGAATTCGGTTTTCTCCCACATGTATACAGTGAATCACATTTTTAATAATAAAGTGTGTGCGCATGTTCCACAACTGCTGCACTGGTGTGTGATCCCGGAACAACAACATCCAAGAAAGCTGGTTGCAGTAGAAGAAGAACCGTCTGAGGGACAGCGCGGATCTTACCTGCACCAGAATTACGTACGAGATTAAAAAATGTGCTATTATCCGTCTGGTTGTTGTTTGAAATGCTGGTCTGCTGCATCAACGATTCTAATTTATTATAAGATGTAATAGGTCACCAGGAAATCGGGCCGTATTAACGTGATATTAACCTGCTGAAAAGACACGTATCGCCACCTAGTGTGGAGGAGGAGAACAGTTATTCGATTTCCTTGCGCTGCATGTAAACTGGGACAAGGACTGTAGTCAGAAAGTCGAATTTTGAGCATAGCTCGATTAAGCTCTGCATGTAAACGCACAGTGTCTCTGCAGTAGCTGCCGACCTACACAACCAGCTCATTATTTATCTCATCCTAATTCAGCTAAAATGTGCACTCCACTTTTTGGATGGAAAGCACAAAACCCAGAGCAGGAGTTAAAGGACAACTGCAGCCGAGCTACTTTAGATTCACTCAGCACAGGATCGGTGTTCGATAGCGCTGCAGAGTATCTCTCCATCACTCTCAGTGTAAACATGTGCTGCCCTCTGGCTCTGCTCTGCCCACCCACATGTAGCGTATAAATAATACGACAATCACACTTCATACAACGCACATTCTCACACAAGAGCTCTTGTGTCTGCCTACACAGAGCGGATTCATATACACAGAGTCCGCTTATGGACAGCAGAGAGGGTCAGAGGTTCTGTTGAGAAGCTATTCTAAGAAATCAGCTGCTGTATTTCCACCTGATGTTTGAGTAAATTTATAATGTCCTTCAGAGTAAACGTACCTGCAGAACCGCGGGGGTTTACGGGCCGGTCAATCAATACCGATGACTCAACCGTTCCTTGGCCGGATGGCTGAGACCCTTGACTTTTAAAACTTACTTTCTTGCACAAAACTTGTTCTTGGAATAACTGCGCTCCCTCCGGAAAGATAACATGAACTCGTAAAAAGGTCTGCCGGTGTTGCAGCAGCAGCAGCAGCAGCAGCGTACGGGATCTGGTCCAGGCTCTCGTTTAGCCTCGTCCTGTTTGAGCAGCTATCTGTGCACATCCTGCTCACACCCCGGGAATTCCTCAGTGCACTGCTGGCTTTAGCACTGAGCTGAGACTGATGCACGGTCACACAAAACAGAACAAACCATTTAACCCACACGCTTCTATCAGGAATTACTTTAGGAACATATGGTATAATATGTTCAGGATACAAACAAATATCAAGAATGGAAGAGAATCAGGGCGTAAAGTGGATCCACACCACAACACTCATTCAGTACGTTTACATGCACATGAAAACTGCATCGACAACTGAAGTGCATGTAAACACGTTACTCTCCTTATCTGATTAAGACGCCCAGATAATGAGATTGGAAACTGATTTTCTCCGACGCCTTAATCAGACTTTAACTGGACAACGGAAGAACCACCTGAGGGATAGCGCCATCTTATCTGCACCAGATGTTACGATCAAAGCTGAACTATTATGCATCTGGTTGTTGTGAAAGCTCTGCCACATGAACAACTCCTTTATTATATGATGCAATAGGTCAACCAGAAAGGGGCATATCGCCACCTAGTGTGGAGGAGGAGGACATGTTCCTGTCAGTTATTCAGTTTTCTCTGTTGCATGTAAACTGGAACAAGGACCACATTCAGAAACGCACTCACTGGAATAAAGCTTGGTTCATACTCCTGCAACCAGCCTGTGCTGTCCTGGCATTGCTCTGTAAGTTCACCACTAAAACCGTAAGTGACAACAACTCTGTGTTGATTCGTAGTAGCTGCAAGAAGAAGACGGCGTACCTACACCCTGGGATGTCCCAGTCGGTATCAGGGCCAGATCGGACTTCAGCTAAGACTGATCTGGAGCAGTTATTTATTTTCGCTCTGCTGTAAACTAAAACCACCTCTGTGAACATTTCTACTTCCTCCTCTGTATTGGTGGAGCTACTACAAACAGAATCTATGGAATCTAGACAACAAGATGGGAAAAATGATTAATAATATGTTTCTTCTGATGGAATATCCATTTTGAATACCTTAAGATCGTGAATGACTTCTGTACTTAATTGGAAATGGATCATTACTAACATTGTTTTTTGACTCAATTGTCCAATGAATTATCACTGATGTCATCTGATGTACACACACACAACTTGTACTTTAAGCCGCATTTAAATTTTACAGTGATTTATAGTATTGCATCGTGAAATCCTCGCCAATACCCACACCTAACAACAACAACAACAACATGAGTTTAAAAACAGTGCAGAATATTAACAGAGCGGTATCCGTCCTACCTACGACACACAGAAGTGGCACCTGACTTCAAGATTCATGCAACATTCGAGCCGGGCTAAGCGTGGCTACATGCTACACTGTGTGTGACTTTACGTTGTCGTTGGTGTTTTCTCTTTAAACATTAACCACATATCCGGCGTCACACTGGTTGATGCTCCGTCATGCCTGTCAGGTCCTGGGTGTCACTTCATATCAGGCTCCTTTTGAAAATGAATCACAGCTTGTTGCTCTATCATCTCTGGTGTGACAAGTGTCATTTGTGTTGATTTTAAGTCTCTTTGCAGCAGCTTCGTGTCTTTGTGTAGTTATTTGGTGTCTCTTCGCGATACCTTTGCATCTCTGTGAACATACTGCGTCTCTTTGTTCTGTCTCGGGCGTCTCTGTGGCTGGTTTGTGTCTCCTAGCCGACCACCTTGCTTTTGGCCCCGAGCCCGAGCCATGTCTGCACATTTCAATAGTCCCTCTATGGAGGACGCATGAGTGGCTGCAGTTTGTCTGGATCACGTTTGCTCCACTATCAACCCTGACATGGATCCGATTTGAGGAGATCGAGTCTTGACCAGACTCCCGGTGTCCTCATTAGAGGAGGGAACGTGTCGATAGAAACGTTACAAGGATCACACCCCAGACTCTAACGTCTGACCGTGTGCAGAAATGACTGAATGACTGGTTTAATTCGTTGTTTAATTCAGACACTGAAATAATTCAACAAAAGCCGAAATTGGACTTTTGTTGCACTATTTGATCCGTGCACCCGCAGACAGACGTTGAATGAATTTCAGTGTCATTTTAATCAGGTGGAGCCTTGATAAGATGAAGAAGCGATAAGAAATCTGACTGTTTCCCAGGATGCAAACACACACACACACACACACACACATGCTGCCGCTGCCCTGCTAACCCCGCGTGCAGCCTCTTCCTGTCGCTCGTCTTAATAAGCTGCTCTCTGCTGTCACGGCTGTCAGTCGTCAGCGATAACACGACCAGACAGCAGCATGACACGCTCTGCATAGGAAACACACACTCGGCACAGCACCAGCCTCCACCAGCAGGACCGCGTCCAGCACAGCCAAGGCTGCAGCCAATTGATGTGAAAGCTCCACAGGTCACAGATATTACCTCCTCCTCCTCCTCCTCCTTCCTTTCTCAAAATCCCCGCAGTAAAAAAAAAAAACACAATCAGCCCGTAGTCTGAAATTTCATCTACCTTACGCCGCCTTGTTTCAGAAAACTGGCAACAACGTTAACTGGAACATGTGCATGAAGCTGCTCAGTCATCCAGGTGATGGTGGATCCAATAAAAACAAGATGAAACAAGAGAAACTGGACGTGTAGAGTTTCGTCCACGTAGCTTCTAAAAGACCAGGAGGGAGGGATCAACTTAGTCCCCCCGTCTTTGTGCCAACACATCGTTGGAAAGCTTCATTTCTTGGGATTAGAATGATGAGTTCCATTTCAGGACATTACCATAACTGCAGGTGCAGGAAACACGTGTGTCCAACAAGTCGCGAACATGAAAATGTGTGCGACTCGTCTGTTGAGCCTCACAGCAGATAAAACTTCAACAAAGTGAAATAGTTAGTTCACACCGAGCATTTCGTCCACTAAGACACAACGTACGCTGCAGCAGACTTTTACATTTTACGTTAGAAGCAGTTTCGTTTCCACATATTCTCCATTGTCATGTGGCAGCATCGTGCGTAGCTACGGCTCAAAAAGCATTCATGCCTGTGCACTGGTGTGTCCGCGCAGTTAAACAGTTGCCACGGAAACACTGAGCATGAAGGTGTAACCTTTCATCAGAGCCCAACATCATGACTGACTGGTTACCAGCGGCCTCCAAATGGCACACTTTTGGCACGCCTGCTGCTGCAGGAAAAAAAATCTGTGTAAAATACTGATTTTCTGTCGGATTATTGTCAAATTTGAAGTGGGACTAGATGAGACGTCAGGTTTTCCAGTTCACATCACCGTCACCGTCACAGTCATTTTGAAGGCAGTTGTTACTGGAAACAAATTAGGTGGACACATTGAAACTCCCATTCACCTGAGTTCTGAATGTTAGCGCTACGTTTCCATGGTTTCATTAGGTGTCAGCATCCCGGTGAACGTTGGCTTTTAGCCGCGGAGAGAAAAGAAATGGGCAAAATCTGAGGTGGATCCATAATACGGATCTTTTATAGAGACCGTTTCATTTCTCAGACATTACCACCTACACTGACATTGTTAACTACAGTAGAATATTTACCTCTGAGATGTAGTGGATCAGAAGCAGAAGCTTTAAAAAAAACAACAAAAACACAAAAACTAACTGTCATTTATGATATTAATGTTCATCCATTTCGGTGAATTTTACACCTGAGTTTATTTGAGAGCTGTAACGAATAATTTGAATTTGAATTCTCCAGATCGGGGTCGAGTTCTGTCAGATGTTTATTGATGAAGTGGTGGGAGCAAACAAACGCTGTGTTTGGAAGATATTTTAGTTTTAAAGCCATAAGCCGAGCCAGCTTTCATTCGTGGTTGCTTGGTGCTGTTGGAGTTCAGGGCATTAAGATGCAGGGAACGGGCATTCCCATTGTAGTTGTAGTTGTTGGTGCTTTTAATTGTTGTGGCAACCAACAATGGCACAAGTTCAACCTGTTTGTTTTGTTTTTGTTAATTAAATGACTGTGTTTGCCTGGTATTTCCCCCCCGTCTACTTTAGATTATCTGTGTGAGCAGTAGTGGGACACCAGAAGGAACTTCTGTCATGGAAACTTCCATGTGCTTCTGCAGAAATATTTGGATTGTTGGGTGTCACATTGACTGTGTCTGAAATCGTTCACTAACTCTCTGACCTTTACTCCTCACGATTCAAGATTCAAGATTCAAGATCACTTCATTGATGCTCACAGGCAAATTATTTTGTCCAAGAGTCTCAAGATCATAAAGAACATATATGAACCAGACACAGACATAAGAATAAGAGTCAAATAAAATAAAATAAAATGATCTTAAAAACAGAATAAGAATGAAGTACTTTCTTTGGGCATTAAAGGTAAAAACTCCAGGAATGGTCAGGGCTCAAATAAGACCATCATCTTTGTTATTTTATTATTTTAGATATTTTTTTTAAATCCTTTATGAGCTGAATTTGGAAGCTTTGGAAGAGACACTAAATTTTACAGCCAAGTGTCTTCTGTTGGATTAAAGATGAGACTAGACCTCAGCTCCTCCCGATGCTTCGTTATTCATCAGGGAGCAGGCGCTCGCTCCTCTCTGATGCTGCGAGACCTCGGCGGCGTTCTGTTAATGTGGTGAGTCACATGCTGCTATTTCCGTCCAGGACGCATCAACGCAGCCTGGAAGGAGCTCGTGCTTTAAGCCTTCAGCTGGACCGAGGTCTGCTCAGGACGCCCATGTTCCTGGGATTCCTCTGATTAACGAGATCACGTCGAGGAACGAGCGCCGAGATCAATGCTCCTCCCAGAACAAAAGGAGGACGCGTGATTTATAGATCTGTCAGATGGTTTATAATTAATATTTAATCGCGTTTTACTTGACAGCAGAACTTCATTCATTATTTCTGGGATTAAAACAAAGAGTCAGCTTTTTTATTCCTAGAAACACTTATAAATAAAACACAACCAGGATATAAACGAAATGAATTTAATGAAGAATTTACTTTATATCACAAATGTTCTGTCGTAACAGACGTTCAACTCAAAAAATAACTGACAAACTATAACAATTATATTATTAAATTATTTCCTCCTGACTGATGAAACTAACAAACGCTGAATAAGATCTGAGGTTTTAAGAATTGTCTGTTGTGTTGATCATTTTAAAGATGAAAGACAAAACAAACCTGCAGAATAAAAATTAAAGGTTGAAAGTAAGAATTTAAATAAAATAAAAAATGTTTTCATGAGACTGAACTCTAATTTTAATAAATTGTAATAGATGGAAACTTTTCTAATTATTATTATAAATTTCTAATTATGTTCCTTCTTCACAGATGCAGCTCTTTTCAAAGACAGTTTCTCCAACATCTTTTAAATCTTCCAGTGGTCAAACATTGACTGGACTGAATCCAGTTCCATCTTAGAGGATAGAAGAATAAGGAACAAGATGTTCCAACGTTCACTATTAAAAGGTCTGTATCAAACAAAACTCCAAAAATCCATCAGTGACGTTCACAAACACAACGTCGACGTTTTAAAAACGTTCCTGTAACCGTTGAGCGTTAATGTGACAAGTAGCTGAGGCCGACCAAACATTAATGCTGTTAATGCTCTGTTACCATTTTCATTTATATTTCCACTTATGTTATAGTTACTATGGGAAATAACCCGGGACCTGAACGCATCATTTCGTTCCATCTCATGCGTCTGTGTGGCCACGAATCACAAAAATAAAAAGGTATTTTAGGTCCAGTGTGTGACAATGAGTTTGTATAGTTAAGACAGAATCAGAAGTCGTCTAAAACGAACGGCCGGTTACACCCAGAGCCCAGAGCGCTGAGGAACACAACGAGCTCTCTCCTAAAGATTCTCTGCACTGACTCGTCTTCACGTTCAACCTGTTTTTCTGTTAATTTCAGCATCAATCAGACGAAATGAAATTTCTCCTCCTTCAGGTGCTGATCTACGGGACTCACAAAGCGGTGAGAGGAGCCTGCTTCAGGATTCGATTGTGAGATTGTGGCGAAGCCTCGGATCAAATGTCAAAGACGCCAGAGGGCGAGAGGAGGCGCGGAGGAAAGATGCGGTGGAGGTGGAGGTGGAGGTAGAGGTGGAGGTGGAGGTGGAGGTAAATGATTAAGTATAGTTGTGAGTTCATTTCCCCAGCGGAGCCCCGGCTCCATTTCTTTCCTTCCGCCAACAGAGATTCATCTTCCTGACAGGGAGGAGGAGGAGGAGGAGGATGCTGATAGTAGACGCTGTGAGGCGAAGGAGTGGCAGACATCCATTAATAAGAGCTTTCCACTGTACGCATCACACGTCCTCTTTCTCCATCTCCGTCCGTCACTCTTCCCTCCTTCAATCTTTTCTCCTCATTTCTGCGTCAGTCACAACAAATGTTGTGGACGACTTCACGGGAGGGTCTCATCATTTACTCCCTACCAAGGAGAGGACAGCGAGGCACCATGGGAGAGGGAGGGAGAGGAGGGGGAGGAGGAGGAGGGGGAGGAGGAGGAGGGGGGAGAAGAGGGAGGGGGAGGAGAGGGAGGAGGGGGAGGAAGAGGAGGGGGAGTTCTGTTTGGACGTGAACGCCGGCGTCGCCGAAGGAATCCTCTTCTCGGTCCGACTCTGTGAACACGTCTGATGCGATCACACAGACGAGGCTTCCACAGCGGATTAATCCATCACGAAAGTTTTTCAAACTCACACCACGAAGTTAACGAACGGGAAAACTACTTCACTCGTTAATCATTCAAGCTACTTATTGAAAGATAATGAAAAACGCCCGATGTTGTTCTATGAATGGGTTTTTGTTTTAGTCTGTTTGGTAAATGAAGGTGTTAAAAAAAATCACTGTCACTCTTCACATTTTATAAACGAATGGAACCAACAACCATCAGCTGATTAAAAAATGTCAAATATCCATTAAAACTACGCCTCAAATGTCTTTTTGAAGGTTTCAGTGACTGGATTTTACTTCAAAAACACAAATCATAGTGATTAGTTTCCTGTTGACGGATTATTTTTTTTTTCTTTAATGTGATTTTTTATCCTGTAGCCCTTTGATAGAAAAGGGCATTATAAATAAAAATAAAAAATAAAATAATATATTTTTTCTTGGCTTTATTAACAGCTGTGAAACTTGGACGATAAATCTCTATTTATTTATCTCAATTCAACTAAATGGAGCTGTTTATATGACATAAAGGCTTTTAAACATCGTGTCAATAATAGATTCATGTCTCCTAGAAATTATTTTCCTGTGGAACTAAGCTGCTGATTAATGTTGGTGACGCTGTATAAAAAAAGCAGCATTAACACTGTTATATCTGATGTATCACTTTTCTTACATCAGCACGATATCTGACCTGAACCACAGAATGTGTTTGTGCTGGTGAAGTTGACCTGGAGTCCTGGGAACCTGTCATGCTCCCGCATAAATCTGCCCAGTTTTTCTGTGGTGACGGACAAAAGAGCAACAGCTGACTGGTTGATGGACGATCCGACTGTTCTGGTGTAAACTCTCCACATAATGACCGTGTTTGACCAGTTCGACCTCTCTGTAAAAGTCCTAATGACCATTTACATACGTGTATAAATATTTATGCTCATATTTCACCTCTGAGCCCTGACAGAGACGCTGGGGGGGGGGCAGAAAACAGCCCCTCCTCCAGGGAACACAACCTAATTAAACGAGAAGCCTCCAACCTCCCATTGGCCCAGACTACACCAACACTACATCATGTCAACCCCCCCCCCCCCCCCCCGGGACTTCGTTATCTGTCCAGTCATCTCCACGGTGCAGGGGAAGGGTCAGAGGTGAGAGGGATTAGGTGGGAGAGAGGGGGGGTGGACCGTGGGTGAGGGCCCTGTGGCTGTGTCAGGTCATCTCTGTTTGGGAAATGCAGAGGGGAGTTTGGGGGGGTGTGAATGTGTTGCTTTTATTAAGTTGTTGCATCTCACGTCCTAACCTTAAATTAATTACAACGTTAACAGTAAAAACTGATCTTAACAGGTTTTAACCTTCAAATAACTGAAAGACCAACTAAACTAAAAGCTTTATTGTTGTGCAAAGCGTCGGCCTCCACAACTTAATAAAAACAATAACAATGTTTCCGTATTTCTGAAGATGTTCTCTACAGGCTGAAAGTCTGGAAGTGATATCATTTGTACATAAAAGATCATAGTTTCATTGGTATATTTGCATCGAAATAAATGTGATTATTATATAAAGAGTAACTTATCTGGAGACATTTCTACTATAATTATCAGGTAGTTTGTCTTGTTTAGACTTTGTGTTCTTTAAAGTAACCTCCTCATGCTTTAACAACAGTCTGACACATATATATTCGTCCCACAGGGGATATTTATATGCAGACTCTGAAAAGCCAAAGAGTTAAAATGAATGATGCATATTCAGCAACGTTCTGGTGACATTAATGTACATCTAAAGGTAAACTGAAGAAAATGGTGCATATCAATAAAAGCAAAGTCTGGTCATAAAGTAAATACATAGAACTCACAGCTGTTTTTAAGAAAAGCATTGTGAACAGAAACTTGAAGTTGCTTCCAAAGTTTTGACCTGTAGTGTCTCAAGGTCCTAACCCCAACCCAACCCAACCCTAACCCCAACCCTAACCCTAGTTCTAACCCTAACCCCAACCCCAACCCAACCCAACCCTAACCCTAACCCCAACCCTAACCCTAGTTCTAACCCTGACCGGGACATTTACTCTTAAACCAAGTCTGTGTTTGTGAGTCGCAATTTCTTACCCAATACAAATATTGTTGTTGTTTTTTGAGGGTTTACAGTTGTTTAGAATTGGTTAAGGGGTAAATGTTGCAATTCAGGTTGAGGTTTAGTAACTTGAGTTGTAATGTAGTGTCTCAGTGGAACATCTTTACAAGTATTTTTTCTTAATGAGTATTTTAGGTTAGGAGATAGAGATGGTTAGAGGATAGAGATGGTTAGAGGATAGAGATGGTTAGTGAATAGAGATGGTTAGAGGATAGAGATGGTTAGTGAATAGAGATGGTTAGAGGATAGAGATGGTTAGTGAATAGAGATGGTTAGTGGATAGAGATGGTTAGTGGATAGAGATGGTTAGAGGATAGAGATGGTTAGTGGTTAGAGATGCTTCGTGGATAGAGATGGTTAGTGGATAGAGATGGTTAGGTTTTTAGGGGTTAAGGGTTAGGGGTTAAGGGTTAGAGATGTTTAGGGGTTAGGGGATAGGGAATTTACGGTGTCAATAGAAGGTCCTCACACAGACAGACGACTGTGTGAGTGTCACACGGAGTGAAAGCTCATTACTAGTGGTGGAGGTCGTCTGTAGCCACAAGCAGAGCACATCAATCAGTCAGAGGCGTCGGTATTTGTGGTGGCAGCAGGTGGAGCTACGTCGTGACTTAACCACAGGACCCTCGACCGCACACAGAGCGGATCATTTAATTCTATTCAGATTTGTAGAGTGACAGTGACAGCAGAGAGACACACACCCACAGAGAAAGAGTCTTTGTTTGTTAGTCGCTTTAGGAGACAGCAGCTTCTACAATGTTAATAAAGTTTCTAACACGCGGAACAGTTCATTTATAATTAATGTAATAAAGAGCAGCATCCCAACACAACCTTAGTCCTACACACACAGTCACCAGTCCACTGACAATCAGAACAGCCCCATGTATCCTCCTCCACCAGATCAGAGGGAGTTCTTTAATCAGATTGAAGAGGTGGTTTAACTCCTGATAAAGGACTTTATAATGACACGCTGGCGTGTGCTCCATGTAGTTGGTGTTGACCTTTGGAATCCACAAAAATGTTCTTATGAGTGAAGTTCTGCATCTTATCTTGATGCAAGTGATGTGTTAACATGGTCACTAGTATTCCATTAATAATCACAATAAAAAACCCTCATCTTGGTTCATCTTTTTATACTAAATCAATAAAATGTCAATTAAGTTTAGGAAAATCTTCTTCTTCTATTTCATTTACAGCAGCACAACCACTTTATCCATTAAGTTCTACAGTGACTGGATGTTTAATGCAGCAACAGTCCTTCAGAATGTATTTTATTTATCTATCAAACATAAACACAGAATAATGGACCCTGTGGAAACTGATCTAATATCTAATATGTTACTGGACTATTATTGTGCCGCGTTAACGTGGAGGTCGTGTTCATGTTCTACACGAGAGGATCTGCAGGTTATAAAGGTAAAACACGTCATTTGGTTTATTAAGTGGAACATTATTGTCAGAGACGTTTGGTTAAATTGGGAAGCGAGTGTTTCTGGAAGCCGCCGCCCCCACACACACACAGAGAGACAGGTAAACCCCCCCCCAGATAATTCCACCAGGTGCTTCGTGTGCTGCGATGGAGCTGACAGCCAGATCGTCTCGTGCTGCTCAGACTTCAGAGGCCGTTTATTCCCAAACTCTAAATATCCTGCAGCAGCCGGAGGAGAACGGATCGCATGGAGCCGTCTCTTTAAATTCATCAGGATGAAAACTCATCCTCCTCCTCCTCCTCCTCCTCGTCCTCCAACCTTTACATTAGAGCTGGGTTTTAAAAAACTTCAAACCAGTATTGGTCTCAAAGATCCCACAGTGATTCATAACATCCGATAATCTGACAATGACTGTTTTTTCGAATACATTTTTCTTTCTGCGTCTTTTGGTTTGACACGACAAAGACAAGACGACAAGACGACAAGACCATCGATTTAGATTAGACTAGTTTAAGTATGAAAGATGAGAAACTAGAGGGAGAAGATGGAGGAGATACAATAAATCTCCAAAATCCAAACTTCTATAAATTAATTCAAATTGAGCTGCAGTTTAATGCACAATACAAACACTAACCCTACGTTTGTAGCAGCATGAAAGGAAATGACTCTTCTCACCAGCAGGTGGCAGCACTCAGGGTGAACCCAGAAGAATAAATTATCAGCTTATCCAATTCTTATCCAATTAAAACACCCACATAATGTGATTGGAAATCAATTTTCTCCTGCATGCATACGCCTTAATCAGACTTTAACTGGACGACAAGTGTGCAGATGCTCCACAACCGGTGCTCTAGTCTATGACCCCGGAACAAAAACATCCAAGAAAGTCGGTCACAGAAGAAAAAGAATGTAAACAGAGCTGGTAGAAGAACCACCTGAGGGACAGCGCCATCTATCTGCACTAGAAGTAGCGCGAACATTATGTACGAGATTAAAAAAAGTTGTACTATTATCCATCTGGTTGTTGTTTGTAAAGTCGGTCTCATTAGACTCCAGGAAGGGGGCTGTATTAACCCGCTGAAAAGACACATATCACCACCTAGTGTGGAGGAGGAGACACATGTTCCCGTCAGTTATTTGATTTTCTCTGTTGCATGTAAACTGGGACAAGGACCTCATTCAGAAAGTTGAATTTTGAGCTCCATTAAGATGTGCATGTAAACGCATGTGATGAACCGTTTCCCAATTCAACAAGCTGAACCGGCCCATCAGCTCGGTGTGTAGTTAAACCTTCTCGAATGTCTCCATCTGATCTTTGATAAAAATCTGAGTCAAGTACAGAAATATATATTATGGAACCAGGAGACATAATAACAGACACTTTCCTCCCATTTTCTGATAAAAATGATCCACAGAGAAAACAACGTGTAGTTTAATCCAGTCGGACATTGTGTGGTGAGTTTATTTTTTGGATCACTTTGCTAAATACGTTGATTATAATAAATGACATCCTCTCTCCAGATACAAGTATATTAACACAGTGAGCTCAGACCAGGTCAGTGTAGCTCAGATCTGCTGCAGACGATGTGAAACACTCGACCATCTTTCACACATGAAGCAGATCTAATGTGGCCTTTCACATCTAAAGGCCGTTATGTCTCAGAGACCAGCCAACTGTACGGATGCAAACATCTTCCACACTCACAGAAAGCACAGAAAGACAACGCTCACAGTCTTAATCCCTCCCGACACAAATACTCACTAAAAATACGAGGCCGGCGGTTTAAAGTCTGCAGCGACCGACAGAGAATCTAAAACACTGTAAAGCTTCTGAATCAGCCCGAAATCCTTCACATCAAAAACTATTTTCTGATGCTCCTTTAGAGAGCCGGCTCCTCTCAATGAGGCTCAGAGCCGCAGAGCTAAATCTGTATCCGAAATGCTTCGAGCGCACATAAATAATTGCCAGAATTAACCAGAGCTCCTGGAGCAGAACAGCACGGAGAAAGAAAAAGAACAAAAAAAACAAAAGAGACGACCACTGGGGGAGAACACCTTAAACGTACATGGAGCTGCAGTCATGTGACGGCCTTTGTGCTGTGGGAGGATGTTTGGTGAAGGACCTGCAGCTTTTTCTCCTCCTTGTCATGTCACATAAACTAGACAATAGGATTCTCAGAAAGTCAGTCGCCTAAAAACGCAACACAACAACAAAGAGCTGAAAACAATCCAACCAGGAGTTCCAAACAACAGCGCGCCTCCGTGTCACATCCATCTCAATCTCATCCTCCTCCGTAGATTTCACCGCGTCTCAAGACACAAACTGAAACCTATTATTGTCTCCACACAGCTGATTTTACGCTTCACATGCACTCATTTTCTCTCTGCAGCAATAAAACCTCCACACGCACTCACTGATGCAAGCGAAAAAAAGAAAAGAAATACAGCAGCGCGTTCCTCACCAGATCTGTTAATGTAAATCCCAGAGCGGGAAAACTGAAGGGAAGCGACGAAGAAGCTGCTCAGATGCAGGCGACGACTCCGACAGGAAACCTCCGGGAGCAAATCCAGTCTGCAGGAAAAAATAAAAACACAAAGAGGAATGAGACGACGGCAGAGAACAACAGAAATCGATTCAAAGAGCAAATCAAGTGGAAAGATTTCCACAAAAAGCCACAGAGGCGTGGAACTGCAGCTCCTCATTACTGCCGTTATTAAAGTTGGAATTCACGAGATCTTATGCTTTAACTTCTCTCGTCTCAGTCGCCACCGTGTTCCTGCGGCACGCCTCCACCTGTCAATCAAACGGCACGCGGGGGGAATACGAAGTGTTTCTGCAGCTCGTCCTAACATCACTTCTTCTGTCTGATGTTCCTCAACCCACAGAAACGACTGTGACGGTAATGATCCGTGAAGAACACGCGGAAATGACTGGACCGGGTTCTCATTAAGACCCAGGACAAACTGAACTGATGTAAACGTAAAGAGTTGAACTCAAACACGATGAAAAGACTAATGGTCAATTCAAATCCATCCTGAGCAATCTGAACTGATCTGGTGTCAGTCCACATGTGGAGCTGGTCTGGGACCATGTGACCTCATTCCTTAGGTTAATGTGAACCCACAATGAGTCCTGGTCCCATTAAAGACCAGCTACATTAACTCATTCATTCAACCACTGGTAGAAATGAACCTGAATAAGAGACGTCTGTTCATTAGTGACGAGACTTTTAACAGAATCTGGACCTGGAGCTGAGAAACAGACTAAAGAAGAGATTAAATGAGACAAGAATTAAGAAGAAGTCAGTAGAACAGCATCCTGACCTTGTTGGACTAGATTTGACCCTGGTGGGCCGCCATAGTATTAACATGGTATGGGAAACCCTGAGGTCCAGAACCAGTCCACACTAGCTGCATCTACACCGTCACAAGTTTTACACCAGCAATCAGTTTCCTCTGGTAAAGTTGGTCAGAGCTTCATCCTACAACAAGATAATGACCCAAAACTTTAGTCCAAGCTCTACCAGAACTACCTCAGGATGAAAACATGATGGGAAGCTTGAAAACATGGAGTGGACCGTTCAGTTGTTTATTTGGTCTATGATGTCATTCAGTTATGAAACTGTAAATATTTAAATAAAAAAATAAATTAAATAAAATTTATACTGGAGTGTTGACTGGTAGTGTGTGTGTGTGTATATATATATATATAACATATTTCATCCCTTAATTTACCTTTGAATACCTATAAACTAATAAACTACTGGTGTCTGAGGTTTTTTTTTGCATAAGTTAGGACTTTATTTATGCCCGTGGGGATGTTTAGTTGTTACAGCTCCAGGAGACAAGTGTACAACATACAAAAGTAGAATAAGGTAAGAAAAGAGAAAGGTTTAAAGTAACCACCTCTTACTTCCAGAACTGATTCAATAAATAATGAATAAACAAGTTATCACACACACACACACACACACACACACACACACACAAACAAACAGAGCTGTCCTTGGTTCTGAAACAGCGGTGGACAGAAGTCCATCAGAAACAGCAGCTGTTAAATATAATCTACTGAGCCACAGATGATGTCATGGTGTATTTGCACACATACAAATATACAAATATATAAATATATACAAAGTGCTGTTTTTGGAAACAATATGGACGTGCTTTTTAAAACCAGGTGTAAACGCAGGAACTCAAAGCTGGACACTGGTTCAAGTTCAACGAGATGCTAACGTGAGGCCTGAACGGGGCCTAACTCTTCTGGTTCAGAGGTGGTAGAGCTGAGGAGTAAATTACTGGTGGATCATACACAGAGAGAATAAAAGAAACTCTTGCTATAAGTGGATCAGGTTTCTGACCGATGATGAGGATGAGGATGAGGATGATGAGGATGATCCTGTGTCTGTAGGCGGAGCTCATTACTGTCCGACTTTTGGGTGGAAGGGCAGCGAGGCAGATGGGAGGAGAGGAGGAATAAAGGGGGGACATGAAGCTGACAAAGAGACGGTCTTGTCTTCATCTCGTCCTCCCTGGCGCTGCGTCCAGATGGCGGCTCCTCTCTGCAGCCGGACAGAACAGAGGGAGGCGACACGACGCCTGTCACAAACCCCCGAGAAATTCTGCCCCGGAGCCCGATCTGAGCCAGAGCCCGTGACAAACGCCGCCTCGCATGCCGACAGCCTAATCTGCATCCACACGAAGGAGGGGGGAGGTGGGGGAGGTGGGGGAGGAGGAGGGGGGTGAAATCATCCCGAGCTGCAGGAGGTCCCGGCATGATTTTACTGCAGCTGATAGCGATGGGAGAGCGGCTGCTGTTTGTGTGCTAACAGGCCTCTGATGGCTCCAGGAGCACAGCCACATTAGTTCATAGGGAGGAAGAACAGCAGCTTGATACGAGGAGGAGGGGGAGGAGGAGGAGGAGGAGGAGGAGGCGGAGGAGGAGGAGGAGGAGGAGGGGGAGGGGGAGGAGGAGGAGGAGGAGGGAGGAGGAGGGAGGAGGGGAGAGAAGAGGGAGGGGAGGAGGAGGAGGAGAGGGGAGGAAGAGGAGGGGAGGGGAGGAGAGGAGGGGGAGAAGAAAGAGGAGGAGGGGGAGGAGGAGGAGGAGGAGGAGGAGGAAGAGGAGGAGGAAGAGGAGGAAGAGGAGGAGGAGGAGGAGGAGGAGACAGCGTGAGGGGTTTAATTTCTTCGTTTTTTGAACTTGTCGTTGGCAGTGAAACTGAATCAGTGGATTTAGTTTGGAAGTTTGTCAGAATCTGATGATTCTTCTCTACACGTTCATTTAAAATGAATTTTAATGGGTTTTAAAACCCACGTAAAAAATACCTCAGAAAGTCATTACAGAGAGAGAAAAGAAAGAATCTGGAGGAAGAGAAAGAAAAAAGAAAAACATAATAATAGTATGAATAATACTACTAACAATTAATACACTTAGAAAACCTGTAATAGTCAGTAAATAAAGTTTTAGAAAACATTCAGTCTAATTCAGTAAACAAATAAATTAAATATATAACACAAGCCTACATAATACAACAAATAAACTCACAAAATGTGACAGGAAATAAAATTCAAGAGAAGAATTTGAACAAATTATTATATTAAATCAATTCAGTTTATTCATTTTCAAATAGTGAAATAAATAACATTAATAATTATATATTTTTTGTGTAATTCAGGAAACCAATAGATATAAAATTAAATATGAACCTATATTTTTTTTTTACCATTTTCAATTAGTTTGAAGAAGAACAAATAAACTAAACAGTCATTAATCAGAGACCGTGTGTCCAGGTAGTGACGTGGTTTGTATCTATGTGTATTATTAAAACGTCCTGGTGAATGACATTATATCACAGTATTAGTGGAGACACAGGTCGTACAGGTCACATAGAGTCTGGACCTGTTGTTTCATGAAGTCGCTCTAAAACAGTTCAGATCACAGATGACAGCAGCTGATGGGATTAATGTTCATTTGACCCAGTAAAACTGTGACGAGATCAAAAAAAAAAAAAAAAGATATTAAACCGACTTTAACCCAGAAAAACTATTTAGAAAAAATAATAACAGCGAGCAACAAATGAGAACAACAGCAGCAGATGCAGAGTGTTCGTGGTTAGTAGGAGATCAGATAATCAAAGGCTCCACATGTACGAGACGACAGCGATCAAAGCAGAAATACGCCTCAAACAGCCAGACTTTTCTCCTAATATCATCCATCACTGAGGTTATGTCGACACGACTCCTGATCTCAGCTTGATCTGATCTCGTTTCTTGAACTCAACCAACACAGAGAGACTTTTAACTGATTGTAATCAGCATCACGGAGACGAACGTGAGTCACGCTGGACTGGAGCCAGTTAGCAGCGATTATAGAGCTACAGAGGAGGAGGAGGACGTCTGGAAATCACTTTGATTCATCCAGAGAGGATACGTCACCAGCAATCAGACGACAAAATAACACAAAACGACACGAGTAGTTACATGCAGCGGGTCACACTCATCCACCTGGACAGAAGTTAGTC
The DNA here is from genome assembly GCF_022458985.1 of Mugil cephalus. Lineage (NCBI taxonomy): Eukaryota > Metazoa > Chordata > Actinopteri > Mugiliformes > Mugilidae > Mugil > Mugil cephalus. The sequence goes on from NC_061772.1 coordinate 29,556,063, forward strand.
TCACAACGGTCACAGGCGTCTGTCTCAAGATCCACAAGATCCACAAATACAATTTGTCTGAATAAATCGTGTTATTTTACGCCCACATCGGATCATTCAGCTTCTCCAAGGCCTCCTGTGTTTACGGATGCTGACATTCATGATATGGATAGATTGGAAATTTCAACGCTTCCGAAGTCGGATCTTCTACTATGAAAGTTGCAGAATCGTCACTGCCCCCGAGAAGAGTTTTTCCAAGATGGCCGCCCCGTGTATAAACAGTAATTACAAGCTCCTGTGATATTCTGTTTATTAGCTCTTCAGGTTAGTTTTTGTTGCTTTAAATCACTTGTACAGACAGAATTTTTCCACATATGTATATTGAAATGCTGTTTAAGTTTTTCATGTGTTATATGGGAACTACAAGCCCCATGTCGCGCTAACAACGGCTAAAAACAAGAGCCTGGTAAAACCAAGCAATTTCTGCCTTGTAGATTTCATCATTGTAAATAATTCCTAGTAAAAATATCAAGAAATTTTAAAAAACTTCACTCTGTGCTCAAGAAATGTAAATATTGAACCCACCAACTTATATTCAGACAAGGCCAGAGCTTTCATGGAGGCGGCCATCTTGTTTTCTGTAATGCCGGTGTGACGTCATTCCCAGTAGCCGACTTCCGCCCTCTGAGGTACATGGAACGTAACAATAGTGTCACCAGGAAAATGGGAAGTCTGGGCTTTGGGAAGAGTAATAGGATCATTAGGGAAGTCTGGCCACGATCAAACCATGTTAAATAAGACTGGATTGGCCCATTCTAATGTAGTCAATAAAACTATGCCCCCGTGGCATCAAAACATCTTCTTATTCTTCTGCAAAACGTTACCAAACATGTCGTAGTTCAATGGGGATGTTCGTTGAGGTGGTAGTAATTGATCCTCATTCAAAGCTACCAACTAGATTCAACAGCTCCAATAAAATCACTAAACAGAATCCATGGAGTCCACTCAGGTCAAAGGCTGCACCAACAAACACCAAACGTTTAAAAGAAGAGAAACGTTTCCTCTCGTTTATTTGACTCCATTCAGTTGCACAGTGCACACTACCATAAGATCGGGACTCGAATCAGCCAGTAGTCGATATTTAAAGATCGGGATTAGATTGGAGGCAAATAATCTTGATCGGGACATCCCTAAGTATCAGTCCTGCGGAGAAAATAAATCTTTACAGACATAATAACTTAAAGACAGAGCCTGTGGATTGTAGTTAGTTGCTAGTTAAGCTAGCGCTAATAGTTCCTGATGTAAGGGAATGGAGTCAACAACATCACGATGCTTATGACAAAGTGAATTATTTATAAATAAAGTTGGTTTTGAGGCGCTTTTAATTCACACAAACTACTTTGAGCTGTTGTGCACCAGCTGCTTTTAGCCTGAACGTCAATATATCGACTTAGTGGATGTGAACATGGTCTTCAGTCTTCTACTCGGCTTTTTCCAGACAAACCTTCTTATGAGAGCAGAACACCCTCCAGACAGAAGACATGAAGGACCCAGGCTGAGCTAGATGTCTCAGTTTGAGAGACTGCAGTAAATATTTCACTGTCGTTTATTCATGTGTATCACATTCTGCCTCCTCTTCCCCCTAAAAGTCAAAAACAACGCGCCCGTGGAGTTGGACTGTGCCTCCTGCATCCAGTGCAGTGTTTGCAGAAAAATCAAAAAAATAACTGACGTAAGTAAGTGGAAATAAAAATGAAAAAGTTTCTGTTGCAGAAATCAACAAAATGACATTTTGAGTCGCTTGAAGAATCTCCTCAAAGCCAGCAGCCTGCCTTCAGCCGAGTGATGAACACTTTACCCACGTCTTCTCTCGGCTGCCTCTCAGAGATACGCTTCCGTTTTATCAAACTGCTGCGAAAGCCACACCAGCTCAACCTGCTGCGTCTTCTCCACGCTTCCAGTTGTCAAAGAGGCCCAGAAAATTGATGTCTAATGCTAAATTCAGAAAAAAAAGGGGGGGAATGGAAATGCAAAAGAACTTTTGAAACCAAGAAAGAGGAGAATCACAGGGAAACGAGTGAGGATGGAAGACAGAAAGCAGAGCTGGTCAAGGACTATCTGACCTTCACGTCTCCAAACCTGACCTGACTCTTCAGAATCCAAAGCCCAGAAGAGGAAGAAGAGACGAATGTATTGATCAGCTACGTGTGAGACCGAAAGTTTTAAGCAAAGGCAAAGCTTCAAGTATCTGTACTGAACATACAAACACATGGCAAACGGTATCTATAGTAATACGAGAACATTAAAGCTCCTTTAGAAGATCTTAATCAGTGAGAAAGAAGCTGTTTTCTTTGTGAACCTACAGGAAAACTATGGCTATTACTCGCGGACTCTAACAGGAGATCAGTTACAGAGAAAAGAAATCATCCAGCATTAAAACCACAGCAGACAATCACCACAACTACTCAAATATGATGCCAGGTGGAGACAGGTGGAGACAGGTGGAGCAGCCCAAACACCTGGCTGACTGATGGACATTCAGTCTTGGAACGAATAAATGTTTTCTGGCTTTGGTTCAAAAATGAAATAAGAAAAACCAACAAAATGATATCAACCTAGCTCAGCTGACCCTGACTCTAATATTTCGCTGGATCTCCTTTAGCTTTGATTCCAGCAGGATAAGAAACTTCTTCAGTGTCGCCACATTTATTTCATCCAGTGTTTTTAGTTCAGATCTTGTATTGATGATGTTAGAGTCTGACCACTGATCAAATCCTTCTCCAGCTCATCTCAAACATTCTTCATGGGGTTCAGGTCTCCATTGCACCAGAGTCGGATCTTTCTGCTCCCTGGCAGATTGAAGCCTTTTTTCCCAGTTGTCCTCACTGATTAGTGGTTTTCTTGAGGCTCCACAGCTTTTCAGTCCCAGTCCTTTGAGTTCCCTTCACACTGTCTGTGTGGGAATGCTCTTCCTTTCCTTTCTACTGCTGCTTTTCATCCATCTGATTTCACCTAACGTTTCACCATCAGTCAGGATTTATTTCTTCTTGGAAGACGATGGTTCCCCTCCATCCTTCCAGTTTTTAATAATGCAGTGTTGGACAGTTCTTAACCCAGTTTTAGTAGTTTCTAGATGTTTCCTCTGCTTGATGCAGACGATGATTTGACCCTTCTCCAACAGACTAACATCCTCTGAAATGAGAAGCTCCTCATTGCATCAGTTGGTCTTAAATAACTTGTTGAATACCAGCTGAAAGATAATCGCCATGAATTAATTATCCAACAGGAGTCTTGTACCTATTTGTTTAGTTAAAACCAGGTGCAGACTCTTTGTATAACCACACTGACACAAACAGAACGTCCTCTACACCAGCAAACATACATGTCACAGCTCTGCTCCACCTCTCCAGAGTCATATTCAGAATTTCAAATGTGTCTCCAGAGCAACACCTCTCTGTTCTGTGCTCCTTTTTGTTTTTAATACATCTGTGCTCCCTTTTAATCCAGAGTTCAAATGGCGCCTCTCTCTTTCACACGCCAGGCTAAAGCTAAAGCAGCAAAATGCTGCAGGGCTTCTCTAATATTCTCGGTGTGAGAGCACCTACAATCACTCAGGTTAGACGCTGGAGTGAATTTGGGTTTTCAAATCCTTGAATTCTGAGTCGAGGATGCTGGATGGAAAACTCTGAGAGGGAGGAGGAGCTGAGATAAGAAAGATTTCCAGATGAGTTTGGGGACTTTGGGAGGGATTCAGGCTTTGGGTGAATGAGGAGGGGCGGTTAAAAGATTCGACTCCTTCTCCTTCTTCTTGGCACAGAGCTGTGGAAGGTGGGGAGGGCAGCAGCTCTCCATGGCTCCTCTTGTTCTTTGAAAATATTCTAAAATTAAAAAATATATATTTATCCTGATTTCCACCACAGTAAATAGCTCTCTGAGAACAGAGCAGAGGCGGTGAGGAACAGGACAAGACAAACCACTGCTGAATGTGGAGTAAATAACTCAGAGCATTTCCACGTAAAAACAGTATCATTTACCTGGAATACTTTAGTGCAGAATAAATACCAGGAAGCAACCGGCAGCTACGATGTGGTCAACAAACACTCCGATATTCACTCTGCATGCACGATTAACCCGATCGACTGCTCTCTCCGCTGCTGCTGTAGCTGCCGGAGAAAGTCGGAGCGAGCGCTGGAGAATAATGAGGTTATCACTGCATCGCTCCACGCGCCATTACTCCCCCCCAGACCCCCACACATACCAGGAAAAACAGAGGCATCGCTCGGTTTTTAAGTTGGAATGGCGCCGCCTGCATGAGTGAAGCCCGAGGCCCCGAGGTGATCACCACATCCAGAACAGCTTCGGTTATAAAAGCTCCAAACTGTTAGGAGGCGTCAGGGCTCTTCTTTCTCCAATCAATAACTGAAACTCAAAGGTCAAAACATTCTTCCGTCCAAAGCCGAACGTCCTCACTCGTCCTCATTTAAAAGTCCTCTCAGCAGTTGTTCCGTATATTCATCTATTTAACTGAAACAGCTACTTTACAACATGCAAACTCATTAATTAACCAGAATGAATGATTTAATCTGGTTTAAAGTCATTCATTATCTTGAGCCTGTAAGGCTGTTAGTCCATCACAGAAAGACAAACCACGTTTACGCTTACATAAACTCCCAAGGCCCATTCTGAATCGCCCTTTAACTCAACAAGTTTGTCTTTGGACGGTGGAAGTTGGCATCTGGAGGAGCTCTATGCAGACACAGGGAGAACATGAAAACTCTGCACAGATCCACATGGACAGTTTCAAACCTCAAGATTGTCTTAAAGCGTCAAACCCACACCTGAGAGACCTGAAAGCAGGTCTACTGGCCTGAATACTGCAGCTAAGACTAATAGAATAAGACTTTGGTTCCATTTTGTTTTGTCTTTGAACTGAAACCGTGACCAGGATAACTGGCGTCTGGCCCCAGGAACATTCAGATGCTGCAAAAGGTGAAATTCTTGGACTGACTCAAGACGGACAAAAGCAAAAGCTCATCAATGAAGAACGAAGGTCAGAGGTTCTAAAATGACCAAACACCGTCTCAGTTCTGACCATAAACGATGGCATCTGGAAATCAATCATGGACGATAATCCCAGGACCTGCCTGGCGTCTTCCACAAAACCAAAGTCTTTGGCCACGTTTACAAGAAAACGATCTCTGGGTGGGTTTGAATCCAGGTTTCCTTTTTTCATTTGTGTGGACGCCTGAACACAAACACGATGATGTCACTGCTCCTCATTCCTCGCCTCTCCAGCCCCTGACGGTGGACTACAGGCTTGTGACGGGGCAGTGTCAGATACTGACCCTTGTTGGGTGGCTAGGTCCTATATATATGGTTGTTTTACCACTACTATGAGATGAAAAGGATTACTAGACTCTAATCTGGGCTGTATGTTTGCATCTTCTTCATTTCTTGGATGAGTTCTGTAGACGAAACAGTGCCATAGGCCTGGGATATGTACTACAGTCTTTCTACTGCTAGGTTTTCAGTGCATCAACATTTATAAAGAAATTCTCCAAACGACACCAAGGAAAACTGGAGGAAAAAAATATTGTTTTGGTACGTGTGGATGTTCCTGCAACTGAAATTTAACACAACACAGGAAACCTCACCAGGCCCGGACACAGAAGGATTAACGGATAGCTCCCTCTCAGCTGTGAGGGTGGTGGTGCCTGAGCAATTTGTTTTAAAGTCGACCTGGGACGTCCTGATTTGTATCGGGGCTGATGCAGGCCATGATCGGATCAATATCAGCAGGGCTTCAGCCCAGCCTGGTCTTATATATGTATAACTTTAAACCAAAAATATAAATGTAACCAAACCATATCAGCTGAGTAAAATGAAGTGATCAGTTAGTAAATTATGCAATGTGGATGTCTGCTGAGGTGGTGGTAGGATATGATCATTCAAATAGAACCAACGAGATTCAACAGCTCCAATTAAATGACTAAACAGAATCTATGGAGTCACTCAGGTCAAAGGCTGCAAACAAACAACAACAACAACAACAAACACTGAATGCTGCAACGCTTACAAGGAGAGAAAAGTTTCCTGGAGACTAATCTTCCAGAGAGGGTCGGGGAGTTTATGGCAGCGTGGGAGGACCAGAACATTTCTGGAGCAGAGAACACAAGGTACAAGCTCATCTCTAGACTACATGATTTACTGGAGTCCACTCTACGAGAGAAGACAAGGAAAGACTTCAGGAATCTACTGAAGAACAGATCAGGACTAGATATTCAAAGATCAGTATCAGATCAGAGGGTAAAACATCTTAAATGTGAACACATCTACCTTCAGGTTGAAGAGTCTTAACAAACAATAAGATCACGTCTCATCCATTTTCATCACGTCGGAACGGAGAAACCACTTCCTGTTCTCCATCCCTCCATCATTCATCTCATCTGCTTCTCCTCGACTGAGGAGGAACGAGTCTTTCTTTAGCCGCAGTGTGAGTTCAGAGCACATAGTGATAGAATTCAGACTCAGAAAACAAAAGGACATTCATGTTCATCCCTTAAAATAAATGAAACAGATCTGCAGAGGTGCAACATTTCTGTAAATGTCTTGTTTTTCCTCCAGGTGTGGAGGCGTTTTTGGTTAATTTTGTTGTCTGATAACTCGGTGTCTTTGTTCTCACAGGTGTGGTGGCATCTTCAGTTCATTTATTCCCTGGGAGATTCCTGTGGTTTGTTTCCCCCCAGAGCGGCGGCGCTTTGAGCTTGTTTGTGGTCATTGGTTCTGGTCTGGTTTACGGCCAGCGCTTTTAGTTAAGGTTTTCACTGAATAATTATTTCACACATAGCAAGAGTGGAGAACACAAGGTACGAGCTCCTCTCTCCAGGACGAAACAAGGAAACAATCAATACTGAATATTAGAAGACAATGAATGAATATTCTTACCTTTTGGGTTAAGAAATATTATTTTCTTTTACTGTTAAAACTTAAAATAACACTTCACAGAGAGCTGATGGAGTCTGCAGCAGTAATCCTTTTAAATTCCTACGTCTGTGGAAACTGGCACTTCCTCCGAAAACAAATAACCCAGCGACGCTGTAAAAGTGCAGAGGTGACCTGACCTGTTTACTGCAACAAGCGTCGTCCGTCTGTCACACAGCGGCGTGAACACTCACGCGTCGGCGTGGAGGTGAAACCTGACACGTGGCCTGAATGTGTGCACAGACTGAGCACACAAACCTCACGTTAACAACCTGCTCTGACATTTACACTCAGATTAACCTCCACAAAACGGCACGAAGCTCACACACACACACACAAGAGCTGACATCCCACAGGGCAGAGTCCAAACTGACAGCTGTATGTACACAAAGAGAACACACACAACACAATGTTCTGACAGACGCACTAGAGCTGAGGCAATCAGGGGCCAGCTGCCCAAAGAAATGATTTCTAATCATGGAAGTCGTCTTTTTCCTGCTGGTTGTTTGCAGCTTGTATTAATGCGAGTGTTGCATTTACATGGACACTAGAATTTCACTAATAATCTGAAGGCCTGTTTGGAGACTGTTTCTTTGACTCTATCTATTCAGTCTTGACAGTAAATATTGCAAAAAATCTTTGATGTTCCAGATTTAATGTTCCACAGCAGCAGAACCACAATGTCATTTAAGGTCTACATCGATGTTTTGGTATAAACGTTTTATTTATTAATCGTCCATGGAAACGGTTCAGTTGGAAACCGCTGACACGTCGTTTTGTAACCTGGTCTTTAATGTCTATAACTTGTCTAGGACAAAAAAAAAATCTGCTGACAGTAACAGAGAAATCATTAAAACTTTGTAGCTACACACCGATCAGCCACAACATTATGACCACTGACAGAAGAAGTAAATAAAATTTAAACCATCCTGTGACAATTCAGTGTTCTGCTGGGAAACTGTTGGATCTGATATTCACTCATCATTCATGTGGATGTTATTTAGACACGTAGCCCCCACCTAGACCAGACCAGACCCCCCCGATCCCCCACCCCATAGCAATGACACTGCTTGATGCCAGCAGACACATAAAACTGCTTTCGGAACCCAAAAAAACATGAAGAACAGAACAAGGCGTTGACCTGGCCTCCAAATTCACTAGATCCCAAACTGATCAAGTATCTGTGGGATGATCCACAGAGGCCCCTCCACCCCACCCCACTGACACCACCTCAGAAGGCCCACCTGAGTCATCACAAGGGAGGCCTACCCAGTCATAATGTTATGCCTGATCAGTGGAAGCTCGGCTAAATTACTATGGAATGAAGTTTAACGTCTGCTGCAGCTACATAAAGGCTACCGAAGGAAAACCCTCATGTTTCATCTAATTATGTTTGTAAACCCTGAAACACGTTCTTCATCACTGATAAGGTTTGAAGTGAGTGACAGGAAACGCGGCGTAATGTGATGCAGCCGCTGATACACAAACACGCTGACATCAGAGCTGCTCGTGGCGGATCGTCTGGCTCTGCTTTTTTTATTCTGGAGGCAGAAAACACACTGTTCTCAGACGGTTCTGATTCTGAAAATTGATCCAATTCCAATCAGGCCAAGTATCTGAGGCCACCATCCGCTGTCGGGTTCAGCTGCTGCTGCATTTAAACTCTCTGTGCTCTGTGAGCACTGGAGTCTGCAGTCGTCATGACAACAGCATCTCTTGTTGATGTGTATTTTGCTCTTGGTTCCAGTAAGTGGACAACATTTAAGGACGTCTGCATTGTGTGAATTAGTGGCTTATTTAAGATCTTTATGGACAACTCACTGGAAACACCCGTAATACACCACGTGATTAAACAGCTTTCAGACTGACACCACAACATCAGTATTGGTTTCATAAAATGGAAAGGATGATAACACTATGGGATGTATGATCCATTTCCTCCTTTAAAGACGGCGTTTATTATTTCACCAGCGTTCAAGAAGCAGCAGTTAAAGACTGATCGCTGGATCATTTCTGTTCTTTCCAGCATTAAGAGGCTCTCAGTGGAAATTCAAACGTAAATGTTTCCATTGACCCTAAATAAAATGATCTGATATGTTTACATCAAAAGATCCATCACTGTTCATAGATTCACAGATCACATCCCACAGATAGTTCAGGATCTAGTGAAGTTGGAGGCCTTGTGTCATTGCTATGGGGTGAGGCTGGGGGTGGGGGTCTGGTCTGGTCTGGTCTAGGTGGGTACTACATGTCTAAGTAACATCCACACCAGGTGAAGTCCAGATCCAAAAGTTTAGCTGCAGAACATTAAACTGTTACAAGATGGTCAACATCATGTCAGTGGTCATAAATGCTTTTTAACCTCTTGAGACCCGGCGTTCTCATATGGGGACATTAAGTTTTAGGCTTATTCTCGTTTCTTTAGACCTGTTATCCTCATAACTAACTAGCAGGTACTCATTTGAGGACATTGGGATTTCATTGTTTGCAATTCTGTCTTTGCACAGTCGTGTTCTACATTAAAATAAACAGTTTTATATTTTATTACACATTTGTGACTTCACTGTAACATATAGTGAAATAATCCCCGTGTCCACATATGAGGATAAATATTTTTTATACTACCAGTCCCAAATACTTTAGAGAAATTAAAAAATGCATCTCAAATAAAAGCTCAGGAGGCTAAAATAAGAGTTGGCTGCACAGGATTAGTTAATAGTGCTATGACAGCGCTAAGCTCTATATAATCAGAAATGAGTGACCTATAAAGCCTATAAAGCTGTTCTCCATGTTTTTCTGTGCCAGATTCAGGCCTCAAATGAAAGCAGTGTTTGCACATCTACAGCCCAGAGGCCACTCGAGGAAATGAGGCCGACTGACTCTGTAGCATCGTCAAAATCTCTTCATAAAATTCTTAAAGATGAGGTGCAGAGCGTTGTAATGTGACATTTTATTGATGTGATGTTTTTCTTTTGTTTCATTCTACTACAATTTTACTTTCCGTTATGTCTGTCTAGTCTGAATCCAATGTCTCTTATAAGTCAGTGTCACTTTACCAGCTTGTTGAAGCAGCAGTGTGACATATTCCATTAATCCTATAGACTCAGATAACGTCCCTAAAGAGAAGCACTCCACAAACTTCTCCTCCAGAAGTCCACACCCAGTTCTCTCGGTTCAGCGTTTCGGCTAAATGGACGCCAAATTATTTATGAACAAGATTAACAGCTCATGTTTCCGCTTTTCCGCAAGTAAGTCGCGACCATTACTACTATCTCTTCATCTCCACTCCATATCCTGCCGTTATCCACATTTCCTCTTGAAGGCAGAGCTTTAACCGAGTCGAGCGGCGGTCCGTCCCGACGCCCCGTCTCATCTCGTCTCATCGGGTTCATTAGCTGCACATCGCTTCCTTCTGATGGCACGCACCGAGTGATGAGAGAGAACAGTCACCGAGCGCTCTCTGGCTGTAGACAGGCCTTCATCGTGGCAAAGAGCAGACGCAGAAAGATGTGTTCACGCACTGAAAACCTGACTTACATCCCACTCAGAGCTACAAAGACTTTATTCCAGGTTCAGCTGTACATAGAAGACGGGGTGGGAGGAAAGCTCGCTGGTTTCATATGTAGAGATGAGTTCAGATACCACACTGATTTGGGTGCTTCATTTGGTGCCATTAGCTTAGCCTAGTTAGCTCAATTGCTGTGTCATGTCAGTTTTTCACCTGCATGGATGGAAGTGAACCTTCAAAATGTTTAAGGCCAAACATTTGTTGAAAGTTTGTCTGGACTTCAGCTCTGAAGATGCAGACTGGTCAACCTGCAACACCTGGAATTAGATTCAACATCTGACCACACAGCTTTTTATCAAAAGACCAGAGATGTAGCGTCTTTGAAGCGGAGTTAGCTGCATCCCAGAGAGGAGAGCCCCAGTCTGGAGTTTAAAGTTTTTCTTTTAGGTTGTGAATTATTTTATTTTGACTCACAAAACGTCTGAAAAATAAAAAGACTTTGGACAAAGTTTGTATGTTTTCATTCTTTCTAAAAAGCACTGGCTTGGTGCTGATATTGGGTAAAACCTGAACCACATCTGCCCCTGTTCATAACTGGGCACATAACTGGCAGAAAGTTAAGGATTCAAAGTCGTTCCCTGGTTTCCAGCTTCCATGATGTTAATGACGCGTTATTTGTCATTTTCCTTTCCAACGTTTCAGGAGCTAATTACACTCACATGATCATGAGTTTACTAGTGCTCCACTTATAATCAGAATGAAACAACCAGACGGTCCAGAGGAAGACATCGTGGTCATCTTCTTCTACTCGTCTACTTAGAGAAATAAAGTGGGAAGGAAAAAGGTCTTCTTCTTCTTATTCTTCCTTTTTCTTCTCGCCAACTCTTCCTCTTCTCCTCTTCCTTCTTCTGTTAAAAATTAGGCTCTAGAGAAGATTTGTTCCGTTTGTGATCCAGCCTCAGCTGTCGAGTAAATATATCTTCGTGCTTTAAAAATAATTGAGTGTAAAGTCCAGATCACACTGTGGAGTCTGTTCCCACAGTCCTTCAGCCAAGTGAAGAATCCGCTGTGACGTGACCAACCCCCTTTTAATGGAGGGCGATATGACGCCACAGACGCTCGTATAACATCATAAATGTCAAAGGATCAGTAGCGTTAATATATCAGAGCACATCTGAGAGCAATTCAACAAACACAACGGGTTCATGAATATGAGATTTATATGTTGTTTGCGCGTCAGTGTAGCAACTCGTCCATCATCTGCACGCCAAGTTCTCACTGCTCAAATGCCAACACGCACACAAACTGCAATAAACAGGAAGAAGAAGCTCGTATCTCTGAGGAAAGATTCCCATTTGCATGAATGTGTGTGACCTGGTTTCTCTGAGGAACGTCAGGCAGCTTTTAGGCCAAGACGATCCTCTTTCCACATTAAGCCCCGGCTCGTTGTTTGCATGCAAACATTCTTAGTTTTCCCTCCACCTCGTGGAGAGAGGAACACCCACAGCGATCTGCTGCCACAACCTTCCTGAAACATTTAACAGTCTCTCTCTTCCCCCTCAGTCCCTTCTGTCACGTCTTCATCCTGACTCAGCATCGGATTCTCTGCATCCGTCGAGGAGCAAGCGTTTGCTGCTGCTGCTGCTGCTGCTGCTGCTCTTTGCGCTGCCGTTCATCACAAACACACCCCGCGGCTTCAGGAGGAACGGCGTTAAAATAATGAATACGTGTGAGAGCTACAAAAGACAACAGGCGTGTAGGTGAGACGGCGTTCATGCCTTAATCTCAGCTATTGATCCGTCTCCTTATTTGAGCTCATTTGTCTCCTTAAAGGCCGAATCAATGCCCACGTTCAAACTTCATCTTCGCAAGCACCAAGGTGCCCCCGAGAAACTGATGCGATGCAGAGCTGCTCCAGTTAAGATTCACAGCAGAACAAGCTGTCGTTACAAAGGGCGACTCACGATTATAGCGACAAAGCAGCAACTTTTTGCTACCTGGGACGTCTGACAACTTGAAACTGGATATTGAAAACTAAATGTTCTCTCAGTCCTTTGTCATCAGTCAGTGCGTTTACATGCAGAGCTTAATGGAGCTATGCTCAAAATCTGACTTTCTCACTACAGTCCTTGTCCCAGTTTACATGTAGCACAAGAAAATCGAATAACTGTTCTCTTCCTCTACACTAGGTGGCGATACGTGTCTTTCAGCAGGTTAATACCACGTTAATACGGCCCGAATTACGGGTTGACCTATTACGCGACATAACAAACAAGAGTAGTTGTCTTGGCATTTCAAACAACAACCAGATGGATAATAGTACATTTTTTAATCTCGTACATCATGTTCGCGCTACTTCTGGTGCAGGTAAGATCCGCGCTGTCCCTCAGATGGTTCTTCTAGCGACTTAAGTACATGCACTTAAGTTCTCCTGTTATAGTCCGATTAAGGCAATAATTAGTTTTTTTGTTTCCATCCTGCTGCATCACAAACGACACTGAAAACACTGATACAAAACAGTAACGGCTTGAACAAAACTCTGAAGTAGATTCTTGCAGAGCAGCAGCTCAAATTCCTGCTGAATGCAACTAAATAAATGTTAGAGCTCTGAAGCGTGAGGCACCGAACTTTCAGAAAGCGATCAGGGAATTCACAAAGACTTTTTGCAGAGGAATCCAAGATGAGCAACATTAGCTGCTAATCACTTCAACTGTTTCAGTGATATCAAGGCTTAGAGTTGTGCAGAATTTAGGGCGTGGCTGCTTTGAGTGACAGGTGAGCTCCACTCACGCGTGATCATTTTTAAATTAGAAAAATTAAGATAAAGCCACAATGAGAATGACGTTTGTTTCTTCTATGTTTCTCATTTTTTGAACCGACACAAGTTTTACACACGATTCCTTTTATGTGTTTTACCATTAACAACCAATGAGCTGCACATACGGATCCTTGATGAGCACGTTTCTAAAGTCTTCAGAATGATTTCCGCCCTCCGTCCCAGACAGCAGCAATAATTTCATTTTCCTAAATTACATTTTCATAACGGGGTCACGTTGTGGCGAGTTCAGACGATGCTGAAAATCTCTGCTTGGTGGCGTTTTTTATCACAGCCGGACGTCTCACATCTGATAATTGGATTCAGACCAGCTTTTTAGTTTGCTAATCTAATCCAGAGGACAGATGCAGCTGACAAAGATGAGGTGAAGACATTTCTGCTCATTGGGATTCAGATCACACGTCTAAAGGAAGCTGGAAACTGGTGGAACACTTGCAGGACAACCATGGAAAAAAAGGTTCATTTTAAACAAGTTCCTAAAGAGAAAACCTTTTCAAAAGTCAGATCTGAGCTTCGCCCGACGACTTCTGAGAAACAGAAACATCTACAGACACACGAGAGAAGCTGTGATGGGTTCTTTATGCAGACTTTTTAAAAGGGATTGAGCTGAAAGGCTTTTTGTCTGTGAGGACGAAACAATACGACAAAGAAAAAGAAGTAGAAGGACGATAAGGAAGAAGGAGAAATGAGAATGAGGAGGAATTGTAGCAAGAAGAGGAGGAGGAGGAGGAGGAAGAGCTGGATGAGGAAGGAGGAGGAGGAGGAGCTCTCAATCAAAAGGACAGTAAAGACAAGCTGGGAGCAAAGTTCAGCTCCAGGATGAGACTGACGACATGGACACAGACAGGGAGGATGACGAGTCGTCTCCAGGGATTCAGCCTCGACTCTTTAGACCCTCGACTGGTTTACAAATGTCACAGAGTTAAAGACCCAGCGAGGAGGAGACCACTGAAGATCTAAGTCAAGAAAGTCAAATAATTCCACTTAAACAGCTGAAGACGTTGGTTCCAGTCGCCTGCGGGACTCAGACTGGTTTTACATCCTGATGCCAAGATTAAAAAGGTTGAAAACATTAACTTCTTCTGACGTCCAAGAACTAAAAGCTTCCTTCAGTAGTTTATCTGGTTTCCACCTCATCTACAGCTCAGAGAAGAGGCCATTTCTGTGACATTTCCCAGTCTGGGATGAATAAAACATCTGTCTGTCTATCTATTTCACTACACCACTGTGCATATCTGCTGTATCATATCTGATACACAACTTTTCAACATGATTTTACTAGAATACTCAGAGAAAGTTAACAGCCATATTGAAATATCAATGACAACGTAAAAGATGGTCTTCGTGTAAACTCTTCCAGATTAGCAAAAGATTTCAGAAAGTGAATGGAAGCCGACATTAAATGGCTGCTTCCATTCGCTTTCATTCACTTTATAATTTTTTTCTCTGTGCACTAAATATGATGGAGTTGGTTCCTCTGTTGGAAACCAACGTAGAAGAACTGAGCTGTTCTAGGACTCTGAAATTTGTCCATTTTCCACCATGAACAGAAGCTCATCTAAAGTCCTTTTTGCATAAACAGTCAACGAGCACCTGTGTCAATACAGCATTTACTCAGTGAACTCATTTTCTGCAAAGAAAACTCAAAGAGGAGTCACCACTCAGTCACTTCATGAGCAAACAGAAGAACAACTCACCACGTTTCCCATCAAACCCAAAAACAAAAGTCCTCAGTGGACAGAACGAACAACTATCAGGTGAACGAGGACATTATGCAGCCTGACATAGTGATTCAGAGCTCATTAACACGTCCATTAACACGACCGTGGAGCCGTCACACACAACCAGGCGCCACCTTCTCGTCTTTGTCTCCGTCTTTAATCCACACAATAGCTGTGCCTTGTGTTGTATTTGCAGTCGGCTCTGTGTGAGTAGCTGTTTATGAGCTGCATGGAGCTTTAAAATCATCTGGATGCTTCCTGAAAGTCTTCACAAATAACCTCTTCCATACCTCAGAGGATCAATGTGTGTCTCTGTGCTCAAGATCAAACATCTGCATGAAGCAAAGACACCAAAAACCCCGTCATTACTCCAACTAAATCAGCCCTCTAATCAAGTCAGAACACGTCTGAACCACGTTCTCTTCCCACAGCTTGAAGATTTACAAGAATATAACTCACAAAAAATATATCCCCTCACCCTGACTTCTTAATGTGATTCAGACTTAGCTCTGATACCTGGCTGAAGCCTCTCGCTGAAGCCTCTCGCTCCACCGCCGCCTGTCTCCGAGCGGAATCCGTCACAACACAAATGAGATGAGTAGAAATCAGGCTCTATGACAGAAGCGTAGTTCAGGCTTAACGTCTTACCGCGAGGAGCGAAGCCTCGGGAGGGAAGCCTCATCCCGTCTGTTACAGTCTGAAGCAGCTCGTCTCTCTGAGAACCAGGAATCCTTCTGAGAGTTACCGCGTCTCCTCACGGCAGCTCGGACAAAAGACACCTTCCCAGGGCCAGAACACCTCCGTCACCCCACCCCCTTTATTCATGACGCCCTGCAGGAGTCCCTGCAGGAGTCCCTGCACTCGCCCCGACCGTGGGGCCAACACCCCCCACTCAGGACGTCAGCCTTCAGGGCCCGATCAGACCCTCAGAGTCTGACCTGGACTCAGGACAGAACCATTTTTAAGATATAAACATTTATAGGATCTTGGAAGCAAGAGCAAATTAGTATAAAACAGATCATAGTTTAATTTGTTTACTTTGCATCAAATGAATGAATGATGATTATTATATAAAGAGAAACTTATCAGGCATCAGTTAAAGTGAATAATGCAAACTGTGATTCGATTTTTTTAACTTTTGCACTGAAGTTGTGACTCAACTCGACAAATCTTCTCCACCCTAAAACTCATGTCAATAAAAGCGAAGTCTGATCAAAGCGGTAAATACATCCCAACACACACAGAACTCAGGCTGGTATTTAAAGCATGTGAATAGAAACTTTTAGCCTGTAGCGTATTTAATCCACCATTAACCAAAGGTGGATCACAGATGGAACAAAGCTACTCCAGATCCAGTCTTTGGCTGCAGACCCGGACTGACTGAGAAATCCTTTTAAGGTGTAAAGACTGTGAGTGAAAGCAGAAATATTCAGCCGAGAAAGAAACACAAAACACAGCGAATGAAAAACGAGTCCTGGCTTGTGTTTTATTTCAGAGGACGGATAAAAGGTGAGAAGAATAAAACTGTCTTAATCAAATCCAGCGTGACTCCAGTCACAAAGGTTCGTCACCGCTCGAAAACTCATTTATCAAAAAAACAGTTTTCTGTAACTGGAGACGAGACGTCGACAAGTTAAAACTAATATCTGATGATAAAAACTGTAATATTATCTGAATATGGAACATTTAAAGTACAGGACTTGTTTTTATCGGCTGACTCTCTTTCAAAATGTCCCCGTCACTGGAATGAATAAGAAGCATGAGGCGATTATTTGTATTATTTATTCAGCCTCCATCAGGTCGGTCAGTGAACTATGAAGTTAAAGAAGAACTTCACAAACTACATGACGTTATTTCCTTCTGACTTTTTACTGACAAATATTTGGACAGCAGAGTGGATAACGGATGAGCATTTAAATTTAAATAAACAAATAAATAATAAAAAATAAAATAAAAATATACAAATAATTAAAATAATTAAAATTTGAATTTATTTTAATTTTTAATTTAAATAAAACTGTCCTTCCTGTGTATAAAAGGTAAAATTATAAATAAATAATAAAATAAAATAATAAAAATATAAATAATATAATAAAAACTGTTGGAAGATTGTGTAAAATCTGAAAATAGATCTGATGCCCTGTTGACAAGTTATCCCAGGAAGATGTGTTCAGCCGTCACTGTGCTTTAGAATAACTGTGTTTATCGCACTCTAACTTGAAGTATCTGAAAATAAACGTCAGAGATGACGTGTGAAAGTAATGTTGTTAGTTGCATTTTGAATAAATACAATAATAAAATGCAGAAAGTCTTGTCATCAACTAATACGAGACTAAAACTGCACCAGACTCAGACTCAGACTAAGACTCAGAGGACGGAGGATGGAGGATGGAGGCGGAGGCGGAGGCCGGGAACTCATGTCCCGATAAACACCTGCTGTTTTTTTACGTGACGCCTCATTACCAGGAATCCAGAATAATGTGCATCAGCTTCTCAGAACAGAGAAAAGGCTCCGTCCATTTAACCATTAACTCCCAGCTCCTCCTCTCACACCTCAAACCACATCTCAGAGCAGATCTTTGCCCCGAACGTCACCGAACGTCTGACTGTAGAAGCTTCCAGGAACATTTACATACAATCATCAACATTTCCTCAAACAGATTAAAAAACTGAACCGGGACACGTCACCAGCAGAGTCGCAGTGAATGTAAAGTCAGAGTCAGACAGACAGCGAAAGGTTTCATTTCCCCGGATCTACACTCACTTTCATACAGCACAGAGGGAGGAACAGAGGGAGGGAAGCAGCGGGGGTCTCTATGAAAGCCATGAAATCAGAGTCGTCCTCCTGCGTGGAGCAGCTGAAGGCGTTCAGCTCAGCGGCAGCATCGCTCTGCTTCACTTCACAAAGCCAGATGAAGAGGAGGAGGAGGAGGAGGGGGGGGGGGAGGAGGAGGAGGAGGACGGGGAGGAGGGGAGGAGGAGGAGGAGGAGGAGGAGGAGAGGGAGGAGGAGGAGGAGGAGGAGGAGGAGGAGGAGGACGGGGAGTTTTATATGATAAAAATTACACAATGATAAAAAATGTTACAAGTCTCAATTTAACCAAAAGCATAAACATTTATGGTACTCTAATGGGGGAGGGGCAATGTATGGGCTGCACCTGCACCTCCATCAGCACAGAGCTGCCTGTGGATGTGCCTGTCTGTAAAACTAGCTGAGGAAAAACATATATATATAAATGTACTGGTGAACAAACCCACGTATTTATGCCGTATCAATAAAAAACGCAAATATCGGCCCGATATATCATCCGGCCGAAACATGGAGGTAGAAAAACAGACGAAGCAGCTTAGTTCATCTTTTTGGTTCATCTTTGCAAACAACCAATATTTGAGAAGATGAACCAAGCTGGGACCCATGTGGAGACGTGGAAATATCTCGGCTCATCTTCTTCTACTCCAGACATTCAGGACCAGAGAGAAAGTTCTTCTTCTCCTGTTTTATTTCATGCTCCTCAGCAGAGGAACCTTCTTTTTTTTATCAGTACAGTCCTAAAGTTTGATGTAAACACCTGAATCTGATCAGATCATTTTATTTTAGCGTCCATGGAAACGGTTCAGTTTGAAGCCGCTCTACATATAAACTAACGCATGGATTGGAAAAAAAAAAGCTTAACTTATTTATTTAAACCGATCTTCATTCGGGAGATCACAAATGGATTCTCAACATCCACGGTTAAATCCTCTTCGTGCCATTTCATGCATCCTCTCCTTAGAAACCCACAGACTAGATTTAAGTCACAGCTCATTCCAAATATGTACACATCCGCCATCGAAAGTAGTCCACAAAATAATTCCTCCCGTCTGCTCTGCTTCTTAGAGCCATTTTCATGTGTGTGTGAGGTGTTTTCACGTGACTCCGTGAATAAATCCAGAACCTCAGCCTCCTGTGAACCAGATGCTGACCTGATCTCAGCAGTAAACAGATTTAAGAGCAGCTGAATTATCGACTGGTATCTGCTGAATGTGCTCGTGTTGCCTCCTTTTCTTCCTCTCATTGTTTCGCTCTGAGCCTCCACCGTCCCTCCGTGCTAATGGTTTCTCCATTAACCCCACCTGATGGCAGGGTGGGTAATTACAGATATATTTACGGCCCGTGGCCACACACAATGAGAAATAAATAACGCGTTTGACCGAGCAGAAGGACACATTAGGCGGCCTCAGCTCTCTGCTTTCACAGATTTACCCCGACACGCTGCACTCAGACTCACTTCAATGGAAGCCGTTGCCAGAAGGTGGACCCGTGACTCCCGTGCCGTACTTTCTCCACATGTCCTCACAGTATCTCCACTTTTATTTTTCCTTTTTTCTCCCGCCTCTTCTGCTCTGTTGCACAACAGGACGTCTAAAAATAAAACCAGCGCCGACTCTGATGGAGGTGGAGCAGAGATTCATCCCTCGCTTTTATCCCTCGCCAGAAAATGTTCTCGCTGTCGTCTTTCAAACAGTCGTCAGGTTTGTTTATGTCCTTTAATTCATATTTAAATTTAGCTGCGCACACAGATACCTTCAGATACCTGCAGATACCTTCAGATACCTTCAGATACCTGCAGATACCTTCAGATACCTTCAGATACCTTCAGATACCTGCAGATACCTGCGGATACCTTCAGATACTTGCGGATACCTGCAGAGACCTGCAGATACCTGCACAGCCACCACTCAAACACTCTGCAGACACTTCAAAAACTAAAGAAATGTACATTAGGACCGAGGGGGGGCACGAACATGGATTTTTCCAAAACTGACCATATAAAAACCTATGCACCAATCAGCCACAACATTATGACCACTGACAGGAGAAGTGAATAACATTTAAACCATCTTGTGACACTACACTGTTCTGCTGGGAAACTTTTGGACCTGGTATTCATTGATGTGGATGTTACTTAGACGTGTAGCACCCACCTAGACTAGACCACCCCCACCCCTCATAGCAATGACACTCCTTGATGACAGCAGGATGCAGCCACAAAAAAAGTTTAGGAACAATTTTAAAAAACATGAAGAACAGCGCATGGTGTTGACCTGGCCTCTAAATTCACTAGATCCCAAACTGATCAAGTATCCAGAGGCCCCTCCCCTTAAAGACGACCCCTCCAATAACAACCTTCCTCAGCAGGTCTATGTCCATTCTCTGGTGAGTCACCATGAGGGAGAACTACACAATCTGATCGGTGTAGAATGTAAATAATTAATTTAACAATTTGCACAAATGATTCCAGTTTACTTCAAAACTTTAATTAAAATAAAGTGAATGCAGCTGCAGCCACTAAATCAAATGGGTTTTCTTATAAACATGAACATTATCTAAACATTTTGGACTCTTCAGCTGTTGTTTGGGAGAAACCGAGCAGACGTTCATAAATCCTCCGTCTGTGTCTGAGGAGACACAAACATCCTTTCAGAACATCTCCAGAACCAGATCCGAGCTTCGCCGTCTCCTGCAGACCTGCCTGTCCGGCCGAAGCTGGTCCCTGTGAGAACATCACATGTGAAGCTCTGATTGATTTTAGCTCATTATCTGTTTGCTGCGTTTGTGTTTCAGCTGATCGACTGTTTGTCAGGTTTATTTTTGCCAATACTGAGGATTTAAACAAGCGCGAGTGCGTCTGTGCCGTCAGGACGCTGGTTTATCGCCGCTTTCACTTTCCTACATTTGGCTTAACGGTGCATCGTGAAAAATGTTTGTTGATGGAAGTTTTATTGCCGTTTATTGGATCGTGAAGTCGCGTTAAGAGCATTTCTGTGATTTTTAAGAGCGGCGGACGTTATGGAGACTGATGGGAGCTTTGGAGAGACGCCATGAATGTGGAAACGCTTCAGCTCATTTCATTTTGACTTTACAACGTTGTTTTGGTTTCTCAAAGCTGTAAACATGAAGTTGGCTTTAAAAATGTCAGTTTGCGTGACATGTTCAGTAAATTAAAATAGTTGTATAAGACCTTCTGGAGAAAAACAACCCTGTCGTCATGGTGATATCTGCTTTTCGTTGGTGTGGGGACCGCAAAACATTTGAGACAGACAGATTTTAATGGAGAAAGATTCTCTAACAAAGGGAAGGAAGTTCACAACACAAAAAAGTATTAATGAAAAACATAATAAGATTCTGATGCAGAATCAGTTCCCAACTGAGAGACTCCAGACCAACTTTTAACCACAAATCTGTTTTAGTTTGGGCACACTCCCAAGTGAATTTACTACAGAATGTTTTTTGGTTGGAAATAAATCAAGTTAATAGCACTGCCAACGTCCTGATGTCTGAACAGAGCCGCTATCAATCACAGCTGTCAATCATGATAACATACAGGCTTTTCATAGCATCAAATAACGAACGCTGCAGGAACCTGTCACCCATGAATCAACAGGAGCCTCCGTGGTGTTACAGCTGTTTTACAACCTTTAGCTGGTGTAATTTAATATTAGCTTCTTGTCTTTGCAGCATTTTCCTTCTAAGTCGAGGTTCAACATTTCTCTTCTACTTTTGTGTCCATCGCCACATTAAGCCATTAAGCCCCGCCCACATTGTTTCTGGACCAAAACCACGTCCTAAAGGAGAAACTCCAGAGCAACTTTCATCTACGAATATTTGAGCTACCTTCCAATAGTGATGTTTGATACCACTGATTTCCTTTACGATCCAATGCTGAGTAAAATTCAGGCTGGTATCGACGATACTTTGTGTCAAAACCTAAATTATATATAAATACAATTATATATAAATATTTCAGATTATAGCTTCATAAATAATACAAGACATCAGAGTAATCTAGTTATTTATTTTAAACTCTGAGGTATATTGAGGTAGTGGCCTCATTTAGTATATAGCCGAGCTAATACAACAACACAAAACCAAACAGAGACACAATCACACAAAATATGTGAAAATATCTTAATTGTGACCCAGTTCTCTCCTCTTCTGTCCTCCTCATCATAAACGTCTCGTATTCTGTGTTTAACCTGAGGTGTTTCACAAGGTTTGTTGTGTGGCCACAACTCAGTAGTTTAGTTACTTTCCACTGTGTTTCTACATCACCTCCAATGACTGAAGTATCCAAACTATCGATATTTTGATATCGAGAATCGATGTTAGACCTGGTATCGATATTTCAGTATCGATCACTCGCTTCCAGGCTACTAGTGACTTAACAACGTTTCCCAGGACAGAACTTCTTCAGCCTGATCAATCATCATCATCATCAGTCACCTGTCGATACATGGTCCACACCTTTCAACATCATTTTACCATAACATGATGTATAAAGTATGAAGTACTTTTAGGTTGTTTCAAGTAAATCCTCATACAGAAATAATGGGTAATGATATTTAATTTTCGTCACCTAATAATGACATAAGATTTTCAAAGTAAATGGAAAATTAGTCCGTGACAGCAGCCATTTTGGAAATGGCCGCCAAACTCCGGTTACTGGCTGCAAAGCATGGGTAAATCCAGCAGGGGGCGAATGACCAATATCAAATTGTATGCAACTAGTTTTGTCAGGGAAGTGTGGCTCATGTGGTCGGTGCACGGGACTCGGAAACACGTTTAAAATACATCTGTCATTAGAGGGTGAAGGAAAGCAAATGCATTTTGTGAGTTACCGGGGAAGGACACGCTGCGAACCCTCAGCCAAAGCTCAAAAGTTCCCGTTCTTTTGAAAAGCTCTACCCCCTGAGATGGGGCTTTAGTTAAGACCCTGATCCCCGCTGAGATCCTCCAAAGGTTCCTTGTCCCTGGGAAAGTTCCTGCTGTGTAATTAAAGAGGAATGGAGTTGCGTAATCTGTTTCTTTGTTCATAGGATGAGCTACATTTGTTGACAGCGCGAGGGAAAAGCCTCTCCAGTGTGAGATCCTGACTCATGAAGCCTTAGATGGAGCCTCACTGTGGGCCTTCCTGTCTCCTCTGACCTCACTCATTAACAAATCTGCTGCTCAGACCCATCATTGGACATTTTTGCTCGAATAAAGAGCCTAATAATGTGTTTTCTCTCCCAAGTTATCTGTCTGGTTTAGTTAGTCCACAAACTCACTGTGACTGGACGTTACAATCCCTGACTCTGACTCTGACTCTGGTCTTTTCATGGAATCTGATTTAACTATAAGACAAATTACAGAAGAGGACCAGCTGTATCCTTTAATGGAAGACGACTTTTATTCTCTCAAACCTTTCATGTGTGTCATTAGAAGATGAAGCGTAATCCTCAAATGTTTTTAAAAAAAAGTGCTGTGAAATACAAAAGTTTATGGTTGATACAGGAGGAATAAAACATTTAATGACTCGAGTCGCGGATGCATTAAGGCTCACTCAGCAGGGCTTGTAAGGTTTAATGCTATACTGGATATACCTTTGAAATATTGATCAGGCCCATTTTAATGGTTAGGTCCACTTTTCAGTTCAGCGCACAATGGAGCAGGAAAGAGCTCATTAAGGAGCGGAGCCGGAGTCAAACGTGAGTTAAAATGCTGCTGCAGGATGTCGGCGTGATGGAGGAGAATCAAATAACCGGCGGAGAAACAAGAACAAAGAACTGGAAGAATTAAATTATTGATTCAGGCAATAAAAGTACAAAGGTTTCGCTCCTGTGTCTGTGACCTGCGAGGACGTTAGCGAGGAAACAGAAGGAAACATGAAGTCTGGCTTCCTCCAGAAGTTAACGCAGGATCTACATCCAACATCCAGACCTGTTTTTATTCTTCTCTCCGGCCCCGTTCAGGCCTCGCGTTAACACCCGTCCTGGGAAATCTGATAACAAGTGTGACAAGCTTTAAGTACCTGTGTTCACACCTGGCTGGTGCCATTAAAATGTGTCTCCGTACGCGTCCCCAGCCAACACTTGAGGTCTGATCTCAGTTTCTCTCTGTATGCAAATAAAAAAGCTACGTTATTTGTGGTGCAGCAGAATATTATCGCTGCTGCCTCTGAAGGATGTGACAACTTTGTTCTCGCATCTTGCTCTTGACACATGAACCCGGCAGAACGTTTTTCCCGTGTGATGTTTGGTTACTATTCTGTGATTGGTCAGAAAATGAAAGTGGGTGTGGTTAATACAGAAATGGAGCTATTCACAGAATTAGACTTTCTGAATGTGGTCCTTGTCCCAGTTTACATGCAACGGAGATAATGGAATAACTGACGGGGACATGTCCTCCTCCTCCACACTAGGTGGCGATATGTGTCTTTTCAGATGGAGCCTATGGGCCTGATGTTCACCCAACAACGCAAACTACAAACAACTACAGCTGAGCCTGGTCTCAAACGTATTTCTACATCTCTCAGCCTCCTTCTGCTTCCAACACAGCATCTGCTCAGACGTCTCCTCTGTTTTCTTTGCTGCAGTCGTCTCAGTAAAAGCAACTGTTCAACATTCATTAGCTCCAACTCCAACACGAGACACTCGGTTCCAGTCACAATAGTTTCAAGTGCACTCAAGAGAAACGAAACAGCTGTGTGGCGTTTTAGCGGCGTGATTACAGAACGATGCCGACGCGCCAGCGTACAAGTATAAACGTTAAAAACTGTGTAGCTCATCCTGTCGGCTACAGCATAGGCCCTGCACTGTGGTAAAGAAATGAGAAAATGTTGTTTTTTAGGCCACGTTCACATGTACCAAAAATATCCTTTTTTCTAAGTTTTTCTTTCCTGTTTTGCTTTTAAAGTGTCTCTTCTTTCGTGTTTGCTTATTTCCTGGATTAATAGGAATAATCCTTATACCAGAGGGTCTTTCTCAACGTGTTCATGTGTCGTTGGCTTTAAATCTAAATTGGAGACTCTTGCCCCGCCCATTTTATGGAGTTGTCTTGCCAGGTGTTCCAGAAAGTATTTTACCGCCCTGTGTCCTCTGTGTCTTTACTTCATTGTGGTAAATCAGACGTTCATCCGCTTGGTGCTGTTTTTTTCTGTCTTTATTAGCTCCGCCCTCATTAGTTTTACCTGTGTCTCGTTTCCCAGTTTGTCCTTTTCCCTCCTTCTTTTCTCAGTTCCTGTTGCTCTTGTTCTTCCCCAGATATTTTACTTGTGTTGTTTGCTCATGATTTCTGGCCTTTTGCTGAACTCTGTATTATTTGCCTGGACCGCAGCACTTTTTGTTCATCACCGTGCGCTGCATTAAAGTGAACTTTACTACTTCACCTTGCCTTTGCTGGTTGTGTCCTGTGTGTCCTGGGATTGGTCCTTCTGCCGTTTCCTGCTAAAACATTACATTTTCAAAAAGGCCAAACTGCTTCTTATTCTCGCTATAAGTGTAAAATGTGCCGAACCTGAAAGCGTCTTGGTAAAGGTCAGAGCGTTAAAGCAGCCGATGTGATTCTTTAAAAGGTGTAAAGGCTTCAGAAGATGTTCTGACTCAATAACATGCTTCAGTCAGACAGAAGCCACAAAGTCACACAGTATTTTACTTCCTTTCTGATGAAAACAGCAGATATTCATACAGAACATGAATAAAGGTTGTTAATTAGAACAAACTGTAAATCAACTATAAAACCGGAGATTTAAAAATGATTTAAAGATGATTTAAAGATGACACGTCCCTGCAGAGTTCATTATTTGACGCGATAAAAAGGCTGCATGTTATCATGATTGACAGCTGTGATTGACAGCAGCTCTGTTCGTCAGAACGTCGTCGGTGCTGTTAACTCTGTGAGTTATGGTCTGTTTCAAACTATTAAACGTTCTCTGACAAAATGGATCCGAATAACCTGGAACCTTGTTGGGAAGTGATTCTGCTCCTGCAAAGATCTGCAGGGCCAATCAAATCACTTTGGGGGCGGAGCTTAATGTGACAGAAAAGCAGCTTCCCCCTAAATGGCTCTGATTGGCTGCAGGACGGTCCAGTGATACAGGGGTGTTTTCTACCAGTTTCAGTTGAGGTACGACTCGTAGTGAAATCCAGACGACAAATAAGAATCAATATAATCAATCTCTGAGTATTTTTTTCTAATTTAACTCCAAACCTAAGATAGAAAAACTCAAAAGTTCTCACATTTAACGCTCGTCTACGATCGTGAACCATTTCACACAGATCTGGTCACACGGCGGCGCCCGTTTCTGTCGCTTCATTATAACATTTATAATGTTTGCAAATAAGGCAACTTCCTTCATGAGAAGAGTCCACATGAACCTCACCCTCTTCTTCTTTTTCAATAACGTCCGAATTCAGGAGTTGTTTTGCAAATGTTTTTCAGAAACGATGGAGGTGGACGGTATTTACGTATTGGTTGAGTGTCAGGACAATTGCTCCGTCCTCTCATTAAGTCTTTGCATTTCCTACGGTTTACGTCTGCACACAAATCCACAAGGTTCAATGTAAAGGCTGCATTTAGTTTTTACAGCGTCACATTGTTCATCTTCTACTGTACATGCACTAAAGGAATCATACAACGACGGCAGCTCTGCAGACTCAGACGCTGCTACATGCATCACATAATTCAAAGAACTGACAGATTTACACTAAAAATAACAGTCACAAGGAACTTTCATTCATTTAATATCAAACGTCTGAGCAGCAAGTCATTTGACCTGGTGTCAGAGTGAATTCAAACAGAAAATCCCACAAGCTATTATCTATTATCTAAATGAAACCAAACAATTTCATTCAAATTTTTTTTGCTGAATGAAAATATGTGGAACAAAAACGAAAAAGCTCCTCAATTACGCACGAACCTGAACGTCCTCAGATGTTTCCATAAAATAAACGGGGCACATGTGCTGTTTTTTCTCCGTCGTTTCATCATCATTAGAATTAGAATTATTTTTATTACAATTATTATCTTTTCCTGCTTCATGAGCCATCTGTCACCACGGCAACAGGTCACGACGCCACACGGAGCGCCGACCGTGATGACCATGAAGTGTGCAGCACATTCACCCGCGTACATGTGGCAGTAATTTGTGTAATTCTTCATTACGTGTGTTACTGCGCAGAATGAGTCACGGGTTTATTTTCAGCGGGTTCGTTCTGTCTGACACTTCTACAACGATCAGGTGATGCCTGACCCATTTAGTCGAGGGGATGGGGATGTCCTGACTTTTAGCTCCGAGCTCGGATCAAACTGCAAAAACCCTACGTTCCCCATAATGCAACGGTGCGTTAAATCTTTAATTAGACCCTCGCTGCCTGGTTTAAAGTCCACACCTTCAGGGTCTGTGTAAAAGCTAGTGCTCACATGTATTATTCAGCTGCTCTCCCTACAAGTACACATCACAAATAAATCTGATGTTAATATGTAGAGTTTACATTCAGGTGAAGTTCCAGCATCAGGGACGGCGGCGGACAGGAAGGGGGGGGCATGGCGGTTTCGCTCCAGTGAGCGTGGTATTAACAGGACGTGGCTGGAGGTGAAGTGTGAAATGGTTCTGTGGGTGTCGGCCGGGTCATCAGGAATTCCGGCCGAGCAGCCTGGAGGGATTACGGAGGGAAATGTAAATGACGTTTCTGCCTCGTTTGGTGAATCAGATTTCACACGTCCTGGGTGTTGGGTCGAACGTGGCGTCGCTGCGGCCGACGGCCACGGGACGGCGCCTTCCAACAACCGCTGCCTTTTTAAAATGCTGCTCTCGAGGACACGCAAGGGAGGAGTTAACCTGCGTCACTGTACAAACTGTACAAAGTCAAAGCTAGTGGAGCTCCCCCTGGTGGCTGGAGGCTGCTGTAAAGCTCATAAGCTCCACCTCCTCCATGTTAGTGGGCGGGACTTGGGCCAAACTAAAACACTAAAATACAGGATGCTTTCAGTTATTTTAGGTTGTTAATATAATGTAGAAAGGATGTGACATAATGGCGACAATCAGTTGCCATGCCAACCACTCTGTGAGAGTCGTAAAAACTATTTTTAAAAATAAGTTCAGTGTATAATCCAACATTTCTTTGTAACTGGTTAAGGTAGAGCAGAGCGCAGGATTAATTAATTAATCGAAACACAGGTGAGTCTGGAAGAAGAAGAAGAAGAAGAAGAAGAAGAAGAAGAAGAAGAAGTGTAGGCGGGGCATCGATATCGTGGCTCCGCCCTCGGACCGTCCTGAGAGCGTCAGTTTGGCCGATACAAGGAAGTGGGGACACGTTGTCCATGTTTATATAGAGTCTAAGGTCCAGACAGAGGAGGTGGAGGCAGAGAGAGACAGAAACAAAAATGATTCGCTGCACTTTTGTCTGGTGGCGCTCGTCTGTAACAAACAGAGTCAGGAAAGGACGTGGAAGCCGTGACGCGTTTCAGCTGTGAAATCCACTGCGCAGCATCTCTCCAGGCAGGAAGAGTGAAAGGAAAGAAGTAGCAGCTGTTAACAACAGGACCCCAGAGGTTAACGCTGCTTTCTATAGGTTGGACGTGACTAAATAATCTGGGGCAGCTCTACTGGTGATGATGAGGTCGGTTCTGTGGACGTTTGGATGTTTACAGGTTGTTTTGGTTCTAAAATTTAAAAAAAGAAGAAGAAGAAGAAGTTGTTTCCACCAGTCAGGGATTTTAAACCTTTTCTGTTGGTCTAATGACTGGAATAATATTCAGATGTGATTTTAGACTTTCTGACACAACGTATCTGGTCGTCTGTTTATTTTCTCTCTGAAGTTTTGTCTGTGAATCTGAAGTAGAACTATGTTTACTTGGATCTGAACCAGTGTTCACCATGGAAACTACTTCCTGGACCCTGGAAAGTCCAGATGTTGAAGGCCACTTCCTGTTTTTTAGTTTTTGACTCTTTGCACTTTTATTTTTTTAAATCAAGCTACTAGAAAGAAAATTAACTTCCTCTTTTTTTGTTTTAGACCACAGAATAAAAGAAATGTTCCTTTAATTCAAACGTGAAATACCAAAAACCAGCCAGACCCCGTCCGTACTTGAAATCCGTGGACTGCTGCCTCCAGATTGGGGGCGAGCTGATGCCCCTAAGGAGTTCAATCATCCCGTACCCTGGTTCCTAAGTGAAAGTCAAACGGAGCGTGAGAGCGACAGGCAGGAGATGGAGGATGGAGTTCCACGAGCTCCCCAGGAGCTGAGCTGTCAGGAAAAGCTTCAGATTTACCAGCTGGTTTTAAACCCTCACCTGTGGGCATGAGCTTTGGGAAGCGACTGAAAGAAGGAGATCAATAATGGATGTGGCCAGAATGAGTTCCCAGACATCTGCAGGGATTAAATATCTCATCAGGCCCGGGAACGCCTCAGGATCTCCCCCCACAGGACTCATCTGGATCCCGCCGCTTATCTCGCTGCCACGATGACTCCACAACGGATGAGCCGTAGATAATAAAATATACAGATCAGGGCTTGTTTTTTTTAATGCAGCTTTTAGCCTCTTTGAGGAACTTGTCTTGACTCTGTCGCAGTTGTTCAGGGAGCGAGTTCTTCTCAGCAGAAGGAGGAGACCAAACCGGAGATGAAAATAGACCACGACGCAAAGTATAAAACAATCATAACCAGGGATATTAGGAGATTAGTACTAGGGCCACGTAAAATCATCAGATCAAACCAAAACCACATCCCTGTAGCATCACTTCTTCTTCCTCTTTGTCTCCTACCATCAGAGACGCCAAAAGAAGAACAACCTCTAAACGTGAATCAGCCAGTAACTAGTTGAACGAGGATGTTTGGTGAGATGGATTCAGTGCTTCCACCTTTTGATTCATGGAGTTCAACACTCGGCCAAAGGATGCACCCAAACAACAACCAACACTGAAGGCTGTGTTTAAAAGAAGAGGAACGTTTCCTGGAGACAAATCTTCCAGAGAAGGTTAGAGAACATTCCTGGAGTAGAGAACACAAGGAACGAGCTCCTCTCTCCACGTTAACTTCGACTGAAAGAAAGATTTATTGGACTGAATCCAGTCGACTCCAGGAGAAAACAAGGAAAGACTTCATGAAGCTACAGGGACCAACATGAGGACATTTAACCTCCTGAGACGTGGCGTCCTCATATGGGGACATCACATTTTATGTTTGTTGCAGCTCATAAGCTCTGTTAGCGAAGGGTATTTATTCACTTTTTTTTTTAGTTTGATATGACATGAAAATTTCACAAATTCCCAAGTCCTCGTTTGAGGACGATTTAATTTCATCGTTTCCAATTTAAAATTTTTTACACATTGGTGAATTAAATTGTAATATACAGCGAAATAATCCCTGTGTCCACACAATCTTTTTCCAAAACCCACTTCCAAAGATTATTTTTCATACGTCCTGGGTTCTACTAATCCCAAATACCTAAAGATCTTAATCTAATCTTAGAGAAATTAAGATGCATTCCAAAGAAATGCTCGAGTCCCATGAGGTTAAGATGCTGAATATTAAAAGATCTGTATCGGATCGGAGAGTAAAAAAATAAATAAATAAATAAATAAATCACAGCCACTGAGGACGTGAGATAGGAGGAACCACCAACCCTGTTATCAGCGGACGACCAGAACCAGCGAGGCCCCGGGATCAGTTCAAAAGCTGTGCTGTTAAAAATACATGTGGGCTGCAGAACGTTACTACGCTTGTTTAAGATAAAAAATTAACCAAAAAAAAAACACCTTCAGCAGAATAAAAAGAGCATCTCATGTTGTCTTCAGAGTCGAGCTGCGAATCGACAGGAATGTGGTTTTTGCTGCGAGCCTCGATTTCATCAACGCTGATATCACACCGTGGAACCGAGTAATCACTTATTAACACGTTCAGACATATGGCCCCGCCTTTCGGGGGGGGGGGGGGGCGCATGGGTCTGCATGTATAACGGGGGGGGACTCTCCATGCACTGTAGGGTCATTTAATGTTTAAGGAGGCTCCTGCTCGTCATTGCTAAATAATACTGCAGAAGGTCTCCATCCATGCACGGGTGATGCTTTGCTCCCCTTTCACTTTTTATTTTTTTTTTGGAGGGGGGGGCTTTCCCGACTCTGCAGCCTTCCCCCCCCCCCCCCCACACACACACACACACACACACACACACACAGGAGGTGTCAAACTCATTTCAGCTGAGGGGCCACACACACAGCACACACACCTATAAATAACCTCTGCAGGCGTAAATAAGCACAAGGTTTCTCTTTATGCTGCAGCAACAGCACAACAACAAGTAGTTGTTTCATATTGTGCAAAACGTTTTAGGAACAATTTAATGCAATTTCAGCACATTCCTGTGTCACTAAAGATGCTGCACAGATTAGGAACAGAAAATCACTGTGCACGTTCACGCTGTTGGCCGGATCAGACCCTGTGGTGGGACCGTTCTGGCCCCGGGGGCCGTGTGTTTGACACCAGCAGCTATTTTAATATCGTCCGTGTCATTTCATGCAGAAGCACATTCACACTGAGTGAACAGAGTCGACGGATAAAAGGGAGGAGACGGTAAAAACTAAGTGCTAGTTGGTAATGTGAGCCATAAATTTGAGTGAGGCTCTTCGCTGGGACGGTCCAGAGCTGGAGGTCGAAGTTCTGCCGTCGTCATAAAAGCAAAATTCAATAAAGAGCATCCAGTAAATCTCAGATAATTCTGTGTTTCCTCCTTCGCTTCTCGTTTTATTCCACAACTTAACGTCGGAGAAATGAACGCGCAGCATCTTCATGGCTCCACAGAAGCAGTCACTATTATTATTACTATTATTATCATTATTATTATCAGACATGCATCCAGCAGGAACTGGGTCACCAGTCGTGACCTTAAGATTAAATGAAATGAGTTTCACACACGGATTTAGTTTGTGAATTGAAATGAAAAATAAAAATAGGTGAAAGTGTCAGGAATCACTGCAGAGACTGAATTATTCTCTCTGCAGATTAAAAGTGGGAAACGTTAGTGTGTGTGTGTCTGTGTGTGTGTGTGTGTGTCTGTGTGTGTGTCTGTGTGTGTGTGTGTGGGTGGGGGGGGGGGTGGGGGGTGAACATGGCTCACAGGATAAGAATGTGGCTCAATTTGATCTTATTCATCAAACAGGTCACATGATGGACCTGACTTCAACACACACACACGCACACACACACACACACACACACACACGCACACACACGCGCGCGCACACGCGCACACACACTTCTGCTGAAAGCCACAATAATCCTTCAGAGACACAATCACACTCTCCGTTAAAACGCAAAGTGAATTCCTCGTCCCTCACCTGAGTCCGCGGCTCCTCTCAGGGCTCTGACTTCACTCCTGCTCTGAGCCGAGAATCAGTCCATCTCCTAATCCAGGGCGTTTATAAACCATCCACAAATCCATGCACAATCAGAGGGGGAGCTCTGCACGGCGAGAACACGGAGCAGGAGCAGGAGGAGGAGGAGGAGGTGGAGGAGGTGGCATTGTCCCAAATCCAGGAGGTGAGCGTGTGTTTGTGAGAACTGTCCCTCATCCACACGGAGACACTCGGGGAGAGGACGCAGAGCTCCGGAGCCCCGGAGAGGAGCGGGGAGGGGAGGCTGGGTCCGCGCACAGTTCAGCCCCGGCTCCGTGCGTCCTGCGCCGGGGAGGGAGGGGGAGGGGGGGTCGGCGGAGCTGTCAGGTCCGGGTTGAATCGGGTCTGTGGTGCGTTCAGGAGCCGCTCTGGGTCTGCGTCCAGCTCCTCCTGAGAAATGAAACGATCTGCAGCAGCAGCGGAGCCCCCCCACAACCGGGACAAGCCCCGCCCCCTCCACACAGCCTCAGCCAATAGCAGCGGCCTTCTGGTGTAAACCCCGCCCCCTCTGTCTCCCTCTCTCTGCCACACTATTCAGCCTCTAACACCAGGAGACACCTCTCAGTGGGTCCCCCCACTCCCGTCCACGCGTGACCGATCCACAGAGTTCACAGAGAGACCCCCCCCCTCAAAAAAAAAAAAAAAAGAAAAGCTCAGCTCCTGAATAAGACACGAACTGAAGATTTCCATCAGGGCTCATCTGCACAACAACACGTTTAGTTGTGAGTGTGACACATATTTCATATGTATCTTTCATGAACATTAACTGAGTCTGAACATTAACTAAAGAATATTAAAGCTGCGGTGCCTTTATTTAAAGATAAAACACTGGAGTTAGAAAACAAAGTGCAAACTACTTAGTCTCCTAAGACGCTGTTGTTAATGACTTTTATCAATGAAATCAGAAGAAAATGTTCTTTCCAGCGACGTGCAGCTTTTATTCAAACACAACTCATCTGCAGAGCAAGAGGAACAATCTGCCATGAAGGGAAGAGCAACAACTGATCCAGGTCAAACTATCAGGGAAGAGTTTTAACGAAGAGCTCCCAGATGTTCAGGAACAGAAAAAGTTTCTTTCTTACGTTAAACAATAAATGAACAGTTTTACCTGGTTCATTATGTTTTTGTTCATCACATATAATCTCATGTTCATTCTGCTCGATTTAAGCTCGTTGGCTCATCAGTTCTAACAAACTATTTAACCTTCGGAACAAGATGAGACTGTTTGAGTTCAACGTGATATTGTTCTGTTTCTTTATTCCTCCGGTTTATTTTCTTTATGTTCGAGATGAATTTTAACAATAAGTTCAATGTCTGGGTGACACATTAAAAGAATGCTGTTCAGAACCGTAAGTAAAAAAGAAAAATAGGTGAAGATTGAAGAAGGTGAAGAAAATAAAAAAAAAAATCTAAATAAATAAAATATAAGAAATGTAGTGAAATTAAGCAAAAACAAGAACTTTCATGGCCACTCGGATAAAACATTTTCAATAAACAACAAATCTAATTTGCCTCGTTTCAGATTTCAGTTTTTAGTTTTTGGTCTGAGAACAATAAAAAATGTAAAAACATTCACTAAAAGTTGAAGTGAGAAAAGCTCCAGGAGTTTCTGACGTTTGTTAGAAAACAACAAGAATTAAACTCAGAGTTTATCTGAGAAAAGAAGATAAAAATAAACACAGGAGGAGGAGAAACTCTGATGGTTTTTATTCGTCTTCTTGGTTAAACTGCACAAATTCTTCCAAACAATAAATCACTAAATGGTTTTAATTAATGGAGGAACATGAGGAGATGATCTGATTTTAACTGAATATGAACATGATCTGTGTCTGTTCTAGTCTTTGTTACAGAAGAACTTTCTGCTGAGTGTGTGTGTGTGTGTGTGTGTGTGTGTGTGATGAATTATTGATGTGTGCGTCTGGCTCTTGACGTGTGTCTGCCATTGGAGTTAGACTCTTTGATCGCAGGAACCCAATCCCCCCAAACCGCCCCACCCAACATCTCAGTGCACATGTACGCACACACATATACACACTCTAACACACACCAACACACACCAACACACACCAACACACACATGGCTGCCTACCTTTATTAAAGATGGTTATTAGAGGCTCTGCTGTGCCATCTGGCAGCTTATCAAATATTAAAGGTCTGCATGTCTGTCGAGGCCAAACTGACAACGCTGCACATACAAACACACACTGTGTGAACATGTGACGTGTGTTCACGCTGCACCTCGTCCTTGGAGTTGTAAAAAAAAATAAATAAATAAAAACAACAATTCGTGCTGCTGCAGAGTCTAAACAACACACTCTACATGTTGTGCTCAAGAGCAGGTTAAAAACTACATGAACCAACTCTGCATCCCAGCATCAGAACCTCATCCCTCCAGGACACATGGGGGCGCTGATGTCCTGGTTTGGGCCTTTACACGCAGAGCTTAATGGACCCATGTTCATAATTGGACTTTCTGACTACAGTCCTGGTCCCACTTTACATGCAGCGGAGACACTGATGGGAACATGTCCTCCTCCTCCACACTAGGGGGCGATATGTGTCTTTTCAGCGGGATAATAATAATTGAACACACATTAAACAAACCCTCAAGACATGCGGATATCCCAACTGGGCCTTTGTCAAAGGCTCAAAAAAGATATCCCAGGAAGGACAGAGAAGAGGAACAAAACAAAAGGAAGAACATCACCATCCCCTACATAGCTGGGGTATCAGAGAAACTAAGGAGAATTTTTGGTAAACATCGCATCCCAGTTTATTTCAAACCTGGAAACACCCTAAGACAGAAACTGGTCCACCCCAAAGACAAAACACCTAAACAGAAACAGAGCAATGTAGTGTACGCGGTTCAGTGTAGTGAGGAATATACAGACCTGTACATTGGGGAAACCAAACAACCCATACACAAGCGCATGGCCCAACACAGGAGAGCCAGCTCATCAGGAAACGACTCAGCAGTCCACCTCCACCTGAAGGACAAAGGACACTCCTTTGAGGATAACAACGTCAAAGTCCTGGCCAGAGAGGACAGATGGTTTGAGAGAGGAGTTAAGGAAGCCATCTATGTCAAAGTGGAAAAACCTTCTCTAAACAGAGGAGGTGGACTGAGATTTAATTTACCAACTATTTATAATTCAGTTTTGACTTCTGTCCCCAAGAAGTTTCAACAACATTCACACATTGAGCCTCCAGGTTCCCATGGACAATAGCCTCGTTAGAGCTCTATTCATAGGGTAAGTTAGCCTAGGCACACAGTTCCCCCCCATTCAAGGACAGGTAAGTATCAGCCATTATGGTAATTAGTGACCCCAGTTTACGGTCAAGCAAGTTTCTGGTGGGTGCTACCCACAGAGTTTTTCCTATTTAAACCTCAATTTCCCACTAGTTCATCAGAACTGAAGAAGCTACTCGGATGAGTGGTGAAACGTCTTCAAGAAATTCTACAAGTCCAGCTGACCTTATTCAACGCTTTTTTGGATTACCATGACCTGGATGACTGAGAACCTTCACAGACAATAATAATTGACCTTTTACGTCATATAATAAACAAGAGTCGTTCATGCTGCAGACCGACATTTCAAACAACAACCAGATGGATAATAGTTCAGCTCTTTTAATCTCCTACATGATTTACGCTACTTTTGGTGCAGGTTCTGTTTATCTTCTTCTTCTTCTTCTGCGACCGACTTTCTTGCATCTTTTTGTTCCGGGGCCAAACGCCAGCACAACGTTTGTGGAGGACGAACACACGCATTATCCTACTGTAATCCGATTAGGTGCATACATGGAAAAACTAATTCCAATCTCATTATCTGGGTGTCTCTGATTATAGTCAGAGTAACGCGTTTACTGTCCAGTTAAAGTCAGATGAAGGCAATAAGTCGTTATTCTGGACTGACTGATGGACCAATGAACTGTGAATTCTACCAGTGAACTCTAAAAAAAACAATGTCAGGACATGAGTCCATGAGCTGAATGTGAAGAGAAACCGAGTCATGAATGAAGGAAGGAAAGAAGGAAGGAAATATGGAGAGGAAGGAAGGATGGGTGAAGGAAAGAGGGAAGCAAGGAAGGAATGAAATATTGTCCCTGGACAAAGGAGACGGGCTGAGGAACATTGTCAACATCTGTTTAACCTCCAAAAGTTTCTAGTTGAAGTATCGTTCATTGGGGAAGAAAATGAGACTCAAAAACATCCACAAGTGAATATGTGTAGTTGTTAACAGACAATAACATCAGAAGTAATTTAAACATGAAGAATCCTCCTGGATGAATCGCTCTGAGTCCAGTTTCCCTTGGTCTGGGGTCAACGAAAGTTTTTTTTTCTAAAAGTTGTGTAACTCATCACTCATCACCACGTTCTTTGTATCCTACACAATTCAGAGGCTGATTTAACCGAACGTACGTGTCATAGTTTTAAATGTGAGAGCAGAGGGGCAGGAAGCAGCTGGTGGGTCACAGCAGGTTAATTATATTGTATAGTTGTGTGTTTCTGTGTGTGTCTGTGTGTGTTTGTACAGTAAAGACCTTCCCAGAGCCGACGTCCAACCGTCCTTTAGACAACTTCGCTGTCCACTGACACAAACACACAAACATCCCGTCACCTCCATGTGTCCAGGGAACCTCAGGACATATGGGCCATTTGCATATGAAGCCTCCTCCTGGATCTCACCTTCAATCTGTGTGTGTGTGTAGAGAAAAGTGTTCGTCTCAGAGTTGAGCTGCAGCTCAGTGAACGTTGTCGGATTTTTTATTTTTTTTTTCACGCTCTCATAAAAAACATCTCGTCTCTGAATAATTTATAACCTGCGGGGAGTTTTTTTTTTCTTCTTAGCTCCTCGTGCTGCTTCACCTTCTTCTTCTTTTCCATCCTGAGTCTAGTTTGTTAACTCTCAGCCTGTTTCCTCTTTTATCGTCGCTGTCTTTTTGTTTTTCTGAGCCCTGACGTCACGCTGTGGTCGACGCTCTGGTCGACGCTCTGGTTCCTCTCGACACTCGGGGCCTGACGTCGACACTCGGTTTTTGCTGTTTTTGCATCTGTGTTGTTCGCTCTCGCAAACACGGATACGAAAGGAATTTATCTGAATCTTAATGTGTGACCTGCAACCGCTCTTTCTGCAACGCCGCCTCCATCACTGCACCGCGAGACAGGAAGTCAACACGTTTAATGAGACGCCCAGAGGACGCGTTTCAGTGATAACGGCTCCTCGGACACATGAAGACGACGCTTATTGATCGGAGCAGGAAACACTCGCTAATTAAAGACCCTGCGTCCTCATTTAGGGACATTAAGATTTAGATTTAACTGCAGCTTATTCTGCTTCATTTAGACCCGTTGTCCTCATTAGTGGACATGTTAGTCTGCCATCTAGTGGTAGGGTGGGCGATACTGGGACTTCTGGTATCAATCCAATACCAAGTAAATGCAATGCTACTGGTATCGCCGATACCTTTTACTTGAAATGTCATGATCATTGAATAACTTTGTAAGTTTGCCTTAAGTTCAAGTATTTCAGGCAAAACTATTTAACTGTATGAATTTTCATTTTGTGAAAAATAAGAAAATGGAACAATGCAACAAAAACAAAACACTAGAAAACATTTTTAAAGTAATTTGCTGGACGTACAGTAACAAAAGTATCAATCTTATCGCACTAGTATTGATCCAATACCGATACATGCCTTGGTATCGATACTATCCATATTTAGATCGATACCCCAGCCCTCATCGAATTCTGTGGTTAAAACTCATTTATTTATGCTTATTAACGGTTTTAGTTTGATATGATCTGAACAATCAACAAATTCTGTCAACAGCAACGAGCTACAATGTTGCTTTTTAGCAAGTACTCGTTTGAGGACGTTGGGACTTCATTGTTCACAACTATTTTACTCAGTCATGTTCAGGTATTAAAATAAACAGTTTTATATTTTGTCACACGTTGGTGACTTTATTATAATGTAAATATTGACATAATCCCAGTGTCCACATATGAGGACAAAAACTACTAGTTCCTGCTGAAAGATGATGCTTAGTTTTTATACGTCTTAGGTCCTACTGAACCCAGATACTTTGGAGAAATTAAAATGCAGAGGAAATAAAAGCTCAGGTCTCAGGAGGTTAAAGGTGATTGTGCACAAGTGGAATTTGGTCACTGAGATGTAAAACGTTTTATAGATTATATCTCTATTGGGATAGATAGATAGATAGATAGATAGATAGATAGATAGATAGATAGATAGATAGATAGATAGATAGATAGAAAGAAATATCTTAAGCTAAAACATGTTTACGCTCTCAGACATATCGATATAAACGTTTATTGTAAAAGTGCAATGGAAACACTTTTGTTCTCATTTCCCCGTCACCAGAGATGATGCAGGGAGTCATGTGACCAGTTCATTTGAAGTCCATCTTCTTCAAAGTGATAAGAATTTAAGAGAATTATGGGAAATCACATAAAGACGAGACTTCACAAGAGTTACAGCTCATTTTCAAAACACCTTTCAATGGAAACACGTACAGAAGAACAGGTCATGTGACCGTCTGCATCATCTCTGGTGACAGGGAAATGTGAAAAAAGTGTTGCCGTTGCTTTTTTGTGATGAACTTTTATATCGATACGTCTGAAAAACCACCTCATGAGAGCGTAAACATGTTTTAGTTTTATATATTTGAGAGGTTTTTAGAAATGTAGGTGTTTCCATTACCAGTTGTTTATTGCAGTATTTAGGTTTTATGTGTTTCTAGGAGGAATGGAAACATCTCTGCATCTTCCCTCCTGGTTTCTCCCTCTTGGAATAAAGTCTTATCTGGTTCTCTAACACTGATCCACGGTTTCTATGTAACATGTTTAATGAGCTTTGTGGTGTTTGCAGAAGGAAAAACGGACAAATCATCAGAAACAGCCAAACAGCAGACGGACGACATTCCACTTAAATTACTTTTCACTGATTAGAGACACGCGACCAGATTCAACTAATCTGATTCCACGTTGAACAGACGTCTTATGAGTCAATACGTATTCATTTAATCTGCAGCTGTGTTAGGGAACGACACACCACAGTACAGATGTGGTTTCTCACCCGTGTTCAGTTCGACCTGAGCTGTGTTTGGCTGCTCTGCTGCTGACGTCACGTGGGCGTCCACATGCATCTTTTACACGGTACATTCGTCGTACATCGTGCTCTCTGATATCACGGTCGCTAGTGGAGACTCCCGCCGCTCAACGTGAAAATAAATGAATAAATAAAATGCCATTCTGCTCCTGCACAGTTATGTTCACAGTCGTCTGGCTCTTATCTCGGTTTAGTTATGAGAACATCTGAAGCCGAGCTCAAGAACTTACAGGAGGAAAAAGAGCCGCTCTATTAAGGATGGCTTTCCACCCTGATGACAGATCTCCAATATTCCCGTTTTATTCCATTTTCAGTGGCTCTTTTCTGGTCGCTGGCTTCGTGCCCCTTGTTCCATTCCACAGAAAAGTCAGAGTGTGTGTGTGTGTGTTTGTACTGGATGTGTGTTGAGGTCTACGCATTGTTGGTCTCGGCTGTGGCGCGGTGACATTTCCTGAGTCGACGGACCAGCAGAGGTGAACGCTTACTCAGGTGTGACTCGGCGGAGTGTAGCTGTAATAAAGAGCTGGGAGGAGGAGGAGGAGGAGGAGGAGGAGGAGGAGGAGGAGGAGGAGGAGGAGAAGGGGGAGGAGGAGGAGGAGGCGGAGGAGGAGGGCGTCAGTTCTGCTCCGACCTCCATTAGTGTGTGATTGTGAGGAAGGGAGGTGTGTTGGGTCGGGGCGCCGCTCCAGCAGAGTTACCACCACCCGTTTGGAAAAAAAAAAGTTGTAACAAACTTTAAAAACCTTCCAGAAAGTTGGACAGAAAAATCGAAGAAGAAATACTGATATGGAAAAGTCTTCGGCTAAGGTTTGTTGTTACTTAGTTCAGTCGTCTACAAAATGTTGGAAAGAGAAATATCTGAGACGGTAATTGGGCAGAAATCTACCAGACTGGTCAGATTTCAACGGCTTGTAGCAGGAGGCTGATCTGGTCATTTGAGACGTCCCAAAGCCAAATTTAGTTCCTCACGAGGGAAGTTTCAGAGAAAGTCAAGATTTCCATCTATCAGTTCTGGTAAAGCAGCGTCTTCAGCAGCAGGTGGGTCAATAAATCTTTGGTTGATTAAATATTTTTATATATTTTTTTTTAATTTTCCCCACAAATTTAAATTCTTTAAATACACATTAACATGAATCCAACATATTTCAGTTGAGGGATAAATTAATTATCTTTCAGGCAGCACTTCACTCACTCAGCGATACAGGAGCTGCCTCAACGAGGGCTGGGCGATACTGGGAACTTTGGTATCGATCCGATACCAAGTAAATAGAAGGCTAGTATCGCTGATACCGATACTGATTCTGATATTTTTTACTTGAAATGTCGTAATCATTGAATAACTTTGTGATTTTACTTTAGTTGGTCGATTATTAACAAACCTGTTTTTATCAAGTATAAAAGAGAAACAGTAACAAAAGCATCAATGTCACTACGCTAGTATCAATCCAATACTGATATTCGCCTTGGTATCGATACTATCGATATTCAGTTTGGGGTCCTTGGCCTGACGAACACTGAAGACCACTGTGGTAAAACACCTGGTTTTTCCCAGGAGTCATTCTGACTTAGCAGCAGCTTTACTCTCTTTATGCTCCTCAACCTAAACTCTAAAGCCAGACTCGTACTTTTGCGTTGACTCTCCTCCTAAACCTGACGTCCAACTCTTCAGAAATGACCAACGATTGGTCCAACATGTGTTCCCACGTCGCTCAGCGACCAGACGAGCAGAAGAAACTGTCCCATCCCTCAGCCTCCTCCTCACCATCCACTCAGACGTCGTCTCTTCTCTGTGCTGTGGTGATTAGAGTCAAAGTAACTGCTGAACATTAATCAGCTCCACGTCCAGACGTCACAGTTTAAAGTACAAAAATACACTCAACGACGCACAAACACCATAAAGGCTCAAGGAATCAGATCAGAATAAACCATCTCACATGGAAACAGTCGACCTGAAACCTTCAGTCAGAATGAGAAGGACGTCTCAGTGTAAACCTGAATTATAATTATTTAACCTCAGCACTGGGAATGACGTCACACCTGAGTTATCACCTGAGTTCCAGTTACAGAAGTCTGAAAACTAGACGATCGCCTCCATGAAAGCTCCGGCCTTGTCTGAATAGAACTTGATGAATTCAGTAATTGCATTTTTTTGAGTGCAGACTCAAATTAAAGTTTTTAAAAAATCTTACTATAATGTTATTAAACTACATTTAGGTTATTTAAGTTCCACAAACTGTAAATTAACAGATAACTTGAACCAACCCAACCAGAATTCTTTACATTGATTAAATCTACAAGATCACACGAGGCAGAAATTTATAAAAATATTCAAATCTTTTAATTGTTTAATTTAAATGTCGAAAGAAAAAATACACTATTAATCCCAGTTTAACACGATGGTGTTTGTCTGTGTTTTGGTTTTACCAGGCTAATGTTTTTAGCCGCTGTTAGCACAACATGAGCTTATAGTTCCCATATAACACATGAATAACTTAAATTTCAACATATGTATGTGGATAAATCCTGTGACGACTGATTTAATGCAACAAAAACTAACCAGAAGAGCTAATAATCAGAATATTACAGGAGCTTCTAGTTACTGTTTACACACAGGGCGGCCATCTTGGAAACTCTGCTCAGGGGAAGTGAGGATTCGTTCTGAGTCGGAGTTCGTTACAGTTGGAAATTCCAACTAGGAACTAGGAAATTCCGACTTCTGAGTATAAATTTAATGCACCATTATCACCTTGAAGCAGAATCCACAGAGTTGTATTGTTCACTCACTGATTTTATTCACTTTAAAAGCTTTTTTTGTTTGTTCATGATTTGATTTGAATATTTTCCGTCCTAGTTTTCCTTGGAGTTCAGTGTCCTGCTTTACGTCCTGTCTGTGTTTTTTCCCTCTCGTCATCCTGTGATTCTGTGATTGGTTTCTTCTTCTCAGACGCGTCCACGCTGTTATTTTCAGGGACGAGTCGACATGATGCTCGAAGCAGTGAAGTCCAATAATCTGTACAAGCCTCAGTGCGACGTTACACATGACACATGGAGACACATGGACCCAGTGATGTGAAACACAGCCGGTTAAAATCAAATTATCCCTTAAAAGCAGCAGATTTATGGCTGTGGAGCTTCTCATTTAGTCTTCTGCTCGTGGCCGCTTGTTGAAACCCAGGTTCCCAAATGCGAGTTTATTAGAGTAAAAATGAAGTCGAACTCCTCTCGGTTTGGACGTGAACATTTTCCGGAGGCTCCTCTCGCTGTTCAGTCTTGTTATCTTGTCATTGTGCCCCCTCCGCCACCTGTTCCTCTCCTCCGCCTCCGCCTCCGCCTCCCCTCCGCTGGTGAGTTTTATTTCTCTTATTTTATTTTTGAATATATTTTTTATTGGTGGCGGATTAAACTGGCAGGGCTGTAATGAGATGCCATTTCGCTGCAGCAGTAGGAGTCGCCATCTGCCTCCATCTGCTCTCTCATTCCACAACACCCACAGGGACGCACACTCTCGCCGACACACAAAGCAGCGGCTCGGACATACAGCGACCGGCATGCGCGCACGCAGACACGCACCGCGCACAGTGCACGGCGGCGCCGGAGCTGCAGCTCAAAGCCTGCAGCGTCCAGCAGATTCGACGGAGGCCTCGTCTCTAATCCGATCTGCAGGTGGTTCCTCCGACCAGACGCTGCGATGGCGGCAGACTGAGAGCGACGGCGAGAGGCAGGAAAACAAGACACAAAAAAATATCGGTTACACGCCTCCGGCTCCTCTGCTCCGTCCTGCAGACGGCTTCATTTAAACCTGAGCTCCATTTCCCTGCTGCCGCTGTTAAAGGAGGTTATGAGCTTTATGATCATTTCTCCACTTTGAGGTTGAAGTAATATCAGTAAAAAAGCCACTCGGTGTTACTCACCGCTCCGCTAACAGCAGCCGGAGCCGTGGCAGGATTTAAAAATACAGAGAGCGTCCGTGAACACGCCTGAAGAGACTTTGAGCTCCACATTCATCACGCTGCTAACGTTCACACGCGGACGTTTAGCAGGTTTATTGTAGTCGGCTGTTTGCATGTGAAGGATTCTCCACTTCTGCAGCTTCTTTCATTTCTCTCCACTTCTTCTTCTGAAGTTTTTCCTTATCCAAATCTGTACGTTGTGCAGATTGTGAAGCCCCCCCTCAGGAAAAACGTATAATACTTGACTCTTGGGCACGTATGAAACTTGACCTGATTGCGGCGCTAGATGAAACGCCAGAGGGTCGGGGTGTTAAAATAATCCATCCTGGGGGGAACACGGAACGTGTGAAGTTAATCCAGCCCACAGCTGTTTAGACGTATCTGAAGTAAGTTTATTTCTGCACAAAATGTCCTGACAGTCCTCACAACTACGGACGATGAAAACAACTAAATCAAGATGGAACCAGCTGCTGCACATTTTGAGATATCAGGTGTGGATTCCGAATACCAGGTAAATACAGGGCTAGTATCGCCGATACCAGAAAATAAACCTTTTAACTAATTACAACATGTTCACAGTGTAAAAATGAAACAATTATCTTTTTACTACACACAATCGTTTTACAACAAAAAAGTCATTAGAGCAAAATAACAATAATAAAGTTAACAACTCAGCAACATGGAAAATAAAGTCAGTAACAGAGTCAGTTGAGCAAAAAAATTAAATAAAAAAATAAACAAAAGCAATAATGTAATAATAAATATGAAAACTGCTCAGAGAAGGAAACGTTGGCTCATTAATTTTCCACCAGAGAAGTGAGTCTGTATCCAGTGTGATTATCTTCTCTTCTACTGACTCAACAACAGCATCAGTTCCAGTTGTGTGATGCTGCTGTGATTCTAGGTTTTCAGTTTCAAACTTTGTCCACATCCACCTTTTACTACAAGTGATGGAGAGAAACTAACAAAAATATCGATCCTATCACGCTAGTATGGATCCTATGCCAATACTAGCATCTATCGATACTATCGACATTTAGATCGATACTTTCATTCCCAGTGCAAGTATTATTTGGCCTAAGTGGGCGTGGCCTATGAATGCAATGATATAATGTGGTTAAAGGTGAGGCCTGACTCTTC
Source organism: Mugil cephalus (assembly GCF_022458985.1). NCBI lineage: Eukaryota > Metazoa > Chordata > Actinopteri > Mugiliformes > Mugilidae > Mugil > Mugil cephalus. The sequence goes on from NC_061772.1 coordinate 29,600,507, forward strand.
ATTACTTCCTTAATTAAGCAGATTCACCATCATTACAGGACCAGCTTTACGCTGATAGGAAATGATTTGTTCCACCAATGGTTTGATCTCTACAGTGGATATAATATACAGTGGTATAATAATAATAATAATAATAATAATGATAATAATAATAATAGTAATAAGACAAGGCTCGTAAAGGTTCTTGAAAATGTTTCATCCAAGTTTTCAGTCCTTAAAGTCTGATGAATATCTGTGAGTCTCATTCCAGTTTCTATTTAAACCTCAACTCTCCATCAGTCATTTAGATCTGAACAAGCTGCTCGGATGAAACATCTTCAAGAAACTCTACGAGTCCAGCTGCACTTACTTCAGCTTTGCAGACAACCTGCAATAAACACAACACATTTCATTAATAATGTCTTTTTTTTTAACACAGGTGCAGGTTTGAAAATCTTCCGATGTCTGTGCTTCATTCTCTTTATGGAGTTTTATTTTATCCATGAACGCGAGGAACATTTTTTCTTTTTGATGACTGAGAACCTTCACAGCTCTGTAGTAAATTTACCATTTATGAATAAATAAACCAGAAATGAAGTAAAACAGAAACCGGTGGTTATTTGATTCATAGAAAACTCGTTTTTGTAGGTGAAGAAGAACCTGGACCAGTTTTTGTTTCTGATTTTAAAAGTCAGACCAACACATCGTTTGGATTTCATCATGTGTCATGTTTCAACTTCTACAAATAACAGATGGTCCTCCAACCAATCAGAGCCATTTAGCTTTAAACTCATTTAACTCTACATCTCTCAGATGACGTCTATGACACATATTTTCTGATGGGACCGACTAAACTAACAGTGCCATTTGCAAAGCTGCTTCTTTAGATGAATAAATGTCAGACTGAAAACAGGCTTTGCACAGTTAAACAGACCGAACGTTGAGGGCGTTTAAAGTCGGCTTGTTTAAGGTGTTTTGGAGAAACCGAATCTGAGACATGAGAGTTGAAATGATGCTGAAAAGAAGAACACTCACAGATGTGCTGTTTTTTTGTCTGACAGTAAAGAAGCTGTTGTCTAATAAAGAAATATTTCCGACACAGGCCAGAAAATGTTGGAAATGTTCCCTTTTGTGCTGAAAAGCTGACGAAGGAAACAATGGGAGAAAGAGGCGGATATTTGTCATGTTCTTTAACTATTAACCAGTGGACAGAAGTAAGTGTCCTCTGAACGTTTCTTCTTCTCTCGCTCCATTACAGCGCTGACACTAAACTCAGCTGCCAGGACAAAGTCGGCCGCTCCATTCTTCATTAGCTCCGAACACTGACGCTTTAAGATGGTTTCGGGAAACGGACCAAAACCTTGAAGGGCATCTGTGCAATTTTTTTTATTTTCCTTTTTGGCTCCGAAACCAGTAAGTGTGTCTTAAAATGAGTTAATGGGGAGTGAAACAGAGAAGAGAGTGGGACTTGTTGTTTCTGTGGCGGGTGTCGGACCGGGAGAGATGAAAGTTGTGTTGGCAGGTTTCAGCGGTGGATGAGCAGCCTCTTCGCTCCTGAGGGAGAAGCTAATTGAAACTCGGCCCAATTCGCCAAGAACAGCCATCGGTTCCTTCTCCGCTCAGACTGGAGAAGGTGGAATTCAGTATTCATCACGTGCATCCTGCAAACTAAGTGTCACTTACACTTAAATACGAGGAAGAAAGACTTAGATAGGACGCTGCTAACAGCCTGGTAGGACAGAGACGAGGCAGCTGGATCCACGTCCACGTCCACCAGGAAGACGTGGATTCATCCAGCAGCATCAAACCATCTGCTTCGTCTTCAACCAAATCCCAGTTCACCTTTAAGCCTCGGACACATTCTCACTCTGCTCACATACGACAGCAGCACCTGTGGCCGAGCTCCACAGAGAACAGGCGGCTGCAGGTTCATCGTCAACACGAGACAATTCAGACACAAGGACGACATCAGAGCTCTCAGCGTCTCTCGTCTGCAGGTTTGCAAATAAAAGTAGAGGAAGTCAGAAAACAACTGAGAAACAACTCACTGAACAGAGTCACTTCATCAATCAACACCTGTAGCAAACGTTTAAGATGTCACAGAATAAAATGAATAAAAAGAAGAGTCGGTTTAGATCTGGACGTCTAGATCCAGACACTGAATGTGGTAAAGATGCAGCCGGTCCAAACGTGGAAAAGACTTAAACCTGTTAGACGTCAGAGAACGATCCAGAAAGCAATTTATTAAGGACTCAGTAAAAACGTAACATATGCTGAACAAGTAAATTTTCCATTTGTCCTTTAATACAAGAAGAAAAACTAAAGCAGAAATGAAGTAAAACAGAAACCGGTGACTATTTGATTCATAGAAAACCAGAGAGACCATGGAGGAGACTACTTCCTGGTCCAGAGACCTGGACTGGTGTTCACCTGGGGGGAGACTACTTCCTGGTCCAGAGAAAGACCTGGACTGGTGTTCACCATGGGGGGAAACTACTTCCTGGTCCAGAGAAAGACCTGGACTGGTGTTCACCATGGAGGAGACGACTTCTGCCACATTCGAGGACAAGACTTTTATTTTTTAAGTCATTGTAGTAGAAATAAAACTCTAATAAACAATTTTTTTTTCTTTTTCGTTTTACTACAGAATAAAATAGAGGTTTTGTTTTGTCAAGGTTTTGTTTAAGGATTTATAAATAAAAATCAAACAGCAGTTGTTTTTTCCCAGTTTTTGTTTATGATTTTAAAGCAACTTGAAGATTTCAATCCTAGAATATCCAAACTAAATTCTTACCCAACACATCGTTTGGATTTCATCATGTGTCGAGTTCCAACTTCAACAGAGAAAATCCTCCTGAACAAACAGACGATCCTCCAACCAATCAGAGCCATTTAGCTCTAAACTAATTTAACTCCTCTGTCCATCACCATACTAAGCCCCGCCCCCTCATTTTCTGCTTGGCTTTGCAGGAACAGACTCCAGACCAACTTTCTGAATGAACTCATGTTGCTTCCAGACCAGGATGATGTTCCTCGTGGTGTTAATTCCTGTTAATAGTCACCTCATCGGGTTTATTTCTATAATTACTGGAGCAGCCTCTGTGTGTGTTTGTGTTGAACCGTTTTTCAGCTCATGCTAATCTGCAGGTAGCTGGTAAACACAACTGATCAATAGGCAGCGCGGCGCTTGCAGCATTTATAGCCTGGAGACATGAACGATCCATTAGAGGCCAGAGTTAGCAAAGAGCAATAAATCAATGGTGTTATCACACAGCAGGACGGAGGAGGAGAGAGGAAACAAAAAGGCGGCTTTTAGAAAGGAGGAGGAGGAGGAGGAGGAGCAAGAGTAAAATAATTAAGTGCCACTCGTGTTTTTCTTTCTTAACGCTGAAGCACATGTCTTCATTTCACTGAGACACAGAGAGAGAAACTTTAGATTTATTCTTGGAGGATGAGCAGAGAGGATTTCATGGTTACGACTCAGGGAAACTAGCCACAGTTGCCATGGTTACGGCCCTGCTGAAACATTTTTCTTATATTTTATTTTTTATTTTTATTTGATGAGCTTGAGCTTGTGCTCTCCTCCGTCTGTAATGAAGTCTTTCTAGATCCGCTGTCAGGTGACGAGTGTGCATTCGATTCACTCAATTAAAATCTGACGGATGGAAAAAAAAAAAGTCCTGACGTCTGAGTCCGAACCTGAAATAATCTGAAAGAAAGAAAAAAAAAAACCACAGGACGCTCTGCTCTCAGGTGAAACTGATCAGATTAGAGCTATCGATCATGTTAAAGCTCAGATTTCCTGGACTTGTCTCCTTCCATTAAACCAGGACCCGGACGACGTCTCGGATGGAATTGATCGACTCATCAGAGGCTCGTTGAAGTTAATCAACCTGCAGCCATCGACCCGCTTTAAAAAACCTGCCTCAGGATCCAGAACAATTCTGACTCAGCAGCAACGACCTCACAGTAACATCTGTCCAACAGAACCAGTCCAGATTAGAAACCAGATTAGAAACCAGATTAGAGACCAGATCTGGTCTCCAGAGTCCAGGTTAGAGATCAGGTGTGAACCCTGATCTGGTGTCAGTCCACATATGGACGTGGTCTGGGACACGTATGACCTCATACCTTTGGTTGCATGAACACACAATGAGTCCACAAAGGTTGGCACCAGGTTGGCCTGCGAAATTGTTTCAAAGCTTGAGTTTGACACATTTTAGGTTTCAAAAAGAGTTTAACTCATTCATTCAACCAGCAACAGAAATGAATAAGTGACGTCTGTTCATTAATAAGTAGTAGCAGTAAAATTCTGGCCCTGGAGCTGAGAACCAAACTAAAGAAGAGACAAATCTAACCTAGAACCAAGTAGAGTCTGTGCACTTCTTACACGTCCTATCAAAGTAAACATGTGGACGTATAAGTTAGTGTAGGTTTATGTGGTTCGTTTGGATTTTTTCATTTTTCCAATATTCTGGGTTTTGTGCAAAACTTGGAACAGCTTGTTCCAAAATAAGGATCATTTCCCCACGTCATGGTTCTGATCCAGCTTTAGATAAATAAGGCTGGCAACGAATAATGTGATAACTGAGATCAGATCTCACGTGGTGGCTGGTGACACACGTGGAGACACACTTTAATATCAGCTGTGAACACAGGTACATGTGATGGACGTTAAAACGACGTCTGAACGGGTTCTCGGTCAAAGAGTCAGAAGTCAGGAGTGATACTTGGATCAGAGAGGGACTTTTTCAGCATCAGGTTTCTAGACGTCCATGAGGAGGTCGATACATCGACAGATTCAGATCCAGACAGAAGAAGAACGTCTAGTCTCAGAGGATGAGTCTCTAAAGCAACTAGGACAGACTCTTACGATAGAGATGAAGAGAAAAAGTAAGGAAGGTGTTTAAAAGGACACGACATGAGAGGAAATGGATGAAAACCACAGTAAAACATGGAGCTGGACACTTGCAGTGAACAGACTCCATCAGCCTAAATATCAATACTATCGATACCAAGTCTGTGGAGCTTCTCCATCCTCACCTGCAGTAAAAGGTTTGAATCTCAGATCCTAGAATCACATCAGCATCACACGACTGGAACTGATGCTGTTAGTGAAATGAAGTCAGTAGAAGAGAAGATAATTACACAGACTCACTTCTCCGGTGGAAAATTAATGAGCCGACGTTTCCCTCTCTGAGCAAATTCTGTATTATTATTACATTGTTTCTTTTGTTTACTTATTTGCTCAACTGACTTTGTTACTGACTTTATTTTTCATGGTTGCTGTGTTGTTAACATTGGTATATTTTTGTTACATTTTTCCCTTTTCTTATTTTGCACTAATGACTTTTCTTCTGTGTATATTAACAGGAGAACTGTTTCATTTTTATACTGTTAAATTGTTTTATATTGTTAATGGAAATAGGTTTATTTGACTCAAATATTTGTCTTGTGTTTTATCATAATGAACTAATTAAAGGCAAAGTTAGGAAGTTATTCAATGATCATGACATTTAAAGTGAAAAGTATCGGTATCAGCGATACTACTGGGTATATAACCACCTAGTATATACTATATATATGTATGTATATATATATATATATATATATACTACCAGGTGAAACTCCTCTGACTGGACAGACTTTCCAGCTTCAGCCTCCTCCACTCACTGAGATAAAGCGATGCCTCCGTGAAGCGGAGGATTTACTGCAGCTCCGCTGGTTTAAGGTGCATCAATCACATCCAGTGACTCTGGTGTTTCAGAGGCAAGAGGTGCATGTAAGTGATGCATTTGGTTAAGTTGTCAGGAGCCGTGTTCCTTTAAAACGCCTGCGCCTCGGTTCAGTTGTGACGCCGCCGAGTTGAACTGTTTTGCCAGGAAGCGTTGTTTTAAAAGGGGCTCTGAGGTGAAGACTCGGGTGTTTGAGCGCATCTGTGAGTCTAATGGAGCCTGAAGATCCCTCTGCCACCACAGCAAGAGAAAGGCTGGGAGGGGGGGCTGTAATCAGGCAGGCTTTTAACGCATGGCCTGCTCTCCACCAGCCTCACACACATCACCACGTCGGACACACAAAACCTCAAAACACACGCACACAAGATAAGAAAAAACACACCAGCGTGCGTTTAAGTGGAGGGAGATGTAGCCGTGGAAGACGTTTGGGAGAGATTTGGGAGATTAAATGGTGCTCAGGTTGTGAGTGCTGCAGGAGGGATAAAATAAAACTCCATCTGGTGAACGGAGCGGCGGACAAAGAAAGGTTTCAAAGCTGAATCTGTAATAAAAGCAGCAAATATGTTAATGTGTCTCTGCATCAGAAAGTTGTGCAGTGATGAAAAGACGCTAGAAAAAGTAGGATGTATTGTTTTGGAAGGTTGAAACTATTAAGGGAAACTGGACTCGTAGAGTTTCTTGAAGACGTTTCATTCAGCTTTAAAGGACCGGTGGTGGGTTAAGGTTTAAACGGGATCATCTGTGAGTGTTTCCCATCAGAAACTCACATGTCTATAGACCCTTCACGGCCGACGTCACTGTGACGTCACGACGTTATCTGGAGGCAAAACAGAGGGAAGCTGGAGGCGAACACTGTCACGGTCAACCAGGAAAATGTCATCTTGTTATATTTCTGGAGCCAAAACCAAAAAAGCAAAAACACTAACTTGGTTGAACACGTTTAAATTAAGGATTAAAAGAAAGGAAACAACTCTCTGTTTGCAGTGGATATTTGATATCAGGTCAGATTAACATCTAATACATCATAATTTTCAGGCTGGATAATGTTATAGGTTAGACTAAATTGTGACTGATTAAATTAATTATTACCTGGAGTTAATTATTACCTGTTTTGGGGTGTTCAAGCAGAAGTTGTATTTACTACGTTCCCCTCCACAGTGGTTCCACTTACGTCTTCTAATATCTTTGTTGGAGAGGCTTCACTTGATAAAGACAGACCAGACTTCGTCCCCTCTGTGTCCTTTGGTCAAATCGTCCATCCAGTGAGTGAGAGTGTAGGGGTCGGTGAACACAGTCCCATCAGACAGAGTCAACACTCGGCCTTCGGGTTTGAGTGTATTAGTATATTCTATAAAATATGCGTTTTCCTTGTCCATTCGTGCCAAAACCACCGTTTACAAGCTACAGTGTTTGAGTTACCAGTGTTTTGCCTCCAGCTAAGCCCCGCCCCTCAAACAACACCACATTGTTTACAAACTTTGAAAGGGTCTATAGAGTCTGTTAAACCTAGGTGTAGTTGGAGGAACCATTAGAGACTCTGAAGATGTGACCCTGTTGAAGGCTCCAGCTGAAACATCTGATAAAATTGTTCCATATGTTGCAAATAGATTAAAGTCTGAAACTTCTTGGGAACAAATGTTCAGACTGTCTCGTAAATGTTTTTACATCTAACTCAGAGAGGGGCTTTCTGATTAGAAGACGTCTTCCTTTACTTTCAAAGCTTCTTGTCTTCTTTGACCAAACTGAGTGGCCTTTGTATTTCAGGTGTAGTTGGACAATCTGAGCTGGTTCTCCTGTTCCTGTTGTTGTTCAGTTCTCCCCCAGAGATCATTGCTCTTCCTTTTTTGGGATCAACCGGTTCCTTCGGATTGAATCATGCAAGAAACTAAAGCTGCTCTCGGTAACCATGACTCTAAACTGACCTGTATCTTTTCTCTAGATTATGAATTCCCTAAATAAATCCCGTTCACAAAAACAACACGAGGCTAAAAGTAGCTCCTGACAAACAGCCATAAATAAGGTCTGCGTAGCCTCTAAATCCACGAGTAACTCGAGAAACATTTTAAGTCTAAAAGCAGCTTGTCGGTCTGGGGGACGGCTCAGGGGACACGTGAGTCACTAAGTTGTCATCGCCAAGTGTTTTGGAAAAATGCAGCAAAGAAATTAGGAAATAAACAGAACTTTTTAAAGAAAGTGAAGCGTGAAGCATCACTCACCTGAGTCATCAAAATACACATCTGTATGTTAAACTAAAGCTTTTTTATGAAGCATTATTAATTATATACATAATACACTGACAGTAGAAGCCAAGTTATAAATGTTTTAATTCTCATTATTATGTATTTCTATAACAGAATACGTCGCTTAGATTAAAGTAAGTATGTGAAAGTTTGAGCTACCAGAAAAATTTCAACTGGTTCTGAAAGCTGAGACGTTGAGCTTTACATCCCATGTGGTGTCATCACAGTGATTTTATGATCCTCTTATAAAATGCAGTAGATTATAAATAACTGCTAAATATTGAAAATTCCAGATAAGAATGTGCAAAAGCAGGACATTTCTCTGATTTTTTTGTTTAATAGTCACTTTGGACATGGGCTGGATTGTCAGCATGGTGCAGACGTACGCTAATTATCGTATTTGTACGATAATATCACCCTCTGAACAATCAATAACTCCAAAAATCCCATAATGGACGATAACTTGACCCCTTACATACATGACTACTGGCAGACACAAACAGTGCTGTTAGTTTATTTAAAGGTAAAGCTGCATTATAATCAATCCATCAATCAGCGGATTCACCTGTAAAGCACTTTTCATACAAAAAGTAGCTGTATACAATTATCCCCTCAACCCCCTCTCAGCCCCGTCCTCCAACACAGACACACAACTTAAAAATTCATTCAGTCGAACAAATAAAACGATATTCATTAGAGAAAAGAAAAGCTATCGCAGGTGAGAAAGCACCAGAGGCTGGAGAAATCAACACCCTAAAAACCCTAAAAATAGTTTTATAGACCTAAAATAATAAAATGAGAAAAACGAATAAATAAAATCAAACTAAAGGTCATAAAAAATGCTAATTACTGAGACAGTAGAACTTAGTAAATGAGTAAATAAATAAAAAGGTCAGTGTTGAGCTTGTCTTTATAAGTTATATTATATCTATATGGTCTGTGGTGATGTTCTACTGCAGCAGATGATCCTGAATCAGGTACCAGAGTTTTATACAATCATTTTAAGCTTCTGGTCTCATAATTTGAACCCTCTTTTATCCCAGACGCAACAACAGGTTCTAGACATGTTCACATTGAGGCTGACGACAGCTCGACTATCGACTCGACTACTTTTCACCAGGAACAGTTAACAAATAAACTGGTGCTTTAAATGTTGCACACGTGTTCACTGTACTGTTAAAAAGAAACACATTTATAAAAGCTGTTTTACTTTAGGAAACAAGCGTCTAATTCTAAAACAGCTGGACGGGAAAAACAGACGATCAGTCGGATTAATGCTTAATGTTAAAGTAATGAGGCGACGTTAATTAATGAGCTGCAGATACACTGGTAACGAATGTGCGGCGACATAATTACTGACAACATCATTCTCAAACTGCAGCGTTCAGGTGCTGGTTGCTCTTCGGTTCAGTTTAGGGGGAAATGTTTGTCATATTCTATTATTTATCTCAAACCACCAACTGTTGCCTTCACACTGTACAGCTGGAATAAACCGTCTCTCAGTTAAATAACCAGAGGCACAGCTTATCAACAGGTGAGGCAACAAATAAGATTAATAATCTCTTTGGTTCTTATTTAACATTTTATTACAGTCATGTACCTTCTGTGTGTCTTTAAACTGTTTGCTGCAAATTTAAAATATTTCATCCTAACGCTCGGCCCCCGCTGGCCAGACGACTATGAACGATAGCAGTGGCAATGTGCTAAGTTTTAATGGGCCCTGGGCACCTGGAAACTCTTCACACTCAGTTCCCCTCTCATTGACCCTTTGCATGTGAATTCCCGTTCCACTCTAGACATATATGGACGCCATGATGGACGGACGTCAAATTTAAAACGAGCAGACGCGTTAGAGTTGAGAACATTTAGTGTGGGAGCAGACGTCTCCAAGGCTTTACATGAACAGCTCCATCCTTCTTCACAAACACCCATGGTTTCTGTTCAGAGCCTGAGACACTGTTTTACTCGATAGCTGTAGCACGAACACATGCTAGTTAGACGCCAAGACTCTGTAGTCGATCTGAGTTTGATGGCATCCCAGGGGAAACATGTTAACGCATGCAGCTAGCTAGCCCTTCACAGGACTGGGTAAACATTATCTAGCTAGCTAATGTGTAGCTTTAATGCTAACATTATAGGTATTATACCGTAAATAAGGTCTTACCTTTGTCATTATGATGAGGCACAGTTTCTTTTTTACTCGTTCCTAATATCGGGGACATTTTTGGGGACTGTCCCAGAAATCGGGGGCGTCTGGTCACTCTACGTTATGAGGTGCATCCCCTGCCGTTAGCATTCGGTAACACAACCAGCTACAAACAACTTATCTGATCAGCATCCAGACTTTTACATGTTTTCTATGGAGACTCTCTGTTTGTGACATAGTGGGACAGATCGTGAGGACTGAGCTCAGACAGACTGGATGATTAGTCAGGTCTGAGAACAGGAAGTGGGTATGCATCGGTAGCTAACCCTGCTATCGCTACCTTCTCCAAATATCGCTCTTTGTGTCGTCCTACAAGGTGACTCACTCCACACGTCATTATTCTGACTATCAGTCGCCACCGGTTCAATTTAAAATAGAACAGCTACTCATCCGCTGCAGTATTTTGTTTGTTTTCGTTGTTGGCTTTAGAATTTCCTGGTCTATCTATGACTTTCTGCGTCCATCATGTGTCCCTCGTCATGTGATAACTGTGACGCGTCTGAAAAGGGTCAATAGTCGAAATGAAAGAAAGAGGAAGAGGAGAAAACAAAAGCAAGAAAGTTAGAAGATAATACGATGGAGGAGACGCATTTAAATAGAGTAACTTGCTTCGTTGACTTCCTGCTCGTCTCTATACTCTCTATTTTCATATCGTGGCTTCGTTTAACGGCGCACATATAATAAAGGTCTATTAATAAGATGTTTCAGATGTTACGGCTCATCTAAACACTCATCACTTCACAGATTAAACCAACAACTCATTTCTCCATCAGCTGTTGATAATGTACAGTCTGCTTTCTACTAATTAGACTCGGGCTGCAGACGTTACGCGCCATTACCAGGCAACATTTACACTCGACGAGTCAGAGACGCAGTGATGTGAGCAAAAACAAAAGAAAAGAGACTGGAGCTGAGGAGAATCGTGGATCTCTGGGTCTTAACGCGTTACATGCTTCACTTGTAACAAAATCCTCCGACATCTTCCCACACACAGAGGCCAGGACGGGAGTCGTATTAATCCAACGAAAGCCTAAAATAACAGCCGCGTTCTAGCTAACGCACTAACAAATAATATTTCACTGAAGGCTGGAGAGCTCTCACATTGATTTCAGCTCAGTGTTTCTTGTCGTGTTTCATTCAGGCTGCAGAGAAGCGGTGACGCCTGCATTGATTTGATGCTTTTTATAAGAACGTGTAACAGATAAAAATAAATCCACTGGACTTCAGGTTTTACTCCATAAACATCCAACTCTTAAACTACTGTTAGATATGTTTGGAGGTTCTTTCTCAGCTCAGCTTCCTTCAGCAAAGACGAGACTGAACACAGTGTGTTATTGCTGTTCGTCTCATCTTCATTTTGCAAAGGATTCTTGTCACATCAGATTTATTCTTGAATTGTGTTTGTCTGTTTTAAGGACACATAGAGGCTTGGATTACAAATTCTATGGGCTGATGTCACTTTACGTTTGCAATAATAGCCTTGTGGTGAGAGGCTGAGACTCTCAGGAAGCGTAGTGTGGTGGTGGTGGATGGGTGCACGCCTTTATAAAGGTTTTCTAACAGTAGTTGAACAGGACAGCTCGCTGTGTAACAACTTTACTTCCATAACACAACACAACCGCTAACCCATCACAACGCAGGACACAACACCAACCCTTCAGTCGCATCATTTATTTAAAGGTCCCATACTGTTTTCTAACAGTAATATGTGCCTGTGTACGAGGCCCCAGAAGGAAAAAAACCCTGTCACTTAATGCGAATGTGTGCTCAAGCAGAAAGATGTTGGTGTTAAAATATGGAATTCACAATTTGGCAATCCTGACAAAAGGGCATGGCTGTAATTGAGTGGAGAGGTCACGAAGGAGTGAATAAGGACCTCGGCATCCTTCGACGACAGGATCGATCGGTTCTTTGCATTAAGATGAAAAAAGGGCACCTTCGCCACCTCATTGATGTGCAAATCAAATGCAAGGGTCTGATCAGAAATAACACCAAGATTTTTCACTCTGTCTCTGCAATGAAAATCACAGTCATTCACAGATAAAGTAACATCATCGAAAAGATGGTGCAGTTTCTGGGGTCTAGTAATCATCGTCTCTGTTTTGGCAGAATTCAGGAACAGGAAGTTATTCGACAATCAGCTCCTAACAACCACCAGACAGGCTACAAGTTTGGACATGGACCCATTTCCAAGAGTTACTGGCATATATAACTGTAAATCATCCGCATTCATTCCAAAAGTGGTGTGAAATATAGGCAGAAGAGCAGAGGAGCCAGGACAGATCCCTGTGGAACCCCATGTCTAACCGCACAAGACTCAGGCTGAACATTTTTAAACAAAATGCACTGAGATCTGTCTGACAAGTAGGACTTGAACCACAACAGCACCTGGCCAGAGATGCTGGAAAAGTGTAGTATGTCCATGGTCTAATACTGGATCTGCTGCTGTGGTTCCAGAAATAACCAAAATAAAAAAATGTATTTGACCTCCTGCTTTGCTTCAGACCGACCTGAGTCCTTATTCCTTTGGTCACCAGACGGTTTTGTCGCTTTAATGACAACTTGTGCAGTTTGAGATGTTTTGGTGAAATCATGTCCACTCAATAGACTCTCTATTTAAAAGCAGTAAACGTGATGCAGTCCTACCTCACGATGATCCGACTCTGGCGCAGGAACACGTCCAGTTTTCATTCTCGTGTGCTGCATTGCAGGGATGCAGCTACCCAATCACAGCCCACCCTGCAACAAAACATAACAGCTTTAATTAAATGTCCAATAAAGTGTTGACTGAATGGTTAATCCAGCGAGTGTCTGCATGCAGAGACAGATCATCACCTTCCTCCATCTGCACCATTAACAGGTTTTTTTCGCTCGATGTGAAAGTTTTGCCAAGTATGCACACTGCAAAAACTAAATAAAAAGCAAATGAAAATAGCAGCTTGGTAGAGAGCTAGTTGAGAGCTGTTCTTTTGTTTTTTAATTAGCTGTAGATATAATGTTCATCAAGGCCAGAGACACTGCAGGAATATTTAGCTGCCTCTCTGCTTCGGATGCTTCTCAGGTAACGGTGCATCTCTAATGAAGACACCGGCTCTGCCTCTTTCTACACTTGTTGTGGGTAATTTTAGATGCCAAACTCGCAGGAAAAAAAGCACAAACTTTTAAGTTGGTCTCCGGAGGATAAGGGGCCAGACAGGCGGCAGAATTTGTGTCTGCTTTAAAGGGAAGAAAAAAAAAAAAGTGTCCGCCCTCCACTTTAGAGTCCAATTCTAAAGCTATGAATCTCAAACAGGCTCGGAGGCAAAATCTCACTCTTCACTACGCGGAAGATACAGACACACATGTCAGGATCAGAACAGCTCCACTAAGTGATTCCACTGGAGCTGTGGGATGTTCACGCTACTGTCACACCTCAGTGACACCCCCACCCACCACCCACCGGCCTCCAGGATTCACCTCCGTCATTCCACTGGAATAAGTTTAACCAGTCGTCTGTGACAGGAGAGAGGACTTTAAGGAGTTTACAGCCTAATGGCTCAGAAGTAATTCTTTGGTGTTTCACATGTGGATGAGCTTTTTGTTCGTTCATCAAGAATTTACTGAATAAAGACTTTAATAGAGGAAACTTTGTTTAAACCTTATCTGCTCTGCTGATGGTCTGATAACAGGAGGAATTTACCGACACTGAAGAATAATTCAAAATGTCTTATCGCGCAAAACAGAACCTCCACAGTACAACAGATAAACTATCACATTCAAGTCTAATAGAACATCTTTTTTATTATTATTATTTATAATGGATTATAAAAACAACTAAATATAATATGCCACCTTGATGGCAGCAGGATGCAGCCTGACACAGAAACACAAAAAAGCTTCAGGAGCAACTAGAAAAAACAGGAAGAGCAGCACCAGATGGAAAAAGAACCATTTCTGGAGAGTTACTGGTGTTCCTCAAACCAATGGTGACAGGAAATGGAATTAATGACTAAAGGAACATGGAAAAAATCATGCTGAAAAATTGATTTAAAAAAAAAATCCAGGTACAGGCACTGAAATGGTTTTGAAAAAGTGAATTGTGGACAGTTAGTCTGTTTCTCCAGTCGGCTCTATACATGGAGACTTATTTCTCATTTCTCAGGTTTTTCAGGTCAAATGTTTCCATGTGAGGTTTTCTGCTCTCATCTGACATGTTCCACTACATTTAAATCACATACATTTAATCAATGAAAACATCATGTGACTGATCTCTCATCCAATCAGTACAGTAGCTGCTATTGTTCTTAAAGCAGCTTGATTCAGAAAGGTCGTGGGTTCATATCCACTTTTGCTGTAGTGTTGTTTAGTCTTCAAGGTTCACCAGAGGTTCCAAATTTGTTCCACTCTTCAGTCCATCGTCTCTCCAGGCTTCAATGAATATTTGATGAACCTTTTTAAACAGTTCGATATTTCTATTTTTGCTGCCGTCTAAGTGTGTGATAATGGCCGGTTCTTTCAGAGTTGTTATTAAACTAAGTTGTCTCTGGTTGAAGATGCATGAACGTGTTCAGACAGAACGGAGCCCGACCGGTCAGGGAGAAGGAATATTCTACTGTTCTCCTGTGAAACTCTCACCCAGTGAAATGGTTTGGGCCTGTCTACTCCGTTCGAGGTGTTTATATGGAGCATTTTTATTCGGTTTGGGATTCGGAATATTTGGCTCCATGTAAACCAAGCTACTGTGTCTCCACACCCTAAAAAGTTTTTTTTCTGCATGATTTTTCCATTTTCCTTCGAACTAGATCCCAAACTGATCAAGTATCTGTGGGATGATCCACAGAGGCCCCTCCCCTCTACCTACAGGACCTAAACAGAACTCAGTGAAAAGTCGTCATTCAAATATATTTAAGCCTCCAGATTATTCCACAGCCTTCAAATGAGAAAGCAACACTACAGGAAGTACTCTGACAGAAATAGCTCCAGCTCTGAAGAACTTGATCCTCATAATTTTCCCAAACAGCATCCTTTCCTTTAAATTCAGTAAAAGATCGATACTCCGGAGCGTTCCAGTAAAGCGTGTCATCTCCAACGCTGGGTTTTTATTGAATCATCTCTTCCTGTGTGTCCTGATGCCGACGGCGGCAGTGAGGGATGAACGCGAGGTTACCTGGGTTTCTCTGTGTCATCACGCGTTTCACAGATGAGCAGTCCAGTCCATCGAGGGGGGGGGGGGGGGGGGGGGGGAACCGAGCAGCACAAAATCACTTAGGAACTCATCCAATAACTCAGCGAGTCCAACAATTAGAAATCGTTACCCATTTGCCACCTCAGCGGCTCGCTGCACAAACACAGAGCGGCGGCGAGAGGCTTCTCCAAAAGGACGCGGTAATGAGGAGATAATTCACTTATTCCCAGCGACGCTCCCATGTACTGAATCATGATGCTACCTAGAGGTTTTCAGTGCCCCCCCCTTTACTTCTCATCTTTCCCAGCAGCAGTGATTAAGTCGGGTTAATGAATGCCACACTGAGTGTTCACCTGGTGTCAACACAGGAGAAACAGATTACAGGAAAAGCTCTGACAACAGCTATTCCCCCGTGGATGAACTCAAGTTATGGGGATGTTTAAGTGGCCTCACACCCCCACACACACTGCACTCCTCTCATCAGGTTATTCTAAGGTCAGTAGGTTTCTCAAGGGTCACAGACATACGGTAACTCTGACCTCCCACAAACAAGAGAAGAGCTAAACGTGATGCATGATAAAAACTTATTATTTATGAATTAAACTTAAATCCATGATATCAAGGATTCAACGATTTTTATTTGTCATTTTCAACAAAACAGAAGCATGAGATGGAACAAAACTATGCACCCAGATTATTTCCCATAGTAACTATAATATATAGACACTGAGTAAACAGTAGAGATGAGAATAAAGACAAAGTAAGTAGAAATATATAGCCTCAAACATAGCCTCATCAGAAACCCCTCCACTATTCATTCATTAATTTCCTGTAACCACTTGTTCACACCGACACCTACGTCCAATAATTCAGATCCACTAATGAACCTAACTAGCATGTTTTTGGACGGTGGGAAGAAGCTGGAGAGAACCCACACAGACACAGGGAGAACATGCAAACTCGCCTCCTATACCATAAATAGTAATGTGATATTCCTTAGTGAGATTAAACTGGGTGCTGGAGGCTCTAAAATCATTTCAAATTAAGAATGATTTGCAGTGTATTTTGTATAAACATCCAGTTTGTTTGCATTCAACCCATGAAATTGAGTGAGCGACCACAGAGCAGAGTCTGTGGAAAGTCTTCAGGTGCCTCGGCCACAGAGCTAAAGGAGACTGAACCCATGTGATCTCCTGATCCCAAAGCAGCAGCGTCTGGAACCACTAGTCATCCCAAACAGTTCCAAGTAAACAGCTGTGCTGTCTCTGCTTAATTTACTTCCCCATTCATCATGAGAACTCTACAAAGACGTTGTGGAAAACTAAATGTGTGGCAGCTTTGGGCGACAGGTGGGCATCTCTAGAATCATGTCAGACTCTGCCAGGATGGAGGCGGCTGAAGAGAACGTGCTGAGCTTCCCAACCGCTCTTCAGGAAACACATGGCGACCGTTTGTCGCTGCAGCGTTTCTCCTAAAACTCTTTAAAGCCTCGTGAAGAACAGTAATCTAAAAAAACAATAAAAATAAAAAACGACTGCATTTTGTTGCTCTGTGTGCGACTGTGTGTGTCTTCGCCGTGCAGCTTCCACCTCAGTGACAAAGAGAAGAACCTTTTGTTCCACCTCTACGGTCCCCAATTACAGTAATCTCCTTCCTCGGCTAATCCTGCAGCGCAGAACTTTGAAGTTGGAGCGGTTCATTGAACATCAAAGTCTCGTCTCCTCACCCCTTCGCTCACGGCAGTCACAGAAACACTGTCGGATATAATGGGAGAGGACGGAGGCTGATGCGATGGCTGGAGGAGCCTCTGCCACGCAAATATACACTTTGTCCGAGGACTTCATGCATTCAACAGACTATTACAGAGGAAATCCACCTAAAGCTCCATCAAAGCTGCTGCTGCTGCTGCTGACCGAACACTGAGGTAGCCGTCACAGAGGATTTCAAACGCAGTGGAGAGGACGGGGTGGATGGGTTTAAATATCAGGCCTTGTTGTAGCACTGGACGTCAGCCTCTCTCTCACACAGCTTTTCATTTCTGGGCTGACACATGCAGGGACGTAGTCACAGCCTGTTATTGAGGTCTGTTCTATCTGTGTCAGTCCTAAGCAGGAAATCACGTCCTTCAAGTGCTCACAATGCAAATTTCATGCAAGCTGTATCGGCTGTGATGTGATGGAAAGAGTGTCCCGTAGATAAGACGGCACAGGGGAAGAGACCAGAAGTGATGTGGTGACAAGAAACACGAATGTTGCTGATATTCTGAGATCGACTTTGGTTCCTACCACCAGATTCACCAAAGCTGACAGCAAACATGGAGCACCGGTTAGTGATGGGTGATACTGATCTTTATGCTCTAGTTCTTGATAGTTAAACAATCATATAAACAAACTGATACCAGCCTGATTTTTACTTGGTATCGGATCATAAATGAAATCAATGGTATCGAACATCACCAGCATCGGGTCGAACATCGGCCTCATTGACGCCATTTTTCTTTTCAAATATACGAAGAGCTAGCTCCATCCACAGACTAGTAATATTTTTATTTTTTTACCCAAATGTTTAAGGTGGGAAGCGTATAAGAGGGTTTCCTTGGCAACCGGAGCCTGAAACGTCCAGTGGAGATCAACTGTCGGTTAGAAAGAGACAAACAACGAGTGAACGGCCTCATATGTGGACGGGGCTTAACACTACGACGCAGACGCAGCAATATGACGTTCTGATGGAGACCTGCAGCTGATTAAGACCAACAACACTTGTTTCTGGAATAAAGCAGGGCTCAGGTGCACCAGCCCAACAGGTATTAATCCTAAGTAGGTCTTAATCTTATTTTGTACCCAGGCTTCTTATCAAGTTGACTCAAATGACCCTGGGACTCGATGTACTACACGATCTCTGCACCACATTTAAGGATCCCTGGTCTGTCCACTGTGTCCTTGGGCAAGACACTTAACCCACCTTGTCCCCAGGTGTGTGCTCCCTGGTGATGTTGGTGGTGGTCGGAGAAGCCGTAGGTGCAAACTGGCAGTTTAACACCACCAGGGGGCGACTGTGTGAGCTAATGAATAATGCATTTAATTGTAAAGCGCTTTGAGCATCTAAAATGTAAAAGCACGATATAAAACCAATCATCAATATTATTTTTAGAAACTGGTGAATTCAAACACAAAAACAAAGTTTCCTCCATTTCTGTTTTCCATTCCATCCGAACGGCATTGGTCAAAGTCTAGCTTCACTTCTGCTGGATGAACTTACGGCTGCCTAAAGGAACGCTGACACGCTCCACTGGAAGTAATGGTTGTGATGTGTTCAATGTGCTGTGACAGCCAACTATAGGCTACACCTGAGCCCTGCCGGAAAAACAAAAACTTAGGCCATCAGGAAGGATCAGAGGGACTGAAACCTCCAAAGAAATCTACATCAACAAGAAGAACGAGGAGTTCAGCAGCCGATGAAATCAACCGACGCATCAGTCTAACCCCTTTCTCTAAAAACTCCTTTAGACCAGATCCAAGCAGGTCCTGATCTGAACATCATGTGAGTCTGGATCACATGAAGGAACTGTGACATGTTCTCAGAGACGCACAAAACTGTTAAACTGTTCTTACCAAAGTGTAGATGAGTTAAGTCTCAAACCAAGTCCAAGACCGTCCAAAAAAAGTCTAAAACCAAGTCTCTAATCTTCTAAAAACTCTTCTAAACCAGGTCCATGCAAGTCTGGACCCACAGTCCTGATCTGAGCATCATGTAGTCAACCTGGATTACATGAGGAGACAGAACAATGTTCAAAATCAGTCTAAAAACTCTAACTGATGTGAACACCTTGGAGTCAGTCTGGATTACATGGAGATACAGGAGGCACTGAGCCAGACTAAATCCAGAGAAGATGCTCAAACCCTAAATGTAGATGAGTGTATGTCTAAAGCCGAGTGAATCCAGTCAGACAACACCATAACCAGACGAGACCTAATACATGTTCCAAGTTCTTGCACAACATCAAACTAAAACTTTTGATGGAAACAAAGAAAACACGACATACAGAAGGGGAATCCTCCCTCACTGACGGGAAGTGTTTTATGTCTTCATATGTAAGAGTTTACTGCCGCTCTCTTTCTCCTCCTCCACATGCCACATGAAGACGGAGTGGAAGCGGAGTGTGAAATTACTCTTTACTTTTAATTCATCCACCTCCATTGATCCTCTTATTGGGCCGGTTTTAGGATCAGCAAATGCAGAAAGTGTCTTTCTGCTGTGTAGGTGAAGCCGAGTCAGAGCCGATTGATTGTTCTACTGGTGAGTTAATGTAACACAAGCTTTAGTGTGTAATCAGCTGGATCGTTTATAAGAACGCCGCGTGTTTCCAGCAGCACTCAGCTGCTCAGTTGTTCTTCGCTTTTGAAGAACTCTTTGTGGAACGGAGGCTTTCTGTGTAGATTTGAGGTAAACATCCCCGAAGGCAACGTTTCTTTCTTCTTTTATCCGTTCATGAGCTTGTTACATCGAGCTTGATTCATTCAGTCTGACGCTCGTGTTCTGTCGGTGGAATACACGCCCGTCCTCCAGGTCCTCACTCAGTCTGACAGTCGATGGAAATCACTCTGAGCAGATAGAAAACGCTGCTTGAAAGTATTTGCAACAGAACTTTCAAACTTTCTGCATAAGAAATGATTCAAAATATCCAGGTTCACAAAGAGAACCCAGCAGAACAAATGAAACAGGATGCTACTGGACTACATTTGTTCTGTGTATGTGCTTATATCTGTGATGTGAATTACAGACACTGGAAACAGAGGTCAAATTATCCATTTTTGTAATACACAAATGCATTAGAGTAATAGTTATGTTTTCTTATTCTCATTGGAGAAGAAGTTTATTTCTAACTCAACTGTTGATTGATGTGTGGATCCGATACTGAAATATCGATACCACATTTTTATGCTCTAAAATCGATTGTCAAATAAAATGTTAATTTTATAGTAGTTTTTAATAGTTAAAGAGTAATTAATTTTAATGCTCTTATTATTTTACTTATTTCTATTTTTTTCTGTGTTTGAAACAACATTTTCACATATTTTGTTGTTTTTTCTGTTGTTGTATTAACTCGGCTATACAGTAAATATGGCCATTACCTCAATATACCTCAGAGTTTAAAATGAATAAATAAATTACTCTGATGTGTTGTATTATTTATGAAGCTATGATTTGAAATAAACTACTTTTTTAGGGTTTACCAGACACATTAGGGCGTATTTACACAAAGTATCGGTATCAGATCGGTATCGCCGATACCAGCCTGAATTTTACTCGGTATCGGATCGTGAAGGAAATCAGTGGTATGAAACATCACTACTCCTACTAGAAGAAGACGACCAGGACGTCTCTACGTCTGTGAATCACACACTGTAGACGAGTTACAAGAGAATCCTGATTATCCTGTAAAATTAGTAAAATTCTCTGCACGGTTGTAGAAGTTGCAACAGTTGCATGTTTCACCCTCACACTGACCTTTTGGCACAAAAAGATCTAAGTAAATGTGCTAACAGCGCGTATTTTGCCTGGATTCCTCCTACCAGTCACTTTTTATTTGTGTTGTGCTACAGACCTTCACCGCTGCTCAGGGATACACTAATTTCCAAACTTCCTTTTGATCAGTTATTCAAATTTTTGTCTGCGAGGCTTTAAAGTGACTAATTAGTCCACGGTGGCCACTAGAGAACCACCACACCTTGGTAAAGAGCTCCGGTTCACACATGGTCGTGTCTTCTGCCAATGCTGTAAGTTCATTTCAGGGAAAGAAAATACGTTTCCTGTCAGTAGGAAACAGGACTTTATCCCTTTCATTTGTCTGAACGGCTCACTCTGTTGAAACACAGCGTGTTATCATCTGGCGAGGTGCTGCCCATTCAAATACATTCCAATGGATTTCCAATATGTCGAGTGTTTACCTCCAGGTCAGTGCGACTGAACACAAAGATGAGCGCTGCTGGGATTTGTTTGGAGCGGTGAGATCCGGTCTCAGCGTGCCACTGTGCAGGGTTTGTTGAGCACTGACGTGGCCCCTGGTGTGGTTCGACTAACAGGGCAGCTACAGGTCCTCACTTTAAACAGACCTGATTTATTGTGTCGTTCAGTGTGAGTTAATGAACCTTTTGTGGAGCCGTTGTGGTGAAGATCCATCAGACTCGGAGCATCAACTCGTGCGTGTGGTGATTTTACTGGAAGTACTGCACTGCTGCCATGTTAAAAGAAGACAGTCAGAGCCTGTGGGGAAGCTAAGCTAACTCACTGGTGGCACAGCAATCAGCCACAACATTATGACCACGGATGGGAGAAGTAAATAATCGTTTTGGTATAAGATGTAACCAGTGACTGTATTTAAAGAAGGTATTTCATTTTTATCTTCATTCATTTTATAAAACATCGCATTAGAAAATTAGAACATGAAATTCTGACTAGTTAAACCTGACTAGAAGGAGAGCAGCATGTCCAGCGGACAACAGGTGGAACTTAGCAAACCTTGCTATAACCTGACTCAGGACATATTTTCTTGTCTTAGAGGATAAATATCTTTTACCGTTGCCCTTGTTTTAAATAAATAAATTCCTATATAATTTCAGCCTAGTTTAAATCCCGTCCTCTGTCTTGATCTGACTGCTCAATCTGGAAAGATATTAGATTATTTTTTATTTAAAACACAAACTTACATATTTCTTGAGTCACCTGTATGTAAGAAGTAAGAGCAGTCTGTGGGGAAACTGTGCCTGATGTTTTGAGGCCAAAACTACAAATACAGTTTTACAAAGATATTTTCTAAAACACATATTGTGCAAACAGGCTTGTGAAATCTGTTACATGTCAGACAATGTCTCAAAGAACGGATGATTTCCGTTGAGGAGAACTTTCATTTCTGCATATTCATTAAAGCAAACCGGTGTTTCTAAAAGTTTCCCACTAGTTGAGGGGATCAGACTCCACAGCTTTTGTCGTCCATTTCAAACAGACTGTAATCCAGCAGAAACGTTCACATGGGCTCATTAGTCCAGTTTTGCTTTTGATGTGAAGGAAACATTTCCTCTCGGAGCCGGAGGTTAGAAGGATTTGTGAGACGAGGACGGTATTGTTTTGGAGGAAGGAAGTGGAGACCGTGGATTCATTGCTAATCTCATCAGTGGAGATCTGGACCAAACCTCGTGACCTTGGACTTCTCTGCAGCTGAAGTTAGTTGTTTTTGCCGCTGCTTTTAAACCCACTTTATACACAAACTTATTTGAAAGCAATGTATTCAGTGACTCTTATTTCACTGCTGTACCGAATTTCTTTGCTTCCTCCTCTGTTTTTGTATTTAACCTGTACAGTTGCTGACAACCTTGGAGAGAAACCAGACTGTCCGTTTTTACCAGAATGAAAATGAAGAATACCTTGTTCAATAATCGCCCCAAAAAACTAAAGGAAAAGCAAACACAAAGAGTAACCCATACCCCGGCCTTGACGGCAGCTGAGACTCATAATAAAGAAACTGTGGTCATACACAACAACACAAAAAGAAACTACAAAGAGATTAAAAAAATAAATAAAAATGAAATAATGCCCAAAAAGAAACACAATATAACAATAAGATAGCACAAGATACCCTAAAAAGACAAAATACAAACTGGCTGAGGCTACAAAGCTACCAAGAGTTACTGTTAGCTGAAAGTATAGGAAGATAAAAAGAGCTACTCTTAGCTGAGAAGATTGGAAGGCAAAAAGTATTAATGTTAGCTGGAAGGCTAGGAAGATGGGAGGCTAGAAAGATACAAAGCAAGAAAGAGCTACTGTAAGCTGAGAGGCTAGAAAGCTAAAAAGAACTACTATTAGCTTAAAGGATAGGAGGCTAGAAAGAGCTACTGTTAGCTGGGAGGCTAGGAAGCTAAAAAAGAGCTATCGTTAGCTGGGAGGCTAGGAAGCTAGAAAGAGCTACTGTTAGCTGGGAGGCTAGGAAACTAAAAAAGAGCTACCGTTAGCTGGGAGGCTAAGAAGCTAAAAAGAGCCATCGTTAGCTGGGAGGCTAAGAAGCTAAAAAGAGCCATCGTTAGCTGGGAGGCTAGGAAGCTAAAAAAGAGCCATCGTTAGCTGGGAGGCTAGGAAGCTAGAAAGAGCTACTGTTAGCTGGGAGGCTAGGAAGCTAAAAAAGAGCTACCATTAGCTGGGAGGCTAGGAAGCTAAAAAAATAGCTACCGTTAGCTAGGATGCTAGGAAGCTGCCATGTGCCGCTGGTTTGTTTGTTGTTTCTGGTTGACTGGTTAGTTTTTCATTTAATATTGATGCTGTTACCTTTTATATTTATTGACTGAAGCTGAGGAAGCTGCTGACGTCCAACGCCTCCAATTTAACCCCAATATCTCCAGGTCAACACCTTCTACCAGAACCCAGAACCTACGGAGGAGGAATTTAACGGTTCACTTCCTGGGTTTTGTGGTAAAAATCTAAACGTTGAATCTCTGGATGTCCTGCAGGAAAAAGAAGCAGCTGTTAGATCCTTATTTAAATCCCATCTACTCGGCCAGTTACAGGCTCAACAGCCGGAGAATAACTCGCCCAATATTTCACCTCATTTAAATGTGATGCCGCCTCAGTCGAGCCCTGGAACAAAATGTGTCACATACGAAGAGTGAGGACGGAAAACGTGTAATCTGACTGTGACACTACTGAAAGGAGAATTTAAATAATGGAAAACAGAAGGGCTCAAGTGCCCGATATAAGACTTTGCATACTATAATGTTTCCACTCGGATGGATTATTCATTCGCAGTTCAAACCTAAAGCCACTTGAGGAAACAATGGCTTTAATCCTCCTGTAATATATAAGAGTGTTATGATTTGAGCTGTATTTCTGAGCGGCGGGTGTCAGGTAACACGTAATAAACCTTTTTTTTTTTTTAAATGCCGCATGTATAATGAAGGTTAATGTCAAGCGACTCGTCTGTTTTACAACTCCACGTTAACCTCGACGACGTGGCCTCGTGGAACGAATACGGTGCCAGTTCAATAATAACTTAAAAGATCAAACCGCGTTTCCCGCTGAGATGCAACCGCTGTTTTATTAATGGAAGCTCAGAGGACGTCTCATTATTTTTCCATGAATATCTGCACAGAAAATGAAATCTCCTCCCGAACCTTTCAACCTCACCTAGCGGCCGAGAGGAAGGAAACAATAATGATGGCGGGAGGCGCGTTCTCCGAGGCTCCGAGCTCCATTCACAGCTCCCCCCCCCGGGTCCTCGCCGTGAGTGGAGAAACACAATTTACTGGGCTCCCCGAGGGCCGAGTCTTATCTGAGGGGCAGAATAAAAAGGGAATTAATGAGACGGGCACACAGCGAGTCCCACCGTGATGAGCTCCAATCAGCTGCCTCAGACCTCAGTGATGCAGCTTCCTCTTTGTGCAACCAGTCATCTTAATCTTCATTTCATTTAAGGCCTCACACGTATTTACAGCCGCACTATATCAATTAAACCGCAAATTATTCACTGTGATGAATCTAAACAAAGAAAATGACAACGCCCCGTTAATAATTTATAATTAGATGTCCTATAAATCATGGTATGTATAAAGTATAGAAAATATTTTCAAAAAAACATACATTTTAAATATTTTAATTATTATAACAAATTATATATTATTATTATTTCAGTTATTTAATATAGTTAAATATTAATCTGTCAAAGAATTATCAAATCAATGAATTCCTATTATTCAGCAGTTAAAGTAATGTGTACGTCACTGAACGGGGTCAAAACAAGCAGAAAAAAGAAACTAATGAAAAAAAAACTTTAGTGATCTCACAAAAAAACACACAAAAAACACAAATAATAACAGAACAACCAACCAGGTGAGGTCATAATTCTTAACTGAGTGTCTAGTCAGTTTAGTGTAATGAGTATTATCTTTTTATATATTTTCCTCAGGTCTGAGCGTTGCCTTAAATCCATCTGTGACACATTCCACTGATACGATGCCAGTGCTTAAAGAATGATCCAAAAATGGTGCCTTTTTAGTTTTAAGTTCAATGTTTTATTTAATTTAAATAATATAAATACACCTCAGACTAAGAAATAAATGACCCAATATAATAATAATAATAATAGTAGTAATAATAATAATGAAACAGTGTCGTGGAAACTGTCAGGTTATCAGAGATGCTACATCTCTGGTCTTTTAATAAAATGCTACGCTAATGCTAATGCTAATGCTATGTGTGGTCAGATGTTGAATCTAATTCCAGGTGTTTCTTCCTTGTTGCATCTTTAGAGGTGAAGTCCAGAAAAATGTTTGGTCTTAGACATATTGAAGGTTCATTTCCATCTATGCAGCAATAGAGCTAAGGAGGCTAAGCTAATTAAAAACTCACTGGCACCAAATGAAGCAGCCAGATTAGTCTAGTTACTACCATTAGCATCAGCACCATTAGCATCAGCACCGTTAGCATTATGGTACCGAGTATTGAACCTAGAACACATGTAACAGGAACTTCATTTAGTTCCTGTTCTTCTTGTAATAATCTGGGTCCATTAAACATTGAAAACCCGAATGTCCTGTTAGATCCTGATTCAAACTAGGGGGCGATACTGATAATCCATTACTTAGTAACTTTATAACTTTTAAAACCAAGAAATCAGTAAAGTAACTAAATTACTCATTAAAGGAGTAATCTGTAATCCGTAATCTTGTGGCAACACTGTTCATGATACGATACATTATTGAGATATTGACAAGTTGCAATATTCTATATAGTTCACTATTCAGTCCTTCAGAGACTTCTATACCGATCAGCCGTAACATTATGACCACCTGCCTCCTGATATCAGGTGTCCCTTGTGTCTTGTGGAGGCGCCGTGAATAGATAGAAATGTATGAACGGTTCCGTTTGTTTGCTGCACGACTGACTCCCACACAAACATGGAGCCTGGAGGAAGACACAGCTGGAGGAGCTGCCCTAACCAAGGCAGCGAGCGACTGATTGGATCGTGCTGCTCTCTAATTAGCGCTGCGTGTTGTTCTGTTTGCAGGCTTATTATCGTTTTTATTAGTATTATTATTATTAAAGGTAATGAGCGTCTTCAGCTTCAATGTGGATTCAAAGGATGGAAAACAGAAGAACAGTAGCCGGTCTGGGGCTGTTTGGAAGAGTGACACTAAAATGAGGTAAATGATATGATTTGTTCCTCGTCAACGAATGAACGAATGAAGGAAAGACACAAAAATGAAGCAGGCTGCAGAGGACGATCGACCGCCATCTGTGCTGTTTTTAATCACAGGTGTGGAAAGTCTGAGGTTCAATCAGATCTAACAGGTGCAAAGAAGCTACTGTGTCCATGCAAAGTAACGTTACGTCCAGAAGGATCTGAATCTACTTCTATAAAAATATGTTTGAAGTCAGTGGCTTTAGTCTGTAAAGGAAAAAGAGATGTTGTGATTAATCTGTTATCGTTTTTGTTTTTTATAACAGATAATAGGAGCACGTTACTCGTACCTTGACTGCACTGATCTGTGTCTGAAAAAGGCCTTTGTCATTTTACAGTTATTGTTTCATTCTGACAAACTGTATTAACACATTGGACTAAAACCATAAAATCCGAGCAGGAAAAAGTTGGATTTGTCAATTTGAAAACAACAAACATGTTTAATGAACCATTTTTATAACTTGGGATGCAAATCTAGTGTAAAGTGTAATTTTCCTAATTCTATGAATAAATTTAGCAAACAACAAAGTTATTTATAACTATTTCCAACCATAAGTTATAATATCTCTGTCTTCTGTGTGTTTGGCTGCAGTCACTCCTCAGACTGAATACAACGTTTCCCTCTTCCTTATCAACCAGTGACACATCATTTCCTGATTGGTTAATGGATGCATTTTTCCACCAATAGGAAAGGAGCTTTCTGTCATTTCAAGCTGGCTATGTATCTCCACTTGCTTCACCTCCCGTGCACCAGACGCACACCAACATGACGGCAATATTTAGGAACAAGTGTGTCGTAAATTACTTATAATAAGTCTATTTTTACTTATCAACACAATTTAAAACCTGATCTATTATTCTACAAAACTTGGAATGGAGATTCAGTGATGCTGTGTCTTGTTGCTACGTCGTCTTAAATTGGTCATGTGCTTTGGATGCACCGTTGCGTCTATCGACTCCAGAGGGTCAGAGATCCTGCCTCTAACCGTCTAACCCAGGAAGCTGATTGAGGGAAAAGACTTTCTGTGAACTAGCGCTTAAAGAAGCCGAGGCACCATAACCTCTAAAGTGTAATTGTTATGCAGTGCTTGAATTTAAAAGACCTCAGACGCCCTCATAAGTCTGAATATCAACTTGTACTAGTCCTCGGTGTAATTCCAATGAAGTCTTTGTTAAGCATCACATTCATTAATTTCCTTTTCATACGAGTCCCCTTCTCCATCACCAGAAGCTCGTCTGCCCACTTTAATCTCGTGTCTCAGTGTGAAGTAGCTCCTCGTCGTCTCCTCAGCGCCTCTCATGGCTCCTTCATTAACGCCCTCCCTGGACTCCTCCTGTCCTCTCGCTGACTCCTCTAATAATGCAGCGACCGCGCGCTTTCATGTCGCTCCACGCGTCGTGTTTACTTCGCCGTCCTTCCGAGCCGCCCGGAGGCCGGCTGTTAACTCGCAGCGAGAGTCTCCTCAGCCCGTCGGAGGTCTGAACACGTGGCCTTTCATGTGGCTCCAGAAGACGCCCCGGGGTTTCAGAGTGGAACGTAGGGACGACCCGAGCTCACAGGAACAAATACATACACGCTGTACGCATTCATTCAGCTGGTAATGTGTTCTTATTTATATAAAACTAAACACAGGCCTTCAACATTAACATCCGTCCTGGGGGAATCCCAGACAAACAGCGGACACACTGAGATCTGAGATTAAAACTGGACTTAACTTTCATCAGGTGGGTTTAAACAGAACTAAATGTAAATGTAGTTCAATGTGTTCATTAATGAGGTATTAGTTTATATGTACACTACTCGACAAAAGATTTAGAACACTCCAATATTTATTTCTTTGTTTTATTGAAATTTGTGCAGTTTAATGTCTCATGTTACTCTGAAATTAAAGCATAGACCAAGTAAACAACTAAAGACAGTTAGTTAAAGATTAAAGATCACCCAAAATCTATCCTAAACTCTGGACTCATCTCAGCAGCGTCTTTATCTGATTTAAATGTGAACACACTTGAGATATTCTTTCTTCCTAAAATGGAAATCAAACATTTTTGATGTCTTTTGAGGTTCTTCTTTTGAGTTCTTCCTGGTTTTGTCGCAGAAATGTTTGTCTCTTGTAGGGAGCTTTGCTTCCACTCTTCTGTCCAGTTCATCCCAAACCAGCTCCATGGGGTTAAAGTCTAGAGACTGGGCCATGGTCCACTCCATGTTTTCAAGCTTTCCATTTGGTTTTTATCCTGAGGTAGTTCTGGTAGAGCTTGGACTAAAGTTTTGGGTCATTATGTTGCTGTAGGATGAAGCTCTGACCAATTATACCAGAGGAAACTGATGCTGGTCTAAAACTTGTGACCGGTGTAGATGCATCTAGCGTGGACTGGTTCTGGACCTCAGGGTTTCCCATTCCATGTTAATACTATGGCGGCCCACCAGGGTCAAATCTAGTCCAACAACGTGTCATAAAGAATGAGGAAATATGTTCAAATGTTTCAAACAACGTTCTGCTTGCGTTGAGTTTTTCCAGTTGAAAGCACCTCTTCTCCCCAAAAAGACAAAGACAGATAAAAATATGTGATCTCATTCTATGTGCTGACATTTCATGTTCTCTATAAATTCTTCTTGTTAGGTGGGATGCCATCATAATTATAGCTTTTATTAAGACAGTAGAAAAGGGAGCTTACGCTTACCAAAAACTATGACTTTGGATCATCCTTTTATTTATCTGATTATTATTAATAGAGTCATATTGGAGCTTTAGAACTTGCCCTCCAAGGCCAGAGGTGACTAATATCTCATCTTGGCACCAACTGCTGCAAATTCTAATTGAACCAGGGTTAATCCCTGAATCAGAATGAAATGCAGGTAAAAACACCCTCTAAAAACTGGTTGATGTAGACTGAAAACCTTGGTGTCCATTGGGTTTCCTTAAAGGCAGAGGAAGGTTCTATTGAAAACCAGTGAGGTGGAGTAGACCCCAAGATAAAAGATCCCAGAGATGAGCTTCTAAACCAGGTGAGTAGGTCCAGCTTTAGTTCTTCCCATATGCAAACCTTGTAAAAAGGTTCTGGTGCATCCTCAGCCTGAACCACCTAAGGTGGAGTATGTGGTGCATAAAAGACTGGGCTGGAAAACCGCCAGCATTAAAAAGTTTGGGCTAAGCTTTAAAGTATGACCTCTGTTACAGCCAACCAATCAAAATGTGGCATGAAATGATAAAAAACACTGGCTGCAGTACTGGTAATGAGGAGCATGGTTATTGCAGAGAGGCCTTTCCAGTCCAAAATATCCTAAAATGGCTGCAATACAGAGGACGAGACCTTCAAGTTTATTGAGGCAACAACACGGACTTTCCTCCGTCACCTCTCAGGACCAACTTTACAGTTTTGCTTCATATAGAACTAAAAACTGCAGAGTTATCATCCCACCTTTCCTCCCGCCTACAGTTTGGATTAGTAAGCATCAAAGTGTTGTTTAATCTTTTTTTAATTAATGCAACAAGACGAGTTCAAAATGAAGGTG
Source organism: Mugil cephalus (assembly GCF_022458985.1). Taxonomy (NCBI): domain Eukaryota; kingdom Metazoa; phylum Chordata; class Actinopteri; order Mugiliformes; family Mugilidae; genus Mugil; species Mugil cephalus. The sequence continues at coordinate 29,630,569 of NC_061772.1, forward strand.
GCTGATTGAGCTTAATGTACCTCACGGTGAATTAAGATGAAATTGAAACCAATGACCCCCTCTGATGAGGCCGTGCTGCGAGGACAACAGCCTGCTTACAGAGTAACGGCAGCATATATAATAAAATTGGTAATGAAACGACACACTCAACGGGAAAAAAAGATGAGCTTAATGTGGCTTAATGAGGATTAATCAGCAAAAAGTAATTCAGAGTGAAATGAAATTAAAACCTAATTAGAAAGTGAGATCAGTCTGGAGCCGTGCGACTTCAGGAACACTCAACCAGCCCCCCGTCCTGGCCTGGATCTGTCCCCTTTTACTCCCGGCCTGAATATGAAACACAGCGTCATGTCCGGTGGCAACATACAAGCTCCTGAACTCATGCCTCAGTCCTCCTGCCTCCCACCAATCAGAAGACGGAGTGAAGCTTGAATTACCACGGTTCGTCATCGGGCCGGTGCAGCAGCCCAGCACTAATCCACAGTGACAGGAAGTGCATGCAGTCAAAAGAAGAAAAAAAAAAACAAGAATCACACTCAGCAGCACATCACAGCCAGAGAATAAAAAATAAACTCTTAGAACTGTGTCGATTGTTTAATTGCTTCAGAATGATTCATCCTTTCTTGTTCTCGTGTGGCGACATGCAAAACGCTTCACGTGGAGGAGTGTGAAGTGCACTCTTGTCAGGTTCAGGTTCTGCCAGTTGTTTCCCATGAGAGTCGCTGCCAAAACTAATTCTTCCAGATGAATTTGTCATCAGGCTTCTATTGACTTTTAAGTGACACGGAGGAGTTGAGGAAAAAGCTGACGTGAGCTGCTGCTGGTTAGCGTACGACAGGACTCCGGCCGAGTACAAGGTCAGGTACAAACACCACGAAAAACCATGAGGCCACGTCTCATGGTCTAAACCAGAATGTTTATATTTTTATATTTTTTTTTTTTATTCAAATCAATCTCCATTTGAAAGATCTGATATCAAATCATAAAATATATAAAATAACACAACTTCCTGTATCGTCTCCCTACAAATCTCATGAGGTTAGTGAGTGTGACAGTGAATCCCGGGTTGAGTTTCCTACTATAGACAAAGCTGGTAGAAGAAGATAGAAGCTGGAACCAGTGCATCCAGTTCAACAGTACATTAGTTTAAATGTTTGTGCAGGTTCTCAGGGTCCAAGTCACAAAATGGGTCAGTTCATAAAATCGTCTTGCTACAAATCTTCAGATGATAAATCTCGCAAGACTATGAGACGACTGGACGGGAGATTCAAAACATGACAGAGGCTTCACTCCGAGAGCAACGTCAGAACTGAAAGATGATTGGACAGAGAAGAGCTGGACATAAAAGCAAAGACTCATGAAAGATGAGAAACTAGAGGGAGGAGATTAAGGAGATACTGCAAATCTCTGGAACTAATTCAATCCAGTCAACAACAATACAAATTGACTCAAGGCGTTTTATAAAATTGGGTCTGAAATCAATGAAAACATTCGTTTTGAGGAGATAGAATCAAATTGGGACAATTGAATTCAACAGAACTGAATCGAGTCAAACGTAGCAGCATGAGAAGCTCGGCGTCACGGCAAAGCCTGAGAAGTGATAATCGGTCGAGTCTTGCAGATGACCATGAACATTTTCAGACTTTTAGGTCTCTTTCTGGTGACATTCACAGCCTGACACCCTGTTGTAGTCTGCTCTCACCTCCACCCTTTCTGAAGAAACATACCGGCAGCCAGGTCCTTCTTCTGGCTGCCTGATCTCGCTCTAAGTTTTGTTGTGCAGTGAATCCCACAAAATAACACGATGCACAGTAGCTCCTCAAAGGCGTTGGTGGTAGTGTCCATGAAAAATGACATGATCAAAGTCCAAACGCTGCATATTCACCTCACCTCCACACAGCTGGAAGCCAGTGTCACTTCTGGAAAGACAAGCAACCCCAACCCCAACTCTAACCGCAAACTCAACCCCAACTCTAACCCCAACCCCAACCTCAACCCCAAGGCCACCTGCGCCCTATAAAGTCCAGAATCATCCAATCAAAGTTAAGCCAAGTCCAGCAGTGAAGGCTGAACCACTTCTTTGTAATATATAGTGATGATGGAAGTTCTGCATCTTCAGGTTCAGATAAAAACCCTGTGACGGCGTCACGATGTTGTGTTTTGAACCTTTTCTGTAATCCTGTTTGGTTTTCCTCAAGTTTCATATTTTTATTTTTAAAGTTTCCATTCTGATGTTTTGTGTCCCACATAAGTTCCTGTTTGCAATTTCCCATCCTTTATTACTATGTCCACAAATGTCAAATTTGCGAACTCTGTAATTTTGGACTTCACAAGCTCGATTCTGATGTACAGATTCTGGAGGACAGCGGGATGCAGGCCATTGTGGAATCAGAAAAGCCCGTGAAATGCATTCTGGGATATCTGCCTGATCACAAATTAACTCCTGATGCATCCTCAATAAAAAGGACGGGACAAATAAACACCCAGCTGTATTGTAGTCTAATGGTACGTTGAGTTGGAACAGTACTGGTGACGTGTCACAGATTGATTAAAGGCAAAACGAAACTCCATATACCATCAGTTTCTCCTCGTCTTTGTGTAGCTACAGTCCTATGTGGGTCTTTGTCAGTTGTACATGTACCAGTGTACTTCTGTTCTGTTGTCTTCATGCTATCTCAACTCAACTTTATTTATAGAGCTCTTTAAAAACAACCACAGCAGAAACAAAGTGCTAAGTTGTATTCTCCTTCTGTATCAGTGTTTTTTTTTAATTGTTTGGACAATTGTTTGTTGGATTCTACCCTTGGATTGGATCACTGTTGGGATTCCGTATGGATTACCCTGCTTTATTGTACCGCTGTTGTAAACCCAGAGAGTTTGATTAATTTATTTCCTTCTGCCTTATTCCTCCAGTATACCCGTGACCGTCTGGTTACAGTTCAGTTTTGTTTAAAGGCTGCGATGCACCGAGCCACCTGCCAGCGTTGGACCGTCTGTGATCCTGGTTTTTGGGTGGTGTCCCACGCCGTTGGCACCAGTTAAAGCTCTGACTGCAGCACATTTCCGTTGTAGTCTGGTTGACAAAAAAAGTTTTTATCTTTTCTTTTATGGGGACTGAGCTTCTCTCTTACTTATTTAGTACTTTCTTATAACTTAGCTGTTCCTCAGTGTCCTAAACTGGCTCCTCAGTTGGGGACATTTTTGTTTAAAACTTCCTGCCTTAAGGAGAAAGGGGGATCTCCACAGTGGCGTGTCAGGCTTTAATCAGACTCTAATGAGCTGCTTTACTTGCCAGAAGATCCACATGTCCCAGGAAGCATCCCCCGCCTTTGTTACGTGTTGGGCCTGAAACCAAACTCTAAAGACACATAGGGACACTCTCCGCTAAAATAAATCAGCAGTTTCTGGTCTCCAGTTTTGGTAAAAATAAATGTACAACATTTAAGAGCTTTTATTTTTGTTTGTGTTTATTGCCCATAACTAAATTTACTGAAGGAGTACATCCATAGGCCCAGTGCTCAGAGTTCAAATGTTAATTTTTTGCAAATAAAACATAGATAAATTGTGTCTCTGAAAGTCTGATTCCTTTGTTCTTCTTCATGAGCCAACCTGGACACAACACAGTCAACCTGTTCACTGCTTCCTGCACAGTCGCTCAGTGAACCGCCACTGTTTCCACCTGGAAGAGGCCTTTAAATACGTTGGGTCAAACAGCTGAATACGTCCCTGATCCACCTCCTCCTCTTTGCTTCTGCACCGATCGATGAAGGCCGTGTCAACGAACACAAATACCCTGACGAGAACTGCTTTTAAAGCCTCATTTCAACCGAGACCCGAGTGTTTAACAGGCAGAGACCCCATTTATGCCAACTTGAAAGGCTTCCAGAGACACATCTGTCTCCATGGTGATCCGAGGGCTTTAGCTAGTAAAACCTGGGAAGTCTGAATCACGGGGCTACATCTCTTCTTGTTCGTCTTTCCCACGAGGCCGACTGTGATCTTAATGTGGAGCCATGTCGCCGTTTACAGCGCCTCCAGGACCCGAGCACAGTTCAGTTTGTATAAAACGCTCTGATGGACAGAGTCGGAAGTTACACTGAGATACACCCAGGCAGTGGTAAAACTAAAAGGGAGAGGGCAGCAAGGTGGGGGCTTAAAATGGGAACTGAGTGCTTATGTAAGTGTACCGGCGGCCGCTGCTGGACTCGGCTTAGCAAACGGGAGGAGGGCGAGGTCGACCGGTGCAGCCTTCTGCTTGAGCGCTCTGCTACACAACACATTTGGAAACTCTCAGGTGGTGATTTCATCTGTGTGTACTTGTAGACTTAAAGAAAGAAAAAAAAAAAAGGTTTTCCAAAAAGTAAGCAAAATTCACTCTGTTTCTCACCCTAAGTACTGGTTGCTTCAATAATTCAGCACCAAATGGGATTCTGGGAAGTTGAAACAGCAAATGTGTCCAACAGTTTTTTTTTTTTTTGACTTAAAAGCGCTCCATTTTCTAAGAAGAGGAACACAGTGCATTAGCCAAAAATATCCATGTGACAAAAGAATTAATGTAATAATGAATACTCTAATACTGTGATTTTAAAATTCTCAAACGTGTGTGTTCACCTGTGTGGTTCATTATAGAACTACCTGCAGAATAAAAGTGTTTCTTGGACATTCATGGTGCCCAGAGGACAACTCCCGTCCAGTGAAACATCTCCACCACCTTCTATGGGGAAAACAAACGTCATTCTACGTGGACTTTTGGGCAGCTTCTTCAGTTCTAAAGGACCAGTAGGGAGTTAAAATACTAGTCTAGCAAGTTCCTGATGTGGTCCATCCACAGATGTTCCTATTTAAACCACAACTCCCCACCAGGGACTGAATAAGTTTCTCAGATGAAACGTCTTCAAGAAACTCTATCAGTGCACTCGTCTTTCTTTAACGTTTTAACGTTATACAGTGATGTGGATGACTGAGCCTTCTCAGACCTGTAATGTACAAATATAAAGTGATTCACTCATCATCCATCAACAAATCAGTGTTGGCTTTGGTAGCAAGCAAAAATGAAAAGAAGGCTGAAATAAAGTCAGCCAAGTGGTGAATCTGTTGACCTCCATCCAAACATAATAAAGTGATTCTCTTGTTGTCCATCTCTTTGTGGCCGATGGTTGGTCTTAAAAGGATGTTCCAGGCTCTGGCTGCCAAGATAACTCCAAATGTTTTAGAACAGTATTGTTCTACGGACGGAGCAACTCTTCTTCTATTTGGAAAGAAAATAAACTCAATGGATTCACCCGACGCTCCAAGAGCAAATACGTGTGTGAGGTTATAACTCCAGTGCACAACATGTGGACGATCCTGAATGCAACCTTTCCTTTGGGACCCTTTTCTCACTAGAAATCCACATTTACCCACAAGTTACATTGAATGTAAGTCAGCAGATGCCTTTAACATTTACCAGGTCTCTCATTCTCCTTTTCTTCATTCAACAGAGCATTTCAAATCCAAACAATCTCCACACTCTTCAAATACTCCACACGGATTCCTTTACATGCAAACGCTGTCACGGCTAATCCGCTGTGAGATCACTTCTTCATTGTTTCATTTAAAACGACGTAATCCTGGAGACACTTGTTCGGTTTAGAGGAACTGCTACAGATTTATATCTTTTCATTTTAACAAATATTAAACTGAGCCCGTTTGTTATATTTCCAAAGCAGCGACCTTCAAAATATTAGAAAGGAGCGAGGGCCGACTGCTTCACCTTGAACAGAGGAAAGAAAGAAAAGAAGGTATCAAGCGTGGCAGAACGCTGGCGGCGCCGTGGCGAGCTCTGCCCGGGATCTTGTTTAAACCCTGAAAACATTTGTTTGATGTATCAAAGATCATAAGCTGAGCTCGTCTGCAGTCTGCTTCTTCTGTTCACGCAGTTTTCACGAAGGCTGCGAGTATGATCAAACGTGAGGAGAAAATCACGAGCCTGAGAACAATGGAGGAGCAAATAAATTCAGACAGAATGTAACCTGATCAAACCGTGATGACTTTTGTGAGCTTCTGTTGTAGAGATTGTAGCCACTGTTGTGATTCGGTAAGAACACAAGAAGACACACGCTGAAGGTTTTCTCGTGCTTTACTTGCAGATGTACACACTAAATGGAATACAACATAAAAATAAATATGACTATAAACTGCAAGTTTATGCACTCGGAGGATTTTTCTCAGCTCAAAACATACGAAGAGAAGCCAATCAAACAAATTAAACTTCTTCAGTAAAATGAAGTCTGTATTACATATCTGTGAGCCGCAAACCTAAATGCACAAATTAGATTCCATCTGTCCAGAAGTGTTTCCACTCAATGTAATGAGACTCTGGTGTCGTTCATTTCCTCGTTTAGTTTACAACACATGTTTGTGTTGAAGTGTATGATGGCACAGACAAAGGAGCTTTGTGAGGAGCTCAGAAAAAGACTTATTGCTGCTCATCAGGCTGGAAAATGTTCCACAACACAACAAGACGACTGTTCCCCTCCACAGGAGTGGTCCACCAACAAACATCACTCCATCATAGTGGGAGAGGAACCAGAGGAACCAGAGGAACCCAGGGGAACTTCTAAGCAGCTAAAGGCCTCTCTCACATTGGCTGATGTTAACTTCCTGAGACCCGAGCTTTTATTTGTTATGTATTGTTAATTCCTTCAAGGTCCCAATAATTATAAAAACTAACCTCAAATGGGTACTTGCTAATTAGCCACAGCTTTTTACTATTGATAAAATTTGTTAAATGTGCATGTTATGTCAATCTAGAGAAGTTAATCAGCATAAATAGACAAGTTTCAATCATAAAAATAAAAGAAAGATTTCTCTGAAATGCCCGCTAACATGAGATCATGTTTTTACACCGACTAGTGTATTGATCCTTTACCACTAAATGGTAGATAAAGGCGTCCACTTATGAGGACAACGGGTCTAAATGAAGCAGAATAAGCTGCCACAAACCTAAAACCTGTTCCCTGATGAGGATGCAGGGTCTCAGGAGGTTAACGTTGATGAATCCACTCCAAGAACATTTCTAGAAAACTACTGGGACAATGTTTAGTGGACAGATGAGACCAGGGTAGAATAGTTTGGTTTAAATGTTTGGAGATGAACCAACACTGCATTCCAGCATCAGAACCTCATCCCTCCATGACACATGGGGGCGCTAATGTCCTGGTTTGGGCCTGTTCTGCTGCATCTGCTCATCATTGATGGACCAATGAACTGTGAATTCTACCAGTGAACTCTGAAAGAAAATGTCAGGACATGAGTCCATGAGCTGAATGTGAAGAGAAACTGGGTCATGGAGGAAGACAAGGAGCCCAAGAACACCAGTGGTTCTCCAGAAGAACCAGATGAATGTTTAGGAACAAGTCAAAGTCCTGACCTTCATCCAGTAGAAATGTTGTAGAAGGACCTTAATCAAGCAGCTGAAGATCAAAGTGAGTCTTATTTATCTCAACCCCAACACCTTGAATCAGTCCAACTATCTGAAAAAACAACATCTGTCCTTAAAAAGATCAAGCTGGCGACTTTTTCCACCTCATGTCTTTTGTTCCTTTGTTTTGTCTCAGCTCATCGTCCACCTCTTTCTGAGTGGAAACTGTTGATTGCTAAATTGCATCTGCTCAGAAACACTAATTTTCGAAGGACGGTTGCCATGGAGCCACGATGACCTCACAATCCGGAGGACGAGGCGGAGAGCGAGTCTCATTAGAGTTGTCATTTGGACAAGAGCTTTCAAATCTCTGCGTACGATGTTTGCTGTTAGTGGAAGTGTCCACACTTTAAAAATGGAAACAGTCCTCAAGAAATATAAGTCCTCCTCCTCCTCCTCCTCCTCCTCCTCCATGAGTCACTGCTGTATTTATTCGACTCTTGTTTCTTTCCTTCTGGTTTCCTGGCTCTTCCTCTCAGCGGAGGTGTTTTCAGCTTCGTTTTTTTTTCCCTTTTAATGAATTACCTCCTGATGCCACTATGCTGATTACAATGCATGTCTGAGCACCTGTAAATCAGTCCGGGGCCTGAGAGCAGCGTGAGCAAAATCCAATTGTTGTGCAAGGACACACAGCTGTTAATTAAAAGGATGTGAGCTAGAGAATCAAGGTTACTGAGTCAGAGTGAAGGATGAGGGGAGAAGAGAAAGCCAGCGAGAGATTAAACCACTGTCGAATAAATTTTTCTGGAGGTATTTTAAGAATTCTTTAATTGTCTGAATAAGCAGATATGAGAGTCGCTGTTGTAAAGTTTCCCCTCTTTTAATATTTGGATTTCATAATGTTTGATTCATGTCTATGGCAGGTCCTTGCACATGGCTCGACCATCTGTCTGGCTCTGGCAGTGAAGCTCGTCCATATAAATTTGAGAGAGGCAGACGGAGCTGGAAAGGCAGAAGGTCTTTCTCAGACTGTACTACAGGATTGTGAGACATAGACGACACTGCAGAAACTCAGCTTGAAGAAAAAAAAAAAAAAGAGGGATATGTGACTTAAAACGATCTGCCCAAACAGAACAGGAAGTTTTGACTTTTTTTTTTCTTCTTGCACCCTCATGCATCATTAAGGACTTTTTTGTCTATTTGCGCAGATTTTTCCTTTATTTCCATCCCTTTGGCTGTGTTAGTGCATGTGGTGCACTTTTTGTAACAAAGCCTCTTTCTGCACAAAGTTTGAAATAAAAAAAAAAGTACTTGGCTGTAAGATTAAAAAACGTGGTTATAATGGAAGTCAATGGGTGAATAAACAGAGAAGTGATTTAGTTAAAGCGCTGTCTGCATCATCGTCATCACTGAGGGACGACTGAGCTTTGTGTGAATTCTGCATTAATGCAGAATCTTCTCTGATACCAATAATAATAATAATGCATATGTTTTATATAGCGCTTTTCTAAACACCCAAAGACGCTTTACACTGAATATATTATTCATCTCCTCACACAGTCACACCCTGGTGGTGGTAAACCACCTTGGTAGCACACTGACAGAAACATGGCTGCCAATCCAGTCCTTTCGGTTACTGGATGACCAGTCTATGGATGACCATAGACTGTATAACAACTAACAGCAACCTGCTCCTCTAAAGTGAAACTAAAGCAAGTAGAGCTCCCCCTGGAGGCTGGCTGCAGTATAGGTCATAAGCTCCACCCCGTCCTTGTTAGAAAATGAGACTAACACGAACATACATACAGATGAAGGTAGTTAGTCAGGTAGTTAATATAATGTTGATGATTGTAGTGCCAATTTTCTGTTTTGCAAAGTTTTGTCTAAGTTATTTGACGCTATAGAAACAGGATGTGACTTCAATACTGGAGCTTCGCCCTGGAACCGTTCTGATGAGTCTCTGGCTCCAAACTCACCAGATGACGCTGCCAGTATCCCCGGGAAAATAGCAGCAGTTTGGCCAATGAAAGGAAGTGGAGATGCAGTGTCCATATTTCTATACAGTCTATGGTTGTGGCCATTTATAACTCACTCAGATTATGGTATTTATGGTAAGTTCAATAAACATAAAACACATTTTGGTCGGTGAAAGGATCATCTGCAGACAAGAAACATCCGAAAGAGTCACCAAAATAATTAGCAGCCGTCCTTTAATGATGCACCTGTGCTTATTAAAAACAGCAGAGCAGGTCATGATGCTATAAATGTCGAACATCAGCCTCAGAGTTTAGACTAAAAATTAGAAGTGACTGTATTTCTATCTATAGTCCCCGTTAATTAACCCCCCCAAAAAAATAAGCCTTCTGCAAACACTCCTCGGATTATTAGCGGTAGCTGTCGTTTCATTATGAACAGACGCTATTTGATTAACACCTGTTTTTGCTCGATAATGACTAAATGGAGACTGGATGCAGAAGGACCAGAGCAGCCGCGTCATTAATCTCCATCGGGTCGTGTTTCCAGCTTCGCCGTGAAGACGTTACCGCAGCACAGAAAACACGTGTGCATTTTCAACTTCTTCCTACAAGCCACCGGAGGACGGGGGGACGGGGGGACGGCGTGGACACAATCACACAACGTTAACACCAGCTGCTCTCAGACGTCCTTTCCATCTCTCTCTGGAAATAACCAGCAGCAATTAGGTGTTGATGATCACATCGGTTTGGGCCACGAGAAGGTCGGGAGATGATTCAACTCCCCGATGCTGCTCATCACTGTCATCGAGGAGAAAAGAGAAGAGGCGAGAAGAGGGAGGGATAGAAACCTAACTCAGGCTGTAAAAGCCCTGGAGCTGCCTCCCCATTTAGGGCGACTTTGAAGGGGAGACTGCCTGGAAATGGCTCCGGCTTTGATGCAAAGCTCTGTGGATTTGTGTCAAATTGGGCCTCGCTGGTGCAGCCCCTCGCAGACTTCCATCTTCAGGCCGCCGAGCAAACACATCACTCCAGAGCGGGAGGCGATTTATCTTAAACGCTGCTTCAGAGGAGGATAAAGCACATTTCACTCATTAGAGCGTCGAATAAGCCTGAAAAAAATCTAATCAGATGAAATAAGGCCTCGGAGATGAGGAGGCGAAGCCAGGAGACCGGAGACACGGGGATGAGATATAAAAGCAGCACTCTGTAAGGTCACATGGAGCTTTAACAGAGTACACACACACACACACAGTGGTATCATTATGAAGGCATGTCCTATTAGCTCAGCTGTGGGGAAGCATCCCTGGCTCTCTCCCTCTTTCTAAAGGGCCTCAGCTCCCAGAGGGGAGGAGTGCTTCAGCACAGCAGACGAATGGAAAGAGAGCGAGGGATGTGACTGATTCAAAGAAAAACTGGTACAAAAATAAAACAGTGCTGATGGAGGAGGAGGAGGAGGAGGAGGAGGAGGCGGAGGAGGAGGCGGCATGTTCGGGTTCAAACAGTCAGCTGAAATACCAAAGGCCTAAGAGACACGACTGCACTTCCGTCAGTTCAAGTTAGTTCCGTTCATATGATGAAGAAACAAAACGAAACGTCCCCATACATTCGTTTTACTTATTTGCAGACTCCAGTCATGGAGGTCATCATGGTGCAGGTTTAAAGCATACACTGTATAAAGATGGACAGCGGAGCTGCTCCTCTAAAGTGAAGCCAAAGCAAGTAGAGCTCCCCCTGGTGGCTGGCTGCAGTATGGGTCATAAGCTCCGCCTCCTCCATGTTAGTGGATGAGACAAATTAAAACACTAAAATATACGTCAAATTCAATTTTTATACAAGGATGGTTTCTGTCATTTCAGGTAGTTAATATAAAGTGTTAATGTTTTTGGATGAGCTTCGTTTTAGTTAATTGACACTGTAGAATAACCACTCGTTGCCATGCCAACCGCTCCATAAAGCTTAAAAAAAATATAAATAAGTACAGTGTATAACCCAAAATTTCTTTGTAACTGGTGGACGTAGAGCAGAGCTTTGAATTAATTAAACAAGAGGGCGGGGCATCGATATCGTGGCCATATCTTCCATATCCGGCCAATACGAGGAAATGGTGACATGTTTTCCTTTACAGTCAGTGGTTTCAACCAATGAACAGACCATCAGCACTTTTGGTAATCTTATCTTAGCTTAGCTTAGCTCATGCACATTCAGGTTCTCTGTGAAGCCAAACAAACAGTCAGTCAACTTGAATTTACACATTGAGCCTGAAAAGTCACAATTTTGTTCTACGGTGATGAACACGCTAAGAGTCCAATAAAAGTTATCGTCTGACTAAAATGAAAAACCAGGAAGCCTAAATAGACACATACAAAAGACATGAATCGTTAATAGCATAATTGCCATTATTGTCATTTTGACTTACTGTTAATGTGTTTGCTAAATATTATGTTTTTTTCTTGTTTTAATAAACGTTTAAATATGACGCAATTACACTGTTACGCTGGTTAATCCAATGAAAACCCAAACTGAGTAAAAGCTCAAAAGTTTGAACAAACAAAACCAAAGTCAAAATTTGGTTGAGAGGTTTTGAAGCTCAGCTGGACTCCAAGCTAATTCTAAAATCTAAATCTTAATAATGCAAAACTTCAAGCCTGGATATAATTTAATCAGGTGAGTTCTATAAAAAGTTTTTCCCTGTTCACGCGTCCTGAATGGAGAAATTAGCCTGAGAGACCAAAACTGTTTGGTTTTTGTTTTTTTGTACCAAGTTGTAAACATGATTATTTATTATTTATTATTTAAGTTTTAACATTTTAACATGGAGGTCTATTGACTCTCTTTTCTGGAGCCAGCCTCTAGTGGACATTAAAGGAACTGCAGGTTTTTTGGCGCTGGACACTGAGTTGGTGAAACTGGAGCCACTTTCTGAAGACTTTCAAAACCTCAAACTTAAGATAGGAGGAGAAAACTGGGCATTAGTTAAAATTAAAAACAATAATTTAAAGAAATATCAACGTGAGACTTTATAAATCTGACTTTTAATCCCGTCCTCAGTCGTCAGTCGTGATCTGACTGCACGGGACTCTGCAGATGTCACGTTCTGTCACTCTGAACTCTTTCAGTCCGATTCTGCCGCTCATGCACACCTCTTACTTTTTATTGTTGCTGTTTTCAAGCCGTGCAGGTGTCATCCATCACTCTGATTTGGATGCGTTTAGGTTTTTCGTTACTGCATTACTCCTGCTCCAGATAAGAAATCCCAAACAAATCAGTGTGAAAGCATGCCGTGTAATCCTTCAGCACGGTCTGTTCGATCATATCTTAGAAGGCAAGATTAATGTTTCGGGGCTTAATTTGGAAAAAAAAAGTGAAACTCTGGATTTTTATTTACCCTCAGCTCTGGTTAAGGGGTCAGCGCGAGTCAACCACAGACTCCCAGTAATTTAATTAGTCTGTTTCAGAGAGTGACTGCAATGACAAAGATAGTGGAGAGAGATGAAGGGCCTCTCATTCATCCAATTTCCTCTCCAGCCTGCTTTATATGCCCTTTCACTTATTACTGCGTCCACAGAGGACGTTATATAGGAGAGCGCGGTGATACAGGGAGCTGAATCACAGCGTCCCAGGCATCGATCATTCACAGTCTGATCTGACAACAGCTGTCAGAGTAAACGCAGAAGAGACGGAGCAGCCGGAGGAGCCTCGACTTCACAGTGACTCTGCAACAAAAAAGAAAACACCGATAACATTTAGGAAGAGCGCGGCATTCTGGGAAATGTGCCACCGCCGTACGCAGAGTCAGATCAACAGCACAGATCAAGAAAGTGTGAACACAGAGGACGTGCTCGACTCACAGCGGGACGGTGGCGCTCGTTAGAGACCGAAACTCAATTAACTAATGTTTTAAGTTTAAATGAGTGTTTAAATTAATAAAAAGGTATAATGTGACTTTAACGCTCATAAATAAAGTAATAATTCAGAATCAAAAGCGTTCACTAGAGGACTGTCTGCACAATGATACCTACACATATCGTATCTCCTCTCCAGATAAACTCTCAGTGGAGAGAATGTGTAGATTTTGTGAATGGTGCATCTTTACATCAGGACTCAGTGTCTCTGGCATAGACTGTATATAAACATGAACAACGTGTCCCCGCTTCTTTGCATTGGTCAAACTGACGCTATTTTCTTGGGGTTACAGGTGGTGCCGTCTGATCTGAGAGTGGAGTCACGATAACTAATACTACGCTCTGCTTTAACTCCAGCAGCTACAAGGAAATGTTGGATTATCCTCAGAAGCCCATGACAGAATTCTGCTTCTTCTTACCGGTTTCATGTTTCCAGTGTCCCGCTACTGTCCACACAGCTCATCAAAACTATACGAAGTAGTATTAGTGCCAGGCAAAATAAATAAATTTAAAAAAAAAAGAAATTCAGGAAAAAAGAAAAACAACTATAGGAAAAAATCTGGCAAAAAAAAAGCCAGGTAAAAAGATAAAATAAAAAATTCAGGCAATAAAAAAGAAAAAAAAATGTCAGACACAAGAGGGGAAAAAAAGATTCCAGGCAGAAAAAGAACTGCAGAAGCTCGACCTCAGTACCTCGGCCATGACAGCAGCCGGAGTATGAAGGTGATTTTCTGAAGTGGTGCAACTGTATTTGTAACTGATGAATTGTGAGCTTAATCAAGTCATTTGTAGAGACAGCCATTAGCCATCGACTATAGCTACTAGTTTGATTTAAAAAACTCAATTTATTTATTTTTATGTCTGTCTATTCTTTTCTATTTTTTTTATACTTTCTACTCTTCTGATCCACTACATCTCGAGGTAAATGTTGTATTTAATAATAGCCAACATCATTCTTCTGTGAGAAACGACGGATGAGGCACTGTCTATCTCGAACTATCCCCTTTTTAAAGACTTTTTAAAACATCCATATCGTGCATCGACTGAAACCATGGAAACCAAGCGCTGCCGGCTTCCGCTATGAATCATGGGTAACATTCAGAATTCAGGAAAAAAGTGGGTACACTGTGCTTGTTTTTCATTCATCTTTTCCAGCTCCCATTTTCGGTTGCCCTGGCAACCTGCAGTGATTGTGACGCCACATCCTGTTCCCATTGTGTCAAATAACTAAAGCCAAACTTCATTCTTGAGTATGCATCAGTATTATATTAACTACCTAAAAAGACTGAAACCATCCTTGGAAGAAATGTATGTATTTATTATTTGGAGCTTATTACCTATTGCTCTACTTGCTTTGGCTTCACATTGAGGATTTATTCCAGCATCCATCTCTATACAGTCTATGGTCTCCATCAACAGACTGAGCCCCACGCTGCTAAACATAATCCAACAACAAGTATGATGGTCACACTCGTCCAACGTCGTCTGGATCCATTTCACTTGTGCGTGGTGGCAGATGGGATCCAGAGCGTCTATAAAAAGGCTTCACCCACTCATCTGGTGGTTTCTGAGAGATCCCCCTTCAACGCTGACAGACTCTTTCATCAGCCGACACTAGATCCTGCTTATGATGGAAGGCTAAAAGTAGCATTAGTTGCCTGCAACAGCTGAAAATAGATCAGCTCCAATTAGCCCCAGCGTTGCCCCCCTTTACAACAACTGTGTCAGGCAGAATGAGCTTTGGTGCCCAGCAGGGACCCTCATGACCTGCCGATGGGAAATCACTTGTCCCAAAACAAAAAAGAAAAAAAAAGACAGAGGTCAGACAAAACTGGCTGCAGAGTAAATAAAGGATGACAGACTGGTTTTAAAACAATTACAGAGATCTAAAAGTGACCTCTCTCAGTCAGGACCAGAGAATGTGCAGCACCTGAAATAAACCAGAGCAGATGATCTTACATTGGTCTGAAAGAAGATCATTTTCTCATGTCGCTGCTGCTGCTGCTGCTGACAAATAAACAGTGAGCTGTTCGTTACACGGCTCTGGTATGTTTCAGTTTAAACTGCTGCTGGGAAACATGTCCCAAAAACTCGTTCTCAGACTGGAAATCCATCAGGGTGGTGGGGATTCATCTCAGGTCTGATGCACAGTTTGGCCTCCAGGAAATAAAACCCGACTCAAATGACATTAAAGCAAGATCTAAATTAGGTTTCATGTCCTCTTTGGTATTTCAAGTTTGGTTTAGACTAGAAAATAATAAAAATGTAGTTTGTTTTTCAATTTTAAAAGCAAAAATATAAAATGTCCCACAAGTAAATTCACCTTTGGTCCTTTAATCTGTATGAAAATAAGACAAATAGAAGTAAAAGAGAAACCAGTGCTTATTTGATTCATAGGTGAAGAAGAAGAAGTTGTTTCCGTCAGTCAGTGATTTCAGATCTTTCCTTTTGGTCTAAATGGAGCACGGACATGAACAATATTTAGATGTAATTTTAGACTTTCTGACGTAACGTATCTGGTCATTTGAATTTATCTCTGAGCGTTTGTCTGTGAATCAGAAGAAGAACCAGTGTTCAACACGGTGGAGATTAATCCCTGGACCAGAGAGACGTTGATGGCTACTTTTTGTTTTTTCCAAAGGCAAGAACTCATCTTAGAAGAAAGAAGATTAAGAATAACTATATTTATAATATGTAGTCGATTTAATTGCGTATAATTTTTTTTTATTGTTGTTTCAACCATATAAAGCAGAACTTGTGAGGACCATGGAGCTCCATGAAGACACAAGACTAAGTACAACACAAGGGACTGAGCATAAAGTGCACATGTGCAAACTGAGGCAGACGATACGAAACAATGCAAACACTGCTTCATTCTGAAAGTGCCAAACTAATGTTCATGAGGTTTCTGGTGGTTCCTCCATCTTCTACGTCAAGTTTCTCATCTTTCATGTGTGTTTGTGTTAATCCAGTCAGATCCTGACAGTAGCTTCTATCCTATGCTGGAACTCACACGTGGACTCATTTCAGTGAACAATGTGGCGAGATTTGGTTCATGCAAAACCAAATAAGATTTTCTAAATCATAATCAGAGCTTTCAAATCAAGATGGATCTGAATTGAAAAATAGTTTGGCACCCAACTCTAGAATATTAAAGAATTTTCAGTGGTTCTAGATAAAGAGTCAGAAGGAGAATGAGTGTGAACAGAACGCTGGGTTCAGTCAAACGTCTCCGTCGAGAAGCAGTTCTTTTACTCCAGGTCTACTACTCAAAGCACGGCGGGAACAAACAGTGCATTTTTCCAGGAGTCTGACTTCATGACCCACAGAAAGATTTTGTGTTGTTCTGAACACTGAGGCAGAGGGAGACAATAAAGAGATTACAAAAAATAGCCTGTTCTGAGCAGGTCTAACCCTGTTTGATGACGCTGCGCCTCTGTCCACTTCACAGTGAGTCATCCCAGTCACTAAATACCAAACGGCTTCTCACAGGAGAGATAAAACCGTCTGTGTCTGCCAACCAGAATGTCAGTTTACTGGAACCAAACACATCTTCGTCAGCAGCCTCTGAACGGAGACGTTTTCTAATCTGTGCTGCTCTGACAGTGACTGGCATCATTATCCCACCAACCAAACAGAAAACAGAACCCAGAAGCTCCGCGTATTTGGTCATTTATGGGGTTTTTACTTTTTAATCAGCAGCGTGAATCCCACCGACATCCATTAAAATATCATCTGATGACACAAATGAATGGTTCGCAGGGGATTCCTGCTTCACTGTTGGTCAAAGATGAACCCCAGGTGAGAGTGAATGATAATACAGGTGTCGCCGTGCAGCTTGGTTCATGCGTCAGGTTTACAGAAGATGGAAGAAGAAAGACAGTTCTTATTGGGGATCATCAAACATACATTGAAAGCCTGGAGGCAGCAGACGTGTGAAGACATGGTAACTGTCATTTAGAGAGCTCATTTAGAGAGGTACAACGACATCAAGACTTATAAAAGTTTACTAATGAGACTTCTCCCTGATCCAATTAACGCATTGATCCAGGGGCGACATATGTTCGCTGGGTAAAGGTGACATTCTGCATTTATGAATTTGTGCAGTGCTTTTTTTACACCTATCGGAACGTTTAATTACTTCAGCTGATGAAGAACCAAACCACCAAAGTCTGTACCTTGGGTTTTCTTTATATAAGTGCATATAATGAGTCTAGAGCAGGGGGGATAAACTCAATCTGATCTCAAGTGGAACAGAATAATAATCTATGAGTAACAACAGCTCCAGACTGTTTCCAATTGTTTTAGTGCAAAAGAAAACAAGAAAATCAGGAGAAAGTTTACATTTAATAAACTATCCTCTAAAGAAAAACGTTCTTAAGAAAAATAAGTGCATTTGAGGCATGTTACTGTCTACAGTTTAGTCCTATAGTAGGTCTCAAATTAGGGGCCGCTTCTGGCCCGCAGGCCTCATGTTTGACATCAGAAGACATTCAGCTTTCTCAAATTGCTGGTGTCATTGCTTGTTTGTGTTTCTATGGCAACAGGGAAAGATGAGAGCGTGTTTTTGATTGTATTTTATTGTTTTCTTTGTTTTATGGGCCTGTAGATTTTTGTCTTTTATGTCTGTAATGTTGATTTGAAAGTCCAATAGAAGATTATTATTCTCACTAGTAGTAGTAGTAGTAGTAGTAGTAGTAGTAACAGGTAGTGGAGCAGCATCACAGTAGGAGGTGTATGATTCAGGTTTCTTGGTGGTGGATGTCTGATTTATTCACTGCTCCAGTCATTTCTCCAGATCAGCGCAGAGTCTTTATTTGCTAAACTCGATCCAGTCTCATCTAAAGGTTTTGCATTTCATTCATTCGCACTCGTAAAATAAACACGTCCCTCAGTGATGTGCTGTGGTTTCAGTCTTGTGATCAAACTGCGAAGGGATCACTGGAAAAGAATCATCTGTAAAACAATAAACACGTGTTTGTTTCTGATCTTGATCAGAATTTAATCCATGCACTACAATATGGTTTGATTGTTTTATTAAACAGAGAGTCAGTCTGCTCGGTAAGAAGACGCTGGAGACAATAAAAGTATTTAGAATCTGTTCGATATAAAAGCGAAGTAGACTGGAATCATTTGTGTATTCATGACCTGCCTCCTGCAGCTCCTACTGGTAATAAACTTCCCGTAGCTCCATCCAGGTCCGATACGGCTTCTGTCTCTGGGAGAATTGTTCACATTCATCAATATTCCAGCTCTGACATCCGACACGGGAGCGTCATTCATTTTTAATCCGAGCTCTGCTTCTCTTTAAGAGTTTAATCTGAGGAGGCTGAGGGCTGAAAAAGACTTTTCTGAAATCCAAACTGAGGGAGAGGCCGAGTCCGACTCCCGGCAGAGACGGTCGCAGCATCAGTGATGAAAGCTGAGCCGCACCCCCCCAGGACAACATGCACGACACAGTACGGCGTCCTTTTAAGACGTCTGAGTCGCTGCCAGATGAAGGGATGCAATTTAGAGATTTCTCTGAAGAAGAAGAACTTTCTCTCAGCCAGACGCGTTAAATTATTGATCGCTGCATTTCTCTGAACGCTGTTGGTAGACGGAGGGCTTGTTGCTTTCAGACGACAGGCTTCTCTGCACCGTGTGATGCGGTGAATAAACTTCTGGTGGATTTGTTGCTCTCTGACAGGTGAGTGGCAGCTTCAGGTAATCGACAACTGACAAAATATAAACCGGCGCTGCTGATGTTTTGTCTTAGTTCAGGGGAAACTCTTTCACATTTCAGTCTGACAGCGTAGAGTCCTCCAAGAAAAGCTGACAATCAAATGGGTTTAACATCCATCATTTGGGACAAATCAACACAAGGTTTAATAAGGAAGAAAGGGGATCAAGTTGGAGGGCAGAATACAACCTTTGTTGAGGTATTTTAGTGATTAGACCGGCGGTAGAAGACAGAGCTGACACCAGACAATGATTTCAAATAAAGACAGGACAGCTCTGGAGTCTTTTGACGGTTTCCACTGGTCAACAATAGCAACTGTGTTGGTGTTGAGGGTGTGGCTCATTATTAGTCAGTACATGAGTACACTTACAGTAAGTGCATGTGAACATGTTACTGCGACTAAAATCTGACTTCTCTTTATCCGGTTAAGACGCCCGGATAATGTGATTGGAAATTGATTTTCTCCAACATGTTTACACTCAATCGGTCTTTTAACTGGACAACGCGTGTGCATATGCTCCACAACCGCTGCTCTAGTGTATGACCCTGGAAGAAAAACATCCAAGAAAGCCAGTCACAGAAGAAGAAGAAGGTAAACAGTCGGTAGAAAAACTACCTGAGGGATAGTGCCATCTATCTGCACCAGAAGTAGCGCAGCGTAGCATAGGAGATTAAAAAAGCTGAACTATTATCCATAGCTCCATTAAGCTGTGCATGTTAACATACCGAGTGATGACTGACACCTGGGGAGGTGTGATCACAAACCAACATCTGCACGTGTCTGAGAAAACACTCTCTTGGTAGTAGTGTGTTTCTTCTTTAGTATTTCTGGCTGCTTCTCCACCTCCATCATTTTCAAATTGATTGTTTTGGATTAATAAAGATGGAACACACTGAGGTTAGCTGAGGAGGTTCAGAACATTTGTATAATTCGCCTTAATTTTCCCAAATGTTTCAGTCCCTGTTGTTGAAAGCGAAGCAGGAAGTTGAAACAAATATGAACCCGAGTAGCAAAAAAGACTGTTGCAGAGTGAACCAGACTGACAAGCTACAAGTAAAAAAAGGCTCACACTGGTGTAGACTACATAGGTAGACTACAGCGTCTATGTCCTGCAGAGGTACAAATATAAGAGAAATATTACTGAGTCAAAACTCAGAAAACAAGGGAACATGGGCAAAGGAAAAAAAAACTTGCAGGAAGGAACTCAGGTTTATGTGGTGAATAAACAGAAGAGAAACATGAGGGGTAAGCAAACAGACAAACTGACAAAGGGAGAGACAGGACTATATAAAGGACTATATAAATACACTGAGAGCTAATGAAGGAACAAGATACGGGTGAGACCAGTTAGAGAGGAGCAAACAATCACAGACGACGACAGGAAGTACAACTACCACAATTAGGTTTCTTGAAATAGAGAAACTTCTATCCTCAAATAGTGAACGTTTCTAAGGAGATTTTAAATGTACAATTTAAAGTGGTAATCATCCATGTAAACTGGCATTATTCAATAGCCTAATTCTTTCTACAAGTGCTGAAATAGTTCCCTGGATGTGGATGTGTTGTATAGAGAAGCATATCGTCTGCGTATAATGATATTTTATTAATTGTGTCTTTAGTGGTATATCCATGTACCCAAAGGTCAAGTCTAAGCCAACGGCTCGATAAAGCTTGCCGTGGCTCCACGATTCCTCTGACCCCAGACTCATTTCTTTTAAGTATAAAAACACAAGTACCATCTTCTGTTAGAATGTCAGAATTATTTTGAGACCCTGGAAAAACTGATAAAAGCCAGAAAAGTCTTCAAGAACATGTTTAGATCTGGTGCACACTCCATCAGCTCCTGGGTTTCCTGTATTAGTGTGATACATTGTGTCTCCAGTCACTACTTATCATGGACATTTATCTCATGACCTGTCTGTAGACTTATTATTATTGTCATTGTACAGTTCTAATTGTGTAGGAGATTTCATGTGTTTTGCTTGTGCAAATGAGAGGAAACACAACCTTGTTTCCTCATAAAGCATACTCTCATTTATCTTGTATGTTAAAATTTAAAGGTAACAAGAATTTGAATGAAATGCCTCCTTTAAGAATAACACCAAACATCAGCCGAATGTCTGTAGTGAAGACAGACAACGAGACAAACAGTCCTGACGTGCTGTGGTCCCACATTTACAAAGAGGTCGACATCCCGTCACGGTCTTCAATTACCTTCCCGAGCAGAGGCAGAAAAACAAAGCTGCAGGGCGGCTGACACTGTGGGACGCAACCCAACCTAAATAAATCAGAGACATGCATGAGTCAGGCTGTCCAGCGACAGCTAACTGGGCTGGAGTTTGGCTGCAGATCAACAGTGCACACATAAAGAAAAGTCGGATAAAAACAGACCAGAATGTGGATTTGTGGCTGAAAGGAATCTTGGCTGCTCCTCCAGCCTGAGGCGGCAGAATACAGTATCTGCTGTTTCCTCCTCACATTTTAAGATGCATATTTAATCACGGCTCGCCACCCACGGCTCCGAAAACACCAGGGTCAGCAGAGAGGGCCTGGCTGAATACGCTCGCCGCAGAAAATGGGCTTTGACAGCGTTTTTCTGCTGATTATCACGGGAACAAATTGAGCTTTAGGTGCGCCGGCTGATGATGGAGAGCAGGGGGCGGGGTCAGTAAACAGCCTGACACAGATACCGCCGAGCAGGACAGATCTAATTAATGCAGACACATAAGTGGCTAAATTTCACCCTGGATAAACTGTGGATGATTAGAAAGCTTCAACAGCTCTCCATAAACACGACCGGCCAAACACAAGAGCTTTGCAGACAATGAATGGTTGTTTGTTTAAAGGCTGCAGACACAAAAACACAACTTTAGATTTATTATTGACACAAAAATGTGATCAGAGATTAAAACTGTTTCCATGGACGCTAAATAAAATAATCTGATTAGATTCATGTGTTTGTATCCAAACATCAATAGGTGGAAAACTTTATTGTCTAAATGTATGTGTTGAAGTGGAGCATGAAATCTACTTTTAATGTAACAGAAGAAGAAGAAGATTGTCCTCCATCTTTCTCTCCGGTCCTGAATGTCTAGAGTCTTAGTAGATGAGCCAAGATGCCTCCACGTCTCCTTCGTTGCTGTCCACACAGATTCCAGCTTGGTTCATCTTGTTTTTCTGGCTCCAAGTGTCATAATATTGTGTTTTGGTACCTTGTGTTTTATTTTGAAGTCGTTTTTTCTTTGTAATTCAGTTTTTACTTCCTGTCTTGTGTCTTTTTCCATCAGCCCATGTGTGTCTGCATTTAGCCCTGTCTCGTCCTCTCAGTATTTACTTATTTTCTAGTTGTGATTTCCTGGTTGTTCCCTGGTCACTGGCCTTCTGCTCCTCCTGGAGACCCCTCTCCTGATGTTTGACCCACATGGAGCAGACATGCTTGGAGAGAATGGATTTATTCCAATAACCAGAGAGAAACCAGCACATCAAGAGTTTACATGGTTATTAAAGGGTTACACCACCACCTCTACATCTGACTGCAAACTGATGATTCAGGTTGGGTTATAAGAGGAGTACAAGAGTCCATGTCCAGAATGTTCCTGCAGGTCTACGGGTTTAAATTTATCTCACAATACTTTAACAATTAAAACACCAAGTTGTAATTGATCACTGTGTCCATATATGAAATGAAATTGCCAGGACCAGAATATGAGTCTAGTTACAGATAACAGCGAAAATAATAACTGGATCGTCCTCGTGAACTAATTTGACTCCACCATAATCAGGTGACATGTATGACCACTGTTACTCTTCTGTCCATCACCCTATTAAGCCCCGCCACAACCTATTCGATTGTTGGAGGCACTCTATTAGTAAACACCAAAAGTACAAAGTACATGAAAAATGGTTTCTGTTATTATTGTATTGTTGGCTGGACCAACAGGGCAGACCGTGAAAAACATTTGGAATTTTATAGACTGACAAACATTACTACAAATCAGGTGCTTGTGGTTAGCGAAGATAAACCAGGATCTATGAGGCAGAAATCTGGACAACATCTGAATTTGTTTGGCCCATTTCTTGTCAGGCATATGAAATGTTAACTTGTTTCTTCAGGTGATCATTCCAACAGATTTTACCCAATCTGGGTCATATTTTTCTGGAATACAATGAGAACTACAGCAGATTTTATATTCTCTACATTTTAAGAACAGGTTTGATGTTGTACCAGGTCATTAAATGTGATCAGAATAAGTTATAAGTCAATAATGCCACATGTGGTAGCTTGATGAATTACATTATTATCATTACACTAGAAAATTAGTTATGAGCCGCTGCATCAACATTTCAGTTCCCCGGTTGGTCGAGCCAAAAACACGCCAATAATTTGTCCACGATCTACTTCAGGCCATGCACTTTGGTTGCCTTACCAAATGCCTCCAACATGGTTACTTCTAGACTGACGACGCGCTGTGAAAACCCTCTATTCTAATCGGTTCAACCTTGAGTCAAAGTCGTTTGTTCCAAATTTGACAAAATTTACTAAAAGTATTCCTTAGCTATGCGGTAGAGAGACACAACAAGAACAAGCGTAAATACTGAAATTATTTTACAGAAAAGAAACTTTAATTTTCTGCTGGAGTGATTATCTGTAGGAAGCGTCAAGGCAACAGATGCAACTGTTTCTAAGATACTTCACACTGGGCTGACAATCATGGACAAACACCCAGAGCATGTTTACGGCCAATTAACGTGATGCATTAACACATCAGGTAACGAGATGTTCTATATTGTCCCGAGCAGCGCAGACAAGGCAGACGCAGCGCCGCGGGTTAATGATGAATTAGTCTCCAGTTCAGCTGACAGACACGAAGAGTCAGACGAGCAGCCAGAGAAACAGCCAATTAGACGGCCAAATGAATTCCCATAAAACCTGAGATTCCCTTTAAAATGAGTGAGAGAAACAGTGTGAATACATCACACACAGACGATATGACTCAGAGCGGCAGCAGCTGTTGTTTCTTTGTGTTTCTGAGGACATTCCCACACAACAAGGTACGCCGAGACAAATGAACAGGCCGGCGTGGGCTGAAAATCACTTCTGAGCAACAGTGACCTCTGACCTGTTCCATCGCGGTGAACGTCAATCCCCTTACAAGGAAACGTTATAAAACAGGAAGCACGGAAACCAGAATCATCTGAGGAAATGTCACGGTGCATCTTTGTTCGTATTTGTAGGTCCAGGTGTCAAAGTGTAACACATAGGTTTTATGAGAACATTTTGTGAGCGCACATGCTTTTTGTAAAACAATGAAAGCTTTCACTGTCTTTTTAGGTTCATAAACAGAGGTAGTTCAAATAAAAGCTATAGTATAAATATCTGTAAAATGTGGTTTAGTTGGGTTGATTTTTACAGTTTTTATCTGATTTTATCCAAGAGGCAACATTCAAGCCAACGAAAAGAAAATTTCAGTTCCTCTTATCACCACCAGGGGCTGGCTACAACAGTGAGTCAATCCCCCATACAACTCCATGTTACAATGTCCAACCTTACAGAAGAAATAAACACATTTTATAAACAGATTTGGTTTCTAAAGCTGTTATTCCTGGAGAATCCACTTTAAAGTCCAAGTGTGAACACTGATCTGGTGTCAGTTCACATGTGGAAGTGGTGTGGGACACATGTGACTTCATTCGTTTGGTTAGTGTGAACACACAATGAGTGCTGGGTCCCATTAAAGACCACCCACTCAACAGAAGAGGAGTTTAACTCATTCATTCAACTACTTGTAGAAATGATCGCCTGAATATGTGACGACATTAGTAATGAGCCTCTCACCAACCATGTGTTCCTGGTACAGATCCATTAGAGACAATAGCTGATACAATATTTTACTGACCAGTTATTGCAAACAGAGTTTAAAAAATGAGATCAGATCTCAAGTGCTGACTGGGGACACATGTGGAGAGCCCTGGTGTGAACACGGGTACTTAAAATGGACACTTCTAATCAGGCTGACCGGGATGAATGAAAAGTGGGTATCCTCACAGGTTGCTAGGTGTTTTTAGCCACAAATCCAGTCATGTTCGACCTCTTTGATTAATGAACTGGGAGTTAAGTGGAGTTCGGCAATCATGGAAACAGACGGAGGAGCTTCAAAACCACTCATCGGAAATCCTACCCCCATTTATTTTCCAACTTTATTGGGCCAATAATATTTGCTAGAGTGCCACATCTTAAAAAAGAAAACATGCACTCGTATGCAGTGACAAAATGCTGTGAATGAATAAGCTCTCGTACTTCCACAGAGTGTGGGTGAGGCTTGAAAGCAGCATGGAGGACATTACACAAGGATCCGATGGAAGGATAAGAACGTGATAGATCCGGCCGCTGAGAAGAGGTGGAGCCTGGTGATGAATGAGAACAGGACGGTTTCCAAAGCTCAGGTGTAGTTATTACAATTCTCCTCAGTGTCGCCTCACATGCAACATGACTGAGAGTGACTTCGGCAGCAATCTGTAAAGTAATCAGGCCAATTTGTTACTGAAATGACTCGGGTGCTGCTGGAGGAGAGTCGGACTGAAATCAGCTGAGTGATTTGTCACGCTGACAAGGAACGAACAACTACAACTGACCTGAAATGTAAAAGAAATGTAAATGAGAACAGGAGATGAATTTGCAGGTACAGAGATTCCAGAAATGTAAAATCCCCCTTGACAGCTGCGCTAATAACTAAATATTCTTGCTTCATGAAGCAATTTGCTCTTCGTCCATCTCTTTGTAGCTGACAGTTGGTCTCTAGTGGCTCTCGTATATTTTCCAGTGACACAGAACATAATAATATTTCTAGGGCATGGACGGAGCTAGCTCCTCTTCTATTTGAAAAGAAAATACAGTCAAAGCCGCTCCATCTGGGTTCACCTCTTATCAGTGTGTTCACCTTAGTGGTAGGAACCAATGTGGTGGATGGTGTGTGTCCTCCAGGTAGACGTTTGGGTATCAGTCGCTCCCATTGGTCAAGACGTCTTCACGTCTCCAAAGGATCATCAACTCTCTGAATGCTGGTCCTCCACCCACCCCAAATATTCGTCAATGATATTAAAGAACAGAAAATCCCTACGACATGAGGGAATTTAAAATATTCTATATGCTCTACTCTAAGCGCAACATCTGTCTCTCTCATGGTGCATTCACTGACATCAAGGACAAAAAACGTGCTCTACAACCACAGACAATGTCAACTAATAGAACTGAATGTAAACACATGAGCTTATTAATTCTGAGTGCTGCAGATATGCACATCCTATATAAATCGTCACCATCTATAACATTTAATAGTACTCCACAGTGTGCAAGTCTTTCTCTGCAGCTAAAGGTCCAAAAACTTCATCAAATAGTTGATGTGGAGCCTCTGTCTCTCTGTTACCACAGGACGTTTGGTGAAGTTGTTACTGACTGCTGTCCAGAGGATTTGGACCATTCCTCTGCTAGCGTTAGTGGATGTGTTTTGAGATGCACTGCAGTAGGACTTTAGTTTCATTCCAGGAGTGAGATAATAGTATGGACTTCATCTTTAGTGACATATTTCCACACACTTGATGAACCGGACTCCTCACTTGTCTTCTAGGAGGTGTCCATGTTTTTATTGTCATGTGATCGGTGACTAGTCGATGCTTAAAGCGTCATTGTGCAGCAGTAAAGTCGACCAATCGGTACAAACCCTAATACAGACCATCATTTAAACTTCAGAAGATATTTTGATGCTATACATTTAAATGAAAGGAAATTAAATCAGTTTTATTTGCTGCATGTATGTAAACATATAAGGATTTTTTTCACTGTGTTTAACCCATCTTAGTAAGTCCACTTGGAGGAGTGGGCAGCCACACAAGACGCCTATGGGAATAGTTTGGGGGTATTAAAGTACTTAGCTAGCTTAGCTCAATGCACCTCACCCATGGACATAGTGAGGACCGGACAAGTGACCTCAAAGCTACTTCTACAGCCACCGGAGACATTCCTGGAGAAACTGCAGCACCAGGTCGATGCATGGAGCTCATATTCCATCTCCTTGGTCCAAAAATCTATTTAATATATTGGTTTCAGTATTTTGGGACGTATTAGATGTTAATCCGATAAGAAATGATACTGCACTTGATCCAGAAGTGTGTAAATAGCTTTCATATGATCATATTATTATTACACCAGAGAAAGCTTTTCTTAACTCTCAGAGCAGATCGAGACTGGAATGACATGAGTCTAAAATATTTCTGTTGGAGAAATCGATCCACCAAATACACCTTCAAGTAGTTTAACTACTTTACCACAATAATCTGACATGTCAGCAGCATGTTAATCGATCGCAATCATGCAATGCAAGTAAACGTCTCTGACAAGGAAGCAGCTGCACTTCCAAATAAAAGCAGAAACGAGCGAGGCACAGATAAAGGAGGACGAGCTGAGGCCGAACAAAGTTTAGTGTCAGCAGGAGAACGAGCTGCAGTCCAGTCGGTTCAGCGGAGTGACATAAGCCTTCTTTCCCCGAGCACATCTTGTTCTGTTTCCTTCCCTGAGTGTTTCAGAAGTTTGTTTGCTACCGACACAGTGTTGTCATTTATCTTTCCTGGCAAAACAATCGAAAACAGCCCTGGAGGAATAAAGTCCACCTACCGGCCTGAGAGCCTGTTACTGTTGGACCTCAGCGCAGAGAGACTGACAGATAGATGGATAAATGACCGGCTCCAGATTCACTGGTTCAGGCCTGTGTAGAAGACACAGTGACACAGAAGGCACGATTTAAACTTTTAACATAATTTATTCAATCCAGTTCTGTAAAATACAGATAACAAAATATACAGTATGTTTCACTGCAGACACTTGAGGCGCCCACGCAACAACAAAACACACAAAAACAAAGTAACAAGAGACAAACTATGGCACAATAAAAGCAGCAGAACATCTGTGACTGCTGCTGTTTGTCCAAACGAGAATTTACATAAAGTCAAGTCATATTCTCGAAGATTTTTCTAGGAAATACTATGACTCAGAGCAGCAGCTGTTCAGTATCTGTGAGTAACGTCCCACCGACTGAGGCACAGCTCAATGATGGAAGTACAGTAATATTTATAGCATATTATATTCTAAAAAATGCTGCTTTAAGTACCTGCTAATGCATCATTTAGTTCCTGGTTTGTCTGAAATAAATCAGGGATTTGTCTCATTCTCAATCCACTCAACAACCAAAGACACTGCTCTCTGTCCACAAAGAACATGTGGGACAATGTTTAGTGGACAGATGAGACCAGAGTAGAATAGTTTGGTTTAAATGTTTGGGCATCGTCATGTTTGGAGATGAACCAACACTGCATTCCAGCATCAGAACCTCATCGCTAATGTCCTGGTTTGGGCCTGTTCTGTTGCATCTGCTCATCATTGATGGACCAATGAACTGTGAATTCTACCAGTGAACTCTGAAAGAAAATGTCAGGACATGAGTCCATGAGCTGAATGTGGAGAGAAACTGGGTCATGGAGGAAGACAAGGAGCCCAAGAACACCAGTGGTTCTCCAGAAGAACCAGATGAATGTTTAGGAACAAGTCAAAGTCCTGACCTTCATCCAGTAGAAATGTTGTGGAAGGACCTGAAGCATCAGTTGATGAGAGGAAAACCACGACAACTCAGAAGTGAAGTGGTCCTGTTCTGAGGAACGGGATTAAATTCCTCCAGCTGATCAGCACTTACCACAAACATTTAACTACAAAGAGCTCACAACAGATTTGAGTGTAATTCCTGAAGCCAGCGGGGGCATTTAAGGCTTTTTACTTTGCTCTCCTCTGAGATGTTGGACTTTGAGTGTTGTTAGACAGAGTCAGCCTCAGTCAAACCTTTCTCCTCTCCTGCTCTGACTTCCCCTAATGCTGCTTTTATGTTAATAATGTAACAGATCATATAACTTGATGCAGAGCGAGTCACTGATGTGGCATAAAATGAAAAATTAAAAAAAAAAAAAAGGTAAAAAATCCACTCCATCCACTGGAGCAGAATTAACAGTAAAGTGCAGCGTGGCAGAGTTTCTAACGGCTCAGCAAAGAAAATGTTCACTTCTCATGTATGTGAAGGAAAACTGTGATTGGAGCATAAAACATGGAGATAAATATTAACTCAGAGTTACTGTCAGCTCCAAGCTTCACCATCCACATGACGACCAGTGCACCAGTAAAACATAATTATATTCAAACCTAGAAATAGAAGAAGAAGAAGGGGGAAGGGAGGTGAAGAATAAGGGGGAAATGAGGATACGATGAAGATGGAAGACAAGGAGGAAATTAAGTAGAAGGTAGAGACGAGGAGAAAGACGAGGAGGTGGAGGTTGTGCAGTGGAAGATGTTGAATGAAAAGGAGGAGGAGAAGCATAATGAGGGGTTAAAGAAGAAGGAGGAGGAGGGTGGGGAGCAGGAGGAGAAGAAACAGGAAGAAATAGGAGAAAGAGAGTAGAGAAGGAGAAAAGGTAGAAGGTAGAATGAAGATGGAGGAGAGGAGGAACATACACTCCTGTCTGAACAAGAAGAGAATCAGAGAGCGTTGTCCTGAACTAATCTGTGTCAATCAGGTGTCAATGAGGAGGCGTAACACAAAGGGAGAAGGAGCACTAGGAGCTGTAATGGACCAGCATCACAGGGATGAAACGGTCTGAGAGACATCATCTGGAGGACGGAGACGGGGACGGCGGACGCTTTGATCCTGAGCGACAAAACGACGGCGCATATTCATGAGCGGCGTATACATCAAAAGACAGAGATCAAATGTATGTGAGGAGGTTTCCGGTCAGAGACGGACGATTAGGAAACGTCACAGAGCTGGAACATTAACAGTTAATCAACAGCTCAGTGATTTTGTTGATGAAGGAGGAAAATGTTGGACATAAGAAGACACTGTTGAAGCTGCATCACGATTATGAAACATAAACTAATCTACATACTGATCAGTGGTAAAAACAGTGGGTTAAGTGGCGCTCTACTCCAGAATAATATCCTTACTAGATTTATTATAGTCACATGATCAGTAGAAGATTATAAACCTGGTTTGAGCCTGTTGATATGAATTCTGGTCCAACTCTTCAACAATATCAATAATCAATCAATTATATCAGAACGAAAACCAGAGAGGAGCAAATGGACGGATGAGACAATAGGACAATGGAGGGATGGATATCTATGGTACAAGTATGATGGATGGATGGATGGATGGATGGATGGATGGATGGATGGATGGATGGATGAGAGCTGACTGACATATCAGTGGGTGAATGGATGGATGATATGTGATGGATGAATCAACTGATGATAACGGATGGATGATGAAAGGACAGATGGATGGTGGATGATGGGTGGATTAATGGATAATGGGTGAAACAATGAACGGATGGATGGATGATGATGATGATGATGGATAAACCAATGGTTGGACGAATGGATGATGGATGAATCGATACTGGTTCTATCTATGTATGCTGAATGGATGAATGGGTAATGAATGGAAGGATGATGGATGTTAAATTAATTTAAATTAATGATGGATGGATGACGTTACAATGTTTATTGTTCCCAAAGTAATGAGTTAATCATAATATTTAAGTGTTTGTTTATTAAAAGAATGCTTTAAAAGAGTTTTAAACTCTTAAAATCTAAAAAAATGTAATAAACTGTGTTGAGTTCACATTAACCTACACTAAACTTAGACTTTATTGACATTTTGTCTGTTCCCGCAGACTCTGAGAAAACTATGTTGTGTTGCTTGTTATCTTTTTATTCATTCTTACAGCCAGAAGCAGCAACCTCTCACAGTCCAGCAGAGCCAGAGAACAACCAATTTCTATTTCTATTTTCCAATGCGTCCCGGTGCTACAAGCTCCATCTGTCATGGAGCAACTGTAGCCACAGCGGTTTATCAAACGTCGTCATCGGCCACTTTATTCCCCAAATACCCAAACCAGAAACAGAAGGAGAAGAAGAACTGAAGGAGAAAGTTCTGACAGAGGCAAGTTTGTTGGCTTCAATGCAGAAAAATACGTCTCAGATCACAAACCAGATCAAGTAGTAACGACCACGGCTTCAGACTGAGGCCAGTGTGGAAGAAACTGAAAGTCCAAACTCTGCAGTGGCTGCTGGACTCTCAGGTTTTTCCATTTGACTGTCATTCAAACACCAGATGCACGTCAACTTGCAGTTGAAGACAGAGGTAAACCATCCTCTTGAAGAATATTATGTAAACACTGGTTGCAGGTAAATTCTATAAATGTATTTAGAGACAAGGAGTCAAGAAACCCTTCCAAGTAGGGCTGCAAACAAAGCACCAGCGTAGTCACAATAAATACCTCGATTTACCAAGAAGCCACCGACGTGTTGCAGCACATAAATTCATTCCTTGTCATGGCGGCTCCAGCTGACAAGTCCTGGAAATGTGACTTCATCTGAAAAAGCTCTAAGTGCATGAAAGTCAGCATCTCAACAGAAAAGACCCAACAACAAGTGTTTGGATTATCCCTGAATGTCGGTTTGTGGATCAGCTCCTGGAAGTCGTCACTGTGGCCTCATCTGTTGTGTATCCACACAAGAAGCCAACATAGACTCGATGCTAACAGATAGCACGGCAGCCCTACTTACCTTTGTTTCTGCACACACAAAATCATCATCTGAAAGTGCAGATAACACTTAAAAAGAAGGGAACTGTAACAAATATCCAAATTTTAAGTTCTCATTTTCTTCTGTTATGTTCAGTTCAGGTTTTATTAGAATTTAAAGTGAAAGCAATTATTTAAGAGGCCGCTGCTATGACGCTGCAGCGCCGAGTTAAATCCGGGATTGAAGAGAGTGGAAAACGCCGGCAGATCATAAATTCAGAGAGAGACGTGTCGAGAAATGAAAAACTTTCACCCGCTGAAACTCACTCATTCATTACACACTCTCCACCGCAACCAGCCCTGAGTGTTCTTGTATTACTGCAAGATTCATTAGATTTGTGGAGCTGTTACATGGTGCTGGTTTTGTTCCCCACCAGTTAAAACAAGCAGAGGCTGGAGGGCTGGGGGGAGGAGAACAAGTGCACTTACAGGAAGTTTACAAAGACGACCATTTCCTCTTTCTGGAGGTCACTTTTTTGTGTTGTTAGAAGGTTGGACCATGTTCGGATCAGTTGCATCCAATGATGGTTGACGAACCTTCTAGATTAGGTGACCACTGCCCCAGAGAAAAAGAAACTCTACCATTTGTTTCTGCAGTCGTCTATATTTGCAAAACTGTTCCTGCAAGTTCCTGTGATGGTGCACAGCTTTTAACTCTCTGGAGGACATTTTTTAGACAAGGACAACTCCCTTTTAGCCTGACAGACGGGACCAAGAGACAAGCTGCCTTTAACCAAGTTAGCGTGAACAGGCTCTTTCAGTCCTGTCACAGTAACCCAAGCTAACCCCGCTTGTTATCCCCACGTTTCGATTTCTGCTCAGGTTTCCTTTGATCCCCTCGGTCACTGAGTGCATTAATAAATCAGACTGTTCGGGGATGCTCGGACGCTGGCAGGGAGAAGGGATACTCTCCTCCCCGGGGTTTGACCGCGGTGTGACGCCGGGCCGCCCTACTTTCTGGTCGCTCTGCAGTGGGACTGCAGTGGGAGTGGGAGTGAGAGGCTAATTGTCGAGAGAGCAAAGCTGAAAGGACTCTAATTAGGACACGATTAGGGCTAACTCTCACAGCTGTAGAAATCCATTAACCTTTAAATCTTACAGTTCATCACACACTGGAGGTTACAGTAGGAGTGGGAGTATATGTGTGTGTTAAAGCAATGGGTTTACGAGCAAATTCTTCAAGTTGCCCTTTTGCACTACACGGAGTTATTGCCCTGTATATGAATATGTGCACAGTAATTGCACTGCTTCTGAACATCTGAGTTTGTTGCACTTTAATTTGAGCTTCGGAAATGAAATGCTGTTAATCCACAACAGCCAAAGTCATTTTTACCTGACCTCTGCTACCTCATCTGTCTTCCATGTATGATCTGACCATAGAACTGATAAAGGACAGACCAGCAGGCTGTGAAACAACTCTGGAGAGGGACATGTACATCTGCATCAAAGATGATTCAGGCATCAGTTCAGGATGCTGTGGTCATGAACTTTGAGTAAGGACTGAAAGAACACAAAGCGGCTGAAATGAGTTTCCTGTGCAGAGTGGCCGAGCTCATCCTTAGAGATAAGAACCGCTGTAGAACCGGGGGCGACCCCGAGGCCACCAGGACATGATGGAGGGATTATACCTCTCGTCTGGCCTGGGAATGCCTGAGGATTCCTCTGGAGGCGCTGGTGGATGTGGCTGGGGAGGGTCTTACCTGCTGAAGGTGCTGCACCACCAACTCGGATCCGGATAAGTGGTAGAAGACGGACACATGGATAGATACTGATTAGGCTTCAGGATAGCCTGCTCTTTTGTAGTTATTTATTTAAGTTCCAAAAAAAAATGTCCTTGAAGCATTAAAAGGTCTCATTCCTCTTCTTTGCCTAATGTCAAAGCTGCCAAAATCCAAGAAGAAGAAGGGAAATCATGTGATAAAACATGTCTGCTGCTTGGAAGAACTGGTAATATGGATGTGTGGTGACGTGGTAGTAACAGATCATTCAGTACGACCACATTGATTCACCAGCTCCAACAAAATGACTAAACAGAATCCACGGAGTTCACTCAGGCAAAGGCAGCAAATAACAAACACTGAACGCTGCAACGTTTAAAAGAAAAGTTTCCTGGAGACAAATCTCCCAGAGAGAGTTAGGGAGTTGATGGCAGCGTTAGACACAAAGATTTATTGGACTGGATCCAGTCGACTCTTGGAGAAGACGAGGAAAGACTTTATTAGTCAACACTTGGGTGGCCAAAAACACAAGTGCACAAGTGCTAAGAGTTCAGTGTTTCACATCTGTGCAGAGAAATGTCAGAAAAACTACTAAACAGACATCAGTGGTGATAACACTGAATTATTATCCGTTTCAAAATAAAGTCAATGCCGAACAAACCCTGCACATATAACTGGAGCTGGGGACCAATCATTAACATGGTCTCTGCAGCTTTGACTAATCATTCCAGCTGTAATAGATGTGTTTCCTGTCGAGGACGCGTACGCAGCAGAAGGTGGAAAATGACTCGTAATCCATCCAACTTTCAGCAGACGTGGCCTTTTTAAAAGCTGAAGCAGATGCTTTTAATTAGAGAATCCAACAAAAGGTGACGTGGCTGCATCAGAACAAGGAGAAAATAGAGTGAGACGACAAACGAAACAAAAATACGTCGTCACACTTTGATCCAGATCCACGATGCACTCATTTACTTTCCCACTGAGATCGTACTAATCTTAAAAAAAGGAGGCAAACATTTAACAGGTGACTTAAGAGGAAGACACAAATACAAATTGGAAATCCAGACCAAAATGTATTTGTTGCGTAAAGTTGTTCTAGATTCTCTCTGTTGAGAACTGACTCTGATCTGTGTGGTGTTAAGCAACATCTCCACTTCTAGATCTGATTGACTGTTGATTTTTGATTTATTTTGAACGTTACATCTCTGGTGTTTCATGTTTCACTTCCTGCCTTTGTTTTGCCGTTATAATCCTACCAGCAGCATGAAATACCAGTTTACTGTTCCATGTCATTGTCACTTCATTTCACAAGTGTTACTACTGACACCCATCTGTGTACTGCTGTGTGCTTTTACTTGTATATATTGTAGATTTTCTTGTGTGTTGCTGCTAAATCGTATTTTGTAGAGCAGACACATAAAAACTTCTTCTTCTCAAATGCATTCTGGGATACTTGGCTTACCTTACACACAATATTGTTGTAGTATCAATGAATGAATGAATGAATGAATGAATGAAGGGACCAGATTCTCAGAGTAGAAAAACGACTGCCTCGTTGTTCAAATGAAAACTCTCATCATCCTGTAAACAGCATGTTGACGTGGACGTGTTTCATCTAAATGTAGCAGCTCAGAACATAAAATATCCTCCAGATAGTTTAGAATATTACTAATAAAAATAATAAAGCCTAACATTTTAAAACAATCACACAGGCACTGACACAACAACAGTCAGAAACAACCCAAGAACGAAAGAAACCCACGACCTTGGACTTGGAGCTATATCCACAAGACACCAACATCCATCAACGCACCGATGTGACTGGTTTTCAGGTCACAAGAAGTAATTAAAAAAATTCTGTGAACAACTGGCTAATTGCCAACGCTACATTCCAATGCCGATGCTAAGCTAAAGCTAACAGCTGTGCTGCCGGATTAGAACATCCAACTATGGGGAATATGGTGAGCGACTAAACTTCACATAGAAGTGTCGTATCCCTTTAAAGGAAGAACTGAGCAACCAGCTATAACAATACAGCCAATAAATGACTCGTCTTTTGATATAAAGTTATAAAAACAATGTTTAGAAATATGCATATAAATGTTGCTCTATATTTTAGTATAAAATCGCCTTTTGTGATTTTGGTGAACTTGCACCTTAACGTCTAAAAGCCTGAATCAATAAAAAAGTTTTTCCTAAAGCCTCAACTTTTGACTTTCATTTAACGTGCATCTGACTTCAAAGTCTTCTTCTTCTTCTTCTTCTTCTTCTAGCTCCTCCAGAGACGCCTTATGCTTGCAGAGCACATTTAGTGAATTTCCCTGTAATTTGGTGCTGAATTCGATGTCCCTGAGCAGCACTGAGGCGCTAATCACAGCCCTGGTGCACTGTGTACCTGCCTGGTCTGAGCTCAACGACAAACAGATGCTGGTTAATGAGCCGAGGATGACGGAGCAGTGGCTGATGGAAGGATGGAGGGATGGATGGATGGATGGATGGATGGATGGATGGATGGATGGATGGATGGATGGATGGATGGATGGACGGATGGATGGACGGATGGATGGATGGATGAATGGATGGATGGAGCCACAGAACAAACGCATTCAAATAAACTGTCCTACTGTCTATTTTACAAGTTTGTACTGTACCTTCACAAAGACTCTGCATTTAAAAGAAAAGTTTCCTGGAGACAAATCTTCCAGAGAGGTTTAGGGAGTTTATGGCAGCGCTGGAGGACCAAAATATTTCTGCATTAACTTAGAAACAAAGATTTATTGGACTGAATTCAGTCGACTTAAGATCTGATGAGGAATCAGATCAGCAACATGAGCCAACCCATAAAAAAAGGGGTAATTCATCACACTTTCTAAGAGCGAGCACAGAAGAACCTCTAAACCGAACACCATATTTTGGTGCTTCTCATCATCTGCTGTTCCCTCCGAGCGCCGGGAGGCTCGGACCGAGGCTGAGCTGACCCTTTAATAACAGGCTTCACCTGCTAAAGCTCCCCATTACAGACAGATGAGCAGCCGGATGAAGCAGCCGGCTCCAAATTCAACCGTTAACCCTTGGATACGACAAGCTGGAAACACAAACAGAGGAGACGGGCCAGAGTTTGTGCGTAAGTGTCTGCTGGTGAAAGACGTTAAACTGAAGACATCTGTTGGAGAGACTGAGGTAGTGCTGAAGCTTAGTTTAGCTCTACGTGTACTTTTTGGTATTTCAAGTTTGGTTTTAGACTCTAAAATAAATTATTATTTCTTTTTTTTTGTAAAAAAGTAAAAAAAAACTAAAGTAGAAACCAGTGGTAAGAGAGTTTCCATTAGTCTGTGATTTCAAATGTTTTCTGTCGGACTAAACGGGGCACGGACATGACTCTGGAACAATATTCAGATCTGATTTTAGACTTTCTGACACAAAGTATCTGGTTATCTGAATTTCATTTGAATCTAGAGAAGCACCAGTTTTATCTAGAGCTGAACACAATGATCCATGACCTGGACCAGTTTTAGACTACAGAATAAAAGAAAGGTTTCTTTTTTCTTTTTTTTATATTTTCTTGAATTTCAAAATAAAAATCTAATTTGTTTCTGGTTTCAAAAGCAAATTTAATATACTAAAAATGGCTAAAATTAACTTTCATAAGAATATGTTTCTAGTAACACCTGGATTTCATTATCATTTCATTGGTCGTGTTTCAACTAATACAGAAAAATAAATTCTGCGTCAAGAGAATGAAACTACAACCAACCAAAGTTGTATTCAGGGATGGTTTCTGTCATTTCATGTAGTTAATAATATGTTAAAGTTTTAGTTTTGTGACACTACATGTGACATTATGATGACTGACAGTTGCCATTGACAACCACTCTGACTCGCTCCTGTACAAATGTAAGAGTAAATAAAAAAAATAAATAAATTAGTGCAGTGTAAAAACCAAGACTGGCCGACAGTATAAAGATGGACAGCAGAACAGCTCCTCTAAAGTGAAATCAAAGCATGTAGAGCTCCCCCTGGTAGCTGGAGGCTGCAGTACAGGTCATAAGATCCGCTCTCCTCCCAAACTGGCTCAAACTAAAACACTAAAACACACATAAGTAGTTAATATAATGTTGATGTATGTGTTGTAGTATTTTTTATTCAGCCACTGTACAAATAATACAGATCAGTATAAACATGTAAAGTACAGACTGAACGGGCTCAGGCAGAAGCAAAAAATGCTTATAAATGCTTCACCAACACAACTTACTTGCATCACCTTTTAATGCCTTTCTTGCTTTTTTTAAGGATGTGACTTAATGGCGACGAGTTGCCATGCCAACCACTCTGTAAAGTGGTTCCACTGTATGAGCTGTAAAAAATAAAATTAAAAATAAGTCCAGTCCAGTGATTCACCTGCAGAAGTCCTCTGATGACTCTGCAGTGGTAGGGAGTATCAGAGATGGACAGGAGGTGGAGGACAGGACACTGATCCACTTTGTGGAGTGGTCCCAGGTAAACCACCTACTCCTGAACATGGACTAGACCAAGGAGCTGGTCATTGACCTCAGGAGGAAGAGGACATCAGTGGAGCCCATCACCACCATCCAGGGCCTGGAGGTGGAAGTAGTGGACCACTACAAGTACCTGGGAGTCCACATGGACAACAGACTGGACTGGAGGGACAACAGTGATGCTGTGGACTAGAAGGACCTGAGGAGACTCTACTTTCTCAAGAAACTTTGGTCTTTCGCTGTGTTTCAGTGAGTTACTAGAGTCTTTCTACCAGTCTGTTGTAGTGAGTGTCCTGTACTTCGCTGTGGTTTGTTGGGGGAGTAGTACCAGCAAAAAGACGTCAGTACGACCAACAAACTGATCCGGAAGACTGTGATCGGGAGTTGGAGACGTTCATGGACATCACGGACAATCCAAACACCAAACACTAGAGCGGCAGAGGAGCCTGATTCTAACTTGAACCTTGGGGCCAAGTCGTCTGAACCCCAAACAAACCTGTGAAGGACATGATCTCCTCAATCCTAGAACTCACACTGGTTCTCTACAAACACAGACGTACAAGTATACAAGTACACACACACACACACACACACACACACACACAAAGTCGAGTCAAAGCCAAAGGGTGTTTAATTTAATGAGAGTGTCATCGCGGTCAGCAGGCAGATCACCTGAAGGCTTTAATGGAAGATTCCAGTCGACTGTTTGACCTTTATGCTCATTCCCATGAACACACACACACACACACACACACACACACACACACACACACACACACACACACACACACACACACACACACACACACTGTGGCGTTTCCGTCCCTTCAGAGGACCTCACATTGACATGCAATTATTTCTTGCAGACTCGCCCCGGGTTCGGACAGTTCTGGTAGGAAAAATGTCAGAATGCACATTTCCCTGCATAAGCAAGCCAACAAGTAGAGCTGATAATAACCTCATGCATTTATAATGGGAAGCTTTTTATGTCTTCGTGTTCCTCCATGACAACTCTACATGTTTTTCCTCTTCCTCTGGAGCAGTTACATGAATCGTGCGGGAGGGAGAACAGATTTTATCTTAATCAGATCATTTGTATGATTTATATATGACGCGTGTTGTTCATAATAGATGAGTGCACGGAAAACAGATCAGTCAGAGACAATACTACTGCAAACTGAAATCAGAAAATGAATGCAGTTCCTCTCACGGCCACTAGAGGCCGGCTCCAAAAGAGTCGATGTCCTCAGACCTCATATTAAAAAGTTAAAACTTTACAGCAGAGATAAACATATTCACAGCCTTCTAGAGCTTATTTGTCAATTTGAGACGAATAAATGGAGAAAATCTGTACAGAACTCACTTGTTTAGATTATATCCAGGCTTAAATATATGCAGAAATAAGGGGATGGTTGCTTAACTTAAATATCGTAGTAAAAACTGGTGATGGAAACACCTATGTCTCTGAAGCATTTTTCCACTCTCATTTTGTGTTTTTCAGATGTATCAATATAAAAGTTTATCACAAAAGTGCAATGGAAACACTGTTTTCGTATTTACTGTTACTGGAGATGAAGAAGGAGGTCATGTGACCAGTACATCTTCCTCAAAGCAACAAGAACTTAAGAGAATTGTGGGATATCAAGAGACGAGACTTTACGAGAGTTACAGCTCATTCACAAAACACCTTTCAAAAGAAAGTTTATCAGAATTTCCAAAATATGGTTTTTATTTTGTGAGAAACTGTAATGGAAACACAGCTAGTGATGATTAAATATTTATCAGAGTATAAGTCTGACTACACTTCAACTGATATAGAGAAAAATAAATACCTCAATCGGATAGTTCTCCAACCAAACAGAGCAACAAAGTTTGTGACCGATTAAAGCTGCAGCTGATCATTAAACTTAAAAAACTTAAAAAGTTCTAAACTAATTTCACTCCATCACCACATAAAGCCCCGCCTCCAAGCGATTTGATTATAATAAGTTCCCAACACAGAGACCAAACCAACTTTTCGCCACAGAACATGATGTTGGCAGCAAAGTTCAGCTGTTACATGTTTTCCTCTTATCAGATCTGTTTGAATTTGTAGAACCTCATCTGTCTTTTCACTTTATAGGTGACGTCTACAACTACTGTGACTCGTCCGTCCATCAACGCATAAAGCCCCGCCCCCAAACAATCTGATTGGATCATTACAGGAGCAGAATCGGTTCTGAATGAAGAGACTCCAGAACTTTATGACACAAAATATTTGTAGGTGGGGGAAGTTTGGTACAGTTTGGTTCCAGGACTGTGAGTGTTAGTTTCCTTCTTAAAACTTTATTTGTCAAAAAAATAGAAAAAATATAAATGTTTATGCTGCGATATACAGTATATACGTATATTTTATACAGTCTAATTACAGGGTGATATTACAGGGAAATAAGACCCAGAGGTCCTTGGTGGAGCAGTGTGTAGATGTGTGTAGGTGTGTGTGGGTGTGTGTGGGTGTGTGTAGGTGTGTGTAGGTGTGTGTGGGTGTGTGTGGGTGTGTGTGGGTGGGGAGGGGGTAATATTATGAGCTGCTCAGTCTTAGGTCATGTGAGGTGTGAGGGGTCTGTGAGAATTAAAACTTTATGCTAAAATGTGACGATTTACATGATAGGGACTTGTTGTTGCGCCCGTAATGTGACTGAATGTTCATGAGTAACACACACACACACACACACACACACACACACACACACACACACACATGTCGACGCTAACGTGGAAGCTGAAAATTATCATTTTGACAAGTGTTGACTTTAATTATACTCAATGATGCTGAGCCACGGAGCTGACAGAGCCAATAATAGGAGGTATTAGCACAAATGACAGATTATTAAAGCACAAACATGCACCCGCTGAACCAACAGGAAGTGTGAGAGAGAGTGTGTGTGTGTGTGTGTGTGTGTGTGCGTCTCTTTGTGAATGTCATCACGCGTGAAGCAGCCTTTTGTATTTGCTCTATTTGCTCACGCATGTTTTTATCGCCCATGTTATTGAGCTATAATTGTTGTGTCTATCTGTTATCAGAAATGTGTGTGTGTGTGTGTGTGTGTCTGTGTGTGTGTGTGTGTGTGTGTGTGTGTGTGTGTCTGTGTGTGTGTCTGTGTGTGTGTGAGTGTGTGTGACCTCCGGGGTCCAGTGCTGGCAGCTGCACTAACAACATGTCTCCACATAAAAAGCTCTGATCAGCAGGTTGACTCTCAGAAGGAAATGTAATCATCAGCCTGCGTTAATCCCGACGAATCAAACAGGTGACACGGAGCACGGCCAACCAGACGATAATAAATCTGTCCCGGGAAAGGTCACAATGTAATGAGGCTGCAGAAAATAACTTTTATACGCTGTGCATTTATTCTCATATTATCCACATACACATAATGTAAAGGATTGTTTTTGTCCTGTCGCTGTTTTCACTGCATCAACCTTTAACTAAAAGCAGGAGGACAAAGCTGAACTTTGGGTCAAAATGTCCCCATGGTGCAAACTGAAGGGACATTTTCAACGTCCTCCCTCTGTATTCACATATTTGTGCCAAAAATAATTTGATTAATCACAAGTTTTGGTTCAGTTTTCACCAATAAATCCCACGTAGACTGCAAAATATGACTTAATTACTTGAATTAAATTAATATTAATGAGTGGAGTTTAACATTAATGGGTGGAGCAGTGGACAGGTACATGGTATATGGTGACCATATATAATTATCTATTTAAACTCATATTCTGGTCATTTTATGTGGAATCTGTCGGCACTTTTTTTGTAAAAAGAAAACAAATAATGTAGGATATTGTACGGAGGCTTCAGGCCCCTTAAAATAGGCCATTTCCTTTCTTCTCCTCCTTCTGTTCTTCCAATTCCTCCTCCTCCGTCTACTCCATCTTCTTCTCCTACTTGTTGTCCTTCTCCTCACCCTTCTACTCCACCTCTATCCTCCTCCTACTCCTCTTTCCTCTTCTCCTTTTCCATATTTTCCTCCTCCTCCTCCACCCTTCTTCTACCATTCCCCTCGTCTTTAACCTTTCTTTCTCTTTCTCTCTTCTCTTCCTTGTTCCAGTCCTCCTTCTCCTCAACCTCATCTTCCTTCTACTCCCCCATCTCCTCTTCTTCTACTGAACTATTATTATTCTGATAAAAACATTAGCATTCAGTAAAAAGAGGTCAAATAAGTTTCTCTGCAGCAACGAGAACAACCACTGAAGTCGTGCTCATACGTCACAGAGACAATATGAAATAAAACTTGCTATTTATTTTCATGCCTCTCAGTAAAATCATTTGTATTTCCATCATTCGTCCCATTAAAGGTTTGAATCAGACCGAAAGAGGCTCAAACGTTCTCCCACCACCAGAGCCAAAGACAATAAACGTCTCCCTCCATTTGTGTGATTAGGTTTTATTGCTAAAAATACCATTAATGTGAGTTTCCGGCCTCACAAGAATGCTTCCAGAAAATGCTATCAGGGATTGGAAAAGTGACTTTCTTCCTCCACTGCCACGAACGTCCTGCAAACACGAGATGAGGCCATGATGCGATTTTGGCTCCGAGTGAATTGAAATGTATCACCTCATCCTGTTTTATTATGGTTTAAAAATAGATGCTGTGCAGGTTGTGTGTTTGTGTGTGTGGTCCTCCAGGTTTCCTCAGCATCCATCACCGTGGCAGCGCCGGACAAACCAATCTCCTCCCTGTCTCTTCTCATTCCATCACGCTCGTCCAGCCAGCAGCTTCATCAGCCGGCCGGGCCTCGTGAAGGGGGATCCATCCGCCCGAGGACGGATCGTCTGGCCGTGAGATGGACTGACTGGGGTTTAACACGGGGCCGGTCCCACGCGACCCGGAGCCTCCATCAACTGTGTGAGTTTTTCCTCCAGGTATTTACTCGCGGTGAACAAACTCTTGTGCCAGGGAGGACTGTGGGAGTTAATATGAGAAGCAAAACCCTGCACAGGGAACTGTGAAAGGGTCAAGTGTCAGAGAGACATATACATGAATGTCCACAGAGATCTGGGAGATGTTCAACCATTCTGCAGAAACATTTATGCTATTTGTAGCCTCTCTGGACTTTACAAGCTTGTATTTACCAGTGGAGAACAGTCATGAGAACATCACTGCTGGGCAACATTTGAAATCTAGACGCCACTGACGGGAGCAGTTTGGCAAAGTAACGACTGACGTATTCACAGCGCTGGTAGGAGTTCGAGTATCTCGGGATCTTGTTCACAAGTGAAGGTAGCATGGAGCGGCGTCTGGGGTGGTGAAGAGAGAGCTAAGCCAAACGGCGAAGCTCTCAATTTACCGGTCGATCTATGTTCCAAACTTCACGTACGGTCATGAACTTTGGGTAGTTACTGAAAGAAGCGGCTGAAATGAGTTTCCTTCACAGGGTGGTTGGGCTCAGCCTTAGAGAGGCTAAGGAGCTTGGTCACACGGGCGGAGCTCAGAGTAGAACCACTGCTCCTCCACGTCGAGGGCATCTAGAAAGGATGCCTTTCAGGCGCCTCCCGTTAGAGGGGTTTTGGACCCCTGAAGGAGGCCTCAGGTTCGGCCCAGGACGTGATGGAGGGATTATATCTCCCTGGGAGCGCCTGGGAGTTCCTCCAGAGGAGCTGGTGGAAGTGGCTGGGGAGAGGACCGTCTGGACCTCCCTGCTGAAGCTGCTGCGCCCACGACACGAACCCGGATAAACGGATGACAGCAATGGCGACGAAAGACTTCAAGAACTTCATTCACTCTTGGAATCTCCAAGCTTGTTCTAAACATCACCATCACTGGAGGGCAAGTTCTGGCAACTAGAAGCCACCAGTTCTAGCAGTTTAACAAGCCAACAATTGGTAAATGAATTTAGGAAAAGCAAACGTTGGAGATATCTTCTTCCAGATGATATTTTAAACTTTAAACTTATTAGAGGAGACTAGTAGCAATGTGACAATTAGAGACTAAAAACAGTTTGTGAAGTCGATGGGTAGTTGAAGTTATAATAATTACTTATATAATTCCATAATAATTCCAAGTTGAATTATGACCAAAGGGAGACAAACCTCTACCTGAAAGAAAC
Organism: Mugil cephalus; assembly: GCF_022458985.1. Classification (NCBI taxonomy): domain Eukaryota; kingdom Metazoa; phylum Chordata; class Actinopteri; order Mugiliformes; family Mugilidae; genus Mugil; species Mugil cephalus. Next base: position 29,674,554 of record NC_061772.1, read on the forward strand.
CCGTCCAACACCAAGTTCACCGCGCTGATAATGGGCGTCATGGTGTCAATGGTATTTACCTTTTGTCTGACAGACATGAAGAACTACATTCAGACTAGATACCAGGGGTCTTTAAGTCACATATTGCATGTTTATGTTCTGGTTTCTTTGCTACTTGAAATTCCAGAGAGATTTAGGAGGTGTTCAACCCTTCTTTTCGTTGGTCTGCCTTCGTTTGGAATGTTACGACACAGGAAGTGAGGTTAATCGTTAAACCGAGCTGTAGTGGGAAATGCACACGTGTTACCTAGGAAACCTGAGTCTGGAGCATCAAGCAGAGACCAGCGGTCAGCTGCAAAGACGACGAGCAAATTGCTTTATGTTCTAACTTCTATTCATCGATTACTTCAGCAGACGTCGGCAAACATGTCACAGCTGTTGAATGCATTTCTGCAAAATCTTCCAAGGTCATGAACGCCACAATGGGGCGCGACATTCATATGTTCAATTCTCACGAACAGGGACGGCGCCTTTTGAAAGCAAGCAGCTGAATAAATAACGCCACTGTTACTCCACTCTAACAGGAAATGGCTTTTTTTTATCTATTTTTTTTTTTTTGCATGTTTTTAAATTCTAGTCACATTAAGTCGTTGCACTGATCTGTCACGCAATGTTTCTCTACAGCGGCCGGCCTTAAAAATCATATTTATGCATGCCGCCTATAACCGCTGTTACATATTGATTTACTGTTTGAGAAGAAGAAATCAGATGAGCTGGAGGTGGAAGCTGTTGCATTATCCATGCGGTGACTGATAGGAACACGGATCCATCGAGGCCTGTTGTGTTTCGCCAAGGACACATGTGGATCTGCTGCAGCTGAATGTCAGCCTTTAAAGTTGCCTCTGATTTTATTTTTTACTTTAATGTTCTGTTCAGCGCTGCAGTGTGATTCGGGACCCTGGAGTTGTGTCGTCGTGGCGCAGTTCAAATGAAAGCGGCTCCTCCTCGCGGCCATGAGACGACCCCTGGCCCCGCGTCCTGCAGTGACGGGGCTTTATTAAAACGGCCCTGTCTGCGGCCCAGCAGGGTGGGCTGGAGTCTGCTGTCAGGAACACGACCCGGTATCTCTTTCCTCAGACAGACAGCGCGTACGCTTGAAGGGTGACGCTTTTAATTGGTGTCAGAGGAACAAAAAAAGAAATGTCTTGCAGGGTTTGTTTTGGACTCTGTTTGTGTGTTCATGCAGATCAAATTTAAAGGCGCTGGGACCAAGGTGATTTCAAACAGAGGCTCAGAGGTGGACTTCCAATGTGAGTCGGGATCATTTTGAATCTTCTTCTGCAGATTAGAGCGATGTGGGTGGTTTGTTTTTAAATAGTGGAACAACTTTACATCAAGTCACGCACCAAATGTTAGAAACACAAGTAAGTAAACACTGTAAGATAAGAACAAAGTGCTTCTCTGAGCCAGGAAAGAAACTTGATAAAAACTTTCCAGGAAGGTTTTTACAACAAAGTACAGACTGGTCATTTTTGGTTTAACCCTCTAAGACCTAAACATCTGCCCACAGATTAAATAATAATAAAAGCTTATGGTATTTGAATTAGTGTAACTCACCGATGGTTGGGGAGCAACACAAGCCTGGGGAGACCCAGGAGGAGAGAGTTGTTTGGAGGAATTTGTTGGTAAAAATGAAGTTAGTTATACCCTTGACTTTCCAGACAGAAGCACAACGTCCCAGTGTTCAGCCACACTTTGAATGTTGTCGACAGAGCAAACCACTGTGAGTTACGGTGATTCAAAAACCACAAGGTTTAACAAATCATCAGCGATCTGTTCGGTTTTAAAGGGCATGGTTTGGTCCTGGTGCAGATGAATAACTACAACATGATAATCTGGAACCATGAGTTTAAAAAGTTTATTTTTGTGTAACTTCAGGTTAGCTAGCTAGCTGGCTAAACATCGAGCTGCCACTGTGGAATGAAATCAGTGTCTACGTCACAGGGTTGGTTGACCTGTTCGGTTACTGAGGACGGTGAACTCGTTTATTTGTAAATGGATTCGGGTTGGAAGAGGTTGTGTGTAGAGCTGTGTACAAACACTTGGCCGAGACATCGCTCTGATCAGCTGATCAGCTTAGAGAACCAGAGCATAAACGAAATCAGCAAATCAACAAAGGTCACACTGAAGGCTCTTTTTTTTTCTTCATCTTGACAAATAATCGACAAACATCTCCACAACAACACGAGAATCCAGAATAAATAAACTGTAGATCAGCTGATCAGCGTGATTCAGGAGGGAACAGCTCTAGGCAGCAGCTTGTAGCTCTTCTTTAGTCTGGAAGCAAGACAAATTTCCCCACCCACGATCTAGTCTGGAGTCTCTCCATCGGGAACTGATTCTGCTCCAGCAAAGATCTGTCAGGCCAGTTAAATGTATTGGGTGGGTCTTTATGTGGTGATGCACAGAAGAGTAACATTAACATCCAAACACCTTAATGTCTGTGTCCAGCTACATGTAGGTTTCTTTTTGTCTCTGTATCTGTAGATAGACGCCCTATAATAAAACCTACACTGTGTGTTACCAGATTAGCGCTTCTTAGCCTGCCAGCTAATAGCATCTCTTCCTGCTTCCCCTTTTGAACACTGAATACAGACTAACGCCACCTGCTGGTATGCAGGCGTTATCTCTTCTCAGGTGCAGAACACATGTACCAGCTGACTTTGTGGTGTGTTCAAGTGCAACTTTTTGGTCGAGATGCAAAGGATGTGATGTTGCAGCAGCTGTTTGGTATATTTTAATAATGTTATCAACAGTTTTAATGTTTGTTTATGCAGTAAATGTTAAAATAAAATGTGGTTCAACAATTACAAGAAATCTGATTACTTTAGCTTCAGTTGATTTAACAGAAAAGCAGCAAATTTTCTCCTTTAAGTTCCTAAAATCTGCAATACTTCTTTTTTTTTTAACCAGTTTCTATTTGAGAAACATCTGAGAACATTAACCAATTATTTATTCGTGCCGGCCCCATCATGGCTCTGCTGGTATTTTCCCCGAGCGTGTGCAGCAGCAGCAGCGTGATGAGATCCTGTATATCTTTTTATACATCTCATCCTGCCGGACACGAGCAGTAAATCAGCTCATAAACAGTGAATGGAGGCAAACTGCGAGAGCACATTAAGCGGAGAGCTGCAGCCGGGAGCATACATCTACATACAAAGCAGGTAGAAAAATGCTCGTGTGTGGGGAACGACTTATTCCGCTTCCGCCCACCAGATATCAGCTCTGAACAACTTCCTCTCAAATTACTATGTAAATGATCAGGCTACAAACCGGAGCAGGGTCGTGTTATTTGCATGGATGAACCGGTGTGATGCGTCGCTTCGCTGAACAAACACACACACACACAGACAGAGATAGCGTGATGCTTATTTGTGGAAGGAGAGCACGAGTCAAGCACGTCGCTGGAGAAAGAACAATAACCTGGGAGTGTGTCAGTGTTTACAGTGGCCTGAAACAACACACAGATTTATACCTTCCAACGGAGCAATTACAGAAAACGGTCTTCAAGAGCCTTTTTATGCCCAACAACAACAAAAAAATATGGTGATGTGATGGAACACGCGAGGAGTCAAAACAAAGAGATAAAAGTCAGAGAAGGAGTAATTGCATCTATTTCCATAAAGTAATCCAGAACTGTGACGATGCTATAAATAAAAGCAACGTGATATATTTAACCTCTGTACGTTTGACTGCTGCGGATCTGAACAGCCTCGTTTAAGGCGTTAAATTAGCCTCTTCAAATGAGGCGTCTAATTCAGGCCCCGTAAACATAATAACTCAGCGCAGAAAATAAAAGTCGCTGCGCAGAGAAAATAACAAATAAACTCATATTTCTGTAAATTCTTCTGCTTTCTAACACATCAGAAACACTCGAAGTGAACTGCAGCAGGACATACAAGAGGATAAAAAACTGCAAACAAATTAATTTTATTTAAAAAGAATCCTGCAAATTTAACTGTGTTGACTGATGATGTTCAGTAGCTAATTTTTTGTTTTCTTGGTGTAATTATAGATGAAAACTTGTCCTGGAAACCTCCCATTTCATTTACTACATCAAAGATTCCAAAAATATTGGAATAATTGTAAAAATCTTACAAATACTAAAGTGTCGCTAAATCTTTATTATTCTGTGATTTATCCATTTATTAGTTATTCCAATATTTTCTGGGCCAGTTCTCACCAACCAACTAAACTAGAACCAATCTTCTCCTGCAAAGAAGAGTAGTGAGAATTATTTCCTCATCTGCTCCAAGAAGTCATTCATTAACCTTGTTTCACAAACTTAATATTTATCACACCAACAAACTCAATTGCTCAGTTTGTGTTTGGTTCATTAAATAAAACACTTCCTCCATTTTTTAAATAACTTCTTTATAACCAATAACCACTTCCATAATTATCCAACCTGACCAGCTCCCTTTTTGGAGGGTTCCCTAGCATGCATTTTAAAAAAACTTTTATTGTTATGTACTTCCATTATTGTTGTTGTGCTTTAACGTATCTTAATAAAATAAATTAAATGAAACACAAAATAACGAGGAGTCCTGACCTCAGCATCGTGATTGTGGAGCCAGTCTCGATTTGCAGCAGAAAGGAAGCGCTGCCTCTTCTTTGTGCTCACTCAGATTTCTTATTTATCTCCATGTTGTTAAATCATGTTTGCAGCTGCAGGTTTTATTTTCAACTGGTGACTGTGAAATGCTGGAAAAACACCAGCGTTCTCATCAAACCAACAGGTTCTTCTTGTGGAAACACAGGTGGAGGAAGGGAGTTACTCAAAAGCGAAAAAGTCCTGATCCAGGAACTTAAGTTTGGGTGACGGTCAATGAACCAGAAGGATCCTTTTAAAGGAAGAGCCAGGTATTAACCACAGTCGACCTGAAGGCCTCTCAGCGTTTCCTTCCTGATCCTCACTGATTTGTCTTGACATCCAAAATGTGGCTTCTGGTGGTGAACGGGCACCGGGTTAATTATCACGAGTGGAACCCACAGAAGGTTTGAGTGACGGCGTCGGGACCCGGTGCGACACGGAGGTAACGGGAGCAGCTAATTATTTCATGAGCACTTGACACTCGGAGGACTTCTCCTCCGTCTCCTCTATGTCTTTCTCTGGTTTTATCTCCCTCTTAGTCTTGTCACTCTGCAGAAAAAGTGTGAGCTGCTGTGGGCGTCTAAGGTTACACGAGTAAAGAGTGAGATACTTGTGAGCCAAGGTTTTGTTCCCTTCAGGAGGCAGAGATAAGCATTCAGCCCGTCCTGTGAAGGTTAAACGGGGAGATTTCTTATTTATTTTGACAGTCTTTCATCGCGCCGGCTTCTTGTCAGTTTTATCATCTCTGAGCTGCAGTATCTCTGTATTTCAGGTAGAGGAATTTTCTTTCTTTTTTTTTAATACCGTGTTGCCAGTGGCGCACTGCTTCAGCCTAATGAGCCATCTGCGCCATCTGTACTTTGGTACCAAAGTCACACATGTCCTAGCAGGGGTGACACTAGTCCACATGGCCTCGGGCTCAGTGAAATGCATGCTGGGTGAAGTGGGGTTAATAATGCTGCTGTTGCAACAGGCCGACATGCACCGCCTCAGCAGTGCAGGTTGGGTGATAAAGGAAGAGAAGTATGACAGAACAGAATAGAAAGTTATTACACAGTGCACAACGAGATTGGACAGTGTCTAAGTATGTACACAATAGTGCAAAGAAGGTACTATTTATAAGATATACAGCTAAAGTTAAAATACTGATACTAAAGAATGTTAAAAATATATAAAATATTACACAGATTAAGTAAGTTGTTGCATGAATACAGAGAAACGATGATCATGTCTGGACACATGATGCTGCAGGATTACTGGAGTAATGTCAAAACACAAGCTCATCAACACTTTGAAATGATCAATTGTCCTGAGTGGGAGTGGGGAGAGTTCACAGGATGGAAGATGGACTAATCTTGATCGAATGGCTCCAAGTCTTCCCCTTCTGTTAAACTGTCCACAAAATGTTTTATTGCTAGCTTTGCTTTGTTGGCGAAATTCTTAGCATAGCTTCCTATAAATACTAGCTTCAAGTAGCCAGATCATCTTCCTCACCTCCAGAATTTGGTCTGGAGTTTGTCCGTTGGGAACTGATCATGCTCCCGCACAAAGACGTGCAGCAGGGACCAATCAGATCGTTGGGGCGGGGCTTTATGAGGCAGAAAAGTAACTCTTAGACGCATGGATTCAACTTAACGTCACACACTTTGTTGCTTATTCCCAACCAATGCATCACAATTAAACAGCTTCTTTGAATTTCTCTTATGGGGATCAACAAAGAATAACCTTTTTTTTCAATGTATCAGTTGAAACCCATAACGAAATCCTGATGATGTGTTATATGACCAATATTCTGCTGCAGGAGTTTGAGAAACTACTGACGTCATCCTAAATATCAAACATGGCTGCTCTTAATCAGGAAGGACCTTGATGCCATGAACCGAATGATTCCAGACTCCTGAAGCTTCAGTTCTGCTTCACACTGAGGTTTTACACATGAGCTCTATACATGAAGTCATCTGACAAGTAGCTCACTTTTCTCTGTCGGTGTTGGGATCTAATTCTATCACTTTAATCACATAAAGCTATAACTAGGAACAACCTGCAGACCTTGTTCTTCTCAGATCTCTTCTCTGTGACTCTGGGTGTGTTTGGGTTTGTTGTCATGCACTTTGGACCAATCAAACTCCTTCCTGATCATCTTGTGCAATGGTGTAATGGCTGCAATGCACCAACATAGACAATAAGACTCCCGGCCAGTAAACACGGATGTAAAGTATTGTCATTACTCATAGAAATGATGGACAATAGCACTGAATGAACGGCCCCGTTGAACCCATAATTATCCTTCAACGCACACCCACACTTCATCACTCGCTTCTCCACCTTTCGCTCTTTCCAAGATGTCCTTGCTTTGCGACTCTTGACTTATGATTGATGACTCCCCGCAAATGTTATCGCCTTTGCCATTTCATTGATTCATGGTTAGAGTCCCCTGGGAACAAAGTAAATCACCCAATCAAATCCAGACTCCTCATTGATCCTTTTCCTCTGCAGCAGCACAAATAGATAAATAAATACAAGCATCTGACGTCAAGCCACAGTGGAAGGGTTCACAATCAACCAGTTACATTAATGTTTTTGTCTCTAACAGAAGATGAAAACAGGTTACTGTAGAAGACTGTGTCAGAAATTATGGTTTAAGACCACATTAAAGTCAGAGTAGAGTCAGACTCAGACTTTCTAAGAACTTTTCTGTAACAGCTGCATCGTGAGATGGAAACTGTGATCTGGTCTCAGTCCACATGTGGATTTGGTCTGGGACACTTCTGACCTCATTCCTTTGGTTAGTGTGAACACACAGTGAGTCCTGGGTCCCATTAAAGACCAGCTACTCTACAGAAGAGGAGCTGAACTCCTTCATTCACCCACCAGCAGAAGAAGTCTCTTCATTATTAACGAGCCTTCGTAAAGATTCTGGCCTTGGAGCTGTTAACGAACTAAAAAAAGAAACCAGCTTGTTCCAAAATCTGGATCATGTCTCCAAGTCACCAACCATGTGTTCCTGGTTCTGATCCAGTTCAGGGTAGAGATCCAGCAGCTGAGATCAGATCTAAAGTGCTGGCTGAGGACACATGAACACACAATTTCATTTACATCAGATTTTCCTTTGATATGTCGAAAACCACGGTTATAAACATCTCATTGTATCTGATATTTGGACAGTTATCCTGAGACAGCCCAGTTTGACAGTGACTCATACCAGTAAATTTAAGTGTTCAGTTGTTGGAGTCCATCTTATCCGTTAAATGTCCATGTTAAGATGAAGGTTTGCTGTTATCTTTATTACATAAACCTTCTTCACTCTCTCTCATGCCACTGTTTGTCCACTGGTCCAATAATATAAAACAATGGGTTCAAAGGTAAATCAATGTTCAGTATCAAACATAATTCGTTCTGAATTCCCTCCCAGTCAAACTGTGGCCAGTCCCAGACGATGTGTGTGTGATCTCCTATCTGATGGCATGTGGAGACACATTTTAATTCATTCCAGGTGTAAATAGCAGGTGCACTTAAAGCTGGACAGGTTGGATGTTAACACAGCGTCTAAACGGGGTCATTAAGAACTGATGAGTCGACCAGATACTTTACACTGTTATTCAAAGTGGATTGTATGGAAACTATGTCGAGACAAAAAGATGAATTCAAATTTTATTCTTTAACTAATTATTTCAATGTTCTATCTTGTATGTTTTAGTCAGCGACTCAGAACTTTTACTTTCACTGAGTAAAAACTTTCCTTTGTTTTTTCTTTTTCTGGGAAAACGGAGCCGTGCATAGGGAGCTAATGATGACATGTCTTTAGAAAATAATAGAAGGGGAGCGGACATTTTTTTTTTATCTCTCATTTTGCATGTGTGCAGTCTTTCCACTGTGGAGTATTTATTATGAATCAGTGCTGTAATCTCCCATCATAACTACTTCATTAGAGAGCGAGTAGAGACGAGTGAGAGCTGAGAATCTTCATGCTGCGTCACCTCCATTATTCACCCTGCTTAAAAACATCACCACGCGCTCCGAGATACTAATCTGTGACGTCCTAATTAGTTTGCTTTGTCATTCTGACCCTGCCTTTGTTTTGCTGTGACGTTCCTGGACTTCACTTCCCAGAGATCAGCTGCCACTCAAACAGCCTGTGACATTTTCATTGTCTGGGTTTTCGCTCGATAAAGTTTGCAGGTGGCCGTCATGCCAAACGATGCTTCCTGCGCAAGAACAATTAATGGATGAATCCAGTGGCAGAAAACGAGTGTGCAGCCACGTTTAAAACGGCGTTAATGGATTTAACAGAGTTACTGGTGCAGCCTTGTTGTCTGGGGTCTTTTAACTGATCTATAAAGCATGAGGAAATATTAAATATCTGCTTACGCTTTGCTAATTTCCAAAAGCCCTGCTCTGGTGCACATTGTGTGGTTTAATAAATCTCCGCTGGGACTGGACAGGGAGGATTTAACGTGACCTGCACTAGTCAGTGGTTTTGTGTGTGTGGAGTATGTGGGTCATTTCTCTCCCATAAATAACTGCGGTAATTACCTGCAGTGTTTCTGTGTCCTCCTGTAATTTAAATCCAATCTGGAGCTCTGTTTTTCTCGGCCGTTTGTGTTTCTACTTCATCACCTAAATTACATTTTGACTTAATGACCCGCTGATGGCTTTATACGAAGAATGCACACGGTTTATCCAAAAAAGCCAGCTGAAAAACTGGACTTGTGGACTTTCTTGAAGACGTTTCATCCCAGTCCTCAGTTCTGCAGGCCTGGTGGACATTTGGGGTTTAGATAGGAACATCTGTGAGTGTTGTCCATCAGAAACTCCCATGACTAAGGTCTACTACTGACCCGCTACCAACTTCTTTCTCCAGTGAATGTTTCTCAAATGACCACAGACTCCAGTTTTAAGGTGTGAACGGGGGTGAAACCTTTGGGGAAAGGAGAAGAGGATTGGCATTCACACCAGATTATAAGTGGCCAGCTTCAGACTTTGCATTAACATGCATCTCCCAAACCATCTCAGTTTCACGCTCTGTATGCAAATAAACCTTGACATCATCTGGGGCACAGAAGAATATTTTAACAGCTGATGACTAATGGATCTCTACCGCTGCTGCAGACCTGAGAACGGAGCTGGTTTATGTGCTGGCGTCATGACTCTGGCTTCACGTGTTAAGCTGTTGTTTCTTGACCTGCACAAAACTCAGATTATAATTCCATGAAGACATCAGTGACTGAGGAAATAGGTAAATTAACTACGGCTCCTCATACATCAGCAGCTGCATCAATAATTAACACAGAATCACACTAATGTACTCACATTAAATGCTTTCATTTGTGAGACCAAGACCAGTATTGGTAACGGATCGATACTTTTGTTCCTGTTTCTGTTCTTTACGTCCAGTAAATTAATCCTCAGAGATTATGCAGCTTCTCTCCAAGTCTGCAGGAGCTTCTCCATCCTCACCTGTAGGCCTCTAATGTAACCTAGGACACATCCAGACACATGTGACCCAGACCATGTCCAAATGTGGTCAGTGAGTGCGTTTACATGCAGAGCTCAATGGAGCTATGCTCGAAATTCGACTTTCTGACTACAGTCTTTGCCCCAGTTTACATGCAGCGGAGAAAATCAAATAACTGACAGGAACAGGTCGTCCTCCTTCACACTAGGTGGCGATATGTGTCTGTTCAGTGGGTTAATACAGCCCACTTTCCAGGTGACCTATAATAAACAAGAGTCGCTCATGCGGCGGACATAATGTGTGAGCTACTTCTGGTGCAGATAGATGGCGCTATCCCTCAGATGGTTCTTCTACCAGCTCTGTTTACCTTCTTCTTCTTCTACAGACCGGCTTTCTGGGATGTTTCAGGTGTGTCAACCGCCATAACAAGAAAGAAGAAGAAGAATCTCAAAGCACGTCGTTCACATCACTTTAACAGCCCGACATGCAGCTCACGTTGCACCGTAGTTTCAAGCAAGGACGACAACACCACCAACATGATGATGCAACGATGCACATGTTAAACACAGAGAGAGCCAAGTGTTTGACAATCTTTGGTAAACGAGTTCAGCTGCTGCTAAGTCTCAGCAGAGCGGAGCCAGAGAGGATCCAATTTCCCATTTGTTTACTTACACAAGCTCTTATCTCTTGTTCAATTCACCAAAGATCAAAAATTCACAGGAGAAATCGATGAAGAATCGGATTGATAAGCAGAAACGATAACGCCCAGCAATGCACAGTCCCTGTCCTTCATTCAACGTATTTAGACATTCACATGAACAAAGAGGCTTGTGCTCATGGATTAGATGCATGGATTCATTCTTTGTATGACAGACTGTGCTGTAGTTCTACACGTTATATCAGTGAACCGATAGAAAGTGACGTGAAAGTTGAAGGAAAGTTTCACCATCGTGTTGGAAAAAAAAAGAAGAAGTAAAAATGTTATCTGAACATTAATTCCCCACTTTTCTTGTCAGCCTCCTCCTTTATGCTGCGACGCTCTGGTTCAGACCTCACCCACGCACCAATAACAGGACGTGTCAGGGTTGAATCGCCCGGTTTATCACTTATCAGCCCATTATTCCTGCAGCTGGGAGACAGAGCGGCTCAGAAACGCAGCATGGAAACCTTCACAGCTGCAGCAGATTACAATCTCACGGCAGAGACGGCGAGGACAAGACCCCGAGGAGCTGTCGACAGGCCTTCTGTTCACATATCCTGCATTGTTCATTTGTCAGAGTTTACCAGAGCTCCCAGCTCTCACGCCGTCTGCTGTGCTGTTACTGTAGATGACTTGTTTTAGGGCTTTCAACGCCGGCCTCGGTCCGGTGTCTATTTAAAAGGCGTTTACAGCCACATTTTTGTTCTACTTTAGCAGCTCCGGCGCATGACACTCGCTGCGGGACACAGACACAAGATTAATATTTTGACTTCTGCAGAAATCTGCAATTTTCTGCTCTAAAGGCGAAGCAGGAGAATCCCAGCGTGTGCACACGGGTGCTCTGGTGCCCTCAGGTAATGGGCCGACACCGTGGCTTCTCCTTTCATCTCCACCGATACGACACTGAAGAAAAAGAGCCGCTGGACTGGAGTCGTTTAGAGACACCTCCTGCTCCGGTGAGTGCAGGTTTCGCTTTAATGGGACGTGTGCGTGAAAACCACAAAAAGGTCTCCGACATCATCCGGAGAATACTGATGCTCGGATTTGGCTCCCGGACGCGCCGACGGTTATTTTTGTCAAATCGCCCTCCTACGAGGAATGACAGCGTTCCCCTTTCTGCCTGTCACAGGAGAACATGTAAATGGGTTATTCTCCTCTCAGATATCGATGTTTTCTTTCTTTTTTTTATTTAACTGCATTCGCTGTGGATGTAAAACACAGCGGCACAGCTCACATTGAAATGAACACCACCTGCTACAACACAAGGTCTGGTTGTGTTGTGTTTGTGTAAAAGAAAAATACCAGTGAGAGGACTAATTTAATTACACATTTTTTTCTTAAAGTCCAGCTAATACAATCACATCTGCTCCCACAGGTACTTCAGTGTGTGGTGAATGAGGCAGAGCTACAGTGGCCTACATACGTACATACAGCGACTCAGTGGACTCGTCCCAGCGCGGCTGTCACATGTGTTCAGTGTCGCCGCCGCCGTGGCGTCTATTTCCGTCCTGTACCAGGTGTGCGAGAGTTAACAACAATCTCCTTGCTTTTATTACTCTGAAATGGCTTAATCACACACACACACACACACACACATAGATTCATCCATGCATGCACGTGCTTTCAGAACATATTCTTTCATTTCAAAACCCCGGAATAACCCGAGGTCATTCACATTTCCCGTGTTTAATAATTAATCAATGCTTTCACTGCGCACCAGCAGCGCTTTTTAATAACCTGTTCATGTGGTGGGGTCAGCAGACCGTCGCCAGCATTGGTTTTCATTACTCCAATAACAATCAGAAGGAGACCACCTCGATCTGAATCCATTCTCTCTGAGCAGGTTCGGGAAACGTCAGGTGACGAGACGTGAAGGAGAAAGTCAGCGAAGCCTTTGACGTAGCTTCCTGTGCGGCTACTGTCCCGCTAGCTTCTGTGACTCATTGACTGCAGTGTTTCATGATGATCGTGACTGAAATGGTTCTGATCAGACCAGGCACTAAGCTCCAGGTCCATGTGGAAGTGCAAAAAGCTGCAGTTCATCGAGTGGCCACTAGAGGCTCCAAAAGGGAGCAAATCCCCCATAGAGTTATATGTTAAAAAGACCAACTTTACAGCATTATTAAATGTGTTTACAGCCTGGTACAAAAAACGATTTTGGTCTCAATAGTTAATTTCACTATTCATGACAACTGTACGAGGGGGTTATTCTTTTCTAACTCATTAGTTTATTTTTTATTAACCTGCTGAGACCCAAAGCTTTTATTTGGTCTGCATCTTTAATTTCTCCAAGGTATTTTGGATCAGTAGATGTTTAAAAACAAAGCATCATCTTTCAACGGGAGGAAAAAATGATGTCCTCAACGTGGACACTGGGATCACTTATATCATAATAAAGTCACCAATGTGTGACAAAATATAAAACTGTTTATTTTAATACCTGAACATGGCTGAGCAATGACAGAACAATGAAGTCCCAACGTCCTCAAACGAGTACGTGCTAATTAGCGATGTTGTATCTCGTTGCTGTTGATAAAATTTGTTAAATTTGCGCATCATATCAAACTAGAAACATTAATAAGAATAAATAAAAAAGTTTCAGATGTAAAAATCGTCTGTAGAATGAATCCACATCACGTTTTTACACCAACTAGTGCATTGACCCTTTACTACCACTAGATGGCAGACTAAAGCGTCCACTGATGAGGACAACGGGTTTAAATGAAGCAGAATAAGCTGCATTAAAACCTACAACTTACTGTCCCCATATGAGGTTTAGGTTTCAACATTAACGTCATTAACGTCCATGTCCATATTTGGAGGATCCGAGTGTGGGCGGAGCAAAACTCATCCAATATGGCGACCGCAGGCTCCGCCCACTTCAGGCTTCCTTTTCGAGGTTCAGAATCCAGTGGGTGACGTCATGATGGGTTTGTCCATAGTATAAACAGTCACCAGAAGATGAACTGAGACGGAAACATCTCGGTTCATCTTCTCATCCTCTATTCGTGTGTTTGCCTTTTAAAATGTCTTCTGGACCTCGAGACGTTCTCTCTGAATCTTCTTCTTCCTCAACCTCCTCATCTTCATCTCCTTCCTCTTCTTCTTTTCTATTTCCAGCAGATTTGATTCTCCACACCAGCAGAACCCCCCACCCCGAAAAACTAATCTTTTCCTCTACATCTGCTTCTTCTCCCCATCTTTTCTGCCTGCCCCTCCTCCTCCTCTTTTTCTCATCTTCATTATTCTTATTCATCTCCTCCTCCTCCTCCTCGTTCTGCATCATGTTCTTTTCTTATTCTTCGTTTCCTCATCTCATCTTCATCCTGCTTTTTTCCTTTTCATCTCCTCCTCTTCTCTTTTATTTCTTCTTCTCTTTGTTTCACCTTAATCCTCCTTATTCCTCACCTGCTTCTTCTCCTCCTCCTTCTTCTTTTCCTTATCTTATATTGATCCTTTTATTCACCTTCTTTTCCTCCTCCTCTTCCTCTCGTCGTCATCCTCTTTATCCCTCGCTCTTTATCATTTGATTTGGTCTCCATGGAGACGGCTCAGTTGGAATCTGATCAGTCTGATTGATCAGGTTGAGGAAATCCATGTAAACTATTGTCCCCAAGCTTCATGTGAAAATACCTGAGTACAAGCTGTTCTAGTGCTGGAAAAAGAAAAAGGGAAAGTATTTCACTTATTAAATGACCTGAGCTACTTGCTCTAAGCCATGTCATGTTGTCCTGTGTCTGCTGGGTTAGTGCAACTAAGATTCAGAAACCACAGCTGTTATTTTCTGTAAATTAGATTTAAACTTTTATTTTTTTGATGTGTATGAATTGCAGTGAGTTTAGATTTGTCAGTGAGAGACAGAGAGTTTGGGGGGGGGGGGTTAAGCCCGGAGCTGAGCACAAACAACACGACGCCCCCGAAGAAAAGTTCTTTGATTTCCTCCATTCGACTCGTTCTCCTCCGAAATAGACCAGCGTGGCGTGTTCTCTGCGTTTTTAATATTTCATCACTCCACTTAGCTCGACGAGCATCTATTATTCACCGAGAGGTGGTCGCAATTAAGGGCCCTGCCAATCAGCGGCCTCGCCTGGGACCCCGGCGTCGCCCAGAATTCGCCGGCGGGCGGCAGGGAAGGAAGATTTGAGGAAAGGATCCGAGAGGACGGGAGACATTAACGCATCTGCCCGTCCTGTTAATGCATCAACAAAAAAAAAAATGAAGAGGAGACCGTCCCCTGCATGCAGGTTTCAAACCTCCAGGTTTACTGCAGTCGCAGAGTTGAGAAGGAAAACGTGAACGCACGCACAACTATCTGTGAGCAAAGACTGCAGAAATAGATCAGTGTGAGTCTGGGGACGCGCTGAAACACCAGCTCAGACCAAATAAGGGATGTTTCTTTTTAGTCTGTGACGTTCAGAATGAAGCATGAAATACACTGGTCGGTGCCAGACATCCCACACTGATCAGGCACATCATTATGACCACCTTAGTAATACTGTGTAGGTCTCCCTCGTGGTGACTCATCAGAGGATGGACATGGGCAATGTCATTAGTCAGGCTGCATGTCTACATAACATCCACATGAATGAATGTTATTTACTCCTACTGTTAGTGGTCATAATGTTGTGGCTGATTGCTGTACGAGGACAAGTCATAAGTCGTATTTGCGATGTAGAATAAAATGTTTTGCAGGGCATCATCTGACTGATGTACAGGACTATCTTTTCAAGTCTTTGCTCTTAAAACAAAAACAAAACAAAACAAAAAAAAAACGATTTGTCTGTTTCCAGCCCGTCCGCCTCCACGAGATGAGAAAATCTGCCCCGTCAACCCCTCTGGGAGCACTGAGTAAGATGAAGTGGTGGAAGACTAAATGGGAAAAAAAAAGGGGGAGAAGCAGCAAAAGAGAAACTGGAGGGGACAGAACAGAGGAGGAAGAAGAAGAAAGTGCAGCGTGGGGCTGTTTGTCCGGGGAGACTTTTATCAGCCGGCTGCAGGTGATTATTACTTTCATTACCTGCAGTCGCTGGAACAAAAGCATCACTTAATATTCTGGAATGAAGCCAGGCGGCCCCGGCTCCTGTTAATGAATTAATCTGCTGCTTTCACATTTCTTTTGTAGGAAAACAACTTTAATGTGAGTCAGTGATGACTGGATGTGGGAAAATACCAAAAAAAAAAGTAATTTAGTTTCCAGTGAGAAACGTTCGTCCTTCAAGCTGCTGATTGCGTTACATTGTTCGTCTTTCACACTTTTCTTTCTTTATTTCGTCCTAATATTCCTCATGTGACGGTTCCATCACTTCAGCTGAATCCTAATTGTTGTGTAAACTGAATTAGCTGCGATGTTGTGGCAAACCTGTATTCACCGTGGGCTGATTCAGAGCAGATCACCACTTCACTGCTCCCCACAAACATAATTAAAGAATGATGAAAAGTCGTGTCCACATAATGGGCCTAAGTGTGCAGGTTCAAAACTCTGCAGAGAGCCCTCATTGAATATCCGACATTCACGGCGCGTCTCTTTAATTAGTTAAAAGCTGCTGTTTGATATGCGGACGCACACATGCACGAGTTACTCAAGAGGCTGCAGGTTCAAACTGTTTCTGCTGTGTAATAGGGTGAGAAATACATCGCAGAGATAAAAGGCGCTGTGTCGTCTGGGCACTGATCCACAAACACACACAGGAAAAAAACTCACAATGAGGTAGAAGGCTGGTTCAGAGAAAACAGAGCGGTTTAGAAAGTCCAGCTACATCGTGTGGATACGTTTCTACTTCAGCTGTTTTCATAACTAACCGTATAAGCTGGGACGCTGAGATAGACGAGGGTCAAACAAAGCTAAAGGTCGGACATTTTGGCTCCACTGACTTTGAAACAAAATTAACAAGAGGAAGCCATGACAGCCCCCTTTAAAAGTGAAGTTAAGGGATGTGGAGCTCCCCCTGGTGGCTGGCTGCAGAACAGGTCATAGGCTCCACCCCCTCCGTGTTATGGGCGTGTTTAGACTCCTTCACAGTTACGCCAAAGCTACACATTGAGGAAAGGTTAACTGAGGAGGTTCGCAGATGCAAACAGGAAGCAGGAAACGGAAACATAAATGAACCCGATCGGCAAAAAAAGACACGGCGCCGACTAGTGTTTGGGTGGTGTTGTTACAGAGAGAGACAGACTGCACCGGTGCTAGCTACGTGCACAGGTTACACCGTCTATGACCCACAATGCACTAAAAGAGCCTTTAGTGAATGGGACTTGAGCCAAACTAAAACACTAAAAGTACACGTCAAACATATATTGTTCAAATGTAATTAATATAAGTTGACACGTGTTTTTGTTCAATTTCAAACAGAGAAATTAACCAAACAAAATAAATAAATAAAAATAACAATGACAAGCACGGTGCATGAACATCGTCACCAGTACACATCAAACTCCCGATGTCCAGATGAATAAACAGTTGCTATGGAGACCACTAAAGGGGTCTGAAAAACCACATGACCAACCCGTGGTCCACTCCTGCAGCCAAAAACATACAAAATACATGAAAGAAAAGACATAAACTGCCCGATCAAGACTATGCAGAAAGTCTCTGTACATTTCACTCTATACACCTAGAAACCACATTTCCCATCTGGCCATGTAAAGGTTTTTTTTTTTATGTCTAAGAAGGAACATCAGCCAATTATCTACTGTAGGTTTATCAGATTTCAACCAATTTCGTGTGATCACTTTCTTTGCAGCCAAAGTCGTAATTTTCAAATGATACTAAAAGATCATTTACTGTCAAGTCTAGTAGTGAATCTCCCAGATAGAGCGACACACACGTTGGTGGGATCCGACATCTAAGAACGTGCTGAATACTTGTCCCAACATTTTCCCAAAATAGTTCAATTTAATTCATAATGCCCACAATTTCTCCAACATTTTTGATAAGGCACAGACAGGTGCACTTTCATCTTGGGAGAAATAAAAAAAAAAAAAATGAACAAGGTTCTTTCAGGAATATTCGCTCAGTTTAGAGAAACAGGAAGAAACAGGAAGTGATGAAACAACAACGAAGGCTCCTCAAATTCACAAATATTTTCACAACAACACAAGAGTGAATAAACTTATCAAACCAACTTATCAGCATGATTCAAGTTTATAGCTCCTCCTGTTTCCCCTTTTTCAGTACTGAATGCAGACTACTGCCACCTGCTGGCATGGAGAGTTATTTCCTTTCATGCAGTTTCACCAGCTGGTCATTGGCTGCAGTCTTTGTGTTATACTTCTTAGTCCAGACACAGGAGATGTAAGAGTCTAAACCCACTACAAATATTTAAGGCTTTACAGGTGTTTTAGTGATTTCCACGTTTGCTATGATTCTAGTCTGTTGCTGCTAACCAACAAAGAAGAAACACAGCACCACATTCACACTTTATCCGTCAGCCATACACACAGAACACGGACAGTTTACACAAGTGAAGTTCAGTTGTTTGCATCCCTGAACAGCACAAAAAGGATCGGCGTGCAAAATATTAATGTAACTTCTGATGTGTAACCTGTCTAAAGTCCATTATGGGGATTATGAGTGAGCGAAGAACAGGGCTATTTCATTTCCTGGGAACCTCAAGTCAGGGTGGAACAAAGGACCAAACAGCCAACACATCATTATAATGGGACAGTGTAAACACAGTGCTGACCACATCACAAAACACAGGGGCCAAACTTGTCCAGTTCAAAATGTGTCTTCTAGAAACTTTGCAAAACTATGGAAATAACAGAAAGGGGGAAAATATACAATTTGATAGAAGAATGGGGTTTGGAGGTTATTGCTAAGTATTAAAACTCTAAAATATATTTGCAGGATTTACAGCCGCACTAAAGTAATGGAAGGCAAGAGAAAGTAATAATGTTAAAAATAAAAAAAAATTAAAAAAATCTAAATGTCCCTGATTGTTTTCACGTCTGAGTCTGAGCAGCGTTTCGATCGACTCACCGTCTCCGACTCTCCCCGGTCACCACGTGTGGACTCAGCCGGAGGAGGAGCGCTGACCGCGGCGTGGGAGAGTTCAACGAGCCGCCGGAGCCTCCCCGCGGTGGTCAAGGCGGACAGGAAACACCAGGACGCTTCCGTTTCAAACTTTCAAAATAAAACTGCGAACGGAAATCATACCAAACAGTTTTACTTTCAAAATAAAACATAAACAATAAGAATAAAATCACCTAAACACGTTCAAAATACAATAAGGCGGAAAATGTATTTAGCAAACGTACTAATTATTACGATTTATTGCTCTTTGTAATGTAGCACCACCTGACAACAATTTGAGTTAGCTAACACGTTTGCCTATCTTAGAATATTAGCTTAATTAGGATTATTTTGAACATTAATTATCTAAGAAACATAAAACATATCACCAGAAAATAAAAGGTTAACAGTAGCTGTAGCTATTATACATATTTGCCTGGTTTAAAATGTTTAAAGTGAATAACCTAAAACACAAAAAAGCTAACAGAAAACAACAATAACCACAATAATAAGTCGTAGCTAGCAGAGCTAACATAGCTACCTAATTGAATTGTAGCCCACATTAATAAAAACTTGTACAGCCTGATATCGATACTGTTAATTTACTTGAAAAAATAAAATAGCAGATACACGTAAACACTTATACACATTAAAATATTTGCCTAGTTTGTATGTTTAATTTACCTAGGACCATTTTAAAACATGAATATCCTAAAAATCATGAAATATATCACACACAAAAAAAGCGAACACTCACGACTGCTCCAGTTAGCTTCACTACATTAGCCCCAGTTTCTGATAGCATATAGGCTACATTCTGCTAACAGCCTAATGCTGATACTAAATAGTTAGCTAACGTTACACATAAACACTAGTTAGGAACAGCTTGTGTTAGCTAAAACAAATGCCTAGCTTAGAATGTTAGCTTAATTTACCTACATCAAGTCCATGAGAGTTGTAGAAAATATTTTTAAAAATAAGTTCAGTGTATAATCCATCATTTCCTTGTAGCAGAGTGTCGTATTAATTAAACTAAAACTAAAACTTACGTGAGGCCGGAGGAAGTGTGGGCGGGGCATCAATACTGTGGCTCCGCCCTTGGACCGTATTGCGCAGACTCTGGTATCCAGGAAAATAGCGTTAGTTTATATTTATATATAGTTTACGGGATGAGTTAAACATGCTACCTACATGTTTCTGTCCTTACTGTAAACTTGACACAAGAAATGGGGCATTTTTATGACTTATTTTATTATTTATTTTATGTTATTTAATGTAGAAGCAAACTATAGTCTTACCTGAATGTGCACTGACATAACTGTCAGGTTACAGATTAATACCTAACAAACCAGTATGACCGAAATATCAAGCAACAATTATCCAAATCACTGTTAATGAGTTGGTCGAACTCCATTTAACTGCAGAGTTGAAGCTTCAGTCCAGACGTGTAGTCTTCACTGACCCCTAAATCCAGCTTGTAACTCAATCTGAATAAAAAAGATTTAGAAAAGATTAAAGGGGAAATTGTTTCCTATAAACGGTTTCTCTTTACAGTTAACACTGGGATTACAGCCGCCGCCGTCTTCAACATTAAATCCTCTTACGACACCCGCCTCCAGAAACCTCTCGCTCCCATTGGATGAGTATTTTTTTTTTCTTTTTTTTTTTTTATGAAAGTTTTGGTCCCAGGTGGCGTACTGTACCGGCCTAACAGACTAAATGAAAGACGCCAGTGAAGCGTTGCACCATCACCCCCCGTCTGTCTCCACACTAGGGGGATTTGAAGGAAAGCCTGCAGCTCCGACACGGTCACAGTCTGTTTATCAGACCTGAAAAGATGCAGCATGAACCCAAACTTCATCCTTCCGCTCGAGCTGAGCCTGGAAACCCAGAAACAGACAGGAGAGACTCCGGGGAGCTCGTGTCTGTTCTGTATCTCTGACGCCCTTGCCTTATTTCCATCCTGTGTGGACTGTATGGGAGGACTGAGTGCAGACAAACATGTTTATGTTTTTGTGCTGAACAGCCCTCCTCGCTCCCCTCTTCTTCTTCTTCTCCTCAAATTGACCGGATCTGCCACTAGCTGTCTGCTGCAGCTGAAAGATAGGCCTTTATTGTTTTCTTATGAGGGATAAATCTGTCTCCTCCTCCTCCTCCTCGCTTAAAACCCCTTTAGAAGCTCTGATGTCTTTTTTTTTTTTTATCTTTGGTAATAAAGTCAGGGAGAGAGGCCACAGAGAGGCATCATACAAAACCCCCTAATCTATAAGAAACATGCACTATGAAAACTGAACAATGGCAGTCAAATACATAACCCTTATCCTTCAAACAGCAGGACATGAACGCGCAGCTACTATCGTGGAATCAGAGCTGTTTCAAAGACAAGTCTATATTATGTTGTATGTTGTTGTTTTCCCGAAGTACGACACTTTGTGGTTTGTGACTGCTGACAGGAGTCACTTTTTCAATGCATCAGACCAAACAGGCCATTTAATTAAGAATGCAAGACGCAGATTGATCCATGAGGAAAATATCCATTAGTCGCAGTTTAATACAAAAAAGACTGGAAGCACTCAGGGGGCGCTGTTAGCCTAGCTCTGCTCAGAAACTACCTTACACTGCAAACAAGGAATTTCAAGAGTATATCAAAGAAATACATCTAATATTTTGTTCAGAGACAACAACTTTGTGCTTAACCTATTGGCAGATTTTTTATCTTTTTTTTTAATACAAGATGATTTGATTGAATATAAGAATATCTTGCTTCTTTCTAGTAATGCTGTTTTTGCAGTGTACTGTTTAGCTTAGCTACATAGCCTAGCTTAGCAGAAAGATTGGAACTAGGATGACAGATTATTTCTGCAGATAGAATAGAAGCAGGAAAGAAAAAAACTCAGAACAAAGTCTGGGATGCAGATTGTTCTGTAAGCTCTCTCTGAGCCTAGCTCAGTCCAAAGATTAGAAGAAGATAACTTAGCACAAGCCTGAAAGTAGAGGGCGCTGTCAGCTTGGCTTTGGTTAAAGATTGGAAGCGTGGAGGAACAGTTAAACCACACAGGCAATGAAATGATACATTTCCAGCTCCTAAAATATGATTTACTATCTTGTTAGTTGTGAGCATTTAGAGTTTTGGACCATTTCTGAAGTAGCTTATTGTTTCAGTTCTATTTCCATGGCGGGTTAATTGCGCATTCAGAGTGCACTGAGCAACGTCAGCTTGTCGCCGCACATCGTCGGCTTCCATTAAAAATGCATTGGATCTTGTTGCTATTTCGCCGCCAGTGTGAACGCAGCATAAAGTAGCAAGGGCTCAAGCTGTGCACATATGTTCTTTTGAGAAAAGAATAGTCAAAACAAAAAATGTCTGAAGTGTTGTGGGTTGAGGGGCTGATGTTGTTGTCGTCATCCCCCCCCCTCACACCCTGCCAACAGTCTGTTCTGATCCTGTTTCACCGAGCCTGACTTCTGCATGGTGCAAAACCACTGCTGTGCACCCTTGGGCGCCTGAAGATGCACTTTTGTAGTTTTGTATCTTTTAGCAATCAGCTGCTGCCGACAAACAAGGCAGCAGCTGTGTTCCTCTTGTACTCGCCGCACAACCCCACCCCAGCCCAAACCGAGCCCTCATGCAGGAGCACAACTCTGATAGTATCTCGCCACTGGATGAAGCCAGTAAAGATAAGAATATTTATGATCCCGGTGCACAATCGTACTGTATTATTTATTTGAGAGTGTTGCTGGATTGTATCAATGACCTTGGTGCTGCGATATCTGGTTTTAATGCTCGCTTCCTGTCTTTCAACTTTCGGAACAAACCCTCCCTGTCCTGTTAAAATGATAAATGATAAAAAGCTTCTTTTCTTCAGCCGGGAGAACAAATGCAGCCTCATTGTTTATCCTGGTGACAGGGGCACAGCAACCGGGCAGAGGCACACAAAAGATAATTTTATAATCTACCTTAACATTTTTTGCTGCAGTGTGCATGCTATGATCAGTCAGCCTGAAAAATCCAAGTTTTTCATTTCCATCAAAAGGTCTTTATTAAAAAGTATCATGACCCTTCAAGTGATCACAAAGGGACCTTATTAAATTCAATTCATGGAGGGGAAATTGTTAGCTTGGCCTTGCACAAAGACCAGAAATGGAGCAAAATCTGTTAGCCAGGCTTAGCGAACTGAGAGAATGCAGAGGAGTCAATGTTAGCTTACCTTAGCACAAAAACTGGAAGCACAGCAAAACTGTAAACCTGGCTTATTGCAAAGAACGAAAGGAGGAGGACAATTGTTAGCTCAGTCTCACACAGAGACTAGAAATGGGGCAAATCTTTTAGCCCGACTTAGCGAAAAGATTGGAGGTAAACAGAAATTGTTAGCTCAGCCTATCGCAAAGACTGGAAACAGGAAAACTGTTAGCCTGACTTTGCCAAAAGGTTGGAGGTAAATAGAAACGATTAGATTAGCCTATCGCTACGCTATTAGCCCAGTTTAGTGAAAAGATTGCAGGTAGATAGAAATTGTTAGCTTGTTAGACCAGAGACTAGAGACGGGGCAAAACTTTTAGTCTGGCTTAGGGAAAAAATTGGAGTTAAACAGATATTGTTAGCATGGCCCAACGCAAAGACTAGAAACTGAGAAAAACTGTTAGTCCAGCTTAATGAAAAGAATGGAGGGGAAGAATTGTTACTTTAGCCTATTGCAAAGACTAGAAATGGGGCAAAACTGTTAGCCTGGCTTAGCAAAAACATTAGAGGTGAACAGAAATTGTTAGCTTAGCTTATCGCAAAGTCTAGAAATGGCAGAAAGAATGCTAGTCAGACTGTTAGCCACATACAAGCTACTTTTTAACAACTGATGCAGAGTAGAGCCTTTTATAAAATAATTTTTGATTATTTATTTAAGTACGAAAGTTTACTTTATTTACACCTGAAAACTGATTCTTTAATAATTTGTTCTCCTTTTGTTTTCTCTGTTTTTTATTTACTTGTTTTGCTGCTGCATGTGCATCTTAACAATAGTTTATTTAAGAAGGTAAAAATGCATTAACCATTGATATAATCATTCTTTACATCGTGCAAAGCCCTCCTCATTAGTAGTGAGTCTTCTCCTTGTTATCCTCATATTCTCATATTCTCTGAATCAGCTGTGGGGAGAGTTCTGGTTCTAAAATCAACGCAGTGAATCTGACAGTGCCGTTGTGGTTTTACATGAAATCCCACACAGATCACAAGACAGAAATAGAAAGACTTTGTTGTCAGCTCTGTGTCAGGCCCTGGTGTGGGGTTTTTTTTTTGTGTGTCTGATGAGTGATTGCAGCAGTTTGCATCAGTGGTTTCAGGGTTCTGATTCAGAAAGTTGCTTTTCTTTAAAAAAAGTAAAAATTATTATTGAGGTCTGATCTCTGGTGTTTCACACATGTGATTTGTTTTTTTCTGCACTCACAGATCGACCTTATAAATCTGTCGTCTTGTGAGTGATTACTGCGACTCAAAGCATTTCCTCTTTATTTGGAGGAAACGGTAACTTTCATTTCCTGCATGCTTTAAGTTGATACTAAAGCTTTCTCAGCGTCTTGAGTTTGTTTTGTCTCCTTCTTCTTGAGCAACAGTTTAATGGCTCCTACTGCAGAAACTGACAGAATAAAATGCAAAATGGCAATAACAACAAGAAGGAACAACAACAGAGCAACACAAAGACACGAAGTGCTCACAGTGTAACCCACACTGATCCAGAAATAGACAAAATACCAATAAAGAAACACAAAGTGACACAAAACAATCACACTGTGACGCAAAATGGCAACAAAAAGATGCAAATCAACCACAAAGACAAAGACACACAAGAAAGAAAGACAGAAAATGATCACAAACAATACAAAAAAAGGTAAGTGACATGAAGTTACTTTAACCTCCTGAGACCTGAGCTTTTGTTCATTGTGTATTTTTAATTTCTCCATTTCTCTGTATTTGAGTTTAATAGGACCAAAGACCTATAAAAACGAATCATCGTCTTTGAACAGGAAGTAGTTTCTCAGGGTCTCAGGAGGCTAAAGGATGGTTATTTGTCGAGAATCAATTAATGTTACTTCCTCTTTTGCTCTGATTGGTTGGAAGACTCTTCAGTTGCGTGCAGAGATGTTTCTGTTTTAAAAATTAGAGGAGACAAATTTTCTTGTCATCATGTACTTTGAGAAAAACATTTGAGAAATTTTGAGAAAAAAAGTCACAATTTTGAGAAAAAAGTTTAAATACTTAGTCTAATAGCCCAAATACTCTGAGTATGGGCCGTACCATAGACATACGGTACCGCTGGTTTAAAGGTCCACTTTATTTTGACTTTTTTCTCAAAATTGTATTTCAGCTTTTTTCCCTTTTCCTCAAAGTACATGATGAAAAAAAAGAAAAACTCTCATGGGTGGCCCCAATACTCTTCCCCCAGTGTTCTGTTGATACACATAGAACATAAAAAAAGAGATAACATCAGCTATAAGCAGGACTGGGCATCACTACTGATTCCCTGATTTCAAATCATTCCAAAAAAAATAAAAAAAAATCAATTTCACAACAATTTTACTTGGAATTGAAGTTAATGTTGTTTTGGATTCCAGATATTTGTCATATATCCACAATATTTTCCCTCTAGTGTCTTTTCTTCTTTGTCATCATACTTTTAAACCCAATCAGCTTCTGTAATCTTCTGGATCTCCCTCAAATGTGAACTAATCTGGTTGTTCAGCCTCATGACAAGTTGAGAGAACCACACAACATAATAGAGGCAATGTAAAGGCTTAGTGAGAGACTGTTGGGAATATCAGCAATTTTTTTTGTTTTGTTTTGCCACATTTGCTATATGTTAAAATGAAAGCTGAATTTCAGGTTATTTTTATTACCTCCTACACTGCTCTGAAAAACACCATCCTTTAAGCAGAAAAATATAAATGTAGGACACGGTTCTGGCATTCAAGGTACTTTTTCCTTTACATTGCCTGATTGTAACGTCATGCACTGTAGGACAAACGGTTGGCAAAGGAAAGGGGCTGTAACATCTAAGATTAATCCACAATAATGGGTAACAAAAAAAAAAAAAGTAATTTGGTTCTGCTTCATTTGAAGTGAGCTTTTAAAATTCCTGCCAGCGAGGCAACCTGCAATCACACACACAAAAATGGTTCGATGCCATTCATAAGTCACAGTGTAATTCAGGGCCTCCTGGCTCGCTGCTGCAGACGAATGCTTCAACACAGAGAGTAAACAAGATTCTGAAAGCGTGCTAATATTATCCAGCTGGGTGAAAGTGAAACCAATCAGTCCCTTTTTCCTCTTTTCTGCCCCATTCCTGAGCTGTAGCAGTGTAGAGGGAAACATTACTGCTGCTGAATGAGCGGAAATTTGAAAACAAGATGAAATAGCTGCTTCATCGGGGGCAAAAGCAAATGTGTTCATTACGCAGAAAAAAAACAAACTGTCATTGCCAGTGAAGTGAAAGTCAAAAGAAACGTTTGACTATGTGAAGCCTCTCACGTCTGTGTTAATAATGAGTCTTAAACCCTGAAGCATCTATTTAATTTATCGCCCTCTTGTAACTTTACCGGACAAAAATATGTCCAAAAACTTAATTGATTAATACTTTTTTCTGATTTTTTTCTGTATAAATCTCTTAAACCACTTCAGCACTTTACAAAACTACCACAAATTCAATTTTTCTGAGGAATTTTAACCCTTTAAATGCCAATTTGATTCCTTGAAGTAACTGTAGTTTTTATGAAAAACAAAACAAAAACAAACGACATGTGTCCATGAGGTGAATGTGAAGAGAAACTGGGTCAAAGTCCTGACCTTAATCCAATAGAAATGTTGTAGCATCAGCTGATGAGAGGAAACC
The DNA here is from genome assembly GCF_022458985.1 of Mugil cephalus. NCBI lineage: Eukaryota > Metazoa > Chordata > Actinopteri > Mugiliformes > Mugilidae > Mugil > Mugil cephalus. Next base: position 29,701,230 of record NC_061772.1, read on the forward strand.
ACCAACATCTCACAACTGAACTGGTTCTGTTCTGAGGAATGGGATCAAATTCCTCCAACTGATCAGCTGTTACCACAAACATTCAGCTACAAGGAGCTCACAGCAGACACTGGAAACAAAGCTTTACATACTCTTTGCAACTAGCAGATACGTACAAATGATTCATCACCATTTAATATCTTTCTTTGCAGACTATTCATATACAGCAACCGAATGATGAGCTGTGGTCTCAGGGGTTAAACTGACAGCGAAAGACTGAAACCAAACTAATTATTGCCTCCATGGATGAGACATTTAAAGACATCACTGCGTCTCTTCTAAGTCGATGCGTATCGATGATTAAAATGGCTGACTGGGCAGGAACCCAACCATCCCGGACTCTCAGTCAATGCCCCTGATCAAACTATTAGTGAAAACATTTAACTGGGTCCAAGCAGGCAGTCCTCAGCTTCGATCCATATTGATTCTACTAATGTGGTTTCTGTTACCTTGGTTGTTACAGAGCCACTTCAATGGACTCTCGGCTCATTGTGGCCCCGCATCCATCGACTGTGGTAAATAACCGACTCAGAGGTAGATAACTGAGCAATGAGCCAGGTGAGGCCGTTCCTGCCCTGTGGTTAAATGAGACGTGAAATCACTGCAAGAAAACAGCTGACCCGCATGGACTCTAGATGTAATAATGTAAAACAAGATTAAAACTGTGGTTTCCAGTCATGTGACAAGCCACAAAGAAAAAACAAGAGTATTTCTAGAGTATTTTCCCCTTTGAACTACTGTATTTTACAAAAATATACAAAAAGATAACATCCACAACACAAAGTTATAAAATAATTCCAATACTTTGAACAGTAGGTGGATTTATCCGGCTCTTTAACATAAGTCATATTTGGAAAAAGTGTTTTAGTCTGGTTCCGCCAACATATAGAAGCCAGAGGTTATACTGCAACCAGCCATCAGGGGGAGATCAAGAGGTTTTTTCTATATTGGCCATTTTTATATAAAAATGTTGACTTACGTGCCCTTAAAATGGTGTTGTGTTTGTCACGTTCACAAGGAAACAAATAATTCATAACTTATAAGTGGGAATTTTCAATGAGGTCACAGTTCAGTCTTTAAACTTGCACAAGAAGAAGCAAACATGAAAATGAAAAGTGACAAAATATACGAAAAGTGAGTTTGTTTTGGTCTCTATAGCTAATTTCTCTGTTCATGACAACTGCATAAGGAGCATTTCTTTAGATCTCTTCTTTTGAATTATTAATAAATTAACTGCATCACCCACCACATACAATCAGATTTATATGCTCACACATACAAGAAATTTGATTGGTGCAATAAAAAAGCTAAAAAGTAACATCAGGGAAAACTCATGCTCTACTTATTTGATTAGCTGCTAGCTTGAACTACCAAGATGGCCACTACCAAAGACACCAAACAGAGCCTCAAAACCTCTCTTCACCATGCTCTCTGGATCATGCAGTCCACACCAATAACAATTTAATTACTTAAACGGAAGCTTTTCTTTTAATTTTATTTAAAATTGTTGTTTTATTGGCCGTTTATGATATTTTTAACCTCAACGATGCGTCTAAAGTCAGTTTGTTTTCTTAACCTGTTGGTGAAACCAGTTTTAGGGTACTGTCCCTTTAAGAAGCCAAGCGTCCGTTAAGCGCATGCGCACTCTGCCCAGGCAGCGCTGAACTAAATGCGTCAACTTTTTGTTTTCCTCTTGTTTGGAGCGTGTTCCCGTTTTGTTTTGGGAGTTTATAGGACATGGTGAGTAATGAAAGTGCACTTGTCATTTCTTCTGCACTCGTGTGAAATGTGACATTTAAAGTTGTTGAGCCAGAAAAGGAAAGTTTACGGTTTGGAAAACTGTGAATCTGAGCAGATTAAAAAAAAAAAAACATGGTTTCACAAAAGTCATGTCAAAAGGTGAAACTGCAATTTATTTTTTGTTTTCAGTCCTGAAACTTTAGATAACTAATTTTTTTCTGCGTCTTTTTTGTTTGGCTGAGCACTGACCCAAATCTGTGTTGTACTGGTTGGACTGGTTGGAATCTGTTGACACTTGTTTTGTGTTCCCTGTGTATCCGCTTATTGTTCCTCACATTCCTTTTTTCCTTTTCCCTTTTCCTTTTAGGACAATAACTCAAGTACTTATACTTTACCTGAACGTAATTTTGATTTCATGCCAAACTTTATTTCAACTCCAACGCATGTGAGAAAGAAGCAGCTGCGTCTAGGACTTCTCGTTTTTCTAAGTAATAATAATTTAAAGAGTCTTAAAAATATCGGAAATGATTTGATAGTACACACTAATAAATATCATAGATATATGTTTAGAACCAGACATGATTTGGCTTTGTTTTTAAAGACACCATACAATATTGCAGCTGAACCGTGAGGTTCGACAAGTCTCCACAGACGTCTGGGATAAAAATGTGTGAGCCATAGATCAGGGAATAGAACCAAAATTGTTTCTTTCTAAAGCTCCTGAGCGTTCCCAGGAGCATCGACTTTTTAAATGGAGCTCTTTCAGATATGGGGCAACTTCCCGAAAGGACGACTGTCTCGGCAGCTCTGCATCAGTTAGTCCTCTTTGGAGAGCTGTCTGATGAATTAAGTTTACGTTTAAAGGAGTTTAAGAGCCTGAGTGGAGGGGAATAAAAGGTGTCTGTTTAGATATTAGTCAAAAACTGACCTATTTGTGCAGAACTTCCAGCACAGGATCCCCACAGAAGCGTGGAGGTGTAAAGATCGAGCAGTGCTCACAGCCATAGACTGTACATAAAGATGGAGCAGCTCCTCTAAAGTGAAGACAAAATATAACGTTAATGCACATTCAAGTGTCGAGTTATTTGACACTTTAGAAACAGGATGTGGCTTAACCTCCCGATGCCCTGCGTCCTCATATGGGGACATTGGGTTTTATGTCTGTGGCAGCTTATTCTGCTTCAGTTAGACCTCTTGTCCTCATAAGTGGACGTTTTAGTCTGCCATCTAGTGGTAGAAAAGGGTCACTACACTAGTCGGTGTAAGAACATGATTTCAGCGGATCCGTTGTGCAGCGGATAATGAAAGTGATGAAAGTGAACAAAGTACACAAGCTCATCAGATTTGTAACTTGTTTATTTATACTTATTAACTTCTCTAGTTTGATGTGATTTAACAAATTCTGTCAGTAGTAACGAGCTACAATGTCACCAGTTAGCAAGTACTCGTTTGAGGACGTTGGGATATTATTGGCTGCAATCTTGTTTTTGCACAGCAAAGTTCTGAAATATATAGTTTTATATTTTGTTACACATTGGCCACGTTATTGTAATATACAGTGAAATCATCCCTGTGTCCACACATGAGGACATTTTTTTTTGTTTGTTTTTTATTCTTCTTGGATGCTACTAATCCCAGATACCTTGGAGAAATTAAAAATACATAGAAAATAAAAGCTCGGGTCTCAGGAGGATAATGGTGATCTCCAGTTGCCATGCCAACCACTCTGTAAAGGGGTCCCGTGGGAACGTGAGAGTCGTAAAAACTATTTTAAAAAATAAATGCTGTGTATAATCCAACATTTACTTGTAGCTGGTGGAGGTAGAGCAGAGCGTAGTATTAATCAAATGAAAACGTGGGTGAGTCGGGAGGAAGTGTGGTTGGGTCATCGATATCTTCACTCTCAAACCGTGCTGATCATTTTCTGGGTATAAAAAACACAAAAAGTCTGTTTTTAAATATAAATATGAATAATAATATCGGGGAGCAGACTCACACTCTTCTTCTTTGACCAGTTTTGACCAGTAGTCACCAGGAGACACTAAATTGAGCTTCAGAACCTGTCTTCATCATGTCATTTAATTATTTGATTAAATTCAAATTAGTCCCCTTTGGAGACCTGTCTGATAAATTAAGTTTGCATTTTAAGAGAGTGTACGACCTATTTGTGCAGAACTTCAAGCACCGAGTCTGTTTAAATGCTCATCACCTGCAATAGGAACCGTTCTGTGAAGCACGGCTGTGGTAGCATCATGCTAAAAGACTCCAAAGAACCAGGCAGCGATTCAGCTTTCAGCACCTCGACTAAAAGCAAACAGCCAACAACACACTTTACTTTTCTTTCCCCCTCCAGAGTGAAGATGAATGAGGATGCGTTCGAGGTCCATGAGAGGAACGAGTACCGCTACCTGGTGCAGGATGAGGAGGAGGAGGAGGTGCAGTACGTCCGTCACAGACAGTACGTCAGCCCCCTGCTGGTGCTGTCCCGCCGCTGCATCCTCCTCATCTGCCTGGCGGTGTTCGCCCTGCTGGTCCTCGCCACCTACCTGGGCTACGTGGCCCAGACGCTGCCGCCGGGACTCGCCCAGGTGACCACGGACTGTGGAGACTTCAGAGGGAGACACGTGAGTTCAGACCATAAATGTTTATTTATTGTGCAATATATTCAAAAAGGAGTGGGAGGAAGTAAAACATATCTACTGCTTGTTCTCCATCAATATGAATGTTTCCATATTTTACAAAAGGAAACAGTTTATATGCCAAAACTTTAACGATCTAACAAAAATTAATAATTCTTAGTAATTTTTATTTAGTTTGATACTTCCTGTTTCATCCACATATCTGCTCAGTATTATATTTTTATACATTTCTTAAAGTTTCATCAGGTCTGAGCATTACTTCACATCCATCTGTAACCCATTCAATAATTAAACACCACACCATGAAACCTTTTCAGTCTTGTGCGTGACCTGTGAATTTAAAAATTAAAATTTCCTCTCAAATAATAACCCCCAATGTCGATTTCTAAAAAGTTTTTTCGATTGAAGGTGGTGGTGAATTATTTTTGGCCCCGTGTATTATTTGTGCTGTTTGCAGTTCAATAACACCTATAAGTTTTACCAGTTTATAAATAGTGAATTTGTTCTAGATATCCAACCTTGTGAATGATTCTTATTGCTTTTTTTTGTAAGATGATTAGTGGATGTTTATAGTTGTTACCTCATACTTCAACACAGTAAATTATACACGATAGAACAAGTGCACAGTAAAGAATATGTACTGCACAGTTCTTACGTTACGTAATCCTAAATTCCTTATGTCGACCAGACTCTAACAAGATGTCACAACTCAGACTTGTGTCTCTTTGACTAGTTGCAGCTGCAGCGTCAGGACAAACATGTGTTCATATTTTAATTATTAATGAATTAATATCAGACTCGTGCTTCTCTTCACGTTTAATTTTTCTTATAATTTGAACTTTTCAGCACAAAGAAGTTTGTTAACTATTAAGCTTTAGGTGTCATTTGAACATCTTTCCCTTCTGCAACGACTACAGTTTACACAACACAAATACACAGTTTATACAAAAGCTCAACAACTGGACGCAGAGTTTAGCAAACACACAAGCCTGTTGACATTTTACTTTTGACTTTTCACTTTGCAGCAGCAGTTGATCTGAAATACAACAGTTCATTCAAATGAATACACTACTATTGACTATAGTCTCTATTTGAATGTTTGCTGTTTAATTGTAAGTTTCTCGTTCTCCAAAAAGCTTTGAAAGTCAATGGTCCTTTGGGTATTTATACACCAACACTTGATCTGATATAGTAGAATGAAAGTCATTTCTGCTAATACATGTATTACCACAAGTATGTTCCTCAGTTTAGGCTAAATTTACGCTAAACATGGCTCTGTGGAAAATGATTAAGCATTAAATACAGGCATATGAAATCAAATGTGGAAACTGTGGCTGCAGAAAGTGCATAAAAGCCTGTACAGCAAACATAAAGTAGACAAACATTGCAAATATAACGTAAATAAATATCTTAAAAGCAGGTTGCAACCAGTGTATTTATCTCTGTTTTGCAGAAAAATGGAGCGTACTCTTTTCGAGGCATGCCCTACGCTGCTCCGCCCGTTGGAGGTCTACGCTGGGCTCCTCCAGCTGAGCCCGTGTGCAGGGGCGGGGTGGGCGACGCCAGCCGCTTCCGCAGCATGTGCCCCCAGGTCCGACCCTTGAGGAGCACGGGTAAGGTGATGGGCCAGGAGGACTGCCTCTTCGTCAACGTGTGGACGCCCACGCTGCAGCCCAGCGCCAAGCTCCCCGTCATGGTCTGGATCCACGGAGGATACCTGCAAATGCTTAGTGGAGACTATCAGGGATACTCGCCCACGGAGAAGCTCGCCGCCGACACGGGCATGGTTTACGTCAGCTTTAACTACAGGCTCAACGCCTTCGGCTTCCTGGCTCTGGAGATGCTGAGAGCAGGTTCTCCAAAAAACACATCAGGTCAGTCGAGGACACACACAGCGTTTTAACTAAAATAATGAATTTACACCGGATTCAAAATCCCTTTGATCTTTTTCCATAACAGACAGCACTGTGATGCCTCGGGTGAACTGAGCGTAATAAACACTAGAGAATATCTTCACTCATTATTTCCTCCCTGAATGTGACTCCATGTTGCAGTGTTTTTGATCGATGTCTGAAGGTCCATTAGACTTTGGAAGCAAGGAGGAGCTACTGTTAGCTGGGAGGCTAGGAAGCTAAGAGGAGCTACTAGTGGCTGGGAGGCTAGGAAGGTAGAAGGAGCTACTATTAAATGGGAGGCTAGGAAGCTACAAAGGAGCTACTATTACCTGGAAGACTGGGAAAGAAGGTAGGAGGAGCTATTATTAGCTGGGAGGCTGAGTAGCTAGGAGGAGCTACTATTAACTAGAAGGCTAGGAGGGGCTACTATTAGCTGGGAGGCTAGGAAGCTAGGAGGAGGTACTAGTAGCTAGGAGGGTAGGAAGCAGGAGAAGCTGCTATTAAATGGGAGGCTAGGAAACTAGGAAGGAGCTATTATTACCTGGAAGACTAGGAAAGAACGTAGGAGGAGCTATTATTAGCTGGGAGGCTAGGTAGCTAGGAGGAGCTACTATTAGCTAGGAAGCAAGAGGAGCTACTATTAACTGGAAGGCTAGGAAGCTAGGAGGAGCTATTATTAGCTGGGAGGCTAGGAAGCTAGGAAGAGCTACTGTTAGCTGGAAGGCTACAAAGCTAGGAGGAGCTACTGTTAGTTGAATGGCTAGGAAGCTCTGAGGAGCTACTATTAGTTAGGAGGCTAGGAGGGGCTACTATTAGCTGGAAGGCTAGGAAGCTAGGAGGAACTGCTTGTATCTGGAAGGCTATGAAACTATGAGGAATTATTATTAGCTGTGAGGCTAAGGAGCAAGGATGGGCTAATATTAGCTGTGAGGCTAAGGAGCTAGAAGGAGCTACTTTTATCTGAGAGGCTATGAAGCTAGGAGGAACTACTATTAGCTGGGAGGCTAGAAAGATAGAAGGAGCTACAAACTACAAACCTTAACTAAAAACTTGTTTTCAGGTGTGTTATTGTTCCACCAGAGGAGAAATATCAGGACGACTACTGGACAGATTCACTGGAGTAAAGTACAATACTCCATTAAAAGCACAAATTAGGATCATGAAGTTCAAGAATTAGTTGGTGGGAGCTTTTAACAGCTTGAGTTACACTGTGTTGTGTGTTAGAAGTTGTAATGACAAGCCATTTACCACTTAAGGAGAGCCTTTTAATATTTATGGTGTTTACGTTGTGCTCCCAGTTCTATTGAATGCTGAAAAGTCCATACGCTTCCATTAAGACGTGAATACTTAATGAGAGTTAATGTGATCTGGATAAATGGAGCAGCTCCGTTCTGAGGCGGCCTCGTCTCCGTGGGACACAAATTGTCGTGTTGTGAGTCAAGTCGGGCAATTTCTGTTACATAATCCAAACAAGCTCGCTGTGACCTTGATGGGAACCGACCCGGTAAATGAGCGAGCGTGAAAGACACGACACGATGGCGTGATGACGGTTCGCACGAGGCCACGTTTTATCTTCCAGGAGCTTCTTCTTCTTCTTCTCTCACATCTCTAATTTTGAACACTCACTAATTCCCTGCCCCGTTTCCTCGCTCCCTCTGCTCGAAATGAGTTAAATTTAGTCTAAGCTGGTTTGGCCTCTGAAAATGGGACGCCGGAAAGAAAGAGAGAAAGAAAGAAAGAAAGAAAAAGAAAGACGGCCACATCAAAGCGGGTTCTTGTTGCTAATCGATCCCTTGCTCTGCAGGGAACTATGGCTTCCTGGACCAGATCGCAGCTCTGAAGTGGGTCCAGAGGAACATCCATGCGTTTGGAGGAGATCCGGGAAGAGTCACCATATTTGGGCAAAGCTCAGGTATGAAAACAGTAAAATAAATGTACATTAAGTCCATAAAAATATGTAAAAGATATTATAAAGTGTGGAAAAAAGAAGCAAGAGTCACTGTCCTCATGAATGAGCTCAGTTGGTCAGAGCTTCATCCTACAGGAAGATAATGACCCGAAACTTTAGCCCAAGCTCGAGATCGGCCGATATGGATTTTTTTTGGGCTGATACAGATTTCATAGGCTGATACGTGCTGCCCATTTTTCCGAGCCGATATTTGGAGCCGATACTATTTTTTATCCCTTCATGTACATAATAAACATGACGCAATGACAACAAATGTTACAAGTCTCAGTTTAACCGAGAACATTTGTTGTGTTTGATTGAGAACCTGCACTATTAGCTACTTAGCAACAACAGTGAAGTTTAGGACAGTTGATAATTACTGTAATGTGCTGGTGCTGAGTGATAAAGTAAATAGAGTTTTAAAAAAAAGAACAAAAAAAAAGCATTTTCCAGGTGCAGTACTCTGCTAGTGGGGCTATGTATGGGCTGCACGGTCCACAGTGTCTCCAGCAGCACAGGATCTCTAGTCCAAGCTCTACCAGAATTTACCTCAGGGTAAAAACAAGATGGAAAGCTTGAAAACGTTGAACACAGTCTCTAGACTTTAACCCCATGGAGCTGGTTGGTGATGAACTGGACAGAAGAGTGAAAGCAAAGCTCCCTACAAGAGACACACAGTTCTCTGAAGACCAAAGTTTAGAATATATTTTGGGTTATATATCGATTCCATCATTTCTTTTTTAATTTCAGTTGTTAATTTGGTCTGTGTTTTCATTTCAGAGTAAAATGAGACATTATACTGCAAACATTTCAATAAAAATAGATTCAATAAAACTTTTGACTGGTAGCAGACATATACATGTCGTACATATACATGTCGTACATATACATGTCGTACATATACATGTCATCCATCTGAAAAAGATGCAAATCTCACATCTGTACTCTTCTGGCCAGTCCAGATCTAAACTTTGTTCCTTGTGTTTCTATGTCGGAGCATTTCTCTTCTTACTGAAATACACACAAAAAACTACATCCAAAAAAGCTTAACGGCATCTGATAAATGAAGTAAATGAACTAATATGAGGAGAGACAGAGGTTATATGAGGATATAAACTACAGTCAGAGCAGCCATGTGCCTTCTGTCTCATGATACTGTAAAGGATATGAATAAAAAGTAAAAACAGAGGGATGATGGAGAATGTCTCGGCTGCTGCCGTGCCTGTATTGAGAGTGTGTTTACAGTGGGATGGAAGGTCAATGTCCTTATGGAGGAACTAAAAATAGCCAGTTTACAGTCCAGTATTTTTTATTTTATATTGCTTAGAAAACCAATTAAATATGTGAAAGTGAACCTCCAGCTCTATTGCTTCTATCACACATTGGAGACACTGATTCAAATATTCTATTATAATATTCTATTACGTGGGTCTTCAACGCGGGTCCGTGGCCCATAGGGGGTCGCAGACCTTTGGTTGATGGGACATTTTTTAAATTTTTGCCCCACAAATTTACAGAGAATCTGTTCAGTCACCAAGTGAAATCCCATGTTTGTCTGTATGTGTATGTTTACAGTAGTTGCACAGCCGCCCTACTGCTGCACATTTGAACCTGTGTATTATTTAAATAGCTTAATACTGAATGTAAAATGATAATAATAATGTATATTTATAAATAGCACTAGGCTGAGTTTAATATAGGACACATATAGTAGGTAGGAGTCTCTACTTAGTCTCTCCATCAGTTTGAGGTCTTTGCCCTGAAAATAGTTGTTGTATTAAGTTTGAGGATGTTTTTACCATATTCTGCGTTAATTAGCTTCAGTGACTTGTCCTGATTGTAACTGGATCTGAATGATCATGTGGAGAGTCACCATGAACCTAAGAGTCACGTCTACGTGAGAGGAAGCACAGCAGACTCAGTGAGAACATGGAAACTAAAGGTTACTAACACCCTCTCAGAGCTGGAAGTTCATGGAAACTTACACAGTTTATAGGTTTATAAGCAGAAACCAAACAGAAATCAAACATTTACCTGGAAGAAACACTGTCCAGGACCAAATCCAGCATGTGGATAACAAGTCCAACAGAAGAAGCTCCGTCCTGGTTTCACTCTAATCAAAAACTTTATTTATCCCCGAAGGGCAATTAGGACTAAAACACAGAAATTAGGACTAAAACACAGTAATTAGGACTAAAACATAGTAATTAGGACTAAAACATAGTAATTAGGACTAAAACGTAGTAATTAGGACTAAAACATAGAAATTAGGACTAAAACACAGTAATTAGGACTAAAACATAGAAATTAGGACTAAAACACAGAAATTAGGACTAAAACACAGTAATTAGGACTAAAACATAGTAATTAGGACTAAAACATAGTTCTTCAACAGGGGGTCGCAAAACCTTTGCTTGATTAGACATTTTTTATATATATTTTTTAAATTTTCCCTACACAAATTTAAATTTCTTTAAATACATGTTGTTACGTCCCGTCTGGGGGCACAACATGTCTAGGACTCAACATGATGAGGCCCCCGTCTTCCCCTGGTCCCAGGCAGCCACCAGGACACAAAGGGACACAATATAAAGAAAGTTATTTATTTACAAAAGTGAAACTAATTAAAAGTGAGTAAATGATTGCTTCGGGGTGGACCGAGGCCAAAATAACAAACAGAACAATCCTACCTTGAAATTAATCCAATAACCTAACGAAGCCAAACACTTACCTCAAATACAAATTAAAACAAAGCGGCAAAACAGACTCGTGGACCTTACAGTCACAACAACGTTAACACGAGTCCAACATGCTTTAGTAAAGGGATTAGGGATAGCTTAATATTGAATGAAATTATATAATCATAATGAATATTTATAAATGTGTAACGCTTCCAGGTCTGTGCTGGTGGATTGAGTTAACTAACAGAGTGGCTACGTACATGAGCTTCACCGTGCGCTGTTATACGGCCGCTAATTACTCACACATGAGCAAAACAGACCACACGAAACCTGGAGGTCACGGTGTGTTGGGACAGAAACAGTAAAGGGTAAACAAGAGCTCCTAAACATGCACAACTAAAATAAGAAAAACATGGCGCCGTCTGCTGGCGTATCTAGGCAACACATGTGGTAAAGGTGCATTTCATGTTTCAAATATTTTAAAGTAGTATCAAAATATAGTATCTGTCCACCAGGTGCTACTCAGGGTTGTGTTACATTCTGTCCTAAATATGAGGTCATTGGATTCCAGGTCTTCAGAGTTACATCGAATCCTTTCACGATGTGAAGTATCAGTGCAGTTACCCAGGCCCTAAAAGAAAAAAGAAAAAGTATTTTGCAGACTTACAGAGTTCCCTGATGCCCCCAGGACCATCAGGAGTGGATCTGGTTTTATTGTAAACCTAAGAACCAAGAATATTTCTAGTTTGGGACAGTAGTAGACAGTAGTTTGGGACATAGCGTGTAGCTGTGAAGTAATTCTGCCTCCGTGTGATCACGTTTTTAGCAGATGGCTGATATTTCTGGAAGAATGTCTGTGTAGTTTAAGCCTTGAGTGATGTAACCTATGCAGAGATTTAAACGGGCTCTATCGGTCTCTGGCATTCAGAGAGCAAATGTTGACACATTTCAGGCTTCCCTCCCAGATGTCTTCTGCTATTCAGAACCCAGTTCTGTTTCCCAGCTTGTCTTCATGCATTCCACATTTTACAATAAATCTCATACAAATGATGCTGCATTTCTTTCCATTTTGCTCCATCTCACAGAAACTTGTATAATGTTTCAGGTTTGGCAGTTTCAAACTGATCCAAATGTGTTGTTACAAAGTGGCTGATTGGTAAAGGTGCAGCCCAACAGTTTGAGGGTCCTTGGCCTGAAAAACATTGAAGACGTCTGCTGTAAAACATCTGGGGGTGTAAAATATGGAGGAAAGTCATCTGTTTGTGTTGTGTGGTGTGGTGAAGGCGGGACCTCGGTGTGGACCATGATGACGTCCCCGCTGGCCACAGGACTCTTCCACGCGGCGGTGGACATGAGCGGCTCGTACGTCTACAACGCGACGCTGCAACAAGCCGAGTCCGACAACCTGGCGTTCCTGAAGAAGACGGGCTGCAGAGACGCGGCCTGTCTCCGACGTCTCTCCATCAAACAAGTCCTGCAGGTACCAGCCAGAATCTTAATAACAGGAAGCGACAGCAGGGAAGTCATTGGCTTTAACGTCCTCTTTAATATTTGACTGTTCAGATATATAAACCGTAGCTCATCTTAATGATCAGGAAAGACGTTTTGATAACATTTCAAATTGCTTTTTCATTTTAATGGTGTCATTTTAGTGTCACATCCGCATATTGGGACCTAGGAAGGTCTCTAATTTCACCATCAAAATTAAAGAATAAATGACAGAACAGGTATTTCCCCCTAAATCCCTCTGAAGCCTCGTCAGGATATATGAAAGAGAAGATTCTCCACGGAGAAGAAAAACTAGTTAATTTAAGGAGAGCATCAATTCTGCCCGTGTGTCTGAATGATGAATAATGTACGTTATGAAGTGACGACGTGCTGCTGAACTTTCATAAGTGCAGCTGCACGTGACTCTTATTAGGTTTTAAAATGTCACAGTAAATGTCTAAAGCTGCCACTCAAGAAGACAGAAAAGAGCATGTCTTCCATCTTATTTCTGAACTTTCTCTTTTCTTCTTATTCACATGTTTGATTCTTGTTTTACTGACGACTTCTTTAGTCCTGTTTAGATGCATAAATCACAATTAAATAGAAGAGTCGTAATTTATTGTAGCAGCAGATTAAGACGAGAAGCTGGAGGATTTTAAAAGTTAGATGAAGCACGGACTTTTAAATGGTATTTTAATTAATTAATTAATTAATTAATTAATTAATCTTGTTTTGTGAGTACTGAACTGCCTTGTTCAAGACTGTAGACTGTTAAACTTCTGCTGTTAAAACAAAATGGTACAATACAGTGAAACACAAGTAAACCTGTGGTCCATTAGACCATTAAGAATAGCTACTATTAGCTGGGAGGCAAGGAAGCTAGGTGGAGCTACTATTAGCTGTGAGGCTAGGAGGCTAGGAAGCTAGGAAGCGCTACTATTAGCTGGAAGGCTAGGAAGCTAGGAGGAGCTACTATTAGCTAGAAAGCTAGGAGAAGCTAATATTAGCTGGAAGACTAGGAAGAGCTACTATTAGTTGGGAAGCTAGGAAGAGCTACTATTAGCTGGGAGGCTAGGAAGCTCAGAGGAGCTACTATTGGCTCGGAGGCTATGAAGATAGGAGGAGCTACTATTAGTTGGGGGGCTTGGAAGTTAGGAGGAGCTATTATTAGCTGGGAGGCTAGGAAGCTAGGAGGAGCTACTATTAGCTGGAAAGCTAGGAGAAGCTAATATTAGCTAGGAGACTAGGAAGAGCTACTATTAGTTGGGAAGCTAGGAAGAGCTACTATTAACTGGGAGGCTAGTAGGAGCTACTATTAGCTGGGAGGCTAGGAAGCTCAGAGGAGCTACTATTGGCTGGGAGGCTATGAAGTTAGGAGGAGCTATTATTAGCTGGGAGGCTAGGAAGCTTCCCAGCGCTTGGCTTGTGGGTCGTAGTTTGGATGTCCTGGTTGGTTGTTGGTTGTCGTCTTTGTGGTGCGACTTTTGGGTCCAAATACCAGAGATGTCTTTAACCCAGTAATATCGTTGATTGTCTCAGGCCGTCCCGTGGCAGGAGTACCCCTTCTGGGCGGCAGATGACATGTTGGATCTCCCCACTAGAGGGCGCCTCGTCGGGCCGGTCGCAGTGGTGGACGGGTACGTCCTGGAAGCTCCACCGTTCGAGGTGTGGGAGAAGAAAATGAACCACAGCGACGTCCCGTTCCTCATCGGGACGACGGCGCAGGAGGTTGACTTCAGGTGAGGACTCGCCTGGTTCAGGTCTCTTCGCTGATTTGTGAGCTCCGCCTCCACTCAGTCCTCCTGTGTTTCCTCCTCAGTCCTCCGGCTGGAAACATCTCCATGTGGACCTGGGGCGACTACAAGTGGTTTGTCACAGGTAACAGCTGCCGTGTGGACATTAATGAGTGCATGTTAACACTGTGAATGTGTGTTCATGCTTAGCTTTTAGTGCTAGCTGATGTGCACAGAAGGCCTGTGAATATTTAATGGCCGCTCTGGGCGGCAGACTAGACGTTTTCTGTCGCCATGGGAACATTTTTTTTTTTCCTTTTAATGAAAAGGTCTTTAAATTTAAATTTAACTCACACATGATCACATGAGCATCTCGACAGCGCCGTCATTAAAAGGTCGTCCTCGTTCGGGGGCTGGAGAGCCTTTTTTAAAAGGGTTTGTACGATGCGCTGTGACTAAAAAGTACAAATACAAAATAAAGGAGACGGCTTGTTTCCCTGAGGTCACTGGAAAAGCTTTTAAAGGTTTTCCATCAAATGTTTTCTGGCCTGTTGTATGTGGAGGTAACAGCAGTGTTGCCAAAAATAGAAAGAGGATTAACAAGTTTATTAAAAGGTGCACGTCACATATCGACCCTTCCTGTCCTGACTTTCTACACAGTCACATAAAAGAAAAACAAAACACAGTGAACATTAAGAAGAGTTGGTGTTAAATGTAGTTTTAATAAACACTTTTAGTTTTATATCTCTTGTTGACATCATATCATATTCTACACATGCTCTGTACAGTATATTTGTTCATATCACCTGTTCTCTTCTTCTTCTTCTTCTGTCCCTTCAGAGAAGCTTCAGTCTTTCAGTAAGAATCTCTCCCATGATGCTTTGCTCCAGTATCCCAGCTCGGAGCACTGTCCCACCACAGACCGCTGTCCAGAGAGGTCCTACACCACCATGGTGTCGGACATCAGGGTCACATGCCCCAACAACGACCTGGCCAGGAGGGCCGCAGGTAAACTCCTAACGCCAAGTCCTTTAAATCAGCTACTAGCTACTATTAGCTGGGAGGCTAGAAAGCTCAGATGAGCTACTATTAGCTGGTAGGATAGGAAGCTAGTAGGAGCTACTATAAGCTAGGAAGCTTGGATGAGCTACTGTTGGCTGGAAGGATAGGAAGCTAGGGGGAGCTACATTTAGCTAGGAGGCCAAGAAGCTCAGATGAGCTACTATTAGCTGGGAGGATAGGAAGCGCAGATGAGCTACTATCAGCTGGGAGGATAGCAAGCTAGGAGGAGCTACTATTAGCTGTGAAGCTAGGAGGAGTTGCTATTAGCTAGGAAGCTAGGATGAGCTACTGTTAGCTAGGAGGCCAGGAAACTCAGATAAGCTACTATTAGCTGGGAGGATAGGAAGCTAATAGGAGCTACTATTAGCTAGGAAGCTAAGAGGAGCTATTATTAGCTAGTAAGCTAGGAGGAGCTACTATTTGCTGGGAAGCTAGTAGGAGTTACTGTTAGCTAGGAAGCTAAGAGGAGCTCCTATTAGCTGGGAGGCTAGAAGTAGGGCGGACAACTTGGGGAAAAAAATAAGCTCTGAGTCGTCAAACTTGGAAATTACTGCTTCCAAAATAAAAATAAATATCTGCTGCACATATTTTAATGTTCTGCAAACGTGACAACATGCCAAACGTATTGTTCTCCTCTGAGTTAACCTGTAACGTGAAAACTATGATATCGAAAGTCTGAATTTTCTGAGTTGGAATAAGGAATTTCTGAGTTTTCGTGAAGGCATCATCCAAGCCCTCGTTTGTTTTTCACTGTTGTCAGAAAGAGTAGAGTATAATGTACTGTTTACTGTAAAAATAGTTTTTGTTTAAATTGAAGTTTAATTAAATGGTTAAATTGGTAATTGAATAATTCCTCGTTCTGAATTCAAGCGAAGTAAAATAAAATGTAAATGCTCAACATGAGTAAATTAACTACAGTGACTCTTTCTCTTATAATTTCTTATTACATTCTTCACCCTGAAAGTATTAGTCCCTGGAGAGTTCATTAGTCTCTGAAAAGCTGTGAGTGTTTTCCCCTGCTGACACCAGAAGTTAAATGTTCTGCCTCCCTGTAGTACATTAGTATATTAGAGCATTAGTGTACATTACACCGTTCTCTTGGTTTAGCTGCTGCAGCTCTTGAGTGAGTTTTTGTATATATATATTTCTTTCTTTCTTTTTTTTTTTGCTGCAGCAGAATGGGGCTTCGTGTAGTTTCTGTGCCTCCGGGGCTTGTTAAACTCACTCAGTGGTGAAGCTCTGACTAAAATGACATTTAGATGTTGTTAGAGGTGGCTGCAGGGCATCCTGGCTGATTATTTTTTTCTTTTCCGTTTGCGTCGCTTGACTTTTTTATGTTGTTCAGCGTGTTTTCTTTGAATCCCGGCCAATCTGGGCTGAAGCTGAAGGATAAATCAGAGGCTTTGGAGGCTCATGATGCTAATGTTGTTTTCAGCAAAGTACTGATTCCTTTCGAATTAAATAAGTGAATAGAGCAAAGCAGCACATGATGAGTGAACAGGGTTTGTACACACTCTGTTCCTTCTTGGTTCCCAGACGCCCTCAGCAGCCCCGTGTATCGCTACGTGGTGACGTATGTGCCGTCAGGGCCGATCAACGCGTCCGGAGACCTGCTGGCGTTCCCCAGCCGCTTCTCCTTCCACTGCCTGGACGCCGTGGCTTTCTTCGGAGGGCTGGAGGCCGCGCTGGGAAAACCTCTCTCCGATAAAGACAAGAGCTTCCAGGAGCTCATCACACGGCACCTCGTCAACTTCGCCAAAACAGGTGCCAACTTTCCCCCCTGTCTAACTTCTTTTAGCATTTGTTTTTCTGTGGTCAAAAGTGGTCATTTTTAAACTTTACTGTACCAGGTTAGTTCCATTCAGAACAATGATCTAACTTCACCTTGAACATAATAAAACAAAACAAACATAAGAATAAAAAACAAAAACGGAACAATATCATGTCAAACACACTCTCATCTTTTTACAAAAATAAATTGTTTGTTCGAAACGAGACAAGAAGAAGCAAAAATGCTTCTTCACAAATTATATCAATCAAATTTAACTTCAAGTTTTCTTTTTAAGTATGATAAACAGAAATACAATGAACCACATATAATTGTTCTTTTCCAAAAAAAAAAAAAAAAGCTGGGAGGCTAGGACGCTCAGATGAGCTACTACTATTAGCTGGGGGGCTACGTAGCACAGATGAGCTACTATTAGCTGGGGGGCTAGGTAGCTAGGAGGACCTACTATTAGCTGAGAAGCTAGGAGTAGCTACTATTAGCTGGGGGGCTAAGAAGCTAGGAGTAGCTGATATTAGCTGGGGGGCTAAGAAGCTATGAGTAGCTGCTAATAGCTGGGGGGCTAGGTAACTCAGATGAGCTACTATTAGCTGGGGGGCTACGTAGCTCAGATGAGCTACTATTAGCTGGGGGGCTAGGTAGCTAGGAGAACCTACTATTAGCTGAGAAGCTAGGAGTAGCTACTATTAGCTGGGGGGCTAAGAAGCTAGGAGTAGCTGCTATTAGCTGGGGGGCTAAGAAGCTAGGAGTAGCTACTATTAGCTGGAAGGCTAGGAGTAGCTACTATTAGCTGAGAAGCTAGGAGTAGCTACTATTAGCTGAGAAGCTAGGAGTAGCTACTATTGGCTGGAAGGCTAGGAAGCTCCCTCGTACTTGGTTCATCAGTCGTAGTTTGGAGTTTAGTTTCTCTCTGTTAACGGAGAATCGACTCCTGTTTCTAAAATAAAACACTAACCTTAAACTCGGCTTTTTGATAAGATTTTTCGCTTGAAGTTTAAAAGACAGACGGTCGTCTTGATATTTATAGCAGGAGACGATCTCTAGTTTCCTTCCTTGAGTTGTAACATCTAAGGTGTTGTCAGGATCTGGCCTGTTAGAAAACAACATCACCTTAGTTTTGTCAGGATTTAAAAGCAGTTCTACATGAAACAGCTGAGTCTGGATGATATTAAAAACTGTCTGACTCCATGATGGAGGGAGCAGCACAGTATAATATTACAGGAATCTGGAGACGCTGTAAATTCGACCAACTCCAGCTGATTGTTGTAACTGGCAACAAAGAGAAGAGGTGAAAACAGCTCAGCCAGTAACAATCTGCACCGTTAATCAGTCACAATGAACATGAAGCTTTGTCTCTGTGCGTCAGAGAAGACACTTAGGGGAAGATTTGAAAATGCAACTCTTTCATCTTTCGTCTTCCAGGAAGGATGGAGAAGGAGTGGCCCGAGTACCCAGCAGCCATTGCTCTGCTGTCGGACGGCCTGAAGCCGTCCCAGAACTACTCGGCCGCTCGCTGCGAGCTGTGGAAGGAGAACGGCCTGTACGACTACGCCTGGATGAACTGAGCGCACACAGCGTCACGCTGATGACTTCTGCTTCATCCGCCTCAGACTGACTGCAGTTTGAAAACCTCACCGGAAATGCAGCGTTTTTATGGGTTTGAAGTTCAGCCTTCATGTCTTAATTTTACATTCTGAAGCGTTAACGGCAGCCATGTTCGTGTTTGAATCTCTTGATCCCCAGTGGTGTCTCTTCATGCAGATCATTTTGGTTTTGTAAACGGAAAGCTTGACTTCCTGCGTAGCTGCAAACCACTAGGGGAGAGCTTTAGTGTTTTAACTTGGGTGAATTTAGCTCAAAGTGGGAGAATAAGCTTGAAGGAAGCATGTCGACCAGAGTAAATGACCAAAGTGAAATGCATCATGGGATTTAGGAGTCGTATGAAATATGAGGAAAGTGACCATGCAGGAAGCTCTATTGTCCAGAATATATGAGATGCATAGGAAGATGCATTTCCCTGATCTCATGAAATGCTCCAGAAAAAAGAAAAGCTGCTTTTATTTTTTATTCTTTAAAGACAAAAAGCTATTTTAAACATGTAAACGTTTAGAAAGTATTCCGTCCTACAAAAAGCGCACTTTAATTGGCTTACTGTGCAAAAATAACTCCTTTTTGCACATGACATTCCAAAACAATCGCAGCCCTGATGAAATGTCAAGGCTCATATTCCTTCAGCCTGTCGTCCTGATTGTAAATAATCCAGAGAACAAATATCTCTAAATCAACTGAACCGTCCTCCAACAAATGACGTTTCTCAGCAGACGCCTCCATCACTGTCAGTCATCGCTCTGCTCTGACAGACGACATGTTTATAACCACTTCGCTGTTACTCTTCCGTCCAAATGTTAGAACTGATGGACGGTCGCAGTGACTGCAAACTGAAGTTCTTCCTCTTAAATTAAATTTTGGGGGTTGATGCAGCTCGGTGTGTGTGTGTGTGACGTTTCATCTTTTTCAAGCGAGTTACTGAGAAAAAGTCTTGATATTCAGTTTATAGGTTAAAACAGCTTGAATCTACTTTTATTTAGACACTGCTTCCTTAAAAATGTCCTTAATTCACAGTTAATACCAGCCAGCGGTTCTTCTTTTAAGTTAGTGATTAATAGGAGTTAATTTATTAGAATTTGGTAACTTTATTTATAAAACTACAAAATGATACAGATTTCCAAACTAAATTTTGATATTGGGCCGTTCCACAAGACAACAAGAGGTCAACATTAGCTAGTAAATGCCCAACAATTCTAATATAATTATAATCTATCCTGAACCTTTATGTTTCCCACTTCACCCATTAGAAAATCCAGCCTCGCTGACTCATGTTTTGGATGCGCACTAAGAATAGACCCTTCACGGCCTCCGTCACTGTGACGTCTGGCGTTAGCTGGAGGCAAAACAGAGGGAAGCTGGAATCAAACACTGTCACTTTCAAAAAAAAAAGTCGACTTTGCTTGAAGGTGATTAAAAGGAAAGATCGAAGTGAAACACACACATTTAATATCAGGTCAGATTAATATCTTATACTTAATCAGTTTCAACCTGGATAACGTTATGGATCAAAACTGTGACTGAAATCACATTAAGTTAATCATTATTTGGAGGATTCTTAATACATGCTAATGCTAACCACTAGCTAACACATCGTTAGCTGTATGTTTCAGGGGCGTCCAAGCAGAAGTTGCATTTACTACGTTACACTCCACAGTGGTTCCACTTACTTCTTGTAATATCTTTGTTGGAGAAGCTTCACTTGATAAAGACAGACCAGACTTCGTCCCCTCTGGTCAATTTTTATTTTATTTATTTTTTTTTTTAAATAACACTCATGTTCTCAGGGAGTGAGTATATTAGTATATTCTCTCATCCATTATTGGCAAAACATGAAATATGCTAATTGGCGTTTATAATCTATAGTCTTTGAGATGTTTTGCCTCCAGTTAAGCCCCGCCCCTCAAAAACCATCACACTGTTTACAAACTGTGAAGGGGTTTATTATACTAGGGAAAAAAAGGACCCAATCCAAGATGTCCACTAAAAGAATCAGAGTTCTCCAGCTGACACACATTTCTAACATTTAAAAGTGTTTTATTGCTGACATTTATTATTTTTTGCTTCAGTCCTTGACTTTGGATTTTTCTGTTTCACCACTTTTGTCGTTTGCTTGTTGTTGTTGTTGTTGTTGTGAGACATTTTTTGTGTTTCAGAAGCACATTGAAGACATAGTTTGAAGCTCTTCTAGAGTAAATTGTTACTTTGAGGCCTTTTTTTTATTCCTTTTCTTTTTTTAATGAATTTCTTAATGCGAACAGAATCCGTGACGTTGGTCTCCGTGCACAGACCTTTGAGAAGTCACACAAATAAGCTGCATCTGTAAAACACATTAGATCAAAACAACTCATTCATTTAACTTTCCACAGTTTGGTTTTTGTATTTTGAATCAGGGAAAATCTTGAGATACGAAGGGAAGGTTTTATTTTTGTGTTTTGAACCTGTGGACGTGCTGATCACAGTGGTGTGTTGTGAATTTTTGTCAAATTATTCTGTTTGCACTGATTTTATAACCTCAGCGCTTGGCCACTAATTGTTTGCACACATATTATATATATATATTTGATTTGAAATCGTAATTATCTGAACAAGCTTTTGACCCTTTTGATCTCGAGTCATTCCATCGTTTGTGTGAATCAGATCAGTGACAGATTTTATTCATTTACACACAACTTAAATGAAGTAACGTGTCTCTGCTGCTGCCTGGTTGTTTCTTACCACTCGTTAGCTTAGCATTATTATACTTTATATTTTTTTAAGCTGTACTCGTACACCATGTTTTGCTGTGAGTTGAAGGCTTCTTAATAAATCGACGTGATGTGAATTATTTTACCTGCCCTTTATTTCAAACCTAGATGGTCCATGGACCCGGTGGTTTCCAGGTAAACTTTAGTTTCATGTAAATATTATAATTAGACACTGGTGTAAGAAGTATTTTAGTCTCACAAGTAGAAATGGTTTTGCAAGATAAAAGCCTTAAAATACACATAAATACCATAATGTATCCAAAGTAGAAGTACTTTCACAGAATGAGGTCATTCAATGAAAACATTATAATTGATGATGCCTTAATTTAATTAAATGTCATGATGTATTTATTTCATTACATATTACAGATTTGTGCTGAAATAAATGTATTTAGTTGGTGTAGAAAGAAAGATTCATTTACAAAAAGATCAATGTTTAAGACAGATGATGAATAATGTGATATATTTAATCATTCATTTAATTAATGGCAAAAACTTCAACGTAAATAAACAGTAACATAACAGAATAATAAGCAACGACAACTCCAGAGTTTTTTCTATTTTCTATTGGTTTTAGTGCAAAGATGAATAAATAAGTTGGAACAATGTTTACATTTAATAAACTATCCTTTAAAAATAAATGAAATATCTTAAGAAAAACCTTTGTAATCAGGACTCGTGTCTGTCTCTTGTTTAGTCCCTGGTCTCAGCAGACACACAGACAGAGGTAACGTTCAGTCTTCTCTCCACAATAAGCGAATGTCCCACATATTCTTCCTGTATCATTTATACCTTGATCATTGTCCGATCTGTACTTTATTATTGTGTTGTCTTGTCCTGACTGTGTAGTTCTATGTATTTATTAGAGATTGTGGACGCTACGTAGCGTCTCTGCTATAATTCAGCTTATTTACAACAGTATTCTCTCACATTGTCACTGTCACTACCCGAAGACATTTATCTTATCTTAATTTTCACACTTTGCACATGTTGTGGTCCAGATTAGACACTGTGGTCGGCCGCTGTTTGTTCCTCTGCTTCTTTATTTCTGGTCCAAATTAGTCACTGACTCAGCAGCGACTGTTCTTCCTGGGGTCACATTAAAATACAAGTATGCAGATAAAATTCATATCAAATGACAAATAACATTTTCATACAAAAACAAAAAACAACAGTTATCTTAAATGAGAAAAACCTGAATAAGAGATGAAGTAATAACCGGAAACAAAGTCAAACAGAGGTGAAAACAAAGCAAAATAATAAGAACAAAACCATAATTATTACAGTAATTAGTGTCATACATGCTATTGTTTATTAGATCAATTCATTATTGATATATGTACATGTATAATATATTTATAGCAGTAATATACATTTCTATACTTATTATTGATTAGTTATTGGATAATTATCTGCTGTATATTGAATGCATCTCATATTAAATCCATTCTTTATATAGAGGGACATGTGATATTGCAGTAAATCATAGGGTGATGATGTGGTGGGAGTTAATAAGTTAATGAGTTACTTCTTCATGCTCCTTTTTTACTTTTTATTTTAGTTCAAAATAAATAAACATTCATTGAATTCCAAGTGTTTGACTCTAAACTCCTCCGTCCCTGCACCGCCGCGTTTCTTCCAGCAGGTGTCGCCAGAGGAAAGGCCAGACTGTGACTGAGCGCTGATCGTGCGCTCCGGACCTGGAGGTTTCTGTGTCTTTAAGGCCGCATCTTTACGGCACCCACACGGCTGACGGGTGCCACGCTGCGGCGCCTGCTCAGTGCGCCTCCTCCTCCTCCTCCTCCTCCTCCTCCGCCTCCTCCTCCTCCGCCTCTGAGACTGGGACCCCGAACCCGGAGCTGCTCTGTCCCTCTCCTGTACTGTGCGTGTGTGCGTGTCTGATGTTAACCTATGGACTGACGGTGAGGAGGCTATTGTTCGCCAGCCCCCGGTGCTTCGTCCGGTCCTGTCCCGCTGCCGCCGCCGCCGCTGGAGCTTCACTTTCCCCCGGAGAATGCCCAGAGGACGCGGAGCTGTGTTCCTGCACGGATAGCGCAGAAATACACCGGAGAAACACGGTAATCACGCTCTGCTTTACGGGCTATTTCTCCTGCTTTTCTTTGTTATTCTCATTAGAATAAAGAGATCTCGCGTGAGGTTGTAGCATCGCCAGCGGCCCATCATCATCATCATCATCATCATCATTGTCATCATCATCATCTCTGTAATCGCGCTGTGGGTTTGTTAAGCTTCAGAAAACGACCTTCTGTGTGGTTTATTATCACGTAGACATGGACATGTCTGGAGGCGTCCTCCTGGACATGGACATGTCCCTCAGATGGAGCTCAGATGTCCCAGCAGGCCTGAGAGGAGCTGCTGCTGCTTTAAAAACACAATGAAGTTCTACTGAACAGAACAGTCAGATTCTGCTTTATTAATATTACAGATATTAACTAAAAGGAAACTGCAGAGGACTAATTCTGCAGGAAATGTTCTATTATTACATTATAATAACTCATGCATTAATGTGGAGCTGATTTTTAAAAAAATATGTTTTAAGGTTTTTTGTTACTGTTTCTTAGTTGATTAATTCTTTTATTTGTTAAGGGGGAAAAAATCAATGAGAGCCTGCTGTGCAGAGCAGGTTTCAAATCGCAGAGGGAGTCCCTCTGGGTCTGTATCGATCCATAGTAATTAAATTAATTGCACAATAACTGAAGCCACTCAGTTAAAACATGCTGCAGACTAAAGGCATGATGCTCCGATGGCTGATGCTCCGATGGCGCTGACCTCATGTGACAGCATTCGCCTGATTAAGAAGGAAACGATGCCTCCAGTTACAGCTGTTTGCTCATGTTTTAGTATCTAAATATCATCAGAATCTTTTATCTGGACAAAGTGCAGCAGTTATTTCGAGGCTGTTATTGCAGATTATCGTCATAACTGATCAATCCACCAGTTATTTTATCAACCAGCCAACACACAAAAATACTGTTTGACTGGTCATAACGTTTGGACCAAGAGAAGAGGAAAACCTTCACATTTATGTGTGTTCATCGTTTTAGAAACTAGTGGGAACTTTAATTTATAGATTTTCTGTCTGAAATGTGGTGGATTATCAGTAGAATGAAAATACGAGGAGTTCCTCAAGTAAAATGGAAAAATTAGACTAAAAGTGACTTAGTTTGTTAATTAATTGTGAAAATTTCTTCCACATCCTCATGCGGACATCTTTGTATTAATCAAAGGGCAAAAACACAAACACAGAAGCTGAAAGAGAACTGATGAATACAAAATATACACAGAGAATCATTGTTAAAGGCGTTTAGATGCTTCACACAAACCCAACAGAATGCAGAAACTCTTTGTTGGGATCAGTTCTTTTCCTTCTTTCCAGACGAGTCTTACATTTTCAAGTGTTTTTAAGTCTGTGTCTGAGTCTGAGCCGAGACTTTGTTGGGATGAGAGTCAGAATTTGGGATTTCTTAGGTTTCAGTCGTAGAAAATCTGCATCCCTTCTTAAAAGATTCTTTCCAAAGCTCCTAACGTGATATTAAACTGACGAGCGCGTGTTCGCTCTGAATTTCATCCTGCTTAATAACAAGGCTGCAAGTTTTTCTGTTTAGCGTGTTTTAAATCTGCATCCTGGCAGAGCGGGTTCTACGTATGAAAGCAAAATCAGGAAATGAGAAGTGTCTGCAGCAACCAAAGCTCCAGTAGTTTTACGAAAACGCGATTCCCCCACTTTAAACAATCCGACCTCTGAGCAGAACGCACGTCTGCCAAAATCCCAGTCAGGTCCAAATCCCATGTCTCCACTCTGTGATGTAGTTTGTTTAATGAAGTCCAGACTTAAGGACGTTTAGTTTGAGTCCTCGGCACCGAGGGAAGCGTGTCCTCCAGTCAGGTAGAGTAAAGGGGAGCCGCCCGGCCTCCGCGCTCTCCCCCCACTTTGGGCCTCCTCCCTCCGTCCTGGGACTCCAGCCAGAGCTCGTCTGTGATTTAGTGCGCTGACCACATGCAGCCGCTGCCATATGCTTCAGATGACGGCTCATATTTAAAGCTTCTGTAAGCTATCAGCCTTCCTACGTGAACCTCCGCGGGGGCCAGGCCTGATATATATTGCACTTTTTAAACACTTTCCACAGAATTTATAATGCAGTAAATCTTTGCTGACGGGACTGAAATCCAGTCTGTGTTAGATCAGCGCGACCAGCGCCAGAGCGTTTCAGTATCTGAGGAATCTCTGTGAAACATCTAGAATGTCAATATCCGAGCGCGTTATGGTTTTCAGACGTCTGATGTTTCAGACTTTATGCAATATGCAAAAAGCAGAGTGGAAAAGGGACGCGGGGAAAAAGAGAAGCTGTGGGTTTAATGTCTGCGCTGAAAACAGTAGGGACCCTCCTACATACTATACGTCTTCTATATTCAACTAAATATACATTCTGCATCAAAATTAAGTTATTCAAAAAATATTAATTTGTTTATTTCTGTTTTTTGCTCTAGTGATAAAATGATCCATTTTGGCCTCAGTAGTTGACTGATGGGAGCTACACTGTTAGCTTCTCTTGTGCTAATGTTAACGGTGACTGTTGACACCTTCTGCCTCCATTTATCTCTTTACTAAAATATGTTGGATTCATGTTTATGTGTATTTAAAGAAATTTAAATCTGTCTGAATGTCTAATCAACCAAAGATTTCAAGGGCTGAGTTTGAAATTGATCAATTCCCCAAAATCTGCAGCAATTCTTCTTCTTCTTCTTCTCATTATTAATACGTATACGTCGTCTTCTGCATCCTGTCATTAGAGATCTTGCAGCGTTCCTGGTTTCACAGGACAAATCTTGCAAGATCTGACATCGAGATCATTAGATGATGTTGGAAGGAAGATCCAACACATGACAAAAGCTGCAATTAAAACGTATGAGGACAGAGAAGAGCAGGACAAGAGCAAAGACACGTGAACTATGAGAAGCCAGAGACGCCACAAATCTCAGTTTTAAATGAAAATGTAACAACTGAAATATCTCTAATGGATTGATATTAAATCTGAATTGAACTGATTCAGGAAACCAGTGGTGATACCCAGCGCTAGTAGTTTCTCTGTTTGAGAACTAAACAGTTTTGGGCTTAATCACAAAATAAATGAAGATATTAACCATTGATGAATAGATGTGGACCAGGCGACTGAAGAGCTGGTGTAGAGAAGCTTCTTCTGTCTCCTTTAACTGTGTCACTGACCATCAGCCAGACAGGAGGCCTGAATTATTCAACCTGGTTAACCCACATTCAGACACCATGTCTGGGGAAAAGAAACCCACAAACTGGGTGGATGATGCTCAGACTGAGCCCAGTTTTGATGAAAAGCCCCCCAACCTCCTGAGAGGAACGTGGTGAATTCACTCTCTAGATATTATTGACGACGTTAACGACGTCACGGCTTTCGTCTGCATTCTTGTATTGGCTCCGACTCAGGCGTTTTTAAAATGATCAGGTCGGTGTCGGGCTTTTGTAGTTATTTCTTTTAGGTCTGCCATAAACCAAAACCACATCCCCCTACCCTCAAAACCTCTTCTTCCTCTTCTGGTTTAATGGGAGCTGGCTAGCGTCAAAACTCCCCCCAAAAAATGAAGAAGAAGTAAAATCACGTGAATAAACACGTCTGACGTGTGGAAGAACATTTGTGGAGCAGAGAACACGAGGTACGAGTTCCTCTCTCCACGTTAACTCTGACTGGAAGAAAGATTCATCGGACTGAATCCAGACGACTGTAGGAGAAGACGAGGACGGACTTTAGGAAGCTACAGGAGACCAACTCTAGGACATTAAATATCAGCTGATACTTAACATGAGGACATCATATCTGACTGACCCAGTGCTGGATGTTTGAAGCCATTATGGACGGGACATTTACCTTTCTTCAAGGCATGTAGATGAGGTGTAGAGGCTCCGCCCCCAAGCGATCTGATTGGCCCGACAGATCTTTGCAGGAGCAGAGTCCAGAACAACTTTCTGTCACAAACAAACAGTGGGTGGAGGAAGCTCAGACTAGGATGACTCTGTCACCTCAGTGGTCGTAGTTTGATCCGTTTTTGGAGGTTAGCTGATAAAATTAATGACACAACTTCCATTATTATTAATCACTGGTGCACAGCTGGTTCATATCATTTCATATCTACACCTTCAGAGCAGCCACATGCTCATCGTGGCGTTAACGAACCACTAAAACCAGCGAAGGATTCACCCGTGTCTTTATGGGGCCTCCTGCTGTCTGCTGGTCTGGTTGAAGATCCTCCAGCTTTTTTTTTTTGTTTGTTTGTCTTTCTTCCAGCTTTAGGAATAACAGACTTCCTCTGCATAATCCTTCTCTGGAGATATTTCTAATCCAGATGCTTTGCGTGTGCAGATTGCCCCCCTCCCCGGGGTCCTGTCAGTGGTGTAGTTGCGTTCGGAGGGTGTAGCTTAAGCGAGGATTAAAACCCTCACTGCTTTGTTTGGGGATGATGTGACAGGAATCCTCCAGCTGGCTCCGGGTTCATTGTTTGATTAGACACAAAAGCAGCTCGGATACATGCTGATGATATTACACCACTAATAGTCTTTTTTTTTTTTTTTTTACATACTGTTAGCCGTCACATGCTAATCGCTAACTGTACAGTCAGATGAGACGTTGGAGGCAGCTGTCATCATGTAGGACGCTGGTTTGTGGAGGTGGAGGTGCAGGTTGATGGTTCACTGAGGGGGTGGGAGGGTTCAAGCTCTTTTCACAATAAAAAAAAAGTGAACAGCTGTTCGGTGTCTCTGGAATCTCTCATCACATGCAGTCGATCAAATCATTGCACAACAGTGTTGAACGAATTCCTTTTCTTATTTTATCAAGGTGCTTTTCTTTGAAGTCGCCATCTGAGGATGGTTTCCCGTGTCAGGGAATGACTTTAGGACCTCAGCACTTTCTGTTGTTGCATTCTCCTGTGTTTTGTTAGCATGGGAAAAAAATACAGCAGAGCTTTTAGACCAGCTGCCATTTCCTGTACTTTCTGCTGTTAGTAATAAGTCTGACGTTTGGTTTCATAGTGTCGTTGTGTGCACTCACTGTCTGTGAAGGTTCTCAGTCATCCAGGTCATGGTTTATATCCAGAGGACGCTTAGAGAAAAGCTAATGAACCTTAGAATATCTTGAAGATGTTTCATCCGAGTAGCTTCTTCAGGTCTGAGAGACTGGAGGGAAGTTGAGGTCAAGTCAAACAAGTTTCTAATGGTTTTATCCACAAAGGTTTCCCATTTAAACCTCAACTTCCCCCTAGTCTCTCAGACCTGAAGAAGCTACAGGGATGAGTGGCGACCTGTCTTTTGGTTTTCTTTGGTTCTGCCATTTTTGGTCGTCTTTGTTTAGTCTTGGTCTTAGTTTGGTGCAGATGCTAGCGCCGCCCACAGTTAGAGCTAAACAGTCTTCAATGTGTCCAGGAACACCAACGTAAGACTAATACAACATAATAAAATCATCCATAGAACAAACATTACACAGCACAAAATGCACTTAATGGGATAAACTACCACAGACACATGCACTCACTGTACAGATGATTACCTCCATGTATTCTGGACTTGCCCACCAACAGTAACCATCACACTATCTCAGTTTACTGGCTGCAACATCCACTGTCTGTATCTATACTTGGAAATCTGGACACACTCAACACAGACAAATCATAACAGCCCTACTACTACCTAACCATCGCCAAGAAAACAATACTACTCAACTAACAGTACACACTGGCTTTAATGGATCTACTAACACAACAGATATCACCTGAACATTCAGCTTTACAAATAAAGAATTTAAGAACTTATATTCAACTATTTATCACTAAAACCATCCCGGTACCCATCCACCCAAAATTAAAAACCCAACAGACCATACTAGCTGCTCCCTGCTCCCCAGCTGGTTTGTTTCTAATTTATTTCTTACGGCTGCTGTTCTACACACACCGTCTATGACACTGCTGCGCTGCCCACAAGCTCCTGTACTTTATTCCCTCTGATGAAGTCATTATTTACCACCTAGCGCTGTCGGTTCGAGGGCCAGAAGTCGCCCACATCTATCAGCTGGGTTCTCTCTGTCTCTTCTTTTTTCTTTTTTTTCATGAGTCATGTTCAGTTGTTGTTCTCCAGCTCATACAAGTCTCTCTGTCCTCCTGCAGATATTGACATGAAGAAAGACGTTGAGACTCTAATAGCAGAGGAACGGGCCGACATCATCTTGAAATATGCTACGGTGAGTTTCCACCTTCCGCAACAATCCCAGGGTTTTTAGGATCCTGAGCTTTTATCTTCACTTTAAATGTGTCACGTAGGCTTTCAGCACGTCTTCATCATGTCATTGTGTTGTGTATTATTTGTGTGTAGGAGGAAGAGTTCACACGTGGTTGATTTGCTGGTTAAAAAACACCAATGGACACTCTGAGACGGACAAATGTGCGTTTGTGCATGTGAGGAGGGCAGTGAAGGTGTTTGTGGGTTGTTGGATGTGACTTGAAGTACCATTAATAGCACGGTGTGTTGTAGTATTTTTAGTCGTGATATTTAAAGCGATGAAACAAACTCCTCTCCTGCATGGGACGGCATCTGCTGACTCTGTTTGATTGCGTGTCAAAATATAACCTGCAATGATTATGAATGCTGCTCCGGGCTGCAGGACGCGTGGTGAATGTGCTGATGTGGAGCTGAGCTGGTGTGTGTGTGTGTGTGTGTGTGTGTGTGTGTGTGTGTGTGTGTGTGTGTGTGTGTGTGTGTGTGTCGTACGGCACGGCAGCGTACGGGGGTTAAATTTAGCTCGGCAGCCCGGAGCAGCGGGGCGACGGGGGGTGACATTGGAGGGGTTTGCGCCATCTGGCCATAGCAACAACTGTGACACACTGTGCAGCAATTGACTTGACACTTGACTGGCTGAGCTCCCGGCCGTGGTGTTTTGTGCGTGTGGACGCTGGTTTCCGGGTTACATGAAACATCACTGTGCAGAGACTGACCCCAAACCACAGCTGTGTACTCTCAGGAGGACTCCGGGTGAACGTCTGTCCCAGATACAGGAGGTTTATGTCCGTACGACAGCCCGGCCTCACCTCCCTTCTCCTGAACAAGCTGCTCCCTGGCTCCTTCTCACTGTTACAGCACAGTGTTTACAACTCTACGACAACTCTACGACAAATCTACGACAACTCTACGACAACTCCAGGTGGTGTTGGAGCTTTGCTCCAGTGCTAAAGCTGGTGTTGGTAGCAGCAAGTTGCTACTTTGGTCTGGTTTTATTGGAATTGTGTTGCTTCACACAGCTGGAAATGGAGTTTTTTTTTTTTTTGTCCATGAAGACAGTTGTTCATTTGAATATCTGGCAAACAAAATGCAGAACTGATAATGGAAAAGAATGTCCGTCTAAAATATGTAGGAGCTGATATCTTTGTTAAACTCTAAGAGAACAGACCCGTTTCTCGTGAAAATGAACGATTTGTGAAGTTAAACTTCAGCCTCTTAAAGGTCGTGATGCACCAGGCTGATTGGTCCGTTGTCAGACAGTTAATGGTGGTTTGCATCTTGATAGATAGAAGAACTTTATTGTCACTGCACACAAGTTACAACACAATTTTTGTTTGTCAGTGATCTTTAGTAGCAGCTTGAGGTCAGGTGTTTATAAAGGTATAAATATATTAAAAAATATATATATGAATATAAAATATATTCAATCTCTGTAAGTGTCTATGAGATACTACAATATAAATATAATGTAGTATTTCAGATGGCATGAGGACCTAGCTTCCTAGCCTCAGAGCTAAAAGTAGCTCCTCTTAGCTTCCTAGCCTCAGAGCTAAAAGTAGCTCCTCTTAGCTTCCTAGCCTCAGAGCTATAAGTAGCTCCTCTTAGCTTCCTAGCCTCACACCAGATATTAGCTTGTCCTTGCTTCCCATCCTGGAAGCTAACAGAAGCTCTTCCTGTTTCCCCTTTTGATTGACGACTACACATTCCTGCCTCCTGCTGGTACGGAGTGTTATCTTGTCTTGGTACAACTTTGTAGTTTTGGTTGGAGACGTGAGGCGGTGTCCCAGTCGGCCTCTTTTGTTGTCAGTGTTTTTGATGTCGGGTTGTTGTGTCTAAAGCAGAGGCCAGAAAATAGACGTAAATGTTACGTTTTCCCATTAAAAGAAAGATTTATTTCTGAATCCCAATGCAACATCCCTTAAAATCTGCATATGATGATGATGATGATGATGATGATGGTGATGATGGAGAAACGCAGGCTGCAGCATCTTTAACTTGAAGTCTACGCTGGAAGAGGAATGAACAGACACAAAGTTTTGCTGGAAACAGACTGTGCTCCTGCAAACATTTGCAGACAAATCTGTGAAATTGATTTTCTTTGCAGCTTCTCTATGGAGCTAAAACACGATCCTTTAATTAATTTACTTTGAGAAATATGCATTTATTTTTTTGTAAATAGGACTAGACACAAGCAGTTTAGCAACTTTAGCTTCATGCAACCGGAAGAACTTTGAGTCTCGTAACTATAGCTGCACCTCGGGTCGCTGGATTTCTCTGAAAGCTGCTCTTCACCCACTGTGTCGTCTTTAATCTCATCCTGTTGTCGACAGTTATTTTTAACACAAGAGAAACGTTTAGGTTTGACACTCATCGTTCAGTCTCTAGGGCTGGGGACCGAACTTCGATACGTTTCTAGTTTATCGAAGATCAAAAAATAAATTATCCTTCAGCACCGGAATTCCAGTATCATAGAAAGCAAATATTAACCATTGTGAGTCAGTCATCATTTTTTATACGTGGGTCAAGATCTAAAGTCTCTGGTGTAACGTGGAATCAGAGGGAAACTTAGCCACAGACGCTACTAACATAGTGTCACACGTTGGCATGTTGTGACAAAAGATGTAACGATATTCATGTTAATTTAGATTTTTGAATCACCAGTAAAACTGAAAAAAAAATAATGTTTTGTGCTGAAATGCCAATGTGTTTCTGTTGTTGTTTAAACTGGTTTTAAAACTTCTGGTATCCAAAATCGTTCTGGAACCGGTATCGAAACCAAGGTGTTGAAATTGGCGTCACAAAAAAAAAAAACATCTCACTAAAGCATTCGTGCCTCTATTACAGGATAAAGCTGATGCGTGTGAGAGATAACAAATAAAATAGAATGGATGGAACTTTTCAGTAATTTCAGTATATATCTAAAGTTAACAGCACTGGCTGTCCCCATAGACAGTAGAAATAGGGAACTGCTCCTCTAAAGTGAAGCCAAAGCAAGTAGAGCTCCCCCTGGTGGCTGGAGGCTGCACTATAGGTGATAAGATCCGCTCTTTGCAACTTCTCTATGGAGCCAAAAACGATCCTTTAATTAATTTACTTTGAGACATATGCATGTATTATTTTATTTTTATTAAAAAAAAGAAAAATGAGCCACACCCAGTCTTAGACTCTGAAAGAAAATCCAAAGACCAAGACATACACAGACTCTTTGTGCTCATAAAAACTCAGTCGTTCATTCTGTTATTTTTTATTTTTTAATTAAAGAGTCTTGTCTCTGCGATGCCACACAGCCTCGATGAGAAAGTATTTTTAGCTCCTCTCACTCGCATGATGCTGACATCACTCCGAGTGCCTCAGTCGCGATGAAGCTCTGCTCTGCTCTTCCTGTGCGCTCATGCCGACCCCCCCACCGTGCCCATTGGCTGCTCTCCAGACAGGAGGCAGCCAACCAGCCACACAGCGCTGTTGTTATTCAGAGTGAGAAGCCTCTCAGCCGGCCCGTCTGAGGATTAGTTCCCTCTCTGTTATGTCAACACCGGGACCAGATTGTTGCCTAAATGGATTTTCCATGATTTAAACATTACTTCTAGACTCTGAGCGCATGTTTGACTTGGCTGCTTCACCTCAGCCCGATTACATTCGTTTAAATGTTTGTGTTTGAAGCTTTTAGTGCTTTTAGTGTTAACTGCAGTGTTTAAGTTTATGTGTGCATGTGTGACCCTTAAAGGCTGAGCCACAGCTTCACCTATTCTCAAGGTGTGTGAAGAAGTGAAACCATATGAGGAAGTAAAAAGTAAAGCAGCTCTTTTAAGTTAAGTGGAAGCTTCCTGGAGTCGTCTCACTGCAAAGAGACACGAACCATTATATACACGGCACAGTATAGCACATGTCACAGACTGTAGATTTACACATACCCACTTTGCCCCGTTTATGTTTCTATCATATATACTGTACACAATAGTTATATATATACACCGATCAGCCACAACATTATGACCACTGACAGGAGAAGAAAATAACATTTAAACCATCTTGTGACACTTCAGTGTTCTGCTGGGAAACGTCTGGACCTGACATTCATTCATGTGGATGTTACTTAGACTTGTAGCACCCACCTAGACCAGACCAGACCAGACCAGACCAGACCAGACCCGACCCCCCCACCCCATAGGAATGACACTCCTTAATGGCATCAGACATGCTCAGCAGGATGCAGCCACAAAAACACTTTAAGAACAACTCAAAAAAACACAAAGAAAAGAACAAGGTGTTTACTTGGCCTCCAAATTCAGTAGGACATAGATCAACAGGGGGTCCATGACCCATAAGGGGTCTGCAGAGGTACTGAAGGGAGGCTGTAAATTGGTTAATTAGACACTCCCCCCCAAAAAATTTAAATTTGTTTAAATAGACATTAACACGAATCCATCATATTTTAGTAAAGGGATAAATGGAGGTTATCTTTCAGTCAACACTTCACACATTCAGAGATACAGGAGCCGTCTCAACATCCTCCGTTTCACACATAGCGCCACTCTAGCCGAGACCTGTCAATCTAAGCCTCCCTGTACACAGCAGGCCCCGCCCCTTTCACTGCTGAGCCAATCACGAGGCTGCATGTTACACACCGACTGCACGCAAGGTGCAATATTGTTAGCAGAAGAGAAGCTTAATATGCAAAATGTTAATAATGTTAAGAATCTATCTATCTATCTATCTATCTATCTATCTATCTATCTATCTATCTATCTATCTATCTATCTATCTATCTATCTATCTATCTATCTATCTGTCTGTCTGTCTGTCTGTCTGTCTGTCTGTCTGTCTATCTATCTAAGTGTGAGGCTGTTTTTCTGTTTTCCAGGGCAGGCAGGGCGGGGTGGAGATCGACCCCTGGGAAGATGCTGACTACAGCATCTACAAAGTCATCGACCGGTTCGGCTTCATGCAGTGAGTCTCCTCTCATTCGTTGCGTCTCAGTATATTTTCCCGCCAGACGGTGGCGCTGTTCAGTTCAGCGGTCGCTTTCAATTTTGTGCCTGGATGTCTTCTTTTTTGTCCCTCAGCGAGGACGAGCTGCCGGCGCCGACCGCCCACGAGGAGAAGGTAAAGAAAGGAAACAGGTGGAGACAGTAGAGGAGTTTTTTTATTATTATTATTCATCGGCTTCTTTTCACTTTGACAGCGGAAGCAGCTGGAGATAGAGAGAGCGGAGAAGTGGCTGAAGATGGTGAAGAAGTGGGATAAATACAAGAACAGTGACAGGGTGAGTAAAAAGCCTCTGTTTAAAATGACTTGACTGCTGGAGGCTGAGAAATATGTCAAATGTCTGCTCATTTCTACGTAGCACACGATCAAGTCACAGCCACAGTGAGAAGACAAATTCCTTCGTGCTCACTCACTGAATAATTTGGAATCGATATGACTCAAATGAGATGATGCCAAAACATCCGCCCAGCGAAACGACAACATCCTGAACGTCCAGAACAAGCACTGAGGTGATGGTGGAAAGAAAAACTCCCTTTAAACTAGGGGTGGAAAAAATATCTATAAGCTGTATTTAAAGTTTATTTAATGAATATTGGAATATATCGGAATATCATAATGTTATCGTGAAGTCTTTGCCAATACCCACCCCTACTTTTAACAGGAAGACCGTTTGAGAAGAACCCAGAAAAAAGAGCAGCAGAACGAATGAGACGTTTTAAAACGTACATCTCATTGAAGCGTACGCGACTCTATGAGAGCACAGGATAAAGCTGATGCATAAAATAGAATCGAGGGAACTTATCAGTAATTTCAGTATATATCTAAAGTTAGCAGCACTGGCTGTCTCCATAGACAGTAGAAATATGGAGCTGCTCCTCTGAAGTGAAGCCAAAGCAAGTAGAGCTCCTCCTGGTGACTGACTGCAGTATATGTCATAAGCTCCACCCCCTCCATGTTAGTGGGCGGGACTTGGGCCAACGTAAAACACTAAAATACACCTCAAACAATTTGGTTTCTTTCATTTTATGTAGTTAATATAACATAGATGCATGTTCAGGTGTCCATTTTGGTTCATTATTTGATGCTTTAGAAACAGGATGTGACAAATACAGTGAATAATCCCACATTTCCTTGTAGCTGGTGCAGGTAGAGCAGAGATTAGTGTTAATTAAACGAAAAGGTGGGTGAGTCTGGAGAAAGTGAGGGCGCGGCATCGATGTCTTGGCTCGTACTGATCAGACTCTGGCTCCAAAGTCGCAACATGGCACCTGGAAGAAATAGCTTCAGTTCAGTTTGGACGATGAGTTGCGTTATCCATATTTATATACAGTCTATGCTTCTGTCCCCATTGACCCTCATGTTAAAAATGTCCAGAAATAAACATGTTTACAGCCTGATATAAAATCAGTTCCATTTCTTTAGCATCTTTGAGTCTGACCGAGATGGAGACGCCCAAACTCTCCAAACTGCTCTTCAGGAAACATATGAGTGACTTCACAAAAAGGTTCTTCCACCTTTATGTTATGGAGTCAGTGGATCTGTCTCATTTCTTCCATCCGTCTTTTTTTTTTTGTTTGTTTTTAAAATAAGTGTTTTCTTTTCATATTCTGATAGCATAATCATCTGGATTAGTGTATTTCTTCATCTGTCTTCGCTATCGTAGTTTATGTGCTGAATGCTGCAATGATCATCTCTGATTATTTATCCTATAATTAGTGACAAATTCTGACATTGAGACATTTTCTACTTCTCCTACACAGCAGTGATAAAGAGAAGCGTTACGTTCTCAGGGCTCGCTGCCATGTGGAGCCACAAATCACTGGAGTTCAACTGGGAACTTTTACACCTCCTCAAATAAACAGAAACTCCACTTATTTTTTTATTTTTTATTTTTTCCCAGCAGCTCCTTGATCCAAACCTGCTTCACTGCGCCGCTGCTCAGTGAATAAATAAAATGTGAAAACCTTTTTAGCTTTGTTCCTGTGAATGTTGTCGGAGGCGGTTAAAACTTTCCAGTGACTCACTCTTCACAGCGTTCGCTCTCCAAAAAAGCCTTGTTCTCTCGGTGATTATGTTTCCCTCTGCTGCTCCTCGCTGTCAGATGGTGAAACGGGTTTACAAGGGCATTCCCCTGCAGCTCCGAGGCCGAGCCTGGGCTCTGATGCTGGACGTGGAGAGGGCCAAGAAGGAGAACGAGGGCAAATATGAGGTAAACGCTCGGAAATGACTGGACTGGACACACACACGCTCTTGGCCAAAGATAAATAAAAGTGTAAGAAAAGCAAATTCCCAGCAGAAAAAGATTAGATTACATAGAGGAGATGAAAGCAGTAACTTTTTGAGCACATTTGTTAGAGATTAAATAAAAATATCAACTTCATACAAGATTTTCTCATTATTCTAAGAGTCAGAGTAGAAGCTGCATCCATACTTAGCGTCTTTAGGCCAGTTTCTTACAAAGAAACTGGGTGAAACTGCTAACATAGACTGTTCCTCCATCGACGTGTGCCTGTTTGTTTTATGGTTTCCATTGTTTGACTTTAGGCAACCACATACTCCAAATAATGGAGAATGAGTTTGAATTAAATGCAAACACAGGAACTGTTTTTATAGGATTTAGTGAAGGAGTCGCGCCCTCATGTACAATGTAAAGCACTTTTTTAAAAAAAGAAAAAAAGAATCAGGGCTTGTGTTCAGTAACACGCCGTCAATACAGACTAATTTCTAATTATAAGTTTAGTTACGTAATTACAAATAAAAAAGGTTAAGGTTTGAAAAAGTGGTATCAACAGTTCTCATTAAACAGAAATATTATGTTTAACAGACCCTTCATGGCCGATGTCACTGTGACGTCACAACGTTAGCTGGAGGCTAAACAAAGAGAAGCTGGAGGCGAACAGTGCTGTATGTTTGGTCCCAAAACCGAAAAAGCAAAACACTAACTCAAAAATGCCACTGCTCGTCGTAGATGACTTTGGTTGAACACGTTTAAAAGAAATGATTGGAGTAAGACAATCAACAACAACTTTCTTTTTGCAGCTCACATTTGATATCAGGATTAAGATTATATTAATATCTAATACATCCCAAGTGTCAGCCTTGATAACGTTATGTGGTGGAATAAATTGTGATTGAAACAACGTTAAGTTAATCATTATTTGGGGGATTCGTGCTACATGCTAATGCTACAATGCTAATGCTAACCACTAGCTAACTAATGTTAGTTGTATGTTTCAGGGGTGTCCAAGCAGATGTTGTATTTACTACGTTCCCCTCCACAGTGGTTCCTCTTACTTCTTGTAATATCTTTGTTGGAGAGGCTTCACTTGATAAAGACAGACCAGACCTCGTCCCCTCTGTGTCTTTTAGTCAAATTGTCCATCCAGTGAGTGAGAGTGTAGGAGTCGGTGAATATCAGTCAGAGTCAACTTTTAACACTCATGGTGTCGGAGAGTGAGTGTATTAGTATATTCTCTAAAATATGCATTTTCCTCGTCCTTTCTCGCCAAAACAGTCTGTTGAAATATTCTCGTGTCTGAGATGTTTTGCCTCCAGCTAAGCCCCGCCCCTCAAAAAACATCACATTGTTTACAAGACCTGAAGTTGTCAATAATTTACCTTAAAGTCTTTAGTTTGTAGTTTTTATTATTATTGTATAAGTTCCTCATGTTTTGCATGTGAAGCTTTATTTTAAAGAATAATTCAAGGCAAAATTAGCAGGAAGGTAACATACTGAAGCTAAGCTAATGCTAAGCATCATATTCACACATTCATTTTCACACTTCTAAAGATGATGTTTTTAACGGTTTAATTTCTTTTAACATCAACATAAACTATTAGAAATATTCGCTACAAGGAATAATGTAAGCTAACGGCTAAGCTAACAATGAGAGGTTTTTTACCAAAGTGCACGAGACGAGACATGCTGAAGATTTGGAAATGATGAAATCAACCTGTATTTACATTTGACACCAAATGCATCTCTCTCTTAATGAGATAAATGTGTATATTCAAGCTGTTAATGATAATCTAAATAGTTTTATCTTATCTGACGTATCTGGAATCAAAGCTCGTTATTGAATCAGCTGTTTTCGTCTGTTTTCCACCCAGAACATGAAGGAGCAGGCCAGACTCTGCTCTACAGAGATCAAACAGATCGACCTGGACATCAACAGGACCTTCAGGAAGCACATCATGTTCATGGATCGCTTCGGAGTCAAGTACGTTGTTCGGTCGGATGTTCGCCAGAAATAGATTTTCAGACTCGGACTCACTTTAAAGAAACCTGATCTGGATCTGTCCTCGTACAAAGGCTCCGATCAGATTATCTGCTGATGTGACAGTTTACTGATCTGCTCTGAAACATCCTGCACTGCTCATAGACTCCTCACAACAAGACAAGTGTAGAAAGATGTTAAAGCCGATATCTCCTCAAACCTGTGTAACGAAACTACAGGTGAGGGGGTGGAGCTTATTAAGTTTACGATGCAAACAGGAAAAATCAGGAGTCTACGAATGTCCATAACAAACTTAAATGACGTCCGATGAGGTAGGTTAATTTTTTTTTGATGTCGTGCAGTTACAACTGAAGGAGCATAAAGGTGCTAATAAACAGGAATAAATACACTTAAATAAAAACAGAATAAATAAATAATAAAGTAAAAGGGAAACAGTTTCCTCGTAGCTGTAGAAACCCTTGAATAATGTTAACATGTATGAAAAGTTTGCAGCCACCATCAAGAGTTGGGATCAAGCAGCAACTTCTAGAGCAGGTTTGGCCACAAACCTAAAACTTAACGTCCCCATATGAGGACGCAGGGTCTCAGGAGGTTAAAGGCTTCATCTTTTGATCTTTTCCAAGATGGCGGACAGTAATGAATGTAAAGTTAGCAGCGCTGGTTAGCCTCCGTCAAGATTTAAGATCTAGGACTGATAAATATACAGCAGTTCCTCTTGTCCATGTTAAAATATGGGCCATGAATTTTCACAACAAATTGTGGGACAGTGTTTATTAGCAAAAGAAAGAGCAGCCTTGGTGGACAGAAGTGGCAAACACAGGACAATTATGAATGTTAGCAGTAGCGGTTAGCCACCATCAAGATGTTTCCAGCCTGGTACTGGATGGACACTTTGAACCATATGAAGGACATGTTGCTGGACGTCCACCTCCTGCTCCACCTCCTTGACCATCTTTGAACCAGCTGGGACTGAGGGTTCATCCAACATCCACAGTAGAGATGATGACGTGATGTCGTGTGTG
This sequence comes from Mugil cephalus, assembly GCF_022458985.1. NCBI lineage: Eukaryota > Metazoa > Chordata > Actinopteri > Mugiliformes > Mugilidae > Mugil > Mugil cephalus. The sequence goes on from NC_061772.1 coordinate 29,741,153, forward strand.
GGCTGAAATGAGTCTGAGAGAAGAAACCTGCTTCAGTTTATTCTGTTAGTGTTTGGTGCAGCAGCTCAGACCTCGGCCTGAACCTGGACCAGTGTGGGAGAGATGTGGGTAGACTGGACAGAATTACGTCACTGACAATTTAATAGAGCGCAGGCGTGGAAAAAAAAAAACCCAAAAACTTAAAATATTTAACAGGAACTCAGCGGATCTGCAAGAACGAACCTTTCTACAGAGTCTCCTCTGTCCTACATGTTCTGGTTCCCACCTCACGTCCTCTACAAAGAACAACAATAAAAGTTTAATCAATTTCAAAATAAAAGTCTCCTCCTCTCCTCCACAGGCAGCAGTCTCTCTTCCACGTCCTCTCTGCGTATTCAGTCTACAACACAGTACGTAGCCGCTTCTCTTTTGTTACATAACACGTTCAAATAATCAGCTTTCACCTCACAGTTTTATTTATTTATTTATTCCTGAGCAGAAATTACTTTTTTTTTCTACTACAGCGTGATGTTTGTTCCATAGTTTCAGTTAACTTTATATTATTTTCTCTCTGCAACTGCAAATAAAATAAAAATGATAAACAGAACATCTAAATTAGCTACGATATTAACTGTAACAATATTATCCTGTGCATTTTTAACACGATGTTCAAAATTTATTTTTTTAATATCACGTTGATATCAGCCCTGATAACAACCCGTCTGCAAGTCCTGCAGCTAACTTTAGCATCCTGTGCTACATACACCGCCAATCAAAAGTTTGGAGACAGCTTTTCATTCATTTTAATGAGACGTTGTCTCCAAACTTTTGACTGGTGGCGTATGTGCTGCTGCATCACATAGAATGATTCATGAAGAGGTTTTTTTTTTTTTTTTCGTGTGCATTTTGTTTGTGCCATGTGACCAGATGTTGCTGAGGTTTCATCATGCACACACACACACACACACACACACACACACACACACACACACATATGTTGCATCTCTTTTCATTCCCTGCTCTGCGTCCTGCAGGAGGTGAGCTACTGCCAGGGCATGAGTCAGATCGCCGCCCTGCTGCTCATGTACATGAACGAGGAAGACGCCTTCTGGGCGCTGTCGCAGCTGCTGACCGACCAGAAGCACGGCATGCATGGTGAGACCTCATCTGAACCGCCTCCCTTCACTGCCATGTTTACAACATCAAGCTCCAGATGCAACTCTTCGGCCTGACTGATTACTCTGTGCCCTGGACTCTGCAGCAGGATTAAACACGGCCTCTCTGTTCTTTCTGTCTTGCTTTCTTCTTCTTCTTTTCATTTTGATTTTTTTTTTGTTTTTAGGCTTTTTTGTTCCCGGGTTCCCAAAACTTCAGCGTTTCCAGACGCATCATGATCAGATTATTTCCAAACTCCTCCCCAAGCTGAAGAAACATCTGGTGAGATCATGTGTTTCATAAGAGAACATGAGGGCGAAGGCACGACACCGGCGTCAGATACGCGATGACATTTAATGGGATTTACTGATTCTCTCTGCTTCTCTCTTCACATCCAGGACAGAGAGCAGATGTCAGCTGGGATTTACAGCACTAAATGGTTCCTGCAGTGTTTCATTGACAGGGTGAGAAGACATGTCACGCTCTTTATGTCACCTTCAGCTTCATGCATCACATTTAACGTAAGAATCTGAGAATCTGTCACAGAAATCATCAAGAGTAAGAGTGGACCAGCTATTTTTGGCCTGCAGTCACTGTTAATAACTTGTGTAAAGAAGTAAAAGAGCGCCACCTATAGATACTCATTGATTTAAACTACCTTTGAGGAAAAGCAAAAACACATTCCCCAGAATCTCTGCAAAGCTGATGACGCTCCATCCTGCCGATACCCGATCCCTGCGGCTTCGCATTAGAGGAGAACATTAAGAGCTGACAAGCTAAGCTGTTATTAGCCTCCTCCATGCATGAACCACAGTCCTGTGGCGGCGGTGGTCTGGCAGGTCCGGGCCGCTGTCAGCACTTCTCGGGCCCCCGCCGGGGTCGCTGGGCTCAGAGCGGCCTCCCGACGTTCTGGGAAAGAACCGAACGAACCCCCTGACTCGCTGTGTTTACTGTGATCCTGCAGACGCCGTTCACCCTGACGCTTCGGCTCTGGGACATTTTCATCCTGGAGGGGGAGCGGCTCCTCACCGCCATGTCTTACACCATCCTGAAGATACACAAGAGTAAGACGAGGCTTCATACGCCGTCATAAAGCAATGAAATACAGTCATTTTGATGTTCACACAGGTTTAACACCATTCAGGCCCAATTAGTGAAGAGTCCAACCAGTAAAACAACAGAATAATAACCTCTAAATAAATAAACCCTTTGTTTTAGTACATTATGAACTCTCCTTTTACAAAACATTTCAGGATCAACCTGAATTTAACCAGATTTTTTATTTTTTTATTTATTTATTTTTTTCAAAGTGTAATTTCTGCACATTGGTGCCACCTTGTGGTTGGTTCACTGAGAAGCCACAACTCTCACCAGAGTCATATATTAGAGAGATTCTGTTCAACTCAAATCATGGCGCCATGTTTGCTACATCAGAGGTTAGATTCTACAGTGTAACTCTATGTTGAAATAAATGTCTTATTTTCACCATTAACGTTCCTATAAATGTTATTAATATGTAAAAGGCCCTCACTTAAATATCCCAGCGTCTACTTACTTAAAATATGTTAAATGAGCTGTAAAATGCTTTGTAGCCCAATCACCTCATCAGTCATGGAGCTGTGTTTACCTTCTACTCAGTCTCCGTGTTCAATAACTCAGAAAAAATTAGACTAGTCTTAAGGTTATTTAGTATCATCATTATAGCATTAGCATTCTAGCATTAGCATGCTAGCCATGATAACTTAGTAATAACTGAGGTAAAGTTACGTGTCAGTTAAATGTGTTTATCTACATGGACATAAATTACATGAACACATGGGTTTCACAGTATATATGACGCTAGCTGCTATTTTTCTAAGCCTTTAGTCTAGATTACTAGCTAGCATAAGGCTAGCATAAGGTTAGCATAAGGCTAGGCTAACTTCAAACTTTATTCATGTGTAAAGTGGTGTTTGGTGTTTTTGAGATAAAGATTCACATTAATGATGGTGTGACTTTGTTTTTCTATATAAAATCTTAACAAACGTCAAACAGAGACATTGACATTTACCTCATCACATAATAGAGAGAAATCAGCTGACATCCAGTTCTTCCTTTTAAATTTTTGCTGGATGAGGTGGAGTTTCCTCCGTGTTTTCCTGATCCTGTGGTATATTTTAACTTTTAATCCAACTTTATTCTCTGTTATTCCCACTTCTCTATGGGTGAATATTGGTTAGATGGATCCAACATGGCGCCCATGAAACATATGACCAGCTCAGAACCAATCAGCATAGAGGGACAGATCAGAAGGTCCATTCACTAGTTGGACAGATTCTCTGTAATACATTACTCTGTCATACAGTGAAAATACTATATGCTGTTGTACTTGTGTGTAATTTTCACCCTTTTCAAATTGATGCTGCAGGGCTGGTTTTGGGGCTGGCGGACCATATGTTTAACACCCGCGCTGTCGACCGCTCTGTCAGATCAGATGAGTGATGGTGCAGCTGCTCTGTGGGTTTTGACGTGTCTGTGGTTTCTGTGCAGAGCGTCTCTTGAAGATGTCTCTGGAGGAGCTGAGGGAGTTCCTGCAGGAGCGCATCGCCCAGACCTTCTTCTACAGCGACGACGTGATCGTGGAGCAGCTGCAGGCCTCCATGACGGAGCTGAGGAAGATGAAGCTGGACCTCCCTCCTCCAGGTACACGGCGTCATGTCTGTCTGAACTTACCCTTATTTATAAGCACTGAAGTAAAAGAATACTGAGCAGATCGATACCATAACAAAGCATACAGGACATTAAGAGGAGAAACAAAATGTGCAGGAGGAACCAACACAAACATATCAAAGAACGGCTTTCAGTGCAGTTTCATTTTTTTGTAAAACGCTCTGAGAGACGCCCACGTATAAAATCTTATTCATTATTTTCAGGAAAGCCTGATGAGTTTCCTCGGAAGCCGCTGGGTCAGGAGCTGCCGGTGCTGCTGAGTCCGGTCCAGTCGTCCAGAGGGAGGTCGTCCTCGGCCGCGGGTCTGAGCCTCCGCATCATCTCCCACCAGCCAGACTCCATCTCCTCAGACCAGAGCCCCTCCAAGGACCCCAGGGACCTGGAAGCCGTGGACAAAGAGGAGGAGGAGGCGCCGCTGCCTTCCCCCGATCCCGTCATCATCCACAGCGGGGCGCTGCTCACCCCCGACGGCTCCCCGCTGACGGGGCCTCCTCCTTACCAGCCCCCGGGGAGCCCGTCCCCGCCTCTGCCGCCGCCGCTCCAGGAGAGGGACCAGAGTCCGGCTGCAGCAGCTCCCTCCTCCCATCCAGAGACCAACGGCCGCCTCTCTCCATCCTCCGCCGCCGACGACCCGTCCTCCCGCGTCGTCCCCAGGACTCTATCGGCGCCGCCGCCGGCTCCGGCTCAGTCCGAGAGCCTGACGGCGGCGGAGAGGGACGAGGACACGTACCTGGCTCAGCTGCTGCATCAGGCCTCGGCTCTGACCTCCGTCAGGAAGACGGAGCAGGAACCGGACGCCACGCGAGGCCACGCGTCCTGAGAACTCAGAGGAAGACTGGATCATGTTCCACGGTTAAATAGAAAAACGCTTTATTATTGGTCCTGCTAACGCTTAGAGGCAGTTTCTTCCTTTAGGTTTGGGACTCAGCAGCTTCTGTAGGTGGAAAATATTCAGCTGTGACATCCAGGTCAAAGGTTTATGTCAGAGAACAGCAGAGCTCAGGACTTATCCAGGTTTTCAGACTCAGTTCGCCCTCTTTCTGCATCAAAATCTGAAGTTAGAAGGTTTCTGATCTCATGACGTCTAACAAAGAGCTTTTTTTTTGCTTTTTATAGATAAGAAAATAGGAATTAATACTCATTTAGTTTCCTGTTGGTTTGTCACGATGGAATCCACTAAACTACTAAAAAATGTAAATCCAACCAGGTTTAATGGTTAAATACAGCCCTGCTTAAAACCTTAATATCTTAGAAAATAAAAAATATTGACAAACATTTTAGAAAAGCAACTAAATAATTCAGATAATTCACATATCCCCAACGTCTCTCAGTTAATTCTTAGTTTATTTGATGAAATGATGAAGAAGTTTCCCCAGTTTAGTCGACATAAGACGTCTGTAGGTTTAAATGTGAAGTTTGAGATGATAAATCGTGTTAAAGCTCCGATGTTTCCTGCAGAGAGAACAACATGTTTTATAATAACTTTAGTTCAGTCAAAAATTAATCATTTACTGTCGAATCTGATTTACACTTAAATAAAGACTAGATAAGACTAAATAAATATAAATAAGAATAAATAAGTATGAAACTGAAACATTACATAACAGAATGTTTCCAAAAGTTAGTTTAATTATATTAAACGTCCTGTGTTTGTCCAGATAATTAATTTATCACATTTATTACTGTAAAACAGAAGAAAACTCCGGCGCCATCTACAGAAACTTTTTCCTAAAAAGAAAAAAAAACATTTCTTAGTTTAGCTGATGAAGTTATTTCACTTCCCTCTGAGAAATTTCCCCCAAAATCAGTCGCCACAGGTCTGAGAAGCAGACGTCCTCTTTACAGATTCAGATGTTCTGATGATCTGTCATAAAGCGGCTGCAGGGAAAACCACCGGGGTGCATCATGGGAACTGTAGGATCCAGTGTTTCTAGGTCAAAGTCCGACATGTGCATTTAAAGAGCAGCTAAAAAATGAATATGATTCGACCTTTATCAGATTTATCAGAAGGTTTCACATGAATTCAGTTTATTTAGATCTTTTTGCCCCAGAACGACTCGAGTCCTCGTCCGCCTGCTGCTTCTATCCGGCCTCTGTTCAAATCACATGGACGTGTCCGAGGCGTCGACCCTTTACAGCCACACAAAAAACTCTTTTGTAGTTTTGTAATGTTTCGGTGTCAGACATCGCTCGGCCTTTCGTTTTTTTTGTAAAGTGTTTGCTAGCAGAGTTACACCTTTATTTTTTTGTACCAACGTCTCGATGCCTTATTTTGGAATCGGCTTCAGTGGTGAGCTGGCTCACTGTCATGATTGTACCCGTTGAAAACTTTTTCTAGCTCAGTAATTTATTGTTTTTTTGTTTGTTTTTGTTTTTTTGTTTTTTTCGTCCTCGTGTCGAAGGTCAACTCAACGGCGCCACCCTCGTCCTTTCAGGAACATTTCTTTTCTTTAAAGGGTGAAGTTTTTTTTTCGTTTGTTTGTTTTTTGCATAAAATGAAGTGGATGTATGGGATTGTTTGTAGTTTAGAAGTGTTCAGTGTTGTAGAAGCTGTAGGTTCACACGAACGTGTTCACAAGGCTCTGTGCTTAGAAACCATGAAACGCTGACACCTTGTGGCCGCTGTAGGTAGTGTCTCTCTTTCTCTAGATGTAGACTCGCCAAGAAAAGTAGAAACTTTTTATTAAGATTTTTTTTTGTCTGTTTAATCCAAATAAGATTAAACATCAAACCATGCAATTTACTGCCGTTATTTTTAGGATTTTGTGAACATGTTTTATGATGTTTAACTCGTTGGCTGAAACTAATTGAGATGATTTTAGATAAAGGTTTGTCTTTGAAACGAGTTCTGTTTCTTTTCTTTTTTTTTTTTGGACATTGATGAAGAGAAGTGGAGCTGAAATAATACAACTTGTATCTTCATTGTTTTTCAGTGTCTTTTTTCTTCTGTCTTTCAAGGTAAACGTGAGAGGAAGAGGCCGATGGTAAAGTTTCCTCAGTCAAACCTGAACCAGGCAGAGAAATTTCACCCAGACTCCTCGACATTGGAGCAGATACAAATATCAAATGGGTTCTTGAAGTGAACTTTAAGATGACAAATATCCAACAAACTGTGTCAGAGTTGTGGTTGTATCGTTCAAATTCAGTGACTTCCTGCATTTAAAGAGCAGATAAATGATAAATGTGAACACATTTTTTTAGAAGGATTTAAAATCCTTAAAAAAGACTATTTTAAATATTCTGGGTGCTGTGTGACAATAAAAAGTTAACTCTCTTCCCCTCACTGTCAGTAAACACCATCTTAATCAGAGGCAGGAAATCAGCTCTAAACCACAGATAATCACTTTACATTTCAGATTATTGATGAATAAAAGCACTGATCTTTAAACTGGAGTCACATTATTACTGCGTCGACTGGACAAAAGCCACAGAAAAGTAAGAAGAGGATCAGACAGAACCTTTAATCACTGCTGATTGGTTTCATTTGGGAACATGTGACCTTTGACTTTGACTTCAAATAAAGAAAAGATCAGAATAAAGCTGCTCTCTGATTGATCTACGTAACTAATTAGATTTACAAATAAAATGCAATAATTAAACTCAGACTTAAGTGCATCTGTTATATATATAAGATGAGACTGACACTGAACATCAGCGCTTTTTTTATCAATAATCTCAAATCTAAAATGATCGTTTGTGGTTTGGTGGTGATTTCCTTCCTGCCTTCACAGCGTTAATTAACAGCCAGGAGAAGAACTTTTATTTTTAATACAGCACCAAGAATATTTAACACATCTTGAAGGACTCTGACAATACATTTCCTTCTGGTTGGATTTAAAAGCATCACTGTTTAATTGAACCCGTGTTTAGGCCTAAATCTGGTGAAAAAAACTTTACCCAGATTTTTCTGGTGTCTTTTTCTGCAGCTCTGAAAGGTTTCATTGTGAATTATGTTGTTCAGTAGCTTTAAACACATGCAGGTGAACTGTTTGAACCAGTCTGCGCTGTGGCCGCAGGGAGGCGCTGTAGAGCAGCTGCAGGACTCAAACACGTGATTGGTCCGTTTGTGCGTAAAAGACTTGAGTCCCGGTTGATGCTGTGGTTAGTTTTTGGGGCAGTGGGTCAGACTGCTGCAGCTCTCAGGGGTTCACACCTTTAACACGCGTTTATTTGATGGAACATCGTCCCTGCCGTTCACTGTGCGTAAAGATTAAAAACCCAAACCTGTCCGCATCATGTGCAGCAGTTTGTTGGTGAAAACTCTGGAGGACCTGAGCCTGGACTCGGGGTATGTGGCCGGGGAGCCGTGCCCGTCCCTCAGCCTGTCCTCCTCCGGGAGGTCCCGGCGGTCTCCGCCGCACTCGAGCACTCCTCACCGGGGTTCCTGGGGGCAGCGCGCCGGCTCCCTGTACAGCCGGAACGGCAGCTGGGACACGGTGAGCACGCTGCCGGAGGACGCGGCGGACGTCCTGGCCAGGTGTCCCTGCCTGCCGGAGCTGGAGGAGTATCCCTGGACCGAGGCGGAGCTGCGGGAGGTCGTGCGTAAAGTCTCCGGCTCAGACGCGTCGTTCACGCTGGACGCGGTGCACCGGCTGTCCGCGCTGCTCCGGAGGGCTCTGGTGCGGATCTCCCGGGAGGCGCAGAGGCTGAGCGAGCTCCACGGGCGGTGCACGCGCCTGGAGGTCCAGAGCGCCGTGAGGCTGGTGCTGAGCTGGGGTCTGTCCGAGGAGTGCGTCTCCTCCGCGGTGAAGGCGGCGTCTCTGCACTGTATGAGCTCCGGGGACACGGCGCCTCAGCGCGGCAAGTCCGCGCGCTGCGGGCTCACGCTCTCCGTGGGCCGCTTCTTCAGGTGGATGGTGGAAGCGCGCGTGTCGGTGCGCATCCACGAGTACGCCGCCGTGTTCCTGGCGGCGTGCGTGGAAAGGCTGGCGGAGGAGGTGGCCGGACGGGCGCTGCGGGCCGCGGCCGCCGAGGAGGAGCAGGGACGGGGCGAAGGAGTCACCTGGAGCCTCCCGGTGAGCGCGGAGCTGCTGGAGGGGGCCGTGAACAAGGACGCGGAGCTGTGGGGGCTGCTGCAGGTCTACGAGCATCTGATGTGTGGCAAAAATGCAAACGGTGAGTTTAAGCAACTTCTCAAAGTATTTTTTAATAAATCAGAGGCCGCTGTAAAGAAGAACATCCAACTAAACCATAAACCAGAGTCTCTGCTTTAAAACATCTGGAGTAGAGAAGGTTCAGGATTTAAACTTTGACAGATTTGGAGATTTGACTTGTGGTCAAACAACTTTCCAATCAAAGCATCAAAAGCAGCTTCATTGTGACCTCATAGAAACTCTTCACAAGGGTCAAAGGTCACATGTTAGGAATGAAAACAGTCAGTGATCAGATCTTTTCAGAACTGTTTCAGAACTTTTCAGCGGGATAATACCACGTTAAAACCTATGGTTAATATGGCCCGATTTCCGGTTTACCTATAATAAACAAGAGTCGTTCATGTGTCAGACATTTTTTAATAGTTGATTGATTGATTTAATAGTACATTTTTTAATCTTATACGTTATGTTCGCGCTACTTCTGGTGCAGGTAAGATCCGCGCTGTCCCTCAGACGGCTCCGTTTCTCTTCTTCTTCTTCTATGATCGTCTTTCTTGGACGTGTTTGTTCCGGGGCCACACGCCAGCGCGGCGGTGGTGGAGCATGCGCACACGCATCATCCGATTGAAAACGCTGATTCAACGCATTATCTGTGCGTCTCAATCGGATGAGAACTCTGATTTTAATCGGAGTAACGTGTTTACATGCACTTAAATTCTCCTGTTATGGTCCGATTAAGGCAATATGTCGGTTTTTTTTGTTTTTTTTTCACGTGCATGTAAACGCACTGACTGACTCAAACTTGTCACGAATCAGTTTGAATGATTCTTCTCACAAGAAACAACCTAAGAAAAATCTAGTTTTTAAAGCACATCCACTTAAAATGCAAACAGGAACAACTCCTCTCTATAAAACCATTAAACAAAGATACATGTGGTCGGATAAAGACAGAACAAATAATATGACAGGAATAAAAGACAATGTTCGCCACTTTATACCAGGTTCAGGTTCAATGCTGAGCTTTTATTTCTCTATGATCTGAAATCTAAAATGATCGTTTGTGGTTTAGTGGTGAGTCCACTGCCTCAGTATTATAAATTAAGATTTTAAAAACAAAAGATGACGTCCACTGACAGAAAAAAGGCTTTTATTTAACACACAGCAGACAGGGCATTGAAGATCGTCTTTAAGGATTCTGAAACACATGTTCTGGATGAGCTGAAGTTGAGGTTCTTCTTCTGTAAAGATGAAAACCAAACTCCGCCTGTAGCGTTTCTTGATCCAAAACTCTGAAACACAAAACTTTTCTTTGGTTCTGCACCAAGAAACCAAACTTCTGTTTTTCTTGGAGACGTTTTATCAAAGCAGCTTCTTCGGGTCTAAACTCGGTTCTTTCTTGGATGAGCTTTGAAGCGTCTCTGTGTCCAGTTCTCCTTGTTTCAGCTCAGTATTTTGGATGAACTGAGACCAGAGGCTTCGAGCTGCTGAACTTTTCAAAGCGGGTGGCATCAGAGAGCAGACGAGTTCATGATGGCGACAATCTGCTCAGACATCACTGTAGATAAGAGCAACAACAGGAACCAGAGGAAGGAGAAGAAGAAGTTTAGCAGCGCTGTGGAAAACCTCTGTGACAGGAAACGAGCGTTTTGGTTAATAACAGACGGAAGAAAGTAGAAGATCCTTGGTCAGATATTCTGGTTGGTTTGAACATTAATGGATGAAGCTGCGTTCAGGAACTTTTTGCATCTTATTTATTTGTTAAAACCTCTTGTTAAAACCGCGTCTCTTTTCTTAACCGTGATTTTATTGTGAAAATCCATTTAAATGTCAGTGTTCTGGCCTCTGTGGACGGTGGGTTCCTTTAAATGTGCAGGAATCAACACGTTTCTGTAGAAATTGAGCAAAATGAAAACACATAAATTCCTCCTGCTCCCACGACACAACTCCTCAAACATGAGCCTCCAGACGGGAGCTCAGATATAAAGTCTGGGGCGAGTGAATGAAACACAGACGCCGTTTCATTTTGACGACTTAGAGCGTAAACACGGTAACAAAGAGGCACCATGTTCCTCTGGCTGCTGCTGCTGCTGCTGCTGCATGCTGGGATACGAGGTGCAACCTCCTCCTCCCTCTTCCCTCCTAACCCTCGTCCCTCGGGGGTGAACAGGAAGAAGAAGTGGGTGAAGTGAAGTGTTGTTGCTCTCTGACCCGAGCAGGCGACACAGCGGAGCAAACACTCGCTGCATCGTCTGGGTTTTAATCATCATCATAATAATAATCAGTTTGTTCTGAGAATCAGTTTCCACAAAACGTTTCTGCAGCTTTTAACGTCACAGAGGTCAGAGGTCAAACTAGTCGCCACCTCCTCCTGTTTCCACGGCATTATTCCCTAAAACGCAGAGTTTACTTTTATTTTTTTGGACATCTACTTGTCTTCTGTTCAAACTTTTCTTTAAACATCTGTCTTTTCTACTGGACGATCAAATGTGGCCTCTGTGCTCGTCAGGTCTCTTTAACTGTGCAGAAATCACCACGTTTTAGTGGAAACAGAATAAAAACCAACAGACTAACAAACAAGCTGCTGTTTCTTCTTGTCTTGGTTCAAACGTGTGAGAGAACATTCGCTTAATGAAGAGCGGCCTCTCTGGTCTGTGCAGCTCATCCTCAGGTGCATCTTAAAGTTTGAGTGAAGGTGTCACAGCATCTGAGACTGAGGAGGACGTGGAGACGAATATTTAACTCGACTGGACGAAGCAGCGTGATTTAATGCAGCGCAGTAGAAACTCATGAATCCTTTTTAACTTTCATGTGATGTTTCTTTAACCTCCTGAGACCCTGCGTCCTCATATGGGGACGTTTAGCTTTAGGTTTGTAGCAGCTTCTTATTCTGCCTCATTTAAACTTTTATCCTCATAACTATATTAGTTGGTGTAAAAACATGATAACGTTCATTCCAGCTGATTCATTCTGCAGATGATCATGTAACAAAAGTGGAAAAGGTTGAAAACTTCATCAGATTTAACAGCTGAAACTAGTTTTTTATGATTATTAACATAATTTGCTCCAAATCTACTTCCTGCTCAACCATGATGCTTATATCTTATAGTTCCTAGGTCGTACTGATCCCAAATGAAAAGCACAGAAAACAACAGCTCAGGTCTCAGTAGATTAAGATTCTGATTTAAGTCGTTGGTTTCTCCTTCTCCCACTATTCTACTTGTATGTACTTTAACATCTCCATCTACTCAGCAACTTTTGTTTTATTGAAGTGTTAAACGTGGATGCTGTTCTACTTTCTTTCTATTTTGTCTTAAACATAAAGTGTGAATCCACACTCGTGTAAATCAGGATTTTATTGAAGCGGCTTCAGACTGAACTGGAATTATTGATGGGATGTAATGAACATAGACGGAGCAGAGAGCAACATAAACCTTTTTAATGTTCTCTCCTTCTGACTCCATGAGAAACAGGACGAAGGTTTTTAAGGTTTGACTGAATTCAGACCAGATTTCTTCCTCTGAGAGTGACGGATTAATCGATGGCTGATGACTCTTCATGACTCTTGAAGTTGTCCGTGTGACTGGTTTGTTTCTGTTGTCTCTGCCCGGCCTCGCGTCCACGTCTCTAAAGCCAACAGTGTCCGTCCTCCCCGGCTCCCGCAGGTTTTAACCAGATTAGCCACAAAAACAAGGTTTTCCTGCCGTTTTACCAGACGTGAGCCTGACTTTGAGTTACAGCTCTGTTGTTCTTTACGGCTGCACGAGACTCAAATCTGATTTAAATTCTTCACGTTTGGTTTTATTTTACCCTCATGTTACTGACTTTGTTTTGTACACTCTGCATATATATATATATAGGAGCATTGATTCTATTTACTATCGACGTATTGACAAGAACTTCACGATACAATACATTATTGTAATATTGTGATGTTGCTATATTCTACACAGTTCACTGAGAGATTTTAAATGCAGCTTAAAATATAAGTTGCATATATGTAGATCAGACGACAGTGATAGTTCACTGGACAAATATTTATGCATTTACTGGTTTGTTTGTGTGGATCAAGAACAAGAAGAAAACACGCGTCTGGTTTCTGATCTAAGCTCCATTCACAGGGTAAAATATTTATTAGTGTTTAGAATCAATGCTTCATGTGAACAGTAAAAGCAACCGACAAAAGAAATCGACTAATCAGACCAACACAACAAGAAGGTACGATTACTGTTACAACAAATTCTATTTGTAGGACTTAGCTCTGGTTTTCAGGCTCCATCTCCATGGAAACGATGCATCAAATGCATTTTGAGCTTTAAAGAGATTTATTGCGAGAATTAAAGGTTTAAAGATCTATTTGTTAAACTGCCTGGACTTTATTCATGTGGAGCCTCCGGTGTTAAATGTAAAACCTGACGAAGGAACAGTTCATCTTAGTGTTTAACTGTAATATTCAGGAAATGTTGATGATTTATCCTTTAATACGTTTGGTTTGATGCATGTTGCTGTTAACTTGCAGTGTCTGACTGAGTTTTGACTTTGAGCTTCTCTCTTTCAGGACGCTCACGTTTGCTCAAAGCGTCACACAACAAAGTTTGGATCTTTCTAGAAATAAGAAATAACTCTTCAACACATCTACAGACCGACTTTCTGTTTTATTTCCGTCTCCCTGTGGTGTGAAGTCTGCACAGTTAAGTTTCAGTGCAGATCCTTTGCAGAAGGTTCTGGGTCATGCAGGTTTATCAAAAAATCTCTGGAACAAGAAGAACTGGACTTGTAAAGTTTCTTGAAGCTGCACCTGGAGACTCAGTGGTTCCGTCTCCATCTGATAGTTTTGAATCTTTCTCAATCATACGTTTAAGACGAGGAATGAGATGTGCTCACTACTTCTCAGCTGCTGCTTGATCTCCAGGCTTTTATTTATTTTACACGCACACACACACACACACACACACACACACACACACACACACACACACACCTCCTCTGTGCTCCTGTTGTCGTCCCCCAGACACTTGCAGCATTATTGCAGGTAGCAGAAAAGGCCTGTTGTTTGCAGGCCCCGCTGACTGACTCCCACATACAGTGCGTCCAGTCTTTCTCCGAGGATGCGGCCTCAGGTCTGGGGGGTTGTTAAGCGAAGCTTTTTATTCGGCTGCAGGTTACACACCGGGAGAAAGCCGAGGGAAATGACTTAATGATTGTGGATGTGAGCGGGCCAGTGTGCGCGGACTACACAGGTAGGGATTAGAAAACAGTGATTTGTGCTTTGTCCGCTGCAGACTGGTCTCCTGTTGTGAGGCCATGAATAGACGCCTGTTCGCCGTCTCTCCTGTCGGTAAACACAGCGGAGTAATCGCCACCAATTATCTGCAGCGCAAACTTCTCGTTTACCGGACAAGAGGCGTCTTTCAGACGGCGCACAGGTCCAGAGTGATGAATCTGTTCAGGCCGATAAACGTCCTTTTGTTTCCCTCCTCTTCACCCTGAAGGTGTTTCTCCGTTAACCTTTAAGATGCTTTGATAAAACAGTGATTCCCTCTGATTTCATGCCTTTAAATGTAGGATTAATCAGAAAACTTAGGCCGTGCAGGACTTTTACCCATGTTAGGGGTTACGGGTGTTTTTCGGCTGCAGTATTTTTTTTTTTTTTTTGCAGACTCTCCTCACTGATGCTGGCTCTATTGTGTTGAAGATCAGGAGTCAGCAAATCCTCCATTCAGTGGGACACAATGGACGGGGCTGGGGGGGGGGGGGGGGTCCAAACGTGGCCGGCTGATTTTCAGGGTCCGTGCATCAAACACGTGATGACGTTTAAAGCTTCTGGTTTATTCAGTGATTAGGGAACGCCGGGGTGATGAACCTCTTTTAGATTTAGTTGTTTTTTTTTTAGATTCCTCTGGAGAAAAACTCAGAGCTCAGCCGCTTGGATTAACAACCTCAAAGCAGGACTAAGACAGTGCTGCAATAACATCCCATAAATATCACAGTCAGATTCTTACCACATGGGAAATGGATAGTTCTCCTCTAAGTGTGAAGGATTAAGAAGCTACACATGATGGAAGCCTCACTCAGTCTGCAGAGTATTTGTCTTGTTTTGTGATCTCTCTCTCTCTCTAGTCAAACTAAATATTTTCTGCAGGAATCTGGTCACGTGTTATTATCTCTTTCCGTCTCGGTCAGATGTTTGACGTGATCCGATCGAGTTCAAGTGTCTCCACAAAACACTGCAGCTCGTATCATCACCTGAACATGGACCACATCCCCCAAGTTCTGCAGCAGCTCCACTGGCCTCTAATAAAATCCCGTATTTAATACAAGACTCTGCTACTCACCTTCACAACCAAACTCCATCATCATCATCATCTCTCTGAACTGTACGAACTCTCCTGTACTCTCAGATCCTTCCATATCTCTGGAACATTCTCTCACCTGAACTTTAAGCTGAACCGATGGGATCACTTGTGTAACCAGGTCTGAATATAGAAGTGTGGGACTAGTTGAGGAAAGATGCCTGAAGCAGGAGGACGATTCAGATATAAAGCGAGCATGATGCTTTGAGCTGAATGCTAACGTCACCGTGCTAACATTGACAATGCAAACACATAGACGTATTTTGCCGTGTTCTTTAAGATTAGCATGATGAAAAATGCAAATTAACAGTTCTAGAGGTCTAGAGGAAGAGCAAAGAGGAGGTCTATGGATGTAGTGAAGGAGGTCATGACGGTAGAAGAAGAAAAAGAAGAAGAAGAAGAAGAAGAAAAGCAGTTTCAGTTGATCCTCAGAGGAACATGAACGTCTCTGAGTATTAAAACATAGACATCACAATCTAGGGGTGAAGTCAAAAGTAATTTGGTTTCCTTCTCGTGCACCGTATCGTGTTTCCGTCCTCCTTTTCCCTCCACACTGAATGTTTTCTTCAGATTCTTCCGTCATGGATCAAAGCGATGAATGAACGTCTGATTTAACAGTGATTTAACACTCAGAGCTGTATGTGTGTGTTTGTAGGTGAGCTGTCGCTGCCGGCCCACGTCAGCCCGTACGCCAAGGCTCCCAGGGACCCGGCGGAGAGCAGGGAGGACGCTTACGTCCAGCTGGAGCTGAGGACTCTGGAGCAGGCTCTGCTCGCCACCTGCGTGGGCAGCATCGCGGAGCTCAGTACGTTTGTGTTTGAGTGTGTGTGTGTGTTTCTGCCGTCAAACACTCGACCCCGTGTGTTTTTTTTGTGTGTTTGTTTAAACTGTGACCGACGTCGAGCTCCTGGGACACGTCGTTAGTCCTCGGTTACATTACAACCTGTGGCTTGTGTCCAGAAAACAAGGCCACCTTCACACCCTGGTCCTCCGACCCCCCCGCACCCCGGCCCCCGCCCACCGCTGAAAGAAAAGAAAAATGTCTTTGTTCACGTCAGTTTATTAACCTTCTGACGACATGTTTATTCACCATATTTCACTATTAAATCAGACATGTCAGATATGTTTATAGCTGCTGCTTTGTCTTAATGAATCATCTTTAATGGAACGTCCTAGCCTAGCCTCCTAGCTAACGGTGCTTCCCGTTCTCCTGCAGGCGACCTGGTGTCTCGAGCGATGCGCCACATGCAGCGCCTGCACAGCTCCAGCCCCTCCATCCACCCCGCCACCTCAGCCAATCAGCCGCCGGCCTCCTGGGCCCCGGACGCTCTGCGCACCCTCTACTACTTCCTGTCCAGCCCGCAGATGGAGTCGCTGGAGAACCCCAACCTGGAGCCTCCGGCCGTGACGCTGAGCAGAGAGAGGTGAGTTCTGACCCGGTGTCTCTGAAGTGTCCCGGTCACCTTTTAAATCCTCATCCGCATCCTTAACGCGCGTCCAGGCCGTTCCTGCTCCTCCCTCCTCTCATGGAGTGGATCCGGGTCGCCGTGGTGCACGCCGAACATCGCCGCAGCCTATTGGTGGACAGCGATGATGTCAGACAGACGGCCCGGCTGCTCCTCCCAGGACTCGACTGTGAACCCAGGCAGCTGAGGTAAGTCTAGTCCTCAGTGTTTCTGCAGGACTTTAAATAATTAGAAATCTCTTCCACAAAAACCAAAGAGGCGTCAAAGTCTGGATGATATTTATTGCCTGCTCATATTTTCTTTTCCCTTAAACAACATAAAATCCTCTAGTTAACATCTGCAGAGGTTTAACTCAAAGCATGTCAGTTTAACCCTCAAACCTGATTATAAAATTCTTACGTTGTTACCATTAAAGTGTCCTAAAAATGCCTTAAAAATAGCAAATGTTAATATTTTTTCTACTTTTTCTACATAAATCTTTTAATGCACTTCAATACTAATCACAAATACCAAAAGTTTGATTATTTTCTGACTTTTAACCCTTTAGATGCCAGTGTTTGTCATGACATCACAATTTTTTCAAAACAAAACTATTGAAATAGTTTCAATAATCTAAATGTAAAATGGATTTTTCTTGAGGAGATTATTAGATCCTTGGACATGTCAATAATTAGTAGCAACACTGGTTTTGATTATTTTTTATTTATTTATATTTTGTAGTGCTCCAATTAAAACCCGTTTAAATCCATTGAAACTGCTGCTGCATTTTTGTTTGTTTCACATTCAGACTCATTCTCTTTGTCTTTCAAGTAACAGGATAAAAGATACACACACAGTTACACACACACACATGCAAACACACACCCAGGTCAATGCAGAGATCACTATGAACCAGCTCGTCCTCATGAACCTAACATCATCATCTCTTTGTCATAACAAACTTGGGAGCTGAAAATCCCAGTAGAGCAGCATGAACCTTTTATTTCCCAGGTTGAGAGGATATATTCTGTTGGCTCAGCCCAGCGTTGCTTCTGTTTGCTGCAGCCTCCTGGACTCTGGCCCGTATAGAAGCGGTTGTCGTGACTCTTTCTCTCCGTCCGTTCCTCTGCAGGTCCGACTGCTGCTTCCTGTCGTTTAAATGCCTGAACGCGGAAGCTGCTTCGGCCAAGTTCCAGCTGGACTTGGGCTTCAGGATGCTCTCGTGTGGCCGAGCAGATCTGGTCCATCAGGCCGCACGTCTGCTGGGAGCGGAGGGAGTGAACACCATGGACGACCAGGTGAGCCGGCCTGATTATCAGCTACTGTCTTTAGGAATGGTTTGGAATATGTCAGGTTTCTGTCTTGTCGAGCTTTATTTTCCCCTATTTAAAACAAGTCCTGATTTCATCCTTCTATTTATTTTTTTGGTTAAAGACATCATTAATCACAGCACCGATCAAACTAAAAAAGAAAACAGAGTAGCTTAAAGTTCTTGTTTAAATCCAAAAGTTTTCAAATGTGTCTAAATACTGGTGAAATATCTGAAGCTCACTCACACAGAGAACCTGAAACTGACTGAGTGTCGGGCTCAAATGGACAAACATAAATCTGTTGAGAAAGTATTTCCTTCATTTCTTGATCATATGGATCTAATGAAGAGTTGGATCAAACTTCATACTCTCAGACAGTGAAGAGCAAGAGTCCAGACGACTGCAGCTCAGTTACGTCAACGGGAGGAAGGACTTTGATCAGGGGAACCAGGGGAAAGATGACAGTTGCTTTAGGTTTTGTATAGTTGGAGGATGTGGTGATGATCTTTATATTAAGTCAGATTTCCACAGACTGATGATTTAAACCCAGAACTCCTGAATGTCCTCTTACTGTATTTGTTTCCCGTGTGTTCCTGCAGGGGATGACTCCTCTCATGTACGCGTCAGCGGCCGGAGACGAAGCTCTGGTGCAGATGCTGGTGGAAGCCGGAGCTCAGCTGGACCTGCAGGTAAAGAGCTCAGCAGCAGACTGGTCTGATGTTTAATCCAGCTGCTTTTATCACCGAGCTGAAATCTGTGAGAGTTTTTTTTTTTTTTTTGTTCAGGTCCCCGGCTGCTCAGCCAGACATCCGTCTGTTCACCCCGGCAGCCGGCGTTGGGTGGCGCTGACGTTCGCGGTGCTGCACGGTCACCTGTCAGTGGCTCAGGTGATTTAAAGTTACAGAAAATCAGTTAAATAAAGAATGAATTAGAGTGAGATTAACAGAAACCTCTAGAGGTCTGCAGAGGTACTGCAGGCGAGGTGCAAAATATTTGGTTGATCATTTTTTATACATTTTTTGGTCATACACGTCATCTGACTGGTTGTAGGGCTAACCAATACTAAATTCCATGCAAAGCGAAGCAGATGAATGTGAGATCTTCTAACTGGGTTTTATCTGGGTGATGGCAGCTGCTGCTGGAGGCCGGAGCAGACGTAGAAGGTGGAGCGCTGCTGGACGGTCAGGAGAGTTCAGCTGAGACGCCGCTGCAGCTGGCGGCTGCTGCAGGTATCTGCTGCTGGACAATGTTTGACGATAGAAACTTCTCCACCATTTCATTTAGTTTATTATTTACCTGAATCAGATAAATGTAGAGTATTTAACAGACTCCTGTGATGCTGTACTTGAGTAAATGTCTCCTCTCTGATCTGTCTCAGGTTACTATGAGATGGTCAGCCTGCTGCTCGCCCACGGAGCCGACTCTCTGCTCAGAGTGCATCCTGGGAATTCCCTGACGTCGCCGCTGTATGAAGACATGAACTGCTTCAGTTACGCAGCAGCACATGGACACAGGTGAGACTCCGCCTCGTAGAAGTTTCACCACTTTCTAGTTTCTGCTCGACCACCGACACTCGTCCGTCCTCAGAAACGTCCTCAGGAGGCTCCTGCTTCAGCCGCAGCACAGGAAGGAGGACATCCTGTCTCTGGAGGAGATCCTGGCCGAAGGAGTGGAGGAGGGAGAGAAGATGGGGAAGTCTCCGGCGGCTGATTCCTCGGGCGTCGTTCCCAGGCTGTGTAAGGCCCGGATGAAAGCCCTGCAGCAGGCGGCCTACTACAGCGCCGAGCACGGACACCTGGACGTAACCATGGAGCTCAGAGACATGGGTGAGTCCTGATCCAGGCTGAGAAAACACACATTCACTCCTAGTTCTTTATGATAAGATCTAAGCACACAATAGACATACCATAAACACACCACAGAGAAAAGAGTTTTAATTTGAAGCTCTGTCTTCACAATGATACATCAGAAATGATCCTGATAACAGACCAATATTTTATTTTTTACTACAAGTAAGAGACCCTTACAAAATATGAGACAGTCAAAATGAAACTTAACAATACCCACAATCCTCTCTGTCATTTATAAACTACAGAACTACTCTATCCATTGATACCAAGCATCAAGTAGCTCAACTCTGCATCACACGGTGACTTGCCCGACAGAATCTGAGGCCTGGTTCGTTGCCTCCATCTAGTGGGAATATGTTGGTACTACAGATAATAAACCGTCAGGTCATTAGTTTTCATTGAGACCATCACAGCAAAGTGCAACTTTGTGACTCATTTTTTTAGCCTTGTGAACGCCATTTAAATATTCTTATGGATTCTATAATGTGCGCAATGATGACATTTGATGACGTTCAGGCTAAATAAAATCTTCAAAGGTTGAATCGTGTGTACGTTGCCTCCTGTACCTGGAATCAGTAGTATTTTTGTACTACCTATATGTATTTTCAAGAGGTAAAAACCCAACATGGAGAAACACTTTGGGTTCTTTGGTCCAAATAAAGAGTGGGCCTGGTTCTATTTTACTAGAACCTTTGTGGTATTTCTAGAAACTCTTGGTCCAGTTCTAGTCAAGGGGTTGAGAATGATATTATTGATATCAGGATGCTTTCTACTCTCTAATCAAGTAAACATTCTAGTTTCACACTAATTAATGAGACATAGGAACAGACACAATGTTAGACTAAACCTCTCCACAGAGACCAGGGTTCACAGAGACCAGGGTTCACAGAGACCAGGGTCACAGAGACCAGGGTCCACAGAGACCAGGGTCCACAGAGACCAGGTCCACAGAGACCAGGGTCATGTATATGGACTAGGGTTTAACAAGTTAAAGGCTGATGCAGTAGATGCTGCTCTGTTCCAGGTGTTCCCTGGAGGCTCCACATCTGGCTGGAGTCTCTCCACAGAGCCCTGCAGCTGAGCCGGGACGAAGTGATCGTCTCTCTCCTGGCAGAGTTCCCCTCCATCCGGAGGGAGGACTACAGCCCCGAGCTGCTCTCTGCAGGGATACCGCTCATGTTCAGCATGTTGGAGAGCAGCAAGGTACGACCCAACCGCCGCCCCCTGGTGTTTTTTCTAACTTCTGTTAGCTCATGTGAGGGTTAAAAGTTAAAAATTTAGACTGCTGAAATATCCCCACTGCCACTTTAAATGCATGAACATATTTAGGATTTTTAATAAGTTAATTCTGCAGAAAACAGCCTAATTCATAACCAACCGCTGTTTATTACTGAGCTCAAAAACAAATTAATGTTCTACAGAAAGAGAAACAGATTAAAGGACCCATGTGTAGGATTTAGTGGCATCTAGTGGTGAAGTTGCATATTTCAGCCAATAATTATTCTTTTGCACAAAAAATTGCATCCTTTTCCACCACAGCAACTTTTTTCTGCAGCTTTTTAAAACTGCCAAGCCTCTTTCCGTAACTCTTTTAGTTATTTTTGTCTATAAGCAAAACCCCTTCTTTTATAAATATGTACAAAAGTATGAAACAGCAGAAATGTAACTACCCAATCATCTAGTTTTACAGACAGTTGCAGCCTTACACTGCACATCATCCAGAAATGTCAGTTCATAAATCAGAAAGTTGAGGCTTCCTTTTCTTCTGCACATAGTTCAGATTCAGCTACAGCCTCTTAAAGTGCTTCAACTGGGACATAAGATCTGAAACCACCTCCTTCAAGGCTCGTTTATGGCTGGCCGAGTCCCAGAGTCTTTAACGACGGGTGCTGCTCTTTCAGTTTGTATGTTTTTAAAAGCAAACTTGCACAGAAATAAAAAAAAAGTAGTATAAAAAAAACAGAGTGATTTTAAACTGTATAAACATCAGTTCATTTCTGGATCATATTTTGTATAAGTTCAGTCTATACAGATGTTTTGCTGCTGAGTTTTTATACATTTTTAAATATGAGAAGACACATTTAGGACAGTGCTGTGTTGTGTGTTGTGTTGTAGCTGAAGTTGATGTTGTAACGATCTCCCATGTCTCTGTTTCCCCTGTAGGACTATGTGGTGATGAAGCGTCTGTCCTCCGTCTTCTCCCACTGCTACGGCTGCTGTCCGGTTCCTCCCGTCCCGCCCATGGACACGTCTCTGTCCACACAGCTGGGTAACTATCGCTCCTGTCCAGCGTCGCCTTTTTGAGTTTCTGAAGCCAGAAGGTTGACGCGCTCTTCTCTGTCCTCAGATATCCATTTCCTGAACAACAAGGAGATGTCGGATGTGACGTTCGTGGTGGACGGACGTCCCTTCTTCGCCCATCGGGTCCTGCTGATGTCGGCGTCCGACAGGTCAAAGTTTTCCTTATTTCTGTCCAATATTCTTGTTTCATTTAACAGATGCTGCATTTGTTGTAGCTTCAGTTCTAAACCACTGGGGAGGAGTTTAGGTTTTTATTAGTAAAACAATCTGTGACTAGAGTCTGTTTACGACCAAATATCAGCTGAGATCATTTTGATGGGATTTATGTGGTGGAGTTGAACTCTGATTGGTTCTAGTGACGATCCAATTCCATGCAAAAGTATTTATTTATTATTATTTATTTATTTCACTCTGTATTGGTTAATACCTGCCTCAGACTCATATTCTGATAAAAAAGTCAGTGCTAATAATGTCTTACATGTTATTGCAGAGGTTCTGTGGAGGAACAACTCTGCCATAATTAAAAATAAATAAATAAATAGCATTCATGGCATATATTTAGGTATTAAGTGATTTATTTATTCATTTACGTATTTATAAATGACTCTGTAGTATGGGTAATAAATATGTAAAAATAAATAAAACTAATAATAAAACATATAAATAAAACTAATTAAAATAGAACAAGAAAATAAAGGAAAAAAGAAATGCTATCTCAAGCGTTCCAGATAAGTAAGATAACAACATAATAACTTATAAATAAAAGCAACTTATTTTAGAGCAGAGAAGAACAGATACATCATTAAAATGTTTACATTTGATAAACTAAACTTTTACAAAACATTTTATGAACAACCCGAAATAAGTGTAATATTGATGCATCGCTGCCACCTGCTGGTTAGTTCTGGGTCTCAGTGTTGTATTGACTTTCACACTTTCACAAACCCAGACCGTCCCAACTTCTATCCAACATTTACATTGTTTTAATTCTAAAACATCCTAAATAAACTTGTGCAGTCATGTCAACTTGCTTAAAGTGAACCTTTAAATAAACCTCGTCTCCTTTTTCCTCTGGACAGGTTTCGGCGAATGCTCCTCGACTCCCCCAACAACGTCATCCACATCAGCCACATGACCTACAGCACCTTCCAGGTGGGACACCGCCCTCCCACCCTCAGCTCTCTGAAATAAATGTGTGTCAGTGTGTGATCATGAAGTGATGGTGTGTGTTTGTTTTCCTGCAGGTGATGATGAAATCTCTCTACTGTGGAGGAACCGAGGGGCCAAACGTCTCCCACTCTGAGGCCGTGAAGGTAAAAAGCAGCTCCACCTTAAAACTACCTGGACGTACCTCAAGGAGGCAGCGTAGTACTCAGGAACACAGTCAGTGTTCTCATAGAAGGCAGTGAAAGACTGGAAGAACCTGCAAAAATGATGTAAAACAAATAATTGAACCTGTCGGCACTGATTAAATACGCTGCTGCTGTCACGTTTTTCTTTTTTATAAATGGTCATAATGGATATTTACTCCTAAACAACAGCAGCTTTGTTAATATAAATGACCAAAGCTAATATTTGCCACTGATTTACTGCTCTAGTAATCTGAAATTACTAGGCCTCTCATCACATTAGGAGCACGTTTTAGATTGTGTTTTGTGTGTAGTGTTTGTGTGTTTTTGTGCAGTGTGGTGTCATAGTCTCTGTACGTCCTGTGGGTCTGTGTTGGATGTTGTTTTGCATTGTCCATAAACCAAAAAAAACAACACAAACAAATGTTGTCCTGTTTGGTGACTGTCTTCCAGCTGCTGCCAGTGGCGTCTTTCTTCCAGCTGCGATGTCTCCAGAGATGCTGCGAGAGGACATTGTCTCAGAGTCTGACCCTGGACAACGTGGTCAGCATCTACCAGGCTGCAAAGGTACATGAACACGAGAGAAGAGCTTTTTTGTGCTGAGGTGTCGGCGTCTGGAGTTTTACTTGAAACTGTACAACACAGGTGTGAGGAGGCCGGAGGCTCTAACCTGGTCTGTGGTGGGATGAGTTTACAAGTATAAAAGAAAAAGAATCCAATAAAGGGAGCTGCTTTTCTTAGTTTTCACACAGTTTTAGTAAAAGTTGTGGACATAACACAAAACTGAGACCTAGAACTAAACAGAAATTGCACAACGTTTTGTTTGTAGGTGAAGCACAGTTAATGCAAACACTTTCATAATGTTCTACTTTGCACTAAACTAATATGAGTTTTGACTGTAAAAGGTCTCTTCATATATTTATATAACGTAAATGAGCAGATTATCATTTTATTTTCTCTGTAGCACCACGGAGCAGCGGAGCTCTGCAGGTTCTGTGAAGGGTTCTTCCTGCAGAACATGGACCAGCTCCTGGACCGGGAGGACTTCCACCGCCTGCTGCTGGGAGGCGTCAGTCAGGACCTGCTCTGTCCGGGGACCAGCACCCGGTCCGGGCCAGGACCCAGAGACCCGGACCCACAGGTCCTCCTGAGGGACCTGGAGGCGGCTCTGATCCAGAGACTTTACAGCCTCCACGCCGTGTGTCGAGAGTAGAAACGCTGCAGAGTTTGGGAGTAGTAGCCATACTGTGTAACAGGTTAGTGTAGACTGCAGACACACATAGTTCATCCTATTTATTAACAAGTGAAGACGAGGACGAGACGATCTGAGATGATGCCAAAAATGAATTATTGTTAAAGTAATATTTAAATGTGGTTGCAGTTTTCCCATGACTGAGACTTTGGGATTTTTTTTACCAGTAACTTAACCTTTATTTCTAATAAGCTGCAACGAACAAACTACAAAGAATAAAAAGAAACTGACGTTACCTCAGAGCACTTGTTTAAAAAATATATTTAAAGTTGTTAAACTGTATTTAGACTGAAACACCAGTTTGCACTTAAAGAAACGGTCAGATTCACAATACTTTTAAAACACTCCACCTAAAATAAAAACGTCAGCTTGCAGATTTTATTGGCTAATTTATATATACAGTATGTAATTTATTGTAAAATGAAACTTAAAATAGTTGCATGGTTAAAAATCATCGTCCCCATCCGATCAAAAAACCATTTAGACGACATGGAAACAAAGCTGGTTTGCTCTGGTGCTGTGAAGTAAACAGCTAGTTAGCCTAGCTAGCATCATGCTACACATTTTCTTAAAAAAGAAGAATTTAAATTTCTTCTCACATCATTGTGCCTAACGGTTTAATTTTTTTTTCCCTAACATAACTTAGGCCCAGAATAATATTTAGTGAGTGCTATGCTAACGCTCAGTTTTGCAAGTAATACTCGGTGACCAGGTACAGTGGTGAGCTAATTAGCTTCATATGTTAGCTTTTAATGAAATCCAGAATCCTGAGGTTTTCAGAAGCCTAGCGCGCTCAGTTACCATCAGATGAGAGAAAATAACGAGTTCCCAACAGAGAGACTCTGGAACAACATTCTCTCAGAATTGCTAGTGAAATATGCTATGCTATATGCTAATTTGGGATTGAATTAATCCGATGCTAACCCTTGAAGGTAATCGTAGGTTCCTACTCTTCATAGTGAGGTGTTTAGCGTCATGTGTTAGCTTTTATTCTGTTTTATTGCTGCTCAATTTTGGGATTTTGAAAATTGCTGAATATGTTTTTGTGTCAACGTGCAGCAACAAAACATCTGAAAAACCTGCTGTGATTAGACAGTTAGGAGGTTTTAAACTGTTTGTTTGCTGAATCTGACACTAAAAGGGAAAATAAATAATCTTACATATATTTTTTGCTACATTTTATTTGGCTACTGTTTTTTTTTTAATGTAATGTACAGTTTTGTAGACTGAAAGACATTTGTGATGTAAAGACTTAATACACATAATCCACTCTGACTGTGTAATATATGTATGTACATATTTTTTGTGAATAAACCTTTAAATGAGACAAACTGTGCATCAAAACAAAACGGCTCCAAAGTCAACAGATTTATTTCCTTTAGCACTGAAGTTGTTCACAGTAACATCACGAGGGAATACATTGCCAGTGGTTATCCTGCTCAGTAGTAGCGCTCCGTGCTCCGAGTCCATTTTGTGTGCTCTGGATTCCCACAGTAGAAAAAGAGGAAAGCGAACAATGAAAGGTATTGCTTTAATTTTTCTCTCTGATAATAACCCAACGCCGCACCCAGCTGGTCTGAGTGAGCGACCCGATCGCCAGCGAGGTCCCTCTTTGAGAGAATGAATAAGGAGGATACATTGCACGGTTACTGTGTGCCTACAGTAATCCAAAAATAAAATAAAATAAAAAAAGGAGGAAGAGGGAAAAAGAGGATGGAGAAGTTGGTAAAATAATAAAAAAAAAAGGCAAATTAAAGCAAAATGCACATAAAGAACAGAACTACATAAATAAGTGTGGAGAGTAAAAGGGAACAAGAGAACAATTCCAACGACAACATGCAAAGAAAAGACGAATGCTGAACATGCAAACAACCGTACGAGGTCAAAGCTAAGAGTAGGAATCCCCTTGGTTTTTTAAATAAGCTTGTCGGTAAAACTCGGCTTATTTACAGGATGAGTGTTTGCTGAGTTCTCAGTCTCCATACGTACAGGGGCGGCGGGGGCTGGGGAGAAGGAGCCGACATTTAAAAACAAAGGTTTTGTTCATCTCAAAGAGGCTAAGTCTACATTCTTAAATTACGGTAAATCATTTTTTTTGTCCCCCCCTCCCCCCAAAACGTATATTACAAGGTTTCTCTCGTCAAAAAAGGCGGGAAAAATAAAAAGGAACAAACGCTCACAAAACGTTTTCATTTCTCAGTGATCGAATAACTTAAAACATGACAAAAATATCCTTAAATAATTTGACATTAAGAAACATTCTCTACATCTTTCATATAAATAACAGATAATAAATTAACGACATAACAAATGACAGTACAAAAATATACACAGCAGTTCAATATCGTCTGAAACCTGCAGAAAATTCGAAAGGAACCTGAACGACGGCGACGACGACAACGACAACAAAAAAAAAGATTTAAAATGAAAAAACAACATTTTGTAAGTAAACCCAGATCTTTTAAAAGTGCAAAATGAAAACATGTCATCATCGGAGGCCTGGTCACACCAGAAAGTGGCACAGCCAAATTCATCCGCACTGTTAACGGCTACCATGCTAACTAGCAAGAACATGCTAACACAAAATCCAAGCTAGCTTTTTGAGCTTCTTCCTACTTTTTCCCCGTACTAGGCTCTCCACTTCCTCGGGTATTTGGTCGCACATATTTAAATTACACGATGCGTTATAGAAGTGGAAAAATACGAAGCTAGCTAGTTTACTAATGGTCCCGTTAGCTCGGTTGCTAATGGCCAAGTTGAATTCATTCAGGCTTATTTGGAGCTTAAATACAAAACGACGGACGGCTAACAAGCTACGATAGCATCCTCTACTTTGGATTCTTGAGCTCTAAGTCGACGTAAATCTGTTGGTTTTAAAATGAGCCGTTAGACGTGCTGGTGTGACCGCGCCTTCACAGGAACACAAAACTAAAACATGGCAACAACAACTCTAGAACATAATGTCACAACTACGACTGTTTCTTTTTTTTTTCTTCTTTTTTTCTTTTTTGTACAAACGCAACATTATTTAGCCTGTACAACAGAATAGATCATTCATTTATATAATATTACCAATATTACCCCCCCCACCCCTTCCCCCCCATTTATCATACTTTTATGGGCGACCTTTAACTGCAAGAAACCATTTACAGAAACGCCACAGAGCGAGCTCGAAAAAAATCTGCCGTTCACAAAGAAACACGACGTTAAAAGGAATTACAATCCAGCCAGCGTCCGTCCTTCTGTCCGTCTCTTCCACAGCTCCTTCATCCTGATGCTGTTTCCAGTCATTTACATCCCACAAAGAAGTCATGAGTGTCTCTTTTTTTTTTTGTTTTTTTTATGTACATGTGGCAGAAGTGGAAGAAAGAGGTGGGAGGAGAGGGGATGTGTGTGTAGATCGACAAACATCACTGTCTTAAGGCTTTTCTCTTTTTCTTTTTTATTTCTTTTTGTACAACTCTTCTGAGATGACGCTGCGTTTGGTCTGGATGGGGCGAGCTGGACTCTACTGATGCGGCCGGGAGGAAGGACTCGAAGAGGAGGAGGAGGAGGAGGGGAGTCGTGGTTCGGGGTTGGGGGGGTCGGGGGGCTGATTTGTTTGTGGGTGAGTTTGGGGAAGGGTTCCTCTGTCTTTTCTTCAGATTCGGACTCTGTCGGTCGGGGCCGTGAGCGGGGCCGCTGTCGGCCGGTCTCGCAGGGGCCCCCACCCCACGAGGTTAATAGTTATTATGGATGATCCCTGGTGGCAGAGACAAGTCAAGCCATCACACATGTGAGGAGGACACACACCCACCGAAAGACCCCCAAGGACACAGAGAAGGGGACACAGGGGGAGGGACGACAAAGCTACATTTGCTACTTATTGTAAAATACTGATCGACTTTTAAACTGAAATAGCCATTCCCGTTATACAGTACAAAATGTATAGGCAAAAAGTAGATTTGATTCTCACTCCTAACTAAAGGTCACTAAAGTTAGCAGCCGTCTCTCGTCTTTAATGACCTGATTACTGCTCTCGTCACGTCTAGTCATGCACAGCTACCGCCTCCTTAAGGTTGATCCTGTGTCCTGTTGCTGGCGGCCATCTTTGTTTTGTCTTTGCCGGGGGGGCATTTAGAGTCATTGGGCGGGGGCTGGTTGGGCTTGCTGCTGGGAGCATGCTTGGTGGGGGAGCTAGGCGTGGCGGGGGCGCCGGGGGAGTGGGACGCTTGGATGTTCTTCTCGTCTGAAAAAAGCTGTTTAATTACGTCAAAGAAGTTACTCAATGGGCTGCCTACACAGACGGGAAGAAAAGAAAAAAACAAAGAGAGAGAAGAGAAGAGAAGGAGAAAGAGAAAGAGAGAGAACAAACAACCGATGAGCAATGGGGTTAACATGAGGAGTGGAGGAGGAGGTGATGGAGTGATGAGAGGTGGAGTGGAGCTGGAGAAAAGGAGACTCTGTGGGACGCGAAGGTTTAGGTTTGTTCAGACCAAAAAAGATTATAATTATTATTATTATTATTATCATCAGCGTGTGTTATAACTATAAAATCAGTGGCGGCTTCAGAGTCTCGGTTTCTCCTGCAAGATGGAGCACCAGCAGGAGCACTGGAAGACATTTCAGGTATTAGTCAGTACCGAAAGATGATGCATAATATAGGAAACCTGGGTTTAAAAATAGCTTCTGGGGAAATCTGTCGCAGGTTTTCAGCAATTTAAAATGAAAGTCTGGCCTAGTGGAGCCAGATTCAGTTCTCATCGGCATATGGTTCTGGTAACACACCATCTGGATTACATTATGGGGCGTGTTCCTGTCAATACAGACAAACCTCAGCTGATAAGATCACGTCACAGAGTAACATGAGTAACATGTTCCTGTTAGTTAAAGAAATCACTGAAGGAAAAACGGTAACAAAACAAATAGCTACTGGATAATCCTCCAACCAACTGGATGAGAGAATCTTCTAAAAATAACCCTTTAATTTATCACCACATAAAACTCCACCGTAAATAATCTCATTGGTCTGGAAGATCTCTGCAGGAGCAGCATCAGTTTCCAATGGAGAGACTTCAAACCAACTTCCAGCCACAAAAAAACTAAACCAAAATGCAGGTGGAAAGTTAGTCTGACTTCCAGGCCACTGAATGAATGTAACCAGTAAAACAATAAGGCGTCACTACCTAGAGCAGGCAGGAGGAACTTTATTTCATTGCACTTTTATTTTAAATTTTAACTACCAATGCCAGTAGTGCTGTGTGCATGGGGTGCATGGGATTAGCATAGAAGCAATTTAAGCTCAAATAAAGAGCTGGGATGCAACTGGGATTGATAACAGGTCATGTGGTTAGATATCTGTGTTACTAGCTACTGTAATCAATGCAACACTAGAAATAATTGCTTTTTTGTTGTTTTTGTAAAAGTAAAATGATTATTTAGCTTGGTCAAAATGTTCATTAGCATTTTAACCATTAGCATTTGCTCCATTAGCATTTCCATGGCATTTTGGATTCTGTCTTGGTTTTTATTGTTCATCTGAAGGCGCTGATAGTCTGTCAACATAAGTTGATGCATCTATTAGCATCTTTTTAAAGTGAATTCTGCACATTCTCTCGGTACGAACGTCTCCCAAAGCTCCGGTTAGCTCGCCATCCTGTCAACATCCATCACAACAACATCCGTCCAGTAAGACAAAGGTTCTTTTGGTCAGTACTTTCAAAACAGTCATGAAATCATGCAACAATACAGCACAGAACACACGTTAATACACTGATCATTGCCGGGGTTAGTCTTCACACGGTGCAACCCTTCAGTGGGAAACATCTTGGTTTTGGTGATGAACAGGAATAAATGTGCTTCGTCGTGATCACTTACTATCATTCCTCTCCTGCAACATGTTAGTCTGATATTTTGTTCCAGTGATTTTAAATATGTTAAGTTTTGGAGGAGGAGGAGGGTGAACAACCTCTTATCAAGCATCATCATGCAGAGGGGTTACTGAGGTCAGTCAAGAGCCACGCACTCAAACATCCATCTCATCAAGTCATTTAGTCTCTGCAACAAATCTACCGATTAAAAACCTTCAGCTGAGGACGATCAACTCCTCCAGGTTCACGAGTTTGACTTAATGTTTCTGCTGAATCCCTGAAAGCAGCAGCATCTACGTATTAACAGTATTAACTAATGTAATGATGCCTGGTCTCAGATACTTATGGAACACGAGACAGTCAGTCTCTGCACTGGTTAGTGCTACAACCAGTCACACAAATGAATGTGATCAAGGCTTTCAACAAATGCTGTAGGTATATATATATTACAGAAGTGTGAAAACAAGTCGGCCATGTCCATGAAAGCTCTAGACTAGTCTGAATAGAACTTGGTGGAAACTTGGTGTGTTCCATATTTACATGTTTTTGAAAGCGGAGTGATATTGAAGTGTGTTGTTGTTTTGTTTTTTTTTTCAAAAATATATATTGTTGCTTTAATGTTAAACTAAATTTACGCTATTAAAGCTACACAAATTGTAACTGAACAGATAATTTGAACCAACTCATGAGTTTTTCACTAGAATTATTTACAGTGATGAATCTATAAGACCACACGAGGCAGAAATGTATAAAAATATCCAAAAGTTTTAATTGTTTAATTTAAATGTAGATAAAAGTCTTCACTGTTAATTTTCCTGTTTTGGTTTTACCAGGTTAATGTTTTTAGCTGCTGTTCCAGTTTGAAATTCCAACTCAGAACTTAGAAATTCTGACTTCTGAGTAGAAATGGAACTCACCATTATAACCACAGGACTGTAGCGTGATTCTCTGATCGCAGCCATTTACAGTGAATAACGTCCAGTGGTCAGATGACGTATACTTCTAAGGGGCCTTTATCGTTGACGTTTGGACCTGATTTGAGTCAACTTTCAGCAAATGAGACGTCCCTCAGAAATAATCAATCTTGAAACAGTGTCTGTGATTTGGCTTTTTGTTCATGAAGTAGAGTTTAGGTAAAGCATCAACATACGGAAACAACGTCTTTGAATGGATTTATGGTTTGACTGCGTACGTACTAGCTTTGTTCAAGCATAACAAGGCCAACCGAGGATACCCTACTTCATTATAAAATGATAAGGTAAGAATTCATCGGGCCTTGCATCAACTGCTCCACCAAGAATATCAAAAAATGCTGCTCAGTTTTCTCTTTCTCTTTTTTCTGCATGTTGTGCTGTCAGTGCTGTAGCGTGGACAGAACCCACTGGAACTGGAATAACTTCTATTCAGCACTGAAATCGGTGTCTTACCCTCACATTTAAATGACTTGCTGAGATGAATTCATATTTTATTTGCTGCTCACACTCTCACTCGTGTTAGTGCAGACGGGTGTGTTGGTGACAGGCCTCCAGGACGTTGGCTGTGTGAGTGTTAAAAGCCAGAGTTAAAGTGTTTCATTTATTTTATTTTATTATTCTTATTTTTTTATTTCACAGCTGGGAGCTCCTGGGCCGCTCTGGGTCTTACCACGCTTGGAGGATTTACTGGGCAAAGGAGCTGAGCGCTGAGAACCATCTGAGAGCAGAGGACAGTGTCAGAAACCCAGCGCTTCATCAACACGTCAGCTGACACCAAACATCAGCAGGAAAAACTCCAGTGACTCCAGACATGAGGACGAGTGTTCAGCCCGTTTGACAGATTCTTTCTGAGATGGATTCTAGTTGGAGGTTTTGTTCCTTTCTTTCCTTTAGGTGCTACAGCAGTGGCTCTATTCATAGGTGTGGATCAAACTGTCTAAGGTGAATCCACTAAGTTAACAGAGAGGATTCATTACAGCGGCTCTTTGGTTCCTCTGCTTCTAAATGTATTATTGACCAGCAGCCAAGTTTTATTTTAGAGCATTAATAAATACGCTCATAATTACATTCATACATATTTATTTCCTCTGTTTCCTCGAGATCTACAGAAAATTAATTATTATCTATCAAACATTAAATCACAGAGCAAACGTCTCACCTGATATTAGCTTATTATTTTACTACATTATAGTGTTAAAGGCATCCATTACTCAGCATGAATTAAATATATCAAGATGTGGAGAAATCAAAACTTTGTTTTCCTGAGATAAAGTCGAGTTTACATGAGATAAACAAACATGTATAGAGAGACAATTGGACTGTAGATTTGACTGTACATTTTTTGTAATTTTTTACCTTATTCTTATTTTATTTTATTTTTATTCTTATGTCTATGTCTGGTTCATATGCGTTCTTTCTTATCTTGGGACTCAATAAAGTGATCTTGAATCTTGAATCTTGAGGCTTCCGTACATAACAAAGGCGAAGCATATGAATAATATATATATATGAAAAAAACTCAGGATTTGTTGTTTGCTTGTGGAATGACTTCAAAAGATCAACACTGAGCTCTACGGATGAGAATCACCGGGTTAATCAGACACAACTAATCAAAATAAATGTTGCAAAATATTTATCCTGTGTCCTGTAGTTTTTAAATTTCTATTCGTATGCCTGTATATGTTTGTGTTTAGTTTTGCTGCTGTGCTCTGAGTCTCTGCACAGTCAATAAAGTCTCTGTATGTCTCTCAGAGAGTAAATATCAGCCTTAAAGTAACGAGTCCCAGATGTTTCTGACGCTGAGACTTTTTCTGCCTCAAAAAAAGTTTATGTTCAAACTAGTTCTATTGACTCAATGTGTAATAACGTTGAGGAAAAATATCTGACAGATCCATTGATGCTTGTTAATAAAGTTTCACGGTGGTTGATGTTTTAGGGGCTTGTTAACACATATAATTAATTTAGCTTCTGTGGAAACTGTTCAGTTTGAATCTCTGATCTGAACCATTGATCAAACCGAATAAATATTCTCTTTTAAAAGTTCTCAACTGCAACTAAATCTGCTGCAGCACAAATTAATTCCAACTAAGCAGCAGCTACTTAACGACAGTAGATTAACAAGACGAGTTCATGTTTCTGTTCTACTGTCGTAAAATAATTTAACTCTGAGAAACAGGCTGAACATTCACTTCATATTTCTCTTTAAAATCCATCTTCCACGTTTACACATGTACGACCTCATACGCAAAGCACACACACACACACACGCACACACACACAGAAACACACAAAAAGGCAGGTAGAACATTTTATCCAACGACATGCATCAACAAACACCTTCACACCGTTTGTTTGGCTGCAGACAGTTTAAAACATGCTGTCGCTCGTCACTGTGTGTGTGAATGGCAGCTCACCCAGAACCATCAGCACAGATCCCTGACAAAGTGTGTGTGTGTGTGTGTGTGTGTGTGTGTCTGTGTGTGTGTGTGTGTGCATGGTTCTGGGCTTTTCTCATTCAGCATGCAGCCATTCAGTTCATCCAAGAGGCACTAGAGTAGAAGCTGTGGATGAGAGAAGCAGGGTGGCATGGAGGGGCGGAACCAGAGGCAGAGAGACAGAGCAGACAGACAGAGATGTGGGTTATTGGCACATCTACGCAGCCGACGGGTGGAGGTTGGTGGGCGGAGGTGGTGCATACAGTGCCTGATAAAAGTTCCCATCTGTGGCAGTGACTGGGCAGACTGGTGTGACTGACTGAATAAATATAAATGATAAAAGAAAAAGAGTAAATGTTTGTCTGGGAGGTGAGGAAAACTAAAATCTGTCTGTTTGAGGAGTCCTGGTCTAAGGTCTGGTCTAGTGGATCCGTGTGTGTTTGTGTGTGTGTGTGCGCGTGTGACTGGGTTGTAGTTACTCTGCTTCGCCACCAGAGGGGACCATTATCAAGTAAATAACCACAGACAAACACGATGTCACACTAGCAAACAAGAACTAAAAAAAAAACCTGACGAGGACAACGGGAGAACAGTCACAGTTTCTTTTCTTCCGTGTTTTCTTTAAATTCATCCATCGACACATAGGCAGCCCCAAAGCATCCAATCATGTCAAAGACGAGTTCAAAGACTTGTGGGAATTGTTCCACTAAAAAAAATAAAAAAAAAAAAAAAGGATTCTCTCTGCATGTGTGCAGGCTGCTCTCCTCTCTCCGTGGAGGATATGTTTGGTGTGCAGCTCCTCAGTGGCCGTAATCTAGAGCTCATTAAACAACCTCACCGTGTGTGTGTGTGTGTGTGTGTGTGTGTGTGTGTGCGTGTGCATCGGAGTGCACGCCATGGTATGTGGCAGGGACATGCACGTGGAGATGCTGTGTGCTTAAAGCAGAGTGCTGAGCTGAGCTGTGCTGAGCTGTGCTGAGCTGTGCTGAGCTGAGCGGGGCCCGGGCCGAGGTGTGGCTGTGCTGTGATGCCAGGAGGGAGGCTGTGAGGACGTGGAGGAGGAGGAGGAGGAGGAGGAGGAGGAGGAGGGTGGGGAGGAGGGGGGTTTGGGGGTGTAGGCGTGAGGGACGGGTGGCGGGGGGACTGCACTCACCAGAGATCTGCGGCTGGATGCCGGGCTGGTCGTTGGAGCTGAGCAGCTGGGCCTGGATGGTCTCCACCACACGTTTAAAACGCCGACTGGGACCTGACGACGTGATGCAGATGTAGTTTATTTATCTGAAGAGGACAGAGCTTCACCTAAAGCTCAGGTCTTTAAGAGGGGCTCCGTGACCCCTAGTGGTGACGTGCAGGTACTGCAATCTTTGGTTGATCAGACATTATTTATATATATACACATGTATTTATTTCCACAAACTTAATTCCTTTAACCTTTTCATGCATAGTGCTTATCAACCAACACAGTGGACGCTTATGCATCACTCCATACACCCGTCAGTGGAAGTGCAATTTAATTCAAAATCAAGATGGCCGACACAGAGACAGAAACCTCTGGAATTTTCTGGAAATACTTTCATAGCAGGGCACCACTGAACGGTGGCACCAAGTAACATCTAAGAATTAATATTACTGGTAAAATGTGTGGATATTTATTTTATACCAGGAGAAATTTGTAATTAATCATGTGAGTGGACAATTTTGTAACTTCATGAAAAATAGCGGTAACAATAACAGCTAAAATGAAGGCTGCTAGTTATTAATAATTAACTAATGAGCTACTAATTAATTAATCATAGACTGCATGAAACTAGACTAAAACTATCAAAGATAACGATGATTAAACTGTGACTGATGATCATTTTCATCGCTGTGGTGGTGTGAGTTCACCTGAGAGCAGGGTGAAGGTGACGGAGTAGATGCCGTTCTCCTTGGTGGCGCTGGTGCTCTCGGTGTAGGTGATGTCCACCTGGAACTTGACGGGCTTCTGGAAAACCGTGGGGCCGGCCGTGGACTTGTACTCCGCCCGGAAACTGGTCTGAGAGATGACGCTGTGGCTCAGGCTGGGAATCTGAGAGCAGGGAGGACGGAGTTAGTTCTCTGAGTGGAATAAAAAAAAAAAAAAACCTTCAGCGTCAGCATGGACGGCGGCCTGGATGTAAGAGGACGAGACGGGAGCAGAAGGAGACGGGGTGTTGGACGTGTTGTGTCTGGACATGTTGGTGGCATCCTGCAGCGTCAGCGTCTGAGCAGAGACGCAGAGACATGAAGAGACGAGACGTGAAGAGACGAGACGTGAAGAGACGTGAAGAGACGAGACGTCTGCTGCTCCGTGCACCGACCGAACATCAGGAACATCAACCTACAACCAGACTCACGACTGGTCTCTGATATGAAGTGAGTTCACATTAACATGAGACTCAACAAATTATAAAGATGAAGAATGTGATTTATATGGTTTGATCCAAATGTGTCTTGATGTTACACATGTACATTATTACTATTATGTTTTGTAACTTTATTAAAATAAATTCATAAAATTTAAACATGCATATCCTCCATTCATCCATCCATCTTCTTAATGTTGTTTATTATATTTAAAGAAAAAAAATGTTTAATGCTCTGACATGTTAGTAACAACTTGTGTTAATTAATGTAGAAGCCAGTCATAGTTTTCTAACAGATTTTCTACTTTTCCATTTAGATTTGTAGGATTCTTAAACTTTTATGGGAGTATAACAGCCTCCAAAGCCTTTTATAAACCTCCCACATGTCTGTAGACTGAGTGACTACAGCAGCGTCCATGTGCTAACGTTTAAGTGACAGTAGGAGACGTCAGTGATGAGGCCTCTACCTCACACCACAAACTTTAAACCGTGATGGAGTTTACAGGTTCCTCCCTAAGGTTTGACAGCGGAGGAGAGAAGAAAGTGAGACAGTGGAGCAGATACTGAGTGAATAAAACAGGTCTCATTAGCATCACATTACCTCGTTTGTTCTTTCTTCTTTAACATTAGTTAACGGAGCCAGCGGAGCTCCACTGAGGTACACATGGTCTCAGATATTTGTAGAGTTTTAAAAACATTTTGTGAGTTTTATGCGTCACTAAAGACACAAAATAAGATAAACTGGACAATATGTTTTCTGTGATGTTGCCTCAGACCCCTGGTAGATTATCCAGCACATTTCAATAAGTTTAGGGCTTCATCTTTCTTTTGTTGCAGGACAGTCGTGGCCACAGTGAAGGTTTTGCAGATTTGTTCCGTCCATCAGTGAAGGTGAAGATGAGAGTCTGCTTTTAATTTGGGATTCAGACATTTAGACATCTGTAAGTGTGATGAGCGCCGTGGATCTGGACACGTACTGAGAGGAAGGCGTGGACGATGTCGGCCTTGATGGAGCTCAGAGGTTTGTCTCTGATCACGATGAAGATCTGCTCCTCCTTCTCCAGGTTGATGAAGTTCCCGAACCACGACTTCTTAGCCAGTCTGCAGAGGAGAGAATACGACGGAGATAAGACCCGGGTTTACTCACAAATACGTCAAATTTATTTACTTATAATCAGCTACAAATAAATAAAATATGTGCTTATTGATTCTAAGAATATTTATGCACTATTTATTATCAGTAGTTTCGACATAGTAACCTCATCCAGTGTTTTTTTCTTTATTTTTATTATTTTCTATCTTTAGATTTAAACTGAAGACATCTGACATCTAAACTATGAATGAACACAAAAACCTGATTTTAAAGTCACCACCATTAGTTCTGATGGAAGCTTTGCACACTCCTGTCGTTGTCTCCATCAAATATTGAACAAGTTTGAGTTGAGTTGTGTTGTGCAGTAGAACGGTTGGTTCACAGTTCACTAATAGACGGCTCTTATAATTTAATAATAATATTAGGTCAAGAATTACTCAGCATGTAAAGATGAAGTAAAAATAGTAAATTTGTATATATATAAATATAGTATATATATGTTTGCTTAAACTATTGTACTTTATTATTATACAATTTTATTATTTTTTAATATATTTTTTTATTTTAATATTATAATATATATGATCATATTATTTCCAATTATATATTTTTTTACTTTTAAAATCTTATTTTATTTTTTTATTTTTTATTTTTTTCAACTATCTTACACCTATTTTTCTTTTTTTTCTAGTGAGTGCAACTGAGCTGCTGTATCCAATCAATTTGCCTTGTGGAGTCTAAAGAGAAACATTAGTCCATCGTTACTTAAAGGCATGAAGCTCAGTGAGTCTGGAACATTTCAAGAACTTGTTGAATGTTTCCTCAAGTGCAGCCGTGAAAAAAAAAACATCAACTTGTTTCCGTGACAAAAAGAAGAAGCTCAAGAGTTAAAGTTTAGAAACAGAAGATTAACATCAACTCAAAGTGGAGCCACATAAACGGTATAAACGAGTTCAGGTAGTAGACACGTGTCAACATCAACCTCTGCAAAGACGCGACAACTGGGGAGGAAGAAGAAGAAGAAGAAGAAGAAGAAGAAGAAGAAGAAGGGGAAGAAGGGGAAGAAGGGGAAGAAGGAGGGGACGGCTTGGGACGTTAGACCAGTGGAAATCTGGGTTCAGTCTGATTCTTCCTGGAGAGATTTATTCAAGACTGTTGGAAAACTTTTGCATGTGGCTGAACCAAGACTGTGCAAAGCTGTTATTTAATCTTTCACTTTCAAACACTTTCGTTGTTTACAACATAACTCCATGTGTGTTCCTTCATGGTAGAAAAGAAGAGACGTTACTCACTCTGGAGAGGAGTCTGGGGTGAGGCTGGACATGTCCTCCTGGGTGGGAACTGTGGACGCAAACAGAGGAAACGACGGTTATAAAAATATTTGAGTCTAAGCTTCTTCACATTCAACAAAAAAATAAATAAAATAAATCCTCGCTGTAAATGAAACTCCTGGTGTCTCGGCTAAGTCTATCTGGAGGGAGTCAGGCGCTATCAAAGCCGCTGTGAGCAAAACGACACAAACTAAAAGGGGAAAATGGCCAATTTTCCGCTGTCTGTAATGAGGTAGTTATCTTCATTATGACATGGCCAGAGGCGGCAGATCCTCCTGATAAGGTTGGCAGCAGGTGAACCGGAGCTAAACACAGTCATTAAGAGCCAGAGAGGATTTCTGCTTATTCCCCTGAGCTACAGGAAGCCGGCTCGGCGCACAAACACACTCTGCTGGACGGATCGTCGCCCGGATAAAGAATGAGATCAAATAAAATGTGACCTGATTTAAACGAGGAATCTTAATTTAACCACCTTGCATTTTCCTGCGGTGGAAGCGCGGCGAGCCCAGGAAGCTGTTCTTGATGGAGTTGAGGCGCGTCCTCCAGGGCATGCCGCCGATGGACGGGCTGGGCGGCGGCGTCGGGCTGGGCGTGCCGGCCGGGCTGTCCTTGGGCGTGTGCACCGGGGTGCCTTTGGGGGTGGGGAGGGGGCTCCCTCTGGGGGAGGGGTGAGGGGTCACCTGTGTGATGGGGACAGATTTGCCGTTGTGGTCAGGGTGCAGGCGGTGACGGCGGAGGGGCGTCATAGGGGGCACCGGGGACAGGGGGATGGACAGCTTGGGGGGCACGGTGAGGGGAGGGTGGCGCCTCACCCGCGGGCTGTTTGGGAGGCAGGGAGCCAGGGGCTGGCTGGGCGTGGACGGCTCGGACTTGGGCGTGGAGGGGGTCTGGGCCATGTTGGGGAGCGGGTTGGACCTGGTCGTCTGCAGGGGCTTGTCAGACACTTTGGGCTTGGCGGGGAGGGT
The DNA here is from genome assembly GCF_022458985.1 of Mugil cephalus. Lineage (NCBI taxonomy): Eukaryota > Metazoa > Chordata > Actinopteri > Mugiliformes > Mugilidae > Mugil > Mugil cephalus. Next base: position 29,780,977 of record NC_061772.1, read on the forward strand.
CTGCGTGCGGGGGTGCATGAGGGGGGACCCCATCTTTGGCTGGTAGGAGTTGGGCGTGCGCGGCCCCACCCCGTTGAGGCGGACCTCGGGGGAGCGGGTGGGGCTGCAGTTGGGGGACTGACACAGGTCGGGGGACTGGGGCGGGATGAAGAACCGCCGGTTGGGCTGTGATTGGTCATGCACCGTTTCACATGACAGCGGGTTGAGCCAATGAGAAAGCCAGAGGAGGGAGCAGCACCACGGCCCAATAAAGGTTCATTCCCATTTAAAAAAAAAAAAAAAAGAAGTAGAAAAAAAACACACCAGGAAATAAAAAGAAGGAGCGTGGCGGATGGGTTGAGAAGTGGAGCAGGCAGGAAGTGGTGAGAGTGCAAGAAAGAAAGAAAAACAAAGACATGCGATTAGCACAGTGATCAGCCAATCAGGAGGCAGCAGTGGAGCATTCATGACGCATTAACAGAAGGGATGCACCGAGATCAGAGCGCTGACCACAGCTGATCCAGACCACACGCTTCCACAAATCATTTCTGAACCAACGAGCACCGACTAGGCCACATTTTAACTGGGACTTCTGCAGATTTTCCTTTTATTTACCAATATTTTTTGTGCAAAACTTAAATATACGAGATCACGTATCACGGTTTAGTTCTATGATCATTCATAAGTTACAATCCCCGAATTCAGCTTCAAGATCTATTTGTTTAAAAACTATTTACTACAAAAATGAGACAAAATCATCTGTCAGTAAATATGCAAATATGACTCGCAAATAATAAATCTGTCTATCCTCAAAGTACCCACAGTCTTTACTACTAAAACCAATTTGTACTGATATGAGAGAATTATTAACTAATAATGTAGGAAAATGTGCAGTATATGTTTAGAAAGTCATCTTCTAATAAAGTTCAATATCTTTAAACCAGTACGGCTACACTTAAATCTAAATAACATCTGATGCTTTGGTAAAACTCCAGATATGAGGTTAATTACACAAAAATTAAAGTGAAATATTTCTAATAAATGCTCACAAATAAACTAGCAGTACTCAAAAAAAACTGTGCCAAATTATTTCCTCCATTATTTTGAGTTAATAAAGTTTAAACGTTTAGAGTTAGTGACACGTATAATTCCATCTCAATTAATTTAACTGATTAATTCAATTCAAATATTCACAGTAACGATTCATCTCAAATCTTTATAACTGAGGTTCGTTCTTATTTTAACCGTTAACCAGCAGCAGCTCATTTCAACATGTGACATTTTTTACGTGTTATTGTTTTTATTGATTTCTTTTATATTTTATTTTGCACCAGTCACTGGACTCCCTTCATTTTGTTATGTGCCTTAGTTTTTATATTAAAATGTCCTGATTTCTTCATATAATCCTGGGTTTGTGCTGCACAAACGGCAGAACTGATAAAAAAGCAGACTCAGACTTTTAAGCTCCTTGATTTAAGACATTCTAGTTTTTGCAGTGAACTACATTCATTTCATTCTTTGCCAATTTACCAATGCTTCTTTACTGTTGCTGTTGTTGCATGAACCGACCAGCGGAGCGACACGCTGCATTCACAGCGAACTGCCTGATACTTCGGTGCATCCCTAATTACCAACGAGTGACGCAGCTCGAGAGCTAAGAGCTTTTAGCTCGGCCTCCGCCTGGGGAAGGCAGTCGGCGTGCATGCGTCGGCGCTGGCGCACGTGCTTGTGTGGGCTGAGAAGCGTGAACACATGACGACGCACATCAAGCATGGTAGATGCACAGCATGCCAGCGTCACACGATGCAGCGACGCACAGCGATGCAGCAGATGCACAGCGATGCACATACAGGATGCACATAACGATGCAACACGTCTATGACATAGAAGCATGAGCTGATGGGGTTACAGACATTCAAACTCTAGGAGCTTTTTCCCATTTTCTGATTTCACATTTCACCTCGTTTAAATTGCCAATTGTTCTCGCATGCACCTTTTACACGCTTCATATAGGAACAGGAAACACTACAGACAAAAATCTGCCTCCTCTTCAGTTTCCGCTCCGATAAGCACCATCTAATGCGCTGCACTGAAGAGTAAAACAATGACATCCATTATAAAGTCTTTGCGAGAGAAAACGTTTGATGACATGCCGCCTGCGTCCTTGCTGAGCGTTACCTTTTAAAATAAATGCACAGCTTCACAGAAAGCAGCGAGGCTGAGTTACACATTAACCTCTCATTTGATTGTGCAGCAGCAGCTTTCAGGCCGTTTCATTCAGATCGATTGCTCCTCTAATCTGCAGCTGCAGTAGAATCTGTTCTGTATGGACGCTGATCACCTGATCTCATCTGGAGTTTAGTAGTTTTCCCTCCGATGGATCCGGTCTCACTTCATCTAAAGCTCAGTGTGACGTACGGGGAAGTCTATCAGGTCATCTCACATGTGTGTAGTAACGTACTCTCATTAACCTCAGACTCTCCCGTACGTCAAACCGTCTTCTGATGAAGTCCACGGGCTGATGAGACGCGGAGGTGAATGGATATCTGTGCTTTGTGTGTGTGTGTGTGTGTGTGTGTGTGTAACAGCATGCCAGCAGAGCCAGCCAGCCAGGTGCATTGTGGGAAACCAGCAGAGGAAGGACAGAAGACTTACCCTGGGACTGCTGAGAGGACTGGTGGACAGACCAGAGGACGCTCCGCTGATCGACCGCGACCTAACACACACAAACACACACACACACACACACACACACACACACACAGAGTAAGATCAATATTCAGAAAGTTAACAGTGAGCAGGAAAACACAACAATACACAAATTACACAGGTTTTATTGACAGACACTCTCTGTCCCTCTATGCTGATTGGTTCTGAGCTGGTCACATGTTTCATGGGCGCCATGTTAGATACATCTAACCAATATTCACACATAGAGAAGTGGCAATAACAGAGAATAAAGTTGGATTAAAAGGTAAAATATGCCACAGTGCTCAGCCTACGGCTACAGCACAGGATCAGGAAAACACGGAGGAAACTCCACCGTTTCCCCAGTGAACAAAAAGTTATGGGAGAAGAAATTTAAAAGGAAGAACTGGATGTCAGCTGATTTCTCTCTATTATGTGATGAGGTAAATGTCAATGTCTCTGTTTGACGTTTGTTAAGATTTTATATAGAAAAATAAAGTCACACCATCATTAATGTGAACATTGATCTCAAAAAGACCCAACACCACTTTATAAATGAATGAAGTTTGAAGTTAGCCTAGCCTTGTGCTAGCCTTATGCTAGCTAGTCATCTGGACTAAAGGCTTAGAAAAATAGCAGCTAGCGTCAAATATACTGTGAAACCATGTGTTCATGTAATTTATGTCCATGTAGACAGACACATTTAACTGATACATAACTTTACCTCAGTACTAAGTTATTATGGCTAGCATGCTAATGCTATAATGGTAACACTAATGCTACTAAGACAGGAAGTTGGACTCTTTTATTCTGACGGGACATTATCCAGCACCGTTTCTACACCTCTTAATAAATGGACTTACATGGAGTCAGTCTGAGCCATTTAGCAGTAAACAGATTCTCCTCCACTTCATGTCTCCTCATTAAAATGACGGCGGATGTTAGCTCGTCTGCTGCTAACACCCCTGGCTAATAAAGTCAGAGCTAACTTTGAAAAATCTGCAACATCTGCCGACAACATGAGTGATTCAGGGTAACGCTCAAATATGAACAGCAGCCTGCGTTAGAGTCAACATCTATAAATAGTTCAGAAATGTCAGCATCACACACACACACACACACACACACACACACACACACACACACACAGCCATACATCCGCTGCAAAATTCATTAGCACCGTTCCTCTTTTCTTCTCTTCACGAGCTTTTCCATTTTTCATCTACGTGTCATTAACTTTTCATATTTCCCTCCTTCTCCTTCTCGCTTTAGCCCAAATGTCGTCACACGTACACGCTCTCAAACACACACACACACACACACACACAAAACGCACACGCACAAACACACACGGTTTCACCAAAAATCTGCTGATGTCTTTCAAGACTTTGGGATTTAATTGCCCACAGACAATTTGGAAGTGAAAAATGAAAACGGTAAATCATAATTAAATGTGCATGAAGACACACACACACACACACACGTTTGTATGGCTATCTTTATGAGGACATTCATTGTCATCATGCATTCACTAGCACTTTACGCTAACCATAAGCTAATTGTAACTTTTAGCCTAAAACCGAGTCTCAAACAGCCTCGTAAAGAAGTGAGAACCAGCCAGAACCTCCTCACTTTGCACAAATGTCCTCACACACACACACACACACACACACACACACACACACACACACACACACACACACACACACACACAAACACACTGGACTAATGTTAGTTTTAGTTTCCCCTGTTTCGTTGTCATCATATAAAACCACGGCTCTAATCTTATTTCCTCCATCGCTGTCATCTTTTAGCTGATGTGTGTTGTAAAGTCTGATCTCTGCATCATTAAGATACAAATGAATGTAAAAACTGAGAAAACATGAAAAGTATTTCTACATCCGTCTCTTGCTCTGATTATTCATCGGCTTCACAGTGAGACGAGCGTCTTCAGTTACTTTCAGGTCCTTGATCTCTTGCTGCCTCAATAATAAATACACACTGTACTTTTTACTGTAGCAAAACCAAGAAGTTTAAACATCAGCTGCTCCTGAGCTCGTCCCGCTTCATTACTAATTAATAAAGAAGAAAAAAGGAAAAAGGAAAAATCAAATAAATAAATGAGCGACACAAATGGGACGCATGTAAACGTTGGCGACCTTTGGAGACACGGCAGCTGTTTGCAGCGAGTCTTAACTACAGTTAACAAAAGATGCATTTAGGAGGTAATTTAAAATAACGCAGATTTATTATTATATTTATCATCATTTAACCATTTTTAATCGGGTGAAGGACTGAAAATTAAATCCAAATCAAATAAATAAATGAGAAAGATGCTAGCTGTTCCCTGTGAGTGTTCATGCTAAGCTAATATTTCATGGACATGTCAAGAATTAGAAAAAAATATGAACATATGTTAATTTTAGGGCATTAATGGTAAGAACGTAACAATTTTTGTAAATGGGGCACTAAAAAAAAAAAAAAAATCAAAACCCATCAAACTCACGAACTCTTGCAACTAATCTTTAATCAGGTCCAAGGCTCTAATAACTGATGCTATCAGAAATACTGGCATATAAAGGGTTAAAAGTCAGAAATGAATCAAACCTTTGGGGTTTGTGATTAGATCTGAAGGGGAATAAAAGATTTATGTAAAAACAAAGTAGAAAAAAAATGTTAACATGTTACTTTTAGGGCGTTTTTTAAGACGACACGTTTGTCTATTAATGGCAACAACGTAACGATTTAGTTCACACAGTGTAACAGTGGAACATTATGGGATCTGAGTTTGAAATATCATAATTTATTAAAAAACAAACAAACAAAAAAATAATGTCCTTATCATGAGGGTTATTGCATATTGTGGAGCCTGAAGATCGATTCAGGTCTTCTCATTTAAGTGTTTCAGTCTTAATAAATGAGTTTAAAATAAAATGTTTTGTTTTTTTTTTCCAGTGAGTAACCAGCTGAGCGGAGCCTCATCACCACCACTGCTTCACTTAATGATAAGAACATGATGTGTGGTCCCGATCAGAGTCACCGTGTCTGAACAGCTGCCAGCGAACGCAGCCAGACTCCACACAGTCAGACACTTCACCAGAGGAGCTTCCATTAACATGCAACTCATTAAACGTGACACCCATCCAGTCTTTGAAATCTGGAGAAAAAAAAAATGAATTCGTGGTTTTGATGTGTGTTGGAGAGGAAAAACGCAACAAGCCCCGTTTTAAAGGATCTCCCCAATTAGATGATAAGCGAGATAAAGGGCTACTCAGAGGAGCTGGAAGCCTCATTTCCATCTCCTGTTTGTGCTCCATTTGCATTCCTGGCAATTAATTTATGCTAATCTCCATCCATGCTGCAAATCCATACACAAATTCCCCATAAGGTCGTCCATACAGGAAGGCTGCAGCAGTGATGCTGGTTACCCCCCCAGACTGGCAGAGCACAAACAAATACAACACGTCCCCCTCCCACCACCTGCATGCATTTACAGTAAACATCCACAGAAATGATGAGGACTGAAGATGGAATGAAGGAAGGAAGGATGGAGGGAGGGGGGGAGGGAGGGGGAGAAGAGAAGCTGACCTAAAAATTCGCCTCCTGAGGGTTGGGGGAGTAACGTCATAGAGGAAAATGTGCTATTCTTTTGATTTCACACAGAATATTCTGCTGCTGCTCTCAGTTAACACACTGATGCTGGAGTTTGTTGTCAGTGTCTGTTTTACCTCCTCTACCCTCAGAATCATGAACTTCACACGTATAATATACATTCACGAGGCGGTAACATGTCTTAATATCCAGACCGAGACAATGCACTTCATACCAGCAGGGGGCAGTAGTCTGTGTTCATCGTCACAAGAGGAAATAGGAGGAGCTGGAAGGTAGGAGGAGCTACAAACTGTCAAACCGAACTACAGTGAGACAAAGGGGCTTTAGTGTTTCAACATGGTGGTTTAGTTTGTTACTGAACAGCCAATCAGAACGATTCCTCACACTAGTGTCAACAGTGTGAGACACGTTCAGCCTGGTGGTGTCTACATTTACAGGGCAGGTTTCAACTGAAGAAAAAAATATATATATAATCGTCTGAACGATTCTACAGAAGAGCATTAGGGCGACCAGTAAGAAAAAAAATAGAAGAGGTAGATTTCTTTTTTCTTGTCATCATGCACTTCAAGAAAAAAGTTGAAAAATAATTGTCATATTGTCGACCTTCAAACTGGCGACTTTTTTCTCAAAATTTCTACTTTTTTTTCCCAAAATTGACTTTTTTCTCAAAATTGTATTTCAACTTTTTTCTTAAAATTTTGACCGTTTTTCTCGAAATTACGACTTTTTTTTTCTTTGAAAATGTACTTTGGCTTTTTTTCTCAAAATTCTGACAATTTTTTTCCTAAAAGTTTGACTTTTTTTCTCAAAATTTTGACTTTTTTTCCTCAAAATTTAAAATTGTTTTCTTAAAGTGCATGATGAAAAAAAATCTACCTTCTCTAACTTTTTTTTTTTTTCTCATGGGTGGCCCTAATTTTCCTGGTCACACCTACATTGGAGATAACACAGCACCTGCAAATGTGGTTGCTCTGATTAACATTGGGAAGTGGTAAAAAAGGAAAAGACATTTTTTACAGTGTAATATCCTCACACATACTATTGCACTGTAGCATAACAGGATCTGTGTGAATATTATTGTGTCTCGTAAGGTTTTCATGTTTTTGGTCAGAAAGTTGTTCACGATGTTAAAGACACGGATGATTTAGGTCGAATGACGTGCAACATTTAAAGGTGAAGACAAAAATATGTAGGAACTAAAAAGGAAAAGAATCAACTCATGGGAAGAAAGGATGAGAAGAGACGTGACACGTGAACTGAGAGTGACGGAGCAGACCAATACCTTTCCTCCTTGCTGCAGTTAGCGTTTGTGATATCCAAGCTTTTACTGAAAACAGATTTGCTAAAAGGGGGCAGACAGAAAACCAAGAGACAGACAGAAAAGGTCGTCACATAAGGATAAACCTAAAGTCCAACATGCAGCACGAACAAACGATCCAAAGAAACATCACTAGAACATGAAAAATAATAAGAAATAAAAATAAATCATCATGAAACAAAGAGCAATGCAAAAACCTCATGCATGAAAGGAAACAAAAGAATAAGAGGAGAAACACGTTCATGGGTCATGCTCGAGTCAGAGGGACTTTCCACAGGCTCAGGAATAAACGTCTGTTCCACCCTCATACATTCATAGGTTCCTGCTGCAGGTTCAACACAGCGACATCAAAAACATGACGCAAACACACTTGGTTCTCAGGATAAACACTAAAACAACGTGTGGTCTTCAAATAATTAACTGCACAACATTTTAAAACACAGTTAATGACTTAAAGTGAATCCACGCAGCTCTGAGCTGGATCTAATGGGACGTGGTGGAAGGACCTGAAGCATCAAACCTCTGCTCTGCTGTGCGTCGATGCTGCTTACTACAAACACTTTATGCAGTAATTTAGAAAACTCTGTAAATGTATGAACTGTGTGTCCATTTAAAAGACAGAGTGTGGGACAAGGTGTTTTCTTTCCCTCCACCCGTAACCAGAGTCTGAGCATCGTGAGTCTGTTTGGACGTTTAACAAGTAAAAGCTCCGTGTTATTAGTGTTAATCAGCTCATCTCCAAGGCTTCAGTCAGCGCTCTTTATCTGCACCGAGCCGCCCGTCTAACAGCGGGTTCCCCAACTACAACACACCACACGCTGATTATTTATCTCCAATCAAACTGCTGGAAACTGGCGTCTGTGATCTGAGCCTCAGACTGAATGAACAGCTCTGCTTCCAGGCTGCTGATCTGTACACGACTGGATCCGTACGTTCAGTGTCAGACGCAGGCGTCGTTATTTACATTAAAGGACAAACCTCGGCTTTAAACTCAACTTCATCCGTCACTGTTTAGCAGATGAGAGCAGCTCCTGATGGAGATGGAATGTAAAAAATAAAAAATAAAAAAGATCTACTGGCCAGATCTTCAGTTTTCATACATACAGCATCGTTCCTGTTTGACCTTTTATTGACGTTTGTGTGACGTGATTCAACATTTTCATATTTCTTTGTTTAAACCTTTTAGCCTCATTTTATCTTTTATCATTTAGTTTTTATGGTGCATATTTTCATTTCAAGTTTGCTTTTAAAACCAGAAACAGAAACTGGAAAAATATCTGATTTATATTTTAGAGCCAAGTATGAAAAAATAAAAATATTTTATCTGGTCCAGGTCTAAATAAACCTGGTTCTTCTCCAGATTCTTTTAAACAGACGAGACCAGATTCCTTGTGTCAGAAAGTCTAAAATCACATCTGAATATTGTTGAATATTAAATACTGAGTTCTTCTTCTTCTACTTCTTCACTTACAGAAACGTCTTCTTCCATATGAATCAGGTAACGACTGTTTCCTTGTTTAGTTTTCTTTCTTTTTTAATACATTAAAGGATGAAATATAAATTTACTTGTTTCTTTATTTTCTAAAACCAAACTTGAAACACCAAAATGTACAAGTCCTGTGTCACTTTAAAACTTTCCTCTTCTTGGTTTTGTATATTTTCAGAATATTTTTTGTAACTTCTACCTCATTCTTACACTGATATTTTTATTTTTATCTTGTTCTTATCTTTGACTCGTATCCTTATGTCTGTGTCTGGTCACATTTATGTTGAGACTCTTGGACAAAACGATTTCCCTGCAGGGATGGATAAAGTGATCTTGAATCTTTCTGCTCCGTGACGTGATAAAATATAAATGCATATGTTTAAAGCGTGCAGCCTCTTCCAGCGGATGCTCCTCGTCCTCTTTGACCACATGCTCCATGCACACTTGACACAGACACAGGCCTGGGAGCCTTGTTCATGCACGGTGACGGAGCACAGTCAGTCTCTGGCCACAGTCTGATACAGGAGTTTACGTCAGGCTGCGTGTGATGTGTTACTGTTCGTCCTGAGCCGACACACAAAGAGCAACGTGTCATGTATTTAACCGCAGTTCAATGAAGCGGGGAGAGACTTACAGCTGCGACGCGACTTCCCAGAGAACTTTACAAGGCTCAGAGAGGAGAGGAAGTCAACGGAGGGCAAACGGTGAAATGAATTTCACAGAATCAGGCTGTAGTTTGTGCAGCTGAAGCCTCTGAGTCTTTACTGCTGAACTGTGATTAAATGCATTAGTTATCAAACTGATAATCAGACGATAATCATCGAATACACAGTGGACGACAGTGAATGTCCTCTGTGGACGCAGAGGAGCGCGTTGGTCCATGCACCTGAACACACGTGCATCCCTCCGCCTCCTCCTCTTACCTCTGTCCGTGTGTGGCCATGTCGATGGCCCGTCGCACCGGCACCGGCGACCCTCCCTCCGTCACGCTCAGCACCTCCATGGACTTCCTCTCCGGCCTCCGCTTCCCGTGGCGGCTCAGCATGGGCGAATCCACGCGCTTCCTGGGGGGGTCTACTGAGCGGGGCCACGGTGATCCCAGGTCCCAGGTCACATGCAACGAGGGAGGGAGAGCAGTCAGGAGACAAGACCACCGAGACTCAACAGAACTCGCCTGGTTCTGGTTCTGGTTCTACACACATTCATCAGCAGCGACGTGATCGACAGGATCAAACCCTCTCCGGCTGCTGAGCCACATGTACTTTGCTTTAAAAGGTGCAGTCGATACTTTATCACACTAATAAATAATAATAAACCTTTCCAGACACAAAAGGACGCGTTACAAGAACAGAGACTAATTAGACAAATTGGACAAATCAGACAAGAGGAAGAGGACAAGCTGAACTAACTGAGGAGGTGAAGATGGACTCAATATGAGCCAAGAGCCCGGGCCAACACACGGGTGTGTGTGTGTGTGTGTGTGTGTGTGTGTGAGAAAAGATTCAGAAAAGATTTGAAAAAAGAGAAAACAAGAATAACTTAAAAGGAACACAGATCTTCTTCTGGAAGAATGTGAACAAAGAAACCAAAGAATCCAAATCAAAAAGCCAATTTGTTCAGGAAACACAATGACACATGTTAGTTTGATTGTTGTGTCATTGTTGTGTCATGAAAGGTCGACAAACATTCTTTTTTTCTGTTTTGTTTGTGATGAAATTGTTTCTTGGGAACTAAAATGAAAACAGCTGATACCTATTCTATTTCATTTTATTTTATATATATTTATTTATATGATAAATTATATATTGATATATTGAATTGTTCTGTTTTAATCAATGAATGAAATAAAAAAACTAAAGTCCTCCCTGGACAAACCACTGGACACTTTTTCCTCCTGGAGGTTCGTGTTGTTTGATGAAGATGGATCTAATTAAATCCCCTTTGACATGAATGTGTGGAGCCGACATCGTGTCCAGGACCTTGGTCTTCTGGGGGGAACCTACCGATTTCATTGCGTGGTGGAAGGTTCTGGTCCTCCTGGCTGGGGTATCTCTCCTTCCGGTCCAGCAGCAGGAAGTAGATCATCTTCTCCTGGTTGTCCCTGCGGAGACAGAGAGGACAGACAGACGCAGTGAGCGAGGACAGAAAGACGCTTCATCATTTAATAGAAGAATTCATCAAAGTGACAATTTCTGTCTTCCCCCCTCCCTCCCTCCTCCCCCCTCTCCATCCCCCCTGTCCCTCCCCCCCGTGCGTCCCCGTCACTCACTCTTCAGACAGCAGGTCTTTGGTCAGCTTGTCCTTGTCTCTGAAGCAGCCCAGGGAGTGCATGCTCTCCAGGACGTCGGGGTCGATCTCCTCGGCCAGAGCCAACATCCTGATGGCCACTTTCCTGGGGACCGGCTGCTCCGGCTCCGGCTCGTTCTTTCCAGCTCTGCAGCACAAGACACGGAACATTTCACCGAACTAAGACCACGTACGGGGACGTTTAGAGAAACAGCGTTTAACAGCGACACTGCTAACTGAAGAACATATCTGAGGTAATGGTGTAATTTCTGATCAGCAGCAGATTTCAGACTGAAAAGTTAATCTACTACAGACCAGATGCCACTAGGACCAAAGGAAAGTCTTGATGTCTGAGCTTCTTCTTGGAGACTTCTCGTATTAGCTGCTACATGTTTCCTTGTTATCAACTCTCAAATATGAAAAGACAAAGAGCAGAGAGGTGAGTGTACTTACAGGTACCACGTATGCTTCTGGATCTGCTCTAACTGTAACAGAGATCAGAGCAGGAAACCAACATTAGTGACTTTCATCCTGTTTCACACATTAAATCCAAGCAGAGAGAACATGAAGCTGCTTGTATCTGTTCACGGAGCTTTATCACCTGAAGAACATAATAATCATGTTTTCTGTTCCCTGATCTGAATCTAAAAGCAGCAGCAGGACGTCCTCAGCGCTTCCAGCTCCTCCTTGTTATTTAGTGTTTGCGGTGGAGCAGCGGTTAGCACTGCTGCCTCACAGCCACAGGGTTCTGGGTTGGAACCCGTTTGTGTTGAGTTTACATGTCATCTCTGTGTGTGTTTTCTCTCCAGGTCGACTAATGAGTGTTAACTGTTGGTTCTAAATTGGCCGTAGGTGCGTTGGCTCTTGCTGATGTTGGCAGAACAGTAGCTCATTGGCTCAAACCTCAAACCTCCTGCTGGGTTCGTTCCCTCAGACTAAAAACCAGCAGCTTCAGATACATGTTTGCTTGGATTATGAAAAAAGGCTTTTAAAGAAACTAGATTTTCTTACAGACTTTTAAAGTTTTTTATCAGACATTTACAAACTGATTGTGATTAATAGTTGTGTAACGATACATGCGTTCGTACTGAGCTGCTTTGTGCAAATAAACAACAAGCAATGTTTTTTTTGCTTTGGTTTCGATACTGAACCGAAAATGAACCGAACTTCGACCTGAAACATTTGACTTTAGCATCTAGAATCCACAGAATCTTTTTTTGTGACGTACTGAAACAGTCTGAGGATTAAACGTGACGGTTTCACTTTTAATTCACTTTATTTTTAGGCATCTGTGATATATATATAACACTGTTAAAATGATCTCATCGTTCAAGAAAACAGCCGTTTCTCTGTGGGGATGTTGCCTCAGAAACACGAGGTCCACTTTGAAAATAGTAAAATTACAACCTTTGTTATTTTTGCTTTTGTTTCTATTCTGAGCTGAATCAAGTCTTTGGCTTGAGATGAAAAGTCTGCAGAGCCCAGTAGCTGGAGACCAGTCACGGTGCAGAGGAGCTAAATTTAGCCCCATCGGTCCCTACGGCAACCGGCCAGACCGCAGGAGGTTCAGCCCTCTGCTGCAGGGCAGGTCCGCGGAGGTGAGGGGGGGGTGGGGGGGGGGGGGGGGGGGGGGTGAGGAGGGGTGAGGAGGGGTGAGGAGAGGGGGGGGGGGGTGCGCGCCAGCTTACCGTCAGCCTCTTGCCGGCGTCCACCTCGATCATACCGCGCAGAAGGTTCTGACAGTCCGGAGGGATGAAGTGAGGCATGTGGAAAACTCCCAGCTTCACCTTCTCCAGAAGGTTCCTCAGGTTGTCGTCATCGAACGGCAAAGCGCCCTGAGACACACACACGGGTCAGAATCAGAGTCCACTGCAGAGGCTTTACTTTAAATATGTCTTTTCTTCTACATGCACAACTTTCATTTGATTCACTGAGACTGAGGATAAACTGTTTTCAACTCCGAATAAAGTTTATTTATTTATTTACTCTCATAACTTCCTTCTTTTCTTTCTAGATTATCGGTTTAATTTTACTTTATATTTGCACATTTTGCTTCAATGTGTAAAAAAAACAAATCAAATCAACTTCAAGAAAAGCATGTTTGCTCTTAATTTACTCCTCATCGCGGCTGTGTTTCTGTTTCCAGTAGAGATGCAGAGGAAGAACCTGCAGAGAGCAGTGAAGCTGCTGTTGTTTTATTTCATTTTTTTTTAGATGTATTATTTATCCTCTTGTTTTTCTGCCACGCTGTGACTGGGCCTCAGCACTAAGTTTAGTTTAGTTTTTCTTTCATGAACCTTGTGATACATCAAATACTTGTATCATCAGTATCATGCAACAAATTCCTTCACATGTAGAAACATCCAGCCTGGTTCTCTGCTTTTTTCTAGCATTCAGGCATTTAGATAAGAGGCGTTAGCCTTCACTGTCATCACACTGACAGCTACAGGTCACAACAGAACTGTGGTTGGTGAAACTGAAGGTCCCTAATGTTTCCTGTACAGAGTTTGGAACCACTGCTGGTCTGGTCTGGTCCAGGTGGGTTCTACATGTCTCAGTAACATCCACATGAATGAACACCAGGTCCAAAAGTTTCACTGCAGAAAACACTGAATTCTCACATGGTTGAGGTTATTCATTTCTCCTGTCAGTGGTCATAATGTTGTGGCATATATGTGGATATTACATCTACAGTTAGAATTACATATGTTGATTAGAAGCTGGAGGAAAGTTCATGTTGCAGTGATTTCTGTCTCTTCTCTGATAAACTGACGTTGAGCTGTTGTTTCTCCAGAGTTTATAAAGTCAATAAATAAATAACAGTGACACATATTAACAGTAGAACATGTTGCAGCAGATCTCTGGAGTCTTATTGTTTGAATCACTTTTACTGCCATTAAATAAACAGAGGAAAAATCAATAAGCCTGGGAGATGAAGACGTTTATTAGCTGCAGTGAAGCTGCCCTTTCAGCGGACCCGGCGCTGACGTCCTCCCGTTGTCATGTAAATATCCCGTCAGGTGTTCACCCAGAGATAATCTGGACTCTGAGGCCGGGGAGGACGGGAGGAGGACGGGAGGCGTCTCTCTGAGAGACATCAGAGCATCAGAGCATCAGAGCCGACGCTGCTCTCCAGTTGGCTGTGAGCGCGCTCAGCGACGTGATGACTGATACCGTTTCCTCCTCATTAATAAAAAAGAAGAAGAAGAGCTGGACGCAGGCAGACGGCCGCTGACATGACGGCGGTAATGAAAACGACACAAGTGGAGAGATTTATCTTCACATGATGACTGTGTCCTGTGCTCCGTCTTAATCAGGAGGAGAACACGCATGCGTTCACACGGACAAACACTTCCACGCCGCTCTGACTCCTCACTCGTCTCTGTCACATTAGAGACGAGGAGCTGCTGCTGAGAGAGGAGGAGCCTCAGGAGGTGACGAGCACGAGCACGAGCACGAGCACAGCTCAGCCACGTTAACCCTCAGGACAAAAACACAGGGACATTTATGTCCAATTGGACAAAACTCTACTCTTCGTTTTGGCTGTTACTGCACATGGCACAGTTTATCCCTAAAAAAAGTTGAAGGTAAATAAATAATAATTCTAACAGGTCAACAGAAAAAAAATGTACAAAAACGTTCATGTCCAAAAACTGCTATAAAAACTTAACTGATTAAAATGTTTGTTTCTGATTTTTATTTTTGTTTCTGCATAAATCTCTTAAACCACTTCAGCACTTTCCAAAACTATGGCAGCTAAATGATGCTAAGCTCAGTAACACAAGCACAAACAAGGAATGACATAAACATTTCATACATAGGCCCTATAACGGTGAAATGGCTGATTTTAGTGTTGAACACAACACAAATTTGACCAGTTTTCTCATAAGCGAAACCCTAATATTTCAGTTTGAAAGGATTTATGTTGTCGTGGCTGAGAGATTAATAAATGTAGTTTTAATGGAAGTCAATGGGACATTTTTGTAAATTTTAAATCTGATGCTCCACAAAAACTAATAATGCAATCAAGTCAGTATTTTAGATAATCTTGTTTTTGTAAAAACAACAGTGACTTCAAGATATCAAACTGGCATTTAAGGGGTTAAAATTCCTCAAAATGATTGAATCTTTGGTAGTTTTGTAAAGTGCTGAAGTGGTTTAAGAGATTTATGTAGAAAAAAACTGAAAAAAAATATTAATCAGTTAAGTTTTTATAGCAGTTCTTGATAAAGATTAAGAGAACTTATATATATAATAAAGAATAAGAGCAGAATTTGACAGTGAGATATCTGAACATCGTGGGGTCATGTGATGTTCTGATACGATGCATCACAGGCTCTGAGTTTTAATGTTCAGAGATCCACCTTCATTTGGTTTATTGATCTGTTTGTCTGGTTCTCAGTCATCCAGGTCATTATATGGATGTAGACATGTAGAGGTTTCTGATCATCAGAGAAGCTTCTTCAGGGTTGAAGGACTGGAACATTTGTCACAGTTCTCGACCGACCATGCAAAAGACATTTGACAGGTTTATGAGTCCTACATCCTGTAGTGAGGGTGTTATGGGTAAACTCATCCATGTCTCGTGTCCAGATGTACAAAGGTTCTGGGTTAAAGTTGTGGACAAGGTTTTCTGAGCTGGTGGAGAAGAAGCTCCGACTGGAACCTGCACATCTTCTGTTAGATGACGAGTTCAGGTTCAAGATCACTGAGGCAAAAAATCTGATAGTTCTGAGATGGATTCCACCACATCAGCCATCAATAAAACATGGGCTTCAAACCCTCCTGGAGGAGGTCGACCTGGGGGGGGGTCATCAGCTCACAGCAATAATCTAGATAATATCCAGATGTGCGTTGGTTCTTGTCTAGAGGAACATTTGAAATGATGCAGCGTTGGTCTGTGTGGATGTGATCAGTTTTAATCGGTGGAACGCTGGGATCTTGTTCTGACAGGAGCATCGATGGCACCTGCTGCTATAATTATACCTGCAAATGGTTCATATAAATATGATCACAAGAACCGGAGCTTATGTGGCACTAGTGCACCTTTACACACTAGTGTGGATGTGACGCTGGGTCCCAGTGGCTGTGGGTTAGTTTAGATCCTCCTTCCTACATCCACCACTTTTACAAATCTTTACCGGTGAAGTGTGAACAGTTTGTGCATCGACTGCACTCATCTCTGTTTAGGAAACTGTCTCAGAGTCCTGCGTGTTCTCTCGTTAGATTTATAGTTTGGCTTTAACGTTTTATTGGTACATAGTGTGTTTCCAGCATCTTCATCTTTAATTTATTCCAGCCTGTGAGAGCAGAGACTTTTAAACTGATAATATCTCGTCCCATTTGAAACATCAGTGTCTTTTCCTGACGTGTTTGCAGCTGGAGGACAGGACGTGTCTGGATTTACTGTAAATTTAATTCTTCTGGCTCAGACTCGGAGGAGATCTCGACTTCCTGTGCAAACATCATTTACGAAAGTTTGTTTTTCCGCTTCAAGATACAAATTCAGTTCATTCGGTGCCGCTCGGCCGCAGCAGCCGTCACTCACCACTAAAAGTGCAAACAGGATGACTCCACAGCTCCACGCGTCGGCTTTCCTCCCGTCGTACTTCTCCCCCTGCAGCAAACAGCCAGAGAAACAGAGATGAGACTCTCAGCTTCCCCCAAAAAACTAAAAATCAGCCACAACAACTTCTTTATAACTCAGCTATCAGCTATTTATGACGGCGTCTGAATTCTCAGACTGTAGGCTACACAAACCTCAGGTGCATCCATAAAACATCATCTCTGTATCTATATGAGGAATGTGTTGAATAAATGTGCAGTAAATGTTAAATGTTAAAGAAATAAAAACAATGCTTTATTTTGTGCATATTTCCAGCAAACTTTCCCCAAAGTCCCCTGGATATTACTTGTGTTTACGTGAATACTTCCATGAAAATCACGTGTGCCATCATTTCAGTTTCAGTTTTCCATTTTTATTAGACCTGAACTTGCCTGTGTTTAACGCATGTTTCATGAAGACGTCACAGAACCGTGGTTAATGGCTCAGATTGAAGGAAACATTAAAACAGAAACATAAATCACTTCACTAACTTGTTTTTGTTGAAATCAGGGTCTGAATACCTCATTTTATTTGCAATAATTCTGTTCTAGCTATTAAATGTCAGGTTTGTGTAGAACTACTAATGAACTGATGCGCTCATTATTCAGGCAAAATAAAAGGGGTGGGAAGATATTTTAATAAATATGAAGAAATACTATACACTTCATTCTTTTTCTGGGTTTGTTTTAGGTATAATTTATACACAAACACCAGTTAGTTCATTCTTTATTTTATACATTTTTCCAGGAAATATCTGGTGAAACATTTCCCTTAAACTGACTATTTACGTGTAATTTACTTCCAAGAAACATTTATACCATTAAACAGAACCATTAATCACTTTATCTGAAAATGTGGATCATTGAATAAGTAACTTCCATCTGAACTTAAACTTAAGACACTTAAATATCAGATTTATATGTAAAAGTACGAAACATTTCATGCAGGTTGTTTTAGTGATGAAGTCAGAATTAGTTTCACAAGTAAGAAACTAGACGAGGGGATATACTTTTTTAACTTTCCTTATAATTAATATGCTATTACATCCATTTCTTTTAGGTATAATTTACCTATAAATTCCAATTAGACTTTGTATTTACCTGTAACTTTCAAAGAGACATTTATACCATGAAACAGAAGAAGAAATCACCTCATTTATTTATCATTATGAAATATGTTGCCCAACTTTTTTTCTGTATAAACTAATTTATGTTGTGTATTTTTCTGCAAACTCACTAAAATATGAATTTTAAAACTGTTAAATTTCAGGATTATATGTAAAAGTCTATAGTTTTGGCTGGAATTAGTTTCAGAAGTAAGAACATGCAAAGGGACAGACTTCTTCATTCATTTATAATTTATATAGAGCTTCATTCAGTAGCTACGGGTGGAGAAATGATGCACGTTACAGGACACGTGAAATGAAGTAAACTAAAACCAAACCCACGGCGTTAGCTTAACAAAAAAATCGCCTTTATCTGTGTTGTGTGCATTAGTCAGAGAGAAGAAAAGCATGTTGGGTTCGACCGTTTGTCTTCAGGTATAAGAGCAGCAACAAAACAGAACAAGAACTGGAAGACGACGTCAAGCGTTGAGAGAATAACGTGTGTTCCAGCCCAGTGACGGGGGAGGAGGGGGAGGACGGGGGAGGAGGGGGGAGGACGGAGAATAGGGAGCAGTGATGTAAGAGCCTTTCAGGTCTGAGCTGTTATTACTGTATGAAAGAAAGAAAAGACGAGCACTTACCCTGATAACCTCTGGGCAGGCGTAGTGTGGGGATCTGTCACAGAGGGAAAGAGGGAAAGTTATTCTAAAAAAGAGAAAAGAGGCTGAGGAACAGGTGAAGCCACCTCCTGACATTAATGTGCTCTGTGAAGAAACATGAAACACTCTGCCCCCGAAGAGAAATAATGACAGAAAGCTTTTCTTGCCTGATGGATTATTCTTTGCTGGCTAAGTGACTCTTACATAACATGAAATGGCCTCGGTGCAAACTGAACATCCTGTTGAATGAGATGACAGCAGCACGTGACGCACTTCAAATGAAAGAAAATATATATATATTTACCTCTAACATTTACTTATCACATGTTCCTGCACTGGAACAGCATCTGTCGCTGTTTGAGCACTGTTTGCTGCACATTATGTACATTTCTAAGAACGTGTGTCGGTTTTATTTTTATTCTTTTGCACATCGAGGTAGAGAAACTCGCTGCCATTGTTTGCACAGAAACCCACAGGTTGTGTAAGTTAGAATTAAGCAGAGCCCTGGATATTTGCAGTCTGCACGCGCTGTTGTCACTGTTGCATTGTGGGTGCTTATTTATTTATACAGTTCAACGTATTGGTTCCATTTGACAAGTCTGCACAATACGAAGAAATACAGCACGCATAAATGTTTGTGTGACCTTCAGAATTTACGACGTTTCTGCATAAAAATGACTCAAAACATAAGTGGATCCTCACACAAGTCACAAAAATAAAACTCCTCTCATTTATCTGAGAATATGGAAGTTTCCAGTATCTGCTGTGAGCTCCTCGTAGCTAAATGTTTCTGGTAACTGCTGATCAGTGTCCACAGCAGCTCGGAGGGATTTTAGCCCATTCCTTCTATTTTCTGTATGAAATGAGTGTTGTGGAACCTTTTCCAGCCATGGTTTAGCAACAGCAGCTCTTTATCTGAGCTCCTCACGAAGCTCCAGTGTCATCGCACACTTCAACACAAACATGAGACGAATCCCTGATTTACAGAAACTAAACCAGGAACTGAGTCTCATCACATTGACCTTGAAATCAAGTTCTAATCCTAGAGGAGCACCTCACTGATATGTAATATTGGCTCGTTTCCACAAATGAACAAATACAAAAGTATGATATTTCTGTGTTGTGTGTTATTGTTTTATTGTTCACTTTAAGGCAGCGTTTCTCAGTTCTGGTCCTCAGGACCCACTGCCCTGCATGGTTTCGATGTTTCCCGAAACATCTAATATCCCGAGGACCGAAATTGATAAACACTGGGTTAAGGATTTGTGTGAAAATCTGCTGATGTTTTTAGTCTCTTAGATTTTAGATGATGCTCCAAAAGGCTGCTGATATAATTTACCTTGAAACAGAGGCAATAAATTCACAGTTATAGCTTTGATTTGCAGGAAACAACACCTAATTGTGTCGTGCTTTCACACAGGAAAATACAACTTGCTTCACAAGAAGGAAGAAAATCATGATATAAATACTAAATCAAGAAATATCTGAGAACGTCTCATCCTAGATGTCCCATCTGATTAGTAGTGAGTGGCACAGTTCTGTAATAGTGTTAGAACTGGAACAATATGATTGGTCGGCCTTATTGAAGACGAGCTATAGCTGCTTGTGATGATGGAGTCCAGCATCAGTTCATACTGTAGCTTTGATCCAACAGCTCTCGCCAGCAGAATGAATGTAAATAAGGATATTTTACAGAAAGACGTTGATTCTACAACACGATCATCAAACAGAACCAGCAGCTGTAGTCACCGTCCACATCGTCCCCCAGAGACTGAGGACGTTTCATCGACTGGACAAAATTTATACGCTATTACTCCCGGAGCAGACTGCAGGCCAAGTCTGTGTAAACTGAACCGGTCGCTTTATTGATCTGGAGCTGAAATGTGTTGGTTGTTTCAAGCTGTTCTCTGCAGAAGCTGCTGCACTTATGAAATCTGATCAGACATTAACACCATCTTATCCTGGCGCGTTACCAGGATTAGATCTGATACGAATGAAGTCTGGTAACACGTCGGGATAAGAACCTGTAGGAGCTGTTATTGGGATTTCATTATTATGTTGGTTTCCACCTATACAGAGAAATAAATACCACTGCATCAACAGGATAATCCTACAGCCACATTCACCCCCAAGGCAACCGGATAATTTATATGACGACTGTAACTGACCAAATGATTTGATTGTCCGGTCAGATCGTTACCAGAGATCTCAGACCGACTTTCTACCAGTAAAGATATTATATAGGTGTGGGAAGTTTGGGCAGGCTTCTAGGCTTTATTCACACTTTCTGCTGGAACTGGAGGAGTTGCAAACTCAGATGTTACTTACCAACATCCCAATATCCCCAGTATCGGGAGTTTGATATTGGGAGTATCGGTGTTGGGCTTCAGCCAAGCTCAGTCTCTTGTAATTATGTATTTTAGGTGAGTCATAAACTAAAAACCAAGTCTCTGTAGCGTAATAACAACTTCCTCCTCTCTTGTTTTAGTCAAACAAACAAAGAAGACCCAAAATCACACGACCAAACATGACTGCTGTGATGGAAGAACTTTACTCTGGATACTGAAGTGAGTCAGATGTTAATTAGTAGCTGGTTGAATGTGGAACAGAATGAACAGAATCCACTCAGGTCAAAGGCTGCAGCCAAACAACAACAAACACTTCCAGAGAGGGTTAGAGAGTTTATGGCAGCGCTGGAGGACCAGAACATTTCTAGGGATGAGCTTCCCTCTCCACACTGAACCTCCCCATATTTATTGGACTGAACCCAGTCGACTCTGAGAAAAGTCAAGGAAAGACTTTTGAGATCATTTAAGATCAGATCATTGGATCGAGAGGCAAAACCTAAATAATCCTGCGCTGTGTGTACTGACTCCAGTGTAACAGCAGTAGGTTTCTGACAGAAAGAAGAGCAGCGCAGATTAAAAATGTTTGCACACGTCTGCTGAATAATGGAGTCATCGCTCTCATGCAGCAGAACTAACCCTGCGTCTCTTCCTCTGTGTGGATCCATCACGACAAATGAAGCAGAGCGCGCCACTCTCATCCCACGGCTTCACGCAACCTCAGAGCAAACACACACTCCATCTTCGCCGATGACACACTTAATTATGCTAATGCATGTTAAAAAAACACACACACAAAATTTGAACTGCTCAAACACAACCGTGTCAAAATACACTAACTGCAATCTAATTACACGGCAGCGAATCCTCAGCCAGCCAGCCTGCTGGGGGCGACGTGTTGCTTTAATGAATTCCATTAACGTCACACACGAAGCGAAAGAACCGTCCGACTTGTTACTCATCAGAGATATTTAAAGGATCCATCAGTGGATCCGTGTGGAGGAGGAACCTGAGACGATGTGTCACTGACCAAACAAACATGACGAGTCCCACAGACGCTCACCTTTCACTGCTCCACCAAACGTCCTCCAGTCATCTATAAGTTTACAGGTCTTTGACACGGTTCATTTTAATAAATACACATCTATCTGTGTACATATATTACACTAAAGACATGTATGTACTGTATATATATATACACACACTGCTCTGTAATCTGCTGATTTCCATTTTTCCTTCATTAAAATGTTTATTAAATTAAGTTTTAGTCTAAGGTTTCAGCTCTTGTGCCTCTGCAGGACGGTTCAGGTAAGACACGCAGCAAAGTCTCAAACCTGTGACACATGAATGAATGAATTATTATTACTGAAACTTCTCAAACTATCAG
Source organism: Mugil cephalus (assembly GCF_022458985.1). NCBI lineage: Eukaryota > Metazoa > Chordata > Actinopteri > Mugiliformes > Mugilidae > Mugil > Mugil cephalus. The sequence continues at coordinate 29,803,447 of NC_061772.1, forward strand.
TACTGGTACGGTCCACTTCTAAGATTTACCCTGCTGCATACATTCATTTTCTCATTAACTTATTTCCTTCCCTCGTCTCTGAGACGTGGAACAGTTTGGAGTCAGGTGTTAAACATATCTGGACTGGACCAGTGACTTCACCTACGGACCCTCTCCTGGAGATTCGTAATGTCACTAAAACTAAAATTCTTCTTGCATAAGTGTAACTCCAGGCTCTAACCCATGACTTACAACTATTTAGAGCAAATGAGAAACAACAGAAGAAGAAGAAAATTTCCATAACATTGACCTGGATTGAAAAAGGTAGAAAGAGAACATGGACTAGGACAGAGTTGGATGAATGAGGGGATTATCGTATCGGTACTTGTATATTTTCAACAAGTTTTCAATCCAGCAAATGCTCTTCTATTAAAAAATATGTAAAACATATTGTCCTACATTCAACAGATTCTGCAGAGCTTTGGAAGCTCATCACAAATGTTTGGAGCAGGTTATCGTTTAAAAAGGAGAAAATGAAGATGTTTAAAGAAAAAGGACACAATCAGAATAAATCATCTACAAATAATTAACACTCACATAAAGAAATAAAACCATTCAGGACATGTCCAACTCACCCGCAGCTGGTCTCCAGCAGACTGTCCCCGACCTGCAGAGACGCCATGCCGAAGTCTGCTATCCTGATGTTGTTCTTCTCGTCTAACAACAAGTTCTCAGGCTTCAAATCTCTGTGGCTGAGGGACGAGAGGAGAGGACAGAGAGGGGACAGAGTGAGGACAGGGAGAGGACGGAGAGAGGACGAGAGGAAAGGACAGAGAGAGGACAGATTGGGGACAGAGTGAGATACAACAGTGAAATCTTTGGGTGGAGGACTGATCCATCTCTATCATCTGCTTTTAGCTCAATTTTTAACCTCTGGTTCTCTCCTCATCCTTCATATATATATATATCTGTCTCTATTTCTTGTATGTTCACAAGCAAATTTTATACATTTGTTTTGCTACAATTTTATTTTATTTTACTTGTATTTTACATTTATTTATTTTTTGTAATTATTTTTACTTTCTCAGGAGCGTTTCTTATTTGCAACTGAGCTGCTTTGACCAAACATTTTCCCTTGTGGATCAATAAAGTCTAAGTTGTTGGGACCTTCTCTTTTTGACTTAGGTTCAGGTTTTGTGTTTTCTTGAAGCAACACCTGCTGCATATATTTTATTTCTGCAGAATCACCCTGAGGAGCTACGTGAGTCATCTGGAAGTTTATCTAAAATCTTCTTTACTCGCCCACAGTTTTCGTTTTGTGGTGGAAAGTTGGTCCGGAAGCAGCTCCGACCGGTTGGACGTTTATCCAACACATATTATTTTTTTCTCCATATTGGTTAAAACACGCCCACTGAACTGTTACTAGTCTCTGACTCTGATAAGAACTGAGTCTGGCTTTGCTAAGCTAAGACTGTGCTATTTCACATCCCAGCTATTTTCTAGATGACAAACACACCCGGGTTCCACTCTCATCCTGTAAAACCACCACTACATCAGTTCAAACGTGATTTCATTGCTGTTTCATGTAAAATGGTCCTTGGCTACCGTAGCTACTGACATTTGGGAGAAGTTACGCCTCATCCTCTGCAGCTGGTTGGAGCTAAATGGGAAACAACCTAAAGGCAGTAATTTTCCTACGGTAAAGGCAACTTCAATTTATTTCAATTTTATTTATATAGCGTCAATAACCACACAAATTGTCTCTTTACAAAATCCAGCCTGAAACCTCCAGAGCAAAGTTTCAGGTGGGATTTTGATTGCAGTCATCAGGAATGGAAACACTGCAGGTTTGAAGGAGCTCCAAGTCAAAAGCACTTTATAGTGAAGGAAACGAACCCAGGAAATAAAGAGCTCAACTCCAGTTGTGTAAAATAAATCCAGTCCTTCAAAGCCAAACACTTGAGGTCTACTGCTGAGAGCCAGAAGCAGAACATCTTTGATGTGGAATTGCTCTTAGATACTCGGTGTTGCAGCGATGAGTGGAGGAAGCGAAGGCGCTCTCCGAGATGAAAAGAGATCAAGAGGAGCTGAGGCCTCTAAAGTCGCCTCGGGCTACAGCCGATGACGGGAGAGGCTGAGGAGCCGGAGGAGACCTGTTGTTCATCTGTCCAAGGAAAACCAAACCCTTCAGTGCTTTTAGGGATGATGAAAACGTCATTTAAAATTCCTAGAATATGAAATACTTTTTATCAGCGCAGCGTGGGAGATATTTACTAAGCCTGAACTGTCGGAGGCTGTCAGTTAATCTCTGCTCATGTTCAGACCAAAACATCAACAGTTTTAAGGAATGTTTGTCAAATATGGAGGACGAGGAGGACAGGGAGAGCGGTGAAGACGAGGAAGAGCTGGAACAGAACAAGACAGACAGGAAAATACGACGGCAGCACGGTAACAGCAGAAAAACATATTGACTTTATAAGAACATTCTACATTTTGCTGCTGCTGCTGGAGTTCGTTCACTGTCCTTCATACTCCTCTTCCCATCTCTCTGGTGAAGCTTCTCCCTTTGAGCCTGATTAAACTGTGGTGCTGCAGAGGCAGGTTCTTTTGCTGCAGAGGTCAGTCAGCAGCGATAAATCAGGCGCAGCGGCCACTCGTGTAAATCTACTTCCCCTCTCTCACATTTTGCAGCTCTTAACAGAAATACTGTACTGAACCTGCAACTTTCAGCTTCTAGTTTTTATTTTGTCTGCACAAAACCTCGACTGTTGGGTTCTTGAAGGAAGCCGTGAGATCGTTATTGGAGATCTATGTGTTTTCTGAGCAAATCAGAAGAAAGAGTCATTGAACATTCTCTGTGATGTGCCCTGTGCCCCTCTCGATCATCTGGTGGATAAACCGCTCTAGATGATGGATGATGCATATTTGAAAATTGATTTATTAAAATGATACAAGATTTCTGTGATTGTGAGAGACAAACCATATGGAGTGGCTGTGGCAGAAGTCCAGAGCTGAGATGATCTGTCTGAAGAACTTTCTGGCCTCTTTAGGTGTTAACCGGCCCTTCTTCACCAGGTAGTCAAAAAGCTCCCCACCGGATACATGCTCTAGCACCAGGTACCTGAAAGAGGAAGACACAAGGAGCAAGGTCAGTGACAAGAAAAGATACATGAGTGAAACATGTCCACGACTTTATTTAATGACAGCATCAGTGATGCTGCATGGGATCCAGTCATGACCAAAGAGCTTCTCCATGTGAGGACTGTTTGTCTTCAAGTCTTCATCGATGCTCGGCTGGTTGTGGATGAAACTTTCTTCAGTCTTCTTTAGTCTTTAAGTTCTTCTTCTTGTGTGTGTTTAGGCTCATTCTCCACACAGATGAAACCAGAGGATGAAGAATGTCTCTAATCACCAGGGTGGTCAGACCGAGTCAGTTCCAACTCCCGACTCCAAACCACTGATCTCTTCCTGGGATTAAATGTCTCCATCATCCACTGTGATGCTGCTCTGTCTTAGTCCGGTCCAATAGGTTGTTCCACTTTCTCTACTGAGAAGAGTTTTAGAGACACTACTCATCCTCTGGGCCTCTCCTAGACAGTCGTCATTTGTCAGGACGTCTCCTGTTCTTTATTCTGGACGTTTCTGACAGAAACCAGAGTTTGATGCATTGAAATTCTGATGGAAACACAAAGTGTTTTAGAGCTCCATGCTCTGCCCCGTTAGAAACCTCCAGTCTCCATGATCTGGTGCTGAGAAAGTTCCTCTTTGCTCATAGTAACATTGACTGACATCTGACTCTTCCTACTATCCCAACACTGCTGAGTCAGGACTGTTCTGCAGAGGCACGGCCATATTTCTAACAGGCGATCAGCGGCTGCAGGTTGATTTACTTCAACAAGGCTCTGATGAGTTCAATCCTCCTGAGTGTCATCCGAACGCCGCTTTAACGGAAGAAGGCCACTCTAGGAAATTTGAGCTTGATCAATAATTCTAATCTGATCTCAGTTTGATTGATGGTCTAGAAGCAGGATATCTCATTTTTTTTCCAGGTTTATAGGAAACTGTGACAGATGTTTGACTTGTTGACTCTGTTGTAGGTTTATAAGTCATGTTATGGGATAGTTTGACCATTCATACCCACAGTAAGGTGATATTTTCTTTGGTTTCTCAGTAAATACAAAACCTTGAGTCAGTCGGCAGAGTATGAGATTATCCGTCTGGCTAGACCTCTACTCGTCTGTTTTCCCAGGATTGCCAGGGGCCACCCTGGGGTTATCGCACAAAAACAAAAAAGTGTTGATGGACATACCAACACCAACACCTTTCTACACCAGGCGAGTTCTAAACAAATACATCTACTGCAGCATAAGATTTGGATAAACTCTTGTTGTGGCCTTCCAGCTGCAGAGGAAGTGTCTTTGGATGATTCATGGGATTAATTATCGTCATAAACTAAGTGTTGGGGCCATAAAGGCATAGTCTGTCTCAAATATTTCCCTTTATCCTTGTAACTCTGCTGTCATGTCTACACTTTATGGCCCTCGAGCCAGGACATCGAGACAAAAAAAGCCCTCATTTAGTATTTGGTTAAAAACAGCTCTTTGCATCTTTGATTCCTTTTCAATTAAACTGATTTACCAAAGAAAAGCGTCCGTTTCCTTTTTCCTCAAAATGACCGAGGCATGAATGAAACAACCAAGTCATAAACTAAAGAGCGTTTGGCTGAAGTCACCACACCACATACATACGATCTAAATCCCTGAGAAAGCCGCAGCCCGTGCAGGTCTGTGTGGGGTTTCAAATGCTTTATCTCCGTCTCTCGTCCTTTCATTCGTCTGGGAGATGTGGCTGATCCCGCTCTGCGTGGAGAAGCCGGCTCCTCCGGCAGGCCGTCCTCCTCGCGGCCTGATTTATTAACAGATTAAGGGATCTGCTCGAGCGTTCACCTGTCAGAGCCGTTTAAATTAGAAACACATTCGGCCGTGATTTGTGAGTGCGAGCGCTGCCGTGGCAAACTGTTTGCATCCACTGATGACCATCCTTCCCTGTCCTCGCAACATTAAGAAAACAAATTCCTGCTCCATTTGACGGCGGCGCCTTTATCAATTATTGAACAGCGCATTAAGCCGTGCCACTGGAGCACAGCCGCCACATGTGTTAGATTAATGTATACAATAAAACGCGGACATACACCAAAGCTGCTTTGATAGAATCCCTGAGCTCAGACTGAAGCTCATGTTCAGGCTCGTGCTGACGCACACTCTGGTGTTCATCCTCACATCCTATCTGAGCTGTGAGTCAGCCTTCAAAGACCTGCAGCAGAATGAATTCTCCACACATTCTGTTTGAAGAACAACAAACTATTACAGTATATGTTTCAAAAAGACACAGTGAAAGTTTTAAAGTCATCCAGGTCAAACTAAACAACTCATTCACAAACACAGAGGAGAAGCATCTACACCGGAAGGACAACGTCCACATTTTAGCCGGAGAAGACAAAAAGCTGCATCTTGAACCTTAAAATATAATGGAATAAAAAACACGTGCTGGAAAGGCAGCATGGAAGCAGCAGAAAAATGCACTTACAGGTATTTCTTGTTTTCGTAGACGTCGTGCAGCTTTAAAACGTGGGGGTGCTCTATGAGCTTCAGAATGGCTATCTCCCGCTCCACCTGCAGGGAAACACAAGAAGAACACACAATCCATCAGGAAATGTGAAAGCAAGCGGTCTAAGCTGAAGATAATGAGGCTGGCGCAGCCTGGGCGGCTAATGGAAACACACACATGTATTTGTTATGTCACATTAATCACTCCAAGTGGCCCCGGAGTGTTTTCACACTCGCGTTGTTTTGGTGCTTGCCGAAACAAAATAAAATAAAAAAATAAATCAAGCATTTAACCTCTGGATCCGGTTCACTTGTAAAGCTCGGCTGGTTTGTTAGCGGGAGGCGGCTGCGTTTGAGGAAAACACTTTTAGTTTAACGCAAATGTGTTGGAGCGAGCGGCGCATCACGCCTGGATAATCACAAAGAACAAAGTCTGCCACACTCAGTGACAGCACATGGAAACGGTTTGTGTTCACACATCAACATGTTAGGAGAGTGAAATCCACTCGCAGCACATGAGCATCAAGTCGACACGGATAAAACAAACACAATAAATAACTGCGTGATATGAGTACACACACAGGAGCACAAGCAGATTATAGCCACAATATTTGCAGACTATATAAACCAATGAGAAGTCATACAACCCAGCGAGACATTATTTGGTTCTTTTAAAGGGATAAATCTATAAAATAACAGACCGATGTGATAAGAGATCTTTAGGCGTGTGTCAGGAACCAATGGAGAATCTTTACAAATGTGTCCAGAGCTGTTTCACCACTAAGCAGACCTGCTACGGATGAGATTTCACCTCAGCAGGCCGGAGGGTCGACCCACTTCAGGAAACAACGAGGTTCCACCAGTCGGACGGGTTCGGCTACTAAGCCTCTCTGAGTTCTTTCTGTTTGACGATCTTTTATAAAGCATTTTAAAACATAGAAGAAAAAACAGTGCTTGTTCAACAAAGTTGAGAGTTTAAATCCTCCAATCTTTAACTCTAAGCAAAAGAAAATAACAATATATATAAATATAGAATGAAGATCTAAAAAGATCTGGTTTTAAATAAAGGAAGAACAGTTTTAAAAGGAAAAGGAACTGCAGAGAACATGCATGAACACGTTGAGGCAGGTTGTGATTTAATAGCTCCCACTTCCTGTGTTCGGATGGTTCCACAGTGTCACCCAGGACGAAGGGGGTGGGTGGGTCTAGGAGCATCTCTGCTGGCCTCACAGATTTAGATGTACAGTGTTCTATGGAGATGGTGTCTGCTGCAACTTTCAGGAGCTTGACAGACTGACTGACTGACTGACTGACTGACTGGGGGAACTGGTCCGGCAGCGAGGCTGAGATGATGGTGTCAAAGGGCGAGTTGAAGTCCTCTAACAGGATCCTGACTTATGAGGGTGGATGAATATCTGTGCATGAGTGTGTTTGTTAGGGGGCGATAATTCATGAGTCCAGTTGCAGATGGGAATAAATTGTTCTTGTGGCGTGAGCTTGTGGTTCTGATGGAGAACCAGAGAGTTTGTTTGTGTCTGAGGTGAGTTTATGTCCAACTCATTGTCCTGGAGAGACGACAGATTCCAGCCAATCACCGTCTCTACCAGAGGGAGTGAAACGCTGCAGTCTGTCCCTGTCTCAGGTGGTGATGTACGATTCAGGTGTGGACGTGAACCATCATTGTCACTGTCAACCGTTCCAGCTGCTGCAGGAAGAACATGCTCTGTTGGGTCTTCTCGGTTATAGGACTGACCAAAATTGGACCAGAAAGCAAAGCAGCTACAGAGCAATTAAATGTCCGTAGACATCCTGCCATCAGCTGGAAGATATGAAGTCAATCAGCGAGAGGCTGCACAGCCTCTGATGATTCCACCCCAGCAGTCGATTTATAAAAATGAACTCAACGAAAATATCACATCAGGTTTTCCGTGTTGAACCAGTGAAGAAAGGAGCATCAGGGGGAAACTATACCGAAGGCATCGATTTCTGATTCTCATCACTGCTGCGCTTTAAGCGAGATAATGAAACGCCATCACTCACCTGTCAATCATCGTTTATTTTGCCCTCATGACACGTCTCCTGCCCCTGCGTCAACTGACCAACACGAAATCTGAGTCACCCTCTGAGTCTGGGCCCCTGATGTGACGGGTCGACACGAGACACCTGAAAATTAAATTTCACTCCCATCAAAGCTGGTGCTCTTCAAAGGTGTGTCACGGTGAGCGGTGGCTGCGGCTGGCAGCTGATAGATAATAAAAGAATTCCTTTTAATCTCCGGACCGGTCGTTTCCCAGACCAGGCTGTCACACCAGCTTCTCATCCCCAAACTCTTCTCCCAGAGCTCAGGAGGAAGAAAGAAGCAGCTTACAAAAGATTTTTCAAGCCTCACTGGATGAACTAAAAGAATGAATAAAAAAAACATTTCACAGAATACCGACAATTCAGTGGCTTCACTATGATAATACAAGCCATTACTTAAATATGGATGGCAAACATAATCCAGTCTCTTTCTAAATGTCCTCGCTTCTGCGAATGAGTCCTTTTTAGAAGACAAAGTGGTCGGCGCACTGCGGTAAATTTACTTTAGAAATCTCTGCAAGATGATGGTTTTAAAGAACATTTACATTTGCAGCAGCTCTTGAGACAACATGAGAGCAGGGACATCACAAGAACCGACATGTTGCCGTCAAGTTGATTTCTTCAAGAAGTGTGTAGCTGCAACAACAGGTGGGAAAAACACAGCGCGAGTCGTGCACGGTGACGCTAGTTGGAGTTGATGAGTCTTAGACGACCAAGAGCCAGAAAGCAAAGATCACGTCACAGAGGAAACAACTTAAAGTGACTGAAGCCCTTTTTCAGACCTTGTATTAACATCTGTCCTGGGGAATTCAATTACAAGTACCTGTGTTCACACCTGGCATTTAGACACATCTTCATATGCGTCCCTGGCCAGCACTTGAGATCAGATCTCAGATTAGTGCTCTGTATGTAAATGAATACTAACACCACTTAGCATACAGAGACAGCTGCTGTCTCTCATAGGTCTCTACACTTTATCAGAACCATGGACCACATGACTTACAGAAGTCACATATATTTTAGAACAAGCTATGAAATTTTACTCAGGACACTAATGACAATGAGAGAGGCAGAACCAAGATTAAATCCATCAAACTCAACAAATAATCACTGAAATAGTGGCCCCAAAAACACACACAAATAGAAGTCTTAAAATGAAATCTTGGGAAAATCAGTCATCAGAAAAAAAAACGAATTATTGCCTTAATCGGACTATAACAGGAGAACTTAAGTGCATGTAAACACGTTACTCCTTTTAAAATCAGAGTTCTCATTTTCAGATTGAGACACCAAGATAATGCGATTGAATCGGATGAGATGATGCGTGTGCGCATGCTCCACCACCGCTGCGCTGGCATGTGACCCCGGAACAAACACGTCCAAGAAAGCCAGTTGCAAAAGAAGAAGAAGAAGAAGAAGAAGAAAAAGAAGAGAAACGGAGCCGCTAGAAGAACCATCTGAAGGACAGCGCGGATCTTACCTGCACCAGAAGTAGCGTAAACATTACGTACGAGATTAAAAAATGTACTATTATCCGTCTGGTTGTTGTTTAAATGCCGGTCCGCCGCATGAACGACTCTTGTGTATTATATCAAGTAACATCCGGAAATCGGGCCGTATTAACGTGGTATTGTCCCGCTGAAAAGACACGTATCGCCACCTAGTGTGGTGGAGGAGAACAGTTACTAGATTTTCTTGCGCTGCATGTAAACTGGGACAAGGACTGTATATATATATAATATATATATATATATATATATATATATATATATATATAATATATATATATATTATACATATATATATATATATATACATATATATATATATACATATATATATATATATATATACATATATATATATATGTATATAGTGAGAAAGAAGAATTTTGAGCATAACTCGACTAACCTCTGCATGTAAACACTGAGTGGGATTCTGCAAAACAGAAGATGTGTCATCACATCCTCTCATCCTGAACGTGATGGCAAAATATCCATTGACTGGATATATTATGGACATCATGACGTCAACCAGTGGATTGTGAACCCTGAACATGAATCCCATAGTGGGCAGAACTCACGGTTGCCATGTTGGATGAGCTTTACTCCGCCCACACTTGGATATTCCAAATATGGACATGCACATGCTACCCGTTAGCTCAGGGTACTTCCACCCTTAATTATACAGAATTTTAATTAAAAATAAATAAATAGATGAGTTGGAAAAAATAAACAGTGACATAAACTATTGAGACCAAAATCCAAAGTCACCCAAAAGTCTATGGGGATCTGTTCCCTTTTGGAGCCTCTAGTGGCCACTTGATGAACTGTAGTTTTCTGCACTTTGGTATGAGCTTGATCGCTCAGACCTGGAGGTCGCCTCCTGAAAATATCTCCAGAACAGGAGCTGCCATCTTGTTCTGGTCCTAAACGTACAGCCCTTGAACTTCACATACCTGTTGTGCTGTCGCTGCACATGTAAATATATAATTGAATGTCAACAGCACAAGATGGCAGCAAAACACCTCTTGGATATTTTAGCATAATTTCCTGTGAGCTCTCATCTCATCCCATCTTCAGATATTTGGATTTCCCACCTTCAGGAGAGCACACTCTTGTGTCTGTGATGGATGCAGGTGCAACACACCAGCCCGTGAACCTGCTATCAGATCCAATTACCCTTGTCGCTGTCTCCTCACACAGTCGCGCTCACACGGTGCAGCACGGCAGAGGCTAATTAAACTCGTGTCCAAGGTAAACAGACACGGAGCACGGGCCTCCCTGCACCGACTGTGACGCTGACGTTTATTAAGCTCCATCATGACCCGTATGGCTTTTTAATGTGTTGTAATAAAGTGCGTGGGCATGCAGGGAAGATGGGGGGGTTGGTAACACAGGTGAAGCACTCTTTAATTCTGTCGTCTGGGTTACTGAGATCTCGTCTGAGACGCGTCTGAAGCACCGTCCCCCGCTCACCTCAATTATCTCCAGCTCATCCTCCACGTTCAGGAGAATTAGTGGGAATGTTTCCAGCTTTGTTCGTCGTCATTAAAAAGGCATTAACGTATAAGCTGCAGACAGGGGTGTGAGCATTAAATTCAATTATCCTGCAGACTCTTGATTAACATGAAGCAATTATTGTTTAAAGAATATATTCACGTGTTAATCCAACGTCGTGATAAATACTTTATATTGGTGTGACAGAGGTTTAAAGTGATGATGATGACGATGATTCAATGATCCTGATCAATCAAAGATTTTTCTCCAACTTTATCTCCAGTCCTGAATGTCCAGAGTAGAGTCTCCAGTGTTGTTGTCCACGTGGGTTTTTCTACCTCCATGTTTCTGTTCCTCCTGGAAACTCACGTGGATCAAACACGCTCAGAGAGAACGGATTTATTCCAGCAGTTAGAAAAGAGCCACCAGACGTCAACATCTGACTGAAACCTCCTTGTGTTCTGAATGAGGCAGTTTTATTCTGATGATTAGAGGACGACTAGTGTCCATGTGAGCGCAGACAATGATAGATATGCTTCATTTTGCCAATATTAGCCCAGGGCACCACAGCTCCAGCAATGAACCAGCTCGTACAAACTCAGGAGCTCTACTGAGCAGTCAACGATGGAATCCAGCCATGATTAACGTCCTGTTAAGGCAAATGGAGGTAAAAGCTGAGAATTTAACAGACTTGTCAGTGTTCCCATCCTGTGGACTCGTTCCACCACTCAGAACGAACCCAGACTGATCGTCTGTGCAGGAGTTTTTTAAAGTCCGGCTCCTGTGGTGAGTTAATCAGGGTCTCAGAGGTGTAAATGAGTCGATTAAACTTTTGTTCAGCTCTTCCACCGAAGCTCCAAGAGGAAGTCTTTCATCTACAACAATCTCATTACACCTCTTCTCCCCCCCACCCACCAAACAGACCACCCACACACCCAACAACTTCATCAGAGGAGAAAGAGTTTGAGTTTGTTAACGTGACTCTCTAACGAGCTGCAGCGCAGAGACTGATGAGTCCACTTTCACCTGAGGTTACAGTCACATCATCTGAACCACGTCTCATCTGGTCTCAGTGTCAGGACGTAAAGGAAACTGTTCAGCACTTATTAGTTCCAACTTCAAACACGTTCTAGTCGTTGTTTCAAACACACAGAGAGACCGACTTGTGTTTCAGCGACGTGAAGACAAAATGTATAAACGTTAACACAATGATGTAGAAATATAAACCATCCACAATCTTTCTCCTTCTCTGGACTGAAAACTAAGTCGCATCTTTTCTTGTGGTGCAGTTAATCGAATATATTTTATCCATTTCCTCTACATGTACTGACCTACAGACTGTGAGCTCCTTATTTTCCTCTAACACTTAACCCAAATTAGTTATTTATTAATTAATAGTCCAGCTACTTGTCCATAAAACATCAGGAAACTGTTAAAATGCTCAAAGCTTTCTAAAGCAGTCTTAAAAAAATCTATGGTTGTGTCTGAACATCAGTCAAAAGCACAGAAATGTTAAATATATCATAATATGTCCATTTAAAGAACATTAAACTGGTTTGATGATTTGACTTTGAACTGTTACAGTTCTACCTGAGACAAATAAAGTCAGAGCTGCTGTGTCTGTATTTAACATTTATTTCACATTATTAATGTGTCACCACTTCCTTTTCACTGTATGAACCCAAAATATCCATCCCCTGAAAGGTCAGAGCTTTCAAGGCGGTTTGCACTTTGTTACTGATGCAAAATAATGAGAAAAAAATGTTAAACTCCACCCGAAAGCCGTGTGTTAAGAATCCGCCGGGACCCCAGTTTGATCTGGAGTCGAGCTTTGTCGTTATCTCCACAATAGTCTGGAGCTAAACTAAACTGGAATAAATGAGGACGACATCTGAATGAATTCGTTTTCTCCGTCACTGAGACGCCTCCGACCGACGCTGGAGACAGAAGATGAAATGTGACGCTGACAGAGAGTGTGATACTATTGGATGCGTCCTGGCTCCTGGTTTCACAGCGTTAGTGTAAAAATAATCAAACAACATCAGTGGGCGTGGGAGTGCACAGAAAACTGATCGTCTGCATGTTTTTAACAGTTACAGCCGAACTTGGAATCAACCACGTGACAGACAGATGAAAAGGTTCGATGAATCCAGATTTCTAGTCCCATCACTCTAGAGTTTGTGACGTGTCGGCGGTGAATGTGGAGAGTGAAGACAGACAGCTGGAGGGTTGATGGTGACCTAAGACCTGCCATATGGACGCTGACTCAGACCAAGCCGCAACCAATGATTTCCAATGAGTCAGATCTGCAGCACTCCTCCACTTCTGCACGTACAGCCTCACACTACAGTACATACACTAATGGAGCATCCGGCCAAAACATGCAACACACAACGGCTCTGAGCTTTTCAGGCCTCGTATTAAGATCCAATCTGGGCAATTAGAGCGTAGGTGGCCAGAGTAAAAGATGGGTGCAAACAGCCCCAGGACGAACTGAGGCTGCATTTGAGAGATCGGATCTCGACCACATTTAGAGGCGGTCTGAGTCGCATTTGTCCATATTATTTTGGAAGTGTGAACACACAATGAGTCCTGAGTTGCATTAAAAACCTCCTACTCAACAGAGCGGAGGTTCGTCTCATTCGTTCAGAAAAAAACACACAGCCACTATGATAAAAGATCTCCTGTAATGGAAAAAACACCAGAAGTGATGTTTGTTCATTAGTATTGAGAGGTTTTTAAAAGTCTGTCGTGTAGCTGTTAATTAACTAAATAAGAAATAAATCTAATTGTTGCGCAGGTTTAACTAACGTCAGGGTGCAGATCAATAAATAATAACTCAACGTGCGTCACATGAACCAGCGGTAGAGATTCATTACAGTTAAAATACTGAACTGTACCCCAGATGATGTTGCGCTTCTTTGCAGGTAGATCAAGAAAACTGAGAGCGGTACTTAAAGCTGGTCACTTGAGATCGGATCAAGGTCCAAAGTCTGGACGGGGCCTTAGTGGCAGAGTTTTCTTTATGTGAGACTCGGCACACGAAGTATGTGCACTTTATATGGAAACTGATACTTGGTTCCAGCTCCAGGAATTATTCTCCTACAAAACCAGACCAACTCTTTGTATGAATTTAGTTTTCTATCAGACTAATTACTACTAAACAAATTACAGTCAGACTAATTTGTCCTGGCGTCTCTCCGTTGGGAACTGATTATGCTTCTGTTGATTAACGTCTGTGAAGTGGTGCTTATTTATTTTCTACTCAGGTCTGATTCCAGCAGGTGACGCAGATAGAAAAGGTGTTCCTCCCTCCATCGAGTGGCTCAGAGCTCTCCACTCCTTCCAGCCGCCTCCTCCAGTCGGGGCCTCCATGCCTGATAGCTCCTCTTAATGAATTATAAGGACCGGCTCGGGCCGCGCCGCCGCTTCCAAATCTCTGTTTAATTGAAACACGATACGGGGCTGAGGGGCACGAGGACCGATAAATTGGAACATCCACTCGGTAATCAACCCGCCATCTGTTGCTATGGCGCCTGAGAGACCGACCCGCTGGAATATCACAATCACCCCACAGGCAGAGGAGACGACAGAGGAGGCGCGACATCCAGGTGTTTCACGAGGAAACACAAATCCAGTTTGTTTGCTCTGTTGTCTGACACAAGTGGAAGGAATGAATGGAGATGAAATGAAATGAGAGAAGGGAAAAACAGAAGGGAAGAGGAACAGAAAGGATGCGATAGGGGAGAGAGGAATGAAAAGAAGGAAACAAAATACGTGAGTTTAAAAGAGTGAAGTCTTTCTACCAGACGTCTGGTGACCTCACAGTCCCACTTCAGACCGAACACATTCACAGCAGTCACACACGGGGCCGACCGGCTGAAGGTGAGCGGATTAACGCCAGCAGTGAATCACGAGTCCAGCGTCCGTCCAGAGGAGACGCTGAAGGTCCACGAGTAGCTGCTAAAAAACCACGTTAAGATCTCACTGATTACTTTTAAAGCTCTTCGTGGTCGTGCACCCGTCACCTTCACTGACCTTTTATCACCACACATGAAAACAGCACATGGCACAAAGAAGGGATTTCCAAATCCCTCCATCCAATCTGGATTTGAAAGATACAAAACCAATTCAGAAAGAAACTAGAGGGAAAAGATTAGAGAGAAGCCACAAACCTCTGGAATCAGTGACAAAAAAGAACTAAAATTTCCTTTTGATTGAGGAAATCAGCAGCTCTGTTAATAGTTATTTATTAGAAATCTTATTAGTGCGCTGCCTTAGAGTAAAACCTCTGGGTTAAATGTTTAAGCAGGAACTATTTATAATTTACTATTTAAAAGTCAAAATAATGGGTTTAAAATGTCATTACAGTTTGTCATTTAAACATAGAACAAAGAAAAAGAGTAATTTTTAGCCTAAAACCAAGTCCTAACAAGGACGCCCAACAAGGACGACAAGACCCCACAACGTTACTGTTCCATTAAAAACCGCTGCCCTCAACCTCACAACATAAAAACAAGATGACACCTGGCACGTCCGAGTGCAAAGAGCAGAATGAACACACATTAAGTCACAACTGACACCATTAACGCGAGCAGCCAGACGCTGAGGAGATGAAATGAGTGCGGTCGAGCATGAGGAGGCCGAGCTCAACCTCTGAAGAGCTCAGACACACAATCCGCTGCACTTCAACACACAAGGAGATTTAATCACACACACAATCACACACAATCACACACAATCACACTGCTCCTGTATTTTCATGCTTAGCACACAAGGGCTCCCTCAGGATTAAATTCAGCACAAGAAGCCGACACACAAGTTCAATTCACAGAAACACAACAGAATCTTAATTTCTATGTTTTATCCCAGGAACCTGGTGATACTCGCTTTTCCATCATTCATGTTTTTTCAGCCAAGCTGTGTCAAGACTCACCTTTAAAGATGATTACATGAGGCTACACAGACTTATCAGCTCTGAAATGAACACTTTTCATTTTTATTTGGTTTGTCTTATTTTAACAGGCATAAAAACAAACATGAAGCCGAACTACGGCTGAAATGGGCGCAGCCATCTTGGGCAGTTTTTTTTTCTTTTTGAGTTGTTGGAAATATTTTACAGTGATATGAGACTGCTGTATGCATAAACAGAGATCACAGAGGCTTTACATGGACCCATGATAAATACAAACACTAAATTAGGTGCATAAAGAGAAAAAGACAAGTCTTCCTGTTGAGGTTTTTCACAATAAGAGCACTTCTAGATGAACTATAGTCACGTTTCCTGGTGAATCTGTTTTATTTCTTATTTCTAAACTGAGCTGGTTTTATTCTGCACGGTGCAGCTTTTCATTCAGTATAAGTTGGTGAGAGGTGGCTCTGATTGGCTAATCAGCTGAGAAGAGAAACAGGAAGTGAACAAAGCAACAAAGTCAACGTGATCGTCTCAAATTAATAAACCGTAGAACGAGTGATCAGCAGGATTCAGGAGACGTTTGGAGCTCTACTTGTTTCCTCACCTCTCAGCTAATAGGATCTCTTATAGGATCTCTTCCTGTTTCTCCTTTCTGAGCGATGAGTCCAGACTAGCTCCCCCTTCTGGTCGACATATGAGAGGACCAGCTGGCCGTTCAAGTGAATTTTCTTTTTAATCCCGACACAGGAGATGTGAGGTGAACTAAACCTGCACGGCAACAGCAAACAGTCCAACTGTACATACGCTGAAAGTCGGCGTGAGTCACTGTATGAGATCGATGTGAACTACAGTTGCTTCACTCGTCATAATGAGTCCTGGGCCGAGCTGCTTCGCTCCTCCGCCCGTTAGCCGCTGGCGCTAGCAGCTCCTCCAGCTGTGGTTCCTCTAACGAGATGCTCCATTAGCAGCAGAGAGGCTCGGCTGTAAATGCCAGGCTTTGACATGTGGGTGCCGGGCAGGGTGACGCCGTGGCTCTTGTAAGGTGCTGATCTCTGAAGAAGTGCTATAAATGTCAGCCTGCACATCTCATCAACACACACGCATCACAGACGCTGCAGGACGCTCGTAGGAAGATATTCAAGGCCGGACGCACAATAACGTGTTTGCATAACGATGTGCAGGTTAGCACATGACAGGGACAGGGAGGTGGAGACAGGAAGAAGCTGATAACACGTGTGAGAGCAGATGATCGTTAGACGGCAGCAGCTTCATGGTTTAGTTTGGTTACCTCAGTGTTGCCACCGGTGCACTGATATTCCTGGTGCCCAGAGGAAGATCCTAAAGACCTAATATCCTCTGATTTATTGTTGTTGCGTCACAAGCAGGTTGATCTCACACCGTACATCTGATCACAAAGAATCAGAATCACTTTTCGTTACAGCAGCTCCTACTCAAAGTGTTCATGTGCTGGTTTCTCTTTGTTTATTGGAATAAATCCATTCAGGAAAAGAAACATGGAGGTGTGTGGAAGTGTTTGAGAAGATGAACCAATCAGACCATCAGATCTCAGTGCTGGCTGAGGACGCATGTGGAGACACATTTTAAGATGCCAGGTGTGAACACAGGTAGTTAAAGCTGAAACCAGATCGCCTGGTCTGTAATCACACCGATGTTATAACTCTAACCAGACACTGAGTGTTTAACAAAGAGAATCTTCAAGAACTGGATGTAAACTGTCTGTGACAGAAAAACAATGTATGTGGAAACAATCTGAGGGTTTCATTTAAGAGGTTCAGCGTGTGACAGCGAACGAGGAAAATGTCTTGTATTGTGAACAAAACAGACATTCATATGCTAAACGGAAACAGAACGCATCCAACGCTTCACAAACTTTGGGATAAAAGCAGCGAAAGAAAGAGAAAGAAATGTGAAGACGCGAACCAGCAGCTCATCTGGAAAATGTCAAACTAAATGGGACAAAATGGGGTCTCTTCAAAATGCCAGCTGCAGCAGGAGGAGTGGCATCGACGGCTCCAACGCGAAACCCCTTCAAAAACCTTCACGTCTTTTTCTTTTTTAATTTATATATATATTTATGGGCGGCCGGGCAGACTTCATTGTGTGAGAACACAACAGGCATAACTCCAGCCAATAGCTGCCTGTTGCCATGACAACAGAGCCCCAGCTTCTTCTAAAATAAGACCGAGGCGGGAAAGATTAGACAAAGCTGCCGGGGCAACCCCCAGACAGACAGAAGCAGGGAACACAGGCTCAGAATACGAGTGAAAAAGAGCAGAGGAGGAGGAAACTCAAGCGTCTGATGCGTTCACATCGAACTGGACGCACGACGAGCCCGCTGGTCATCGTCGCACCACACCACAACACAACACCACAAACACTGAGGCGAAGAAATGACATGCAGGCTCGAGGAGCAACAAAAAGGACACTGGTCACTACGGTTACATAAGACGAGACCGGGAGGAAGAGGAGGAGACGTCTGGAATATGCATTTCACACTCTTCAGAAGGTTTTATCACAAAAATATATAACATGGAGCTCTGATCAGACCTGGTATTAACAATCTGATAGTAACGATCTGATCACAAGTGGCCACATTAAAGTACCTCTGTTAAACACACTTGGGTCTTAGCTGCCTCCACATCTGCAGTTAAAAATAGATCCTGCAGACACATCTGGTTCTTAAATGGTGTGATTGCACAAGTTTCATTTGACAAGCAGAGTGGACGCACACCGATCAGTCGTAACATTATGACCACTGACAGCAGAAGTGAATGACATTTAAACCATCTTGTGACAATTCAGGGTTCTCCTGAGAAACGTTTGGACCTGACATTCATTCATGTGGATGTTACTTACCCACCTAGACCGGACTAGACCAGACCCCCCCACCCCATAGCAAAGCACTCCTCCATGGCAGCAGCCACAATATTAGGAAGGTTGTAATGTTTCATTGGTTCAATAATTACTCCAACAAAACATGGTTACACATTTTGGCACAGAGCCTTTCTCAGGGGTTTATTCTAGAGCTCAGTCCAGACACATGTTTAAGAAATGGTTGAAATTTAGACCCAAGAATTAGGAACCAAACACATTATTTGACCCATGACTCCAATCACAGAGATGGTAAAAACAGTCACAATCTGTACATTTCAAAATGTTGCAGCTACTTATTTAAATAACATCTTAAACTGAAGCTGTTAAGTAATTAATTCCATTGACAGCGACATGTGTCAATGTGTATATTCACAACATTTCTCAGCCCCATATAGTCACAGAGAAGAAGGTGAACCACTGTTTGCTGCAGCACAATGTTCTACAGTTGCATAATCTTTAATTATTCCTTTTTATCAGATGTGTGTATTAACTGCAGCTTTAACAAAACCAAAATGTTTTTTTTTCCATTGCCTTCCAATTACCAGAATTAGTGTCATGCATAGTCGTTCACCAGCTGAGCTACAGAGCTTACTTTGGCATATCCTCATGTTACATGTCACTCTACAACCAGGTCTAGAGAAACTTAACCTTTGTCAACCACAAATGTTTCTTCTCCAAAGTAAATGGTGTATAACAGCTGTTGAGTCCACAGTATTTCATCCTTTACCTTCCTGCTGTTTGTCCAAGCTAAGCTGAGTCTGCAACTACTAGTTATTTCTATTCATCCATGCATATCTGTTTCAATAAACCTTCCTGCCATCCCAAACTACGGACGTTTAAAACACACAGTGATTAAAAAAGGCTCAGTCACATCAGAAAGTTGCACAAAGACATTAATCTGGCTTATTCCCGTAAGCTTGGGGATGTACGATTCCTCACAGGGCAAGATGGAAAACAACCTTTTATTATTTAAAACCACAGCAAAGAAATGCTCAGCAAAGACAGACTGTTCACCTTGTTGGTTTGTTTTCAACCTGTGACGGCATCATTTTCCCGTCATATATCTTTTTCACTTTGTTATTGGCACTCGTGGACACTATTGTGGGAAATACTGGATGATTGGATGTGACAGGTTAATAGGTACCAGGAGGGAATAAAGAGGAACTGTAACAACGGAGACTAACAGAGATATATGGCTTAAATGAAAGTTTGACTTCATAGACTTCCTAATCACACAGTGCAGATGCAGGCGGAGACGACAGTGATGCAGATTCACCCTCCCAACAATATGAGGAATCACTGCAGCAGCGAGTCAACAACAAACTCCCTACTCCGACCTGTGCGTGCTGGTGAAACTTCCCAGCCTTGAAGCCAACTTCTTTGATTTTGATTTTACTGCACTCAGAAAATAACATCAGCGTTAACGGCCAATTATCCGAAGAGAGAGGTGTTCCTCCCTCGCTCTGCTCATTAGGGAAGAAGGACAATTATCAGCAGAAAGCAAAGAGCGCAGCAGCAAATGGCCTGGTCACATGACCTCCGCCTACACACACGAAAACACACACACACACACACACACACACACACACACACACACACACACACACGTTGTCACTGCTAAGTAGTCTGGGTGGGAGAAGAAGCAGCAAAGAGGTGTGACGCACACATCAGAAAATTAGCTTCTGCCGATGATTAAATCTACCTGGATTCTCACACACAAACACACACTGACGTTACACAGTGTCACGACCTTTAAGTGTGTGTAATTAACAGTGTTTTAGACTGGATTACTATCATCAAAAGTTTTTTCTCGACAAGACAAACTGATTAACAGCCACGCAAAATGGCGAGCTGTGTGTGTTCTACTTTTTATTACGTTGTGGGGACTAAACCCTCGCACAGCACTTACACCCTGAGGTCACACTGTCCTGTCTGGACGCCACAACTTCCTGAGGGTTCAAACCTGTTAAGAGTTGGCTTTATAAAAAAAATAATGACAAAACAAGAAATTCAAACAAAGGTTACAATTAGCAACCTTTGTCCTAATAGAGGAAGAGTTAAGCTTTAGTTGTGCTCATTAGGGTTAAGGGAGGGGGTGGATAAAGACAAAGACATTAGCTTGTGCGTGTGAGGAAGAGTGAAAATATAATCAATGAATAATAAATTGGAATCAGTCATATTAGCGCTTAAAGGATAAATAAAAAAATCTGAGTCTTATCACTTAAACCACACAATACAAGTGTTGCTTTGCTGTGAAGTCGGATTCTTTATGAAATGACGTTTCTGTTCAGAGCTCGTCTGCAATAAAAGAATCAACTTCAACACTCATGTGTTTAAAGCTGCACAAATCGATAGTTTTTATATTAACAATGAATCAAACGCTTGTTTGACTGAACACTCGATCCTCTTTCAGCTCATTGTTTTTATTTAATAACCACAGTTTAACGCTGTAGTTTCTCTCTCTCTTCTCTCTCCAGCAGCAGAACCAAAGCCGTCTCTGCCTCCCTCTCTGACTGCTAAGTATTTATCCTGCAGGCAATTTAAATCTTCAATAATATTTAGAGCTCTGATCACTGCAACTTAAATGTAAGTCAAACAAATAAAATCAGACGTTTATTTGGGCTGCACAAAGGCTCTCATGTTGCAATTTGGTTTCAAAGTTAGAAATAAAAAGAAAGGAAGGCAGAACCTTCCACACTCCACCTCCATCATACTGTACGTGTGACTCATGCAGCCTGATTTAGCTGCATCCACCTGTTTGCTGAAGGCGTAGGAGGAGAGTAGAGCGATGACAGTAATAATAAAAGCGACAAAGACCAGCAGCCCGTCCACTGAGCAAACACCTCTTCAGTTACTGGGTTTCATGTGCGTGGGTGAAACAGTTACAGCTTTAAACTTGCACCTGCGCCACATTCTGGGCTGTTTCCTTGTGAGAGTGGAGCACGAAGCTCAGCGACAAATGGAAACGTTTCTTATGCAATTCACATTCAAGAGATGAACTCAGAAACATTTTCATGTTACTGAAACTAAAAACAGATAAAAAAGATCAGGTGTAAGGAACCGACTGTAAGTGACCAAAGTCTGCATTATTTTCACAATGGTAATTGTCTTCCTTTTTCTGCACAGTTTAGTTTAATTTATTTTCTATTAGTTGAATTTGAAAGATTTAGGTGGGATTTTGTAGTTATGCCTTTTGTCAACCTCACATTTCTCTAACACAACTGAATATACTTCAGTGAATTCAGAGAAGTACGGTGCGTAAACTGGTCTTTAGGTTCATCTTTTTCTGAGCAAGGACAGAAACTGAAATTTTATCTTATCCTCATTAAATCCCATTAAAAAGACCAAAACAACAAACTAGCTGGTGAACTACAACCAGTCACTGCAGTTTATTTAGGTTCAAACCAACATTCACCTCCTGCTGCTCCAAATACTCACTAGAGCGACAAACGTGGATTAATCCGCTGCTGAAAATAGTCCCTGTTTATGTGCGTTTCTTTTTTTAATCATTTGTATTACATGTTAAAAAAAACAAACACTAATTCTGCCTCCAGGTGAGATCGTGACCTTGTAAGTTCCCGTTTTCTCTGAGCTCAGTTAACAAGTTGTGACACGTTTGCAGACTTTTACAGAACTGACTGAGGTGGAGGTGAGTTAATATACTGTAATTTTAATTTTATGACGTGTGTGAGGTAAAGGCTGGTCAGATCAACAGCTTCATCTTGTCATGTTGCCTTTCCCTTCACGTTAAGTTACCTGATTAAGTTACCTGCTCGTTGCTAAGCTCTTATTAGCGTCTGTGGCTTCTAGACTCCAGTGGTTGCCTAGCAGCGGCGTCTCACCACTTACAGAAAACGTTGTGTGTAGACTTCCAACCTTGAGCTCAGGAGTTCCCTTCCATTTGAAGAGAGCTTCATTTCAGACAAAGGTCCCTGACTGCATGTGGAGGTCATGCTGTTGAGTTTGCTCTTTTCATGGGATTCATTTTCACTTCTGTCTAACAACAACTTATTTGAAAATAAAATGATTTACCTCCAGAGGATTTATCCTTGAATTCTGAAAAATAAAAACTCTTTCTTTTTTTTCTTTTTTTTTTTAAAGCAGAACAATAAATATCATGAGAAGAAGTGTCTTACCTTCATGAGAACAGACTCGCTGAGCTTTTCTCTGTTGACGATCTTTATGGCAACTTTCTGACACGTGACACAGTGGACCCCCAGCTTCACAAGACCTGAAACAGAAACGTCAGAAAACATCCACATCAAGTCACTCCTTCAAAGTCTCTCTGTGTCAAAACCCATCCAAATTATCTGACGTGCACAAAAAAACGTCTGAATTAGACAAAGTAATCATGACAGGAGGGAGGAAAGAAAAGACGAGCCAAGGACCTGAATTAATGGAATCACATTCAAGGCTAGTCACCGTCCTCTGAGAACCCAGTCACCTCTGGAGAACTTAAACACAGCCCACAGACCGCACCGAGCAGACGACTGAAGATAAAACAAATTCAGGCTTTTCAAGGTAAAACAGGCGACATGAATTAAGCTGGAAAGTCCCTCTGGCTCCAGATAAATGACGGATCATTTGAACACAAAGTTCTTTCCTGACCTTGGAAACTCTTAAAAGATATTTTGACTTTATTTTGTCATTTCAGTTGCATCTGACTTTATCACCAATGAAAGATGAACTCACACTCGGGGACAGACTATACTAAATATTATGTTAGAGCTCATGTTCACAGATTTGTGATGAATAAGTCACATCTTAATGGAACCATGTGACCACTAGTTACCATGGATGTTTGAAAGGAGTCGCTCTGTTCTCATGTACACTCCTGAAGATACAACATACGCGGAGTTACCTTGGTGTGACCACAACAGAACCACTTCAGTTATGAGACGTCGGTGGTTTCCTCACATGAACTGATGCTTCAGGTCCTTCCACAACATTTCTACTGGATTAAGGTCAGGACTTTGACTTCCTCTTTTGTGTTCTTGGGCTCATTATCTTCCTCCATGACCCAGTTCCTCTTCACATTCAGCTCATGGACTCATGTCCTGACATTTTCTTTCAGAGTTCACTGGTAGAATTCACAGTTCATTGGTCCATCAATGATGAACAGATGCAGCAGAACAGGCCCAAACCAGGACATTAACACTGGCCCTGTTTCCGGTATGATACTGAAGTCTAAGTCTGCACATATATGAAGACGTGATAAATATATCTTTTAGACATGACTTTACATTAGTCCTGAAGACGTTAGAGGAAGCAGAATAAACTATACTGTATACGACTGGTTTCACCATCCATCACTGTCAACTCTAAGCCGCGTTGATGGACGGATAAAAATGTAACTCCCGAGTCTCTGCTTCATTGTGTACTTCCGAGCACAAGCATGATGTGACTCTCGCATCGTAACAGAAATGTCAACACGCAATATCTTTATCTTATTACAGCCACGACGGCTCCATTCATCTCTATCAAAGCCGTGACACTGGGGAGCGTATTTCACTTTGTACTGAAGGTCTGCAGACAGCGGTGGAAATGCCACGGCGCATATGCACCTCCTCATTACCTCACGCTGCACATATATTTCACAGGAGATGAGTGTTCCACTATTTTAAAGGTGATTTCCCTGCGGGGGCTCACCAGAACACAAACATAGGAGGCGTGAGCAGCGGGGGGGCGTTTGGATCAATATGACAGTCTGGGGGCTCTTTTATGTCAGCTGTTACAAATGAAATAACATCCGGGGCGACATTGGCCACGTGTTATTGATCGTGTTGTCAGAGAAGCTGGAGAATTGCTTCAACTACTAAAGCCTTAAAAAAGCTGCTTTATACGGCCACATTCAACCATGAACATGAAACAAAAGGTAGAGCATAGACGATGATTCTGAGATTGAGAATTAAATGAGTGATATTCTGAGCATGAACAATAAATACAACAATAAGCTCAACTTTCAGAGAATCAGCGGTTTCTCTCTACGTCATGTGAAAGTCGTCTTTGTGCTGCATGTGAGAGGAGTTTACTCACAGAGCTGCATACAGACTAAATAACAAGAGACAGTTTGAATAGTTTCAGCTACAGTGAAACAATTTGTCGATGTTTTACACATTGACAAATTTCTACATTTCACTTTTAAATGCGATTAAAAACATCAGTGGATTTTCTCCTGAATGTAGACAAATCAAACAAATCAAAAATGTAGGTTTATGCTTGTGCATTTATTCATCCATGAAAATTATTTGTACAGCCTTGTTTCCAGTATCTGCTGTGGGCGCCTTGTAACTAAATGTCTGTGGTAACAGTTGATCAGTTGGAGGAATCTGATCCCAACATCTCAGAACAGAACCAGTTCAGTTCTGAGATGTTGGTGGTTTCTTCTCATGAACTGATGCTACAACATTTCTTTTGGATTTCGGTCTTCATCTTCATCATCATTCTTTTGCAGATGCACTTGTGTTTTTGGTGTCCTGAAAAGCTACCGTTACTCAGTAATTTCTCTCTCTTTTTTTATAGGATTGGTGCATTCACAGCATTTCCTTTAACTGAGACGTTTCAGTTAATGTGTTTTCCTCGTTCGTGCAGAAACAGGAAATGTCATAGGAGTAGAGGAGTGCGCAGTGACATGCTGCAGGGTTTGTTCTCTCATCGCATGCAGTTAATTAACATAATTACTGAGAGGAACCTGTCAGACTTAAAAATAAATCTCCTTATTTGTGCGTGCATGCTCTAGAATCGTTGTCTGCCTCTTTGTTTCCATTTGGCTGGAATTCAAATTTGTCGTTGGACGTGTGCACCTGCACAAAGCGGCTGGTTACCTGTACGCACAGTGGATAAATCTCCAGGAGAAACCAAGGTTCCTCATTTACACATTATAATGCTGCCCTATTCCCGCAAACCCATGTAAGAAAAGCTATTTAAAGTGTATGTTTCAGCTACATGGGCCCAGTGAGAGCTATGGGAAAGACTTATCTCCACTAAAAAAAACACTGTGTGCTCATAATCTTCTGCGCAGTTGTTCTTTCCCTCATAATTACTCCTCTGACACCTACATCCGTCTCAGAAGACAGACATATATTTTGGTCTGAAAACCATAAAAGCACTTTATGCGTGACATTTTTCATTGTGCTTCTCAGTTATTACAATCATTACCAGGCTCCAAACTGGGCCCTACAGTAATAATGTGACATTTTCACATCAAGAAACATCCACTTTGCTACTCTCCGTCTCATTACTATATAATTCAGCACAGATAGGTCCATGAAAGCTCTAACATTTGCTGATAAACTGAAGACTTATACAGAGGCAGCATGTCTATTTATTGCAGTAGTAATGATGACAAGTAACTGGCACATAAATTGTGAGCATTGCCTTCAAATTGTGACAAAAATAAAACAGGAATAAGAGCACTTTTCCACTGATTACATTAAAGCAAATATAATTAAGTGGAGGGACGTGATCAGTGGAGCATTAACAACTAACGTCAGGATATTTAAATGTGTTTCTATGAACGCCTTCAAATGTTCTGACAGACATTCGTTGACCTGCAAAACAACAATGGCCGCCCTGTTTGACTGACAGGTGAACTCACAGCAGCTGCAAAAATACGACAAGAATGAAACATCAATGTGCAGGTGGTGAAAGCCACAACTGATGCAACAGCCCAGTTTCACCGGATCAATAATCTCCAGGACTCTGGAGCCTCTGCCTCTAAACTCCTTCAGACCTCGCATGTCTCTTCTCTGGACTTTGAGGATGAATGTCCGAATAACTCAGAAAATATTTAATGAAAGTAATTTGAACATGAACATATGTGTAGACAACTACAAATCCCATAAGGCTTTGCTGTTTCAAAATAAATTAAGCTGCCCTGGTGCTTTCTTTGTTTCTGATTTATTGAGATATTCTGAATAATAAACAGCTTCATCGATTGGGATGGAGTCGTCTCCATAGCAACACCCAAAGAGGCTCATGGGTACTGCAGCATTTAGAGGTTTTCACCAGTGGAAAGTTTAATTTCAAACAATCTATGGCTGTAAACAGTCCTCAGGAGCCTCACTTCTGTCTCTGTTGAATGATTTCTGTGTATAAATAGGTCAACTAAACATCTTTAAGAGGTTTGCCTTGACCTCATTTGACTTTCTTGTTTGGTTCTCTTGTAGTGTAATTGGATCCAACACACCAGCTGATAATTATGTTGCAGCACTGACCAATAGTTCCCTGAGCAGACTGAATGAATTAGCAGAGGCAGCTGGATGGCACCATTAAGGGCAAAATAAACACTGGATGAAATTAATGCTGAAATGGCTCAGAGAATAAACACTTAGAGAACTGTTGGTAATTTCTACGAGACGCTAACAGAGATCCGGTTCATTTTCTGTAACTGCTTGTTCTCTGGAGGGTCACAGGGGCTGGATCTCAGCTGTGATTGGGTGAGAGGCGGGTCCACACTGGACAAGGGTCCAGCCTATCACAGGGTTAACACAGAGACATAGACAAACACTCACACCTAGAGTCAATTTAGAATCAGCGATGAACCTAACGAGCATCCGTCCGAGTCGGCCAATGGACTCAAACCCAAAGCGCTAACCACCTCACCCTGCGTCACCCGAGATCCTGTGTTAGTTTTATGAAACTCGAGTTGTAGCAAAGACAGATGTCTTCATCTTTGGATTACGCCAAGAAGAAAAAACTTCCAGATCAACAAGGGACTCATATTTCTGAATCGAACCATAAATGCCTAAATAATAGGAGTGCAGTGATGCATCAACAAAATCAATGGCACGATTTGAAGAGTGTTGTTATTAACCGTGCTGGAAATGAGACCAGAAGGAGCTCATAGCTGATTTGTCAGAAGTGTGGGAAGTGATTTTTTTTTTTTTTTTGCCTTTTTTTCTGCCTTAACACGGCGGTGCAGATTTTATCTGCCAGCATCTCAACAGGCAGGTCCTGGTATTTTAATGCTTTCAGACAACAACAATTAGACTATTCCAGTGAGATTAATCTGATCGTTGCTTGGTGGCCAGTGCTTGGGAGCTTTTGTTTCCTCATCTATTGACGAGAACTCAACAAAGACTCTCTGGAGCAGGTGCTAATGGCTAGCATAGCATGGCAGCTCTGCTTTCCAGCAGTTTATGTCTGCACATACAGACGTCTAAGACTAAATGCTTGTTTGGTGTCAGCAGCCTTTAACAGATGAATGATACATGTGCATTTACAAGTATTTTATGTAAAAGGTTACAGGTTAAATTCTTGCGGTGGAAAAGAATGAATCTGTTTCTTTGTTACACGGATCAAATATGCAAAAATGGAAAGTCAAGCTTAATTTAGAGTTTCTGTTTCAGCTAATCTACATGTCTGTGAAGGCGGGAGGAAAGTGGAGCAGCCGCAGGAAACCCACGCAGACTTGTGAAGGTAGATGCTTCACACAGAAATAGACTTTAAAAGTTAAGCAGCCGAATCCAGTCAGAGACTCGTCTCTCTGAAGGCAGATTCGGTGGCAGGCTCTGCTCGGCTGACAGGCTCGTTGGGTTTACACATCCAGCTCGGCAGGATGTGACGTCCAGTGTCTGCTGATCGTTTTGTTCTTCGTGGATCCATTTCGGCTCCACGTGGTGGATCTGGTTGGGCCCATGAGGAGTTAAAATAAGTGACGTTATTTTGGAGCTACTTTACTTCTCTGTCCTCCAGCTTCCCGTAGAAATGACATATTTGCACTGTTTACTTTCACACACAACGATGCAGAGGGAAATATCAAGCTGGAAGTTTCCAGGAAAGCGACCCCCCCAAAAAAGGGCAGAAACTTTCTGCTGTGAAGTGACAAGTGTCTGGAGAGATGCAAGAAATGTGTCAAGAAAATCCCCAAAACACAGACTGTCAGTGTGTGGAAGTGTTTTCTGTCAGAGCAGGAGAGCTGACGACTCTTCCTCGAGTGTGTGGATGCAGAAATAACACCAACTAGGACCCAATAAATAAAGACAGAAAACATTGAACAGATCGGAGCTATTCCTGTCACAACGAACACAGAGGACCATGATCAGTGTTAACAGATCAGATCCGCAAGTATTTATCACTCAGAGATGAAATTAAAATGGTAAAATGTCTTATTGTCACATGTGAGATCTCCCACCATTCATTAGCAAATAAACGTGTTGACACTCGACCTAAATTTATTGCATTTGTATTTTTCTTACTTTTAAACTGAGCTGAAACATTTAGCAGATTAATAAGTGGGATCATGATTAAAGAATGTTGAGGATAGATCATCAGTGAATCAATTCCCAAGGAGAAATTGTAATAAATGTCAAATATTTGCTTCACAGCAGTAGAACCACTTCCTCAACATAGCTTTAGAGGGATTTATGTCTTGATGTAAATGCAAATATCCGATCACTTTATTTAGCGTCCGTGGAAACAGTTAAACTGTTAGATGCTCCAATCAGACTGATCGGGCAGAAGAACTATTGTCAAGGTTTTAATCCAGACATCAGAGCAAGAAAAGCATCGAGAGCAAAAATCCAAGCTGCTGTAGGAGAAATAAAACTCAGTACTCAGAGTAGATTGAGCAGAGTCAAAGCTTCACCAGTTTGTGAGTCAGTGAATGCTGGGAGATCTTTTCTTTGCTTGTTTAGTGTTTTTTTCTCAGAAGAATCTTTTCAATGGTTCGATGCTCGCGGCTCCTGTGCCTTCAGGCCACAGCCGGCCACCCACACAGCTGCTATGGTGAGAAGTAAAGTCAAGAGTCAACAGGCCGGTCCTCTGAACCACTTCAGTCCTCTGAACCACTTTAGGCAGTCGTGTCAAGATGGGTGCTACATGTCTGAGTAACATCCACATGAATGAATGCCAAAAAAAAAAAGTTTCCTAGTAGAACCTTGAAATGTCCCAAGATGGTCAAAGTTCAGGATGGACATTAAACTTCTTGTTTCTGTCAGAAAATGTACGTCTCTGATTAAATCAGGAGCTCAGGGACATAAAACAACGATGGACATCACCTCTCGTACCTGTCCATCCATCTTTCAGTAACAAGAGAAGCCCCTAAGCTGCTCCTAGACCAGTGGGTAGATACCATCTCTTCCCAGGGCCCTGGGCTGAACTCAGGGTTTCGTTCCAGTCTCTGGAGCCCAGTGAACCTCCAAGTGAAGCACCAAGGGGGGAGTCATGATCATGTTCCTGAACCACCTTGACTGACTCCTCTGCATTCAGAGGTTGCAACGCTTTTTAAGCAGGCAGCAGGGTGGCTCGCTGCCATCACGGACCTTTCCAGAAGAAACTGGCTCTGTGGCGTGAGGAAATCCAACTCCTATGAGGTGATATTTTATTCACAGTTGCAACATAAAGCATCTTTGATTGAGCCTCTATCGAACACCTTCTTTAACACTTCCTCAATTTATCTCCCACCAACAGAGTCACTATTAACAATCATTCCTGACCAGAGTTGTAATAAAATGTAATCTGAATCAAAGCTCAACTAAAAGACTATGATCTGTGAGGCAGCCATTTTAAAAAGCATTGAGAAATAAACTATTCTGCCATTAAGATATGAAGACTCTCGACCAGGTGACACCAGATGAAACACACTGGAGACTTCAGCGCTTTAAATGCTACTGAATCACGCATCTGTTACCGTCTGCATCGACTCCAACTTCCTCTACAACGTCTCAAATCCAGAGAGGAACAGACGACCACACAGAATGAAAAAGCACAATAGCTGTGGGACATATTACAATAAAATATTCTGAATAAACACACAGAAACTCACATAACAGAAGATATCAATGAGAGCGGAACATAGTGCGTCCAGATGTTCTCTTCTCTGACTGATGGCAACGATATAGACCTCCAGAATCTAAATCAGGGACTCTTCTGTTTCTGTGTTGCACTAATACTCAGAAAAAGCTCAGAACTGGTGAGTTACCTCCACATAACCATGTAAACAATGAATCAGTTCTTTCTGAGCAATGCAGAAAATATGGCTCCATCTTCTACTGAATGAATTCAGTGTGACAAGAACTTCTTCTTCTGTTGTATTTCCTGCAGATTTGAAACTCCACAGCAGCAATCATGTGACCATGAGCCAGACAACAAACCATTGTCTGGTCTGGTCTAGGTGGGGGCTACATGTCTAAGTAACATCCACATGAATGAATTCCAGGTCCAGACGTTTCCCAGCAGAACATTAAATTATCACAATATGGTTAATATTATTTACTTCTCCTGTCCGTGGTCATAATGTTGTGGCTGACTGGTGTATATCTGATCTGATCATTTTATTTCGTGCTGGTTTAAAGAATTCCTGTGACAGATCAGGTCGTGGACATATTGTCCATGTAAAAGAAGCCACAGAGAAGTGTTTTAAATGTAAACTGACCATGAAAGGAAACAAAGAGCAAAGAGAAGAACGTCATCCTGTATCTGAGGAGCTCATCTGCACCTGATTTCTTGAGTCGTCTGTATCTGCCCAACGGGGCCGAGTTGAATCAGAACCGAGCGTTTTGGCCTGTTCAGATATTTATTTTGCAGGAATTTCTTGTCCCTTCAAAGATCACACCTGAATGCACACCAGTCAATACATCTCCATTCTCCTGCCTTCATATCAACATAGAAGGTATCGATTTCTCCTCACATCAGCTCTATAATTGTCCACCTAGCTGTCAGCCATTTGATATGATCCACCTTTGTTCCGACCAATCATCTGAATCGGGGGCTCCCGC
Organism: Mugil cephalus; assembly: GCF_022458985.1. Lineage (NCBI taxonomy): Eukaryota > Metazoa > Chordata > Actinopteri > Mugiliformes > Mugilidae > Mugil > Mugil cephalus. The sequence continues at coordinate 29,834,639 of NC_061772.1, forward strand.
TGCTCTGTAACATTGATTAAACGCTGCTTCTGGTTTGCCGGCGAGGCTGAGAGGCGAGCGGCCGTCCGAGCTCCGAGGCCTCGGAGAAACAGAGAGAGACGGCCTCACTGTCGTGGGCTGTCGGCTGAGGCTAATGAGATCGTATATACAGCAACGGGCCTGAACATCGATTTCATAGCATGAATTACGCACGGCACGCTGCTCAGCTGTCCAGTTTGTGGTTCCAGATCAGTAAAGAAATATTGAATTTGAACAGATCAAGCTTTGGCTGGATGGCTGTGGTTTGTGAAATACATCTTCATGGTTACTTTAGTGGATATTTGCAGAAAGATCCGTGTGTAGTTTTAAAAAAAAGAAGAAAGAAGAGTCAAGCCCCCAAAATAAAAAAATGCCAAATGTCAAAAATGTTGAAATGTGGATCACGATTCTGATTTTGCTAATTAAACTTTCATCCCTTTAGTTTAGTCAGTTTTTAAGACAAAAGTCTTCTCTGGACCTTAAACAGACCCAACCTGGCGTAGTATGATTATGTTGTTGGAACAAAGATGCAGAGCAGGAGATCAAACCATTCTCTATTCATGTCAGACTCCAACTCACTCAATTTAAATTGACCCATCGTTTGCACTAAGAATGAAATGAACAGGATCTTTCTCTCTGGTTCTGCTACATGTGATAAGTATAAATCAAGCGATCGGACCTTCCCTCGTGTTTTTTGGGTCCATCCCAAACTTAAAAATGTCTGCGACAATCTCGTCTATTAGTAGAGCAGGATATATAAGAGACAGCTGACCCCTGACAGTCTCTTAGTGATATTAGGTTGCTCCAGCCAAATGCTGACTGTCCCTCCACTATTACAGCAATCACTTATGTTTGGCATAAGTGCAAAAAGAGTCATCACGAGGGAGTGGAAATCAGTCTCGTCACCTTGTTTTACATTAAAGTTGCTGCAGTGTCCTTTCCACTGGTCAAACTGAGGGAGAAACTTTCTGCAGCAAACCCCAACAAAACAGGAATAGTATATGTTATATTTGTGCATTTATTTATTAAAGAAAATGAGTGATTTGTTCACATCTGTGATGTGTAAAAGTCAGTGAAGTCTTTTTTCCAGTGTCTGTTGTGAGCTCCTTCTAACTAAATGTTTGTGGTAACATCTGATCAGTTGGAGGAGTTTGATCCCATTCCTCAGAACAGAACCACTTCAGTCCTGAGATGTTGGTGGTTTCCTACAACGTTTCTACTGGATGAAGGTCAGGACTTTGACTTGTTCCTAAACATTCATCTGGTTCTTCTGGAGAACCACTGGTGTTCTTGGGCTCCTTGTCTTCCTCCGTGACCCAGTTTCTCTTCACATTCAGCTCATGGAATCATGTCCTGACATTTTCTTTTAAGTTCACTGGTAGAATTCACAGTTCATTGGTCCATCAATGATGAGCAGATGCAGCAGAACAGGCCCAAACCAGGACATTAGCGCCCCCATGTTTCATGGAGGGATGAGGTTCTGATGCTGGAATGCAGTGTTGGTTCATCTCCAAACATGATGATGCCCAAACATTTAAACCAAACTATTCTTCTTTGGTTTGATTGATGTGTTCCATCAGGTGCTCTTTGTCCACATTAATAATTAATTTGTAATTCATTCTCCATGAAAACACCACAAGCAAAGTGCTTCTGTGGTGGTAATTAAAATGGTGGTGAAGATATGATGGAGCCAGAGAACCACTTCATGAAGACTTTTTAAAGATACTATAGCTCTCGTCCAATTTAAAGAGTTAAAGAAGTGTCATTTAAGTCGGATATCTCATTATAAAAAGCCTCAGCTTTCAGGAGAAAACCCTGCTAATTACTGATGCAGCTTTTCCTGTAAAAGTCACACACATGCACACACACAGAGGTGACACGAGAAGTGCTTACCTGTTTTCAAATCAGCATTTTGGGAGCAGGAAGCAGTCGTCCAATCAGCAGAGAGCATGAGGAGAGAGCAGAGAAAGACACCAACAGTTAGCACACGGTGCAGAAATCTACCAGACAACAGATGATGGAGACGCTCGGCTGTGACACCCAATCAGGTCCGGGCTGTTTCTGCTTTAACTACAATAAATTCAGTCTGTGTCTGCATTTGAATAAGTGTTGTTCTGCTCCACACAAACACACATTGTGCATCCAGTAAATGGGGGGATAACTGTGTCAAGGTTAGCCTCCCCTCCTCCATGATTTCACTCGTCCTCTTTCTGCTCCCCGATGGTGTGAATCCCACTGAATATGATTTCCCCTCTCCCCCTCCTCTGACAAAAGCAGCTCCCCTTTCTCCATTAATGAGGTAATTAATAAAACCAGCTCCTCCTTTTCTCCCCTCCGTTTCCTCCCGGAAAGAGAGAAAAGTGGGGGGAGGAAAGGGAGGCGAGCAAGGCCATGAAAGCAGGTCAAGCCTCGAGAGGGAGAGTGGGAGTGAGTAAAAGGTTTTGTGCAGCATTCGAGCTGCAATGAAGGAAGAAGTCAGCGATGAACACGAGCTGCAGCAGGTAAAGATCAATATGTTACAATAAACAACGTCCAGAGCCATTCAAACCTCCCCCACATCCCGACGAGACATCCTAAAATGTCTGCAACCAAAATATTCTGTTTACTGTCAGACTACGACAAAGAAAAGCACAGAACCTCCACCTTTAGACCGACTAATTTTTTGCTGATCGCTCCGACTGAATTCACACATCTGGATCAGTTTATTCTTTGACCTAAAACAGTTCCATCGTGTCCTCTGAGGTCACGCGTGGAATTAACCAGGCAGGGAGGAGGTAATGGGAGTTTTAATCACATTGCATTATGGGAAATGGAGTGTTTTTGGGTGTGAACCAAGAGTAGGGACTTAAACCACTTCTCTCCAGCACAAACTTCAATCCAAGTACTTGGATAAATCTTGAGGAGTTTCCAGGAGGAGCAGGGACATGAAGGTAGAAAAACATCCAGCTGTTGAACCAAGTGTTCGAAAAGATGAACCAAGCTGGAATCCATGTGGACAGGAATGTTAGAGATGTGGAGACGTCTCAGTTCATCTTCTAATACTCTATTAACTCAGGGTTGTCAATAAAGTTGGGAGTTTTATTCTTCTTCTGTTCAGTTTCCAGTAGATTTGATGATCCACACCAGTAGAACTTCTTTGTTAAAACGTAATCTCAAATGAGAGTGACCAGATATTACGGGACCTAGATGCAGCATCACATGTTGAGCTCCGTCGGCTCTGGACTCTGGAGCTGCTGCTTCCGCGCCGTTATCGGCCGACCACAAACCACCGGCTTTAATTTTTACTGCAGGGGCTGTAGTGGCTGAGGAAATCACAGAGTGCAGTGTGGGAGGCTTGAGCAGCCTGCTGTGGATGAGTTAGCTCCCTGCAGAGAGGGCTATTAGCAAGTATAGGTCAACCCAAACACACAGAAACACAGACACCGGTTTAGTGTTGGAAGCGTGAGCTGGAATTTAAGTATGGAATAAAACAAATCACCTCACTGACAGCTGCCTACATGTTATGACGCATCATTGCATATTTACCGCACATGGGGCGAAGGCGTACATTACCTGTCTCAATCTGATTACGAACTCCTTCCAATCTATCCAGTCTGATCTGACTGAGGTGGCTTCATGAGGCTGATTTATTCTGATTATTATTAGCAGACATCCAGAGCCTGTGGGAATGCAGCCATTATCAGCTAAAGCTAAAGAGCTCCAGTCAAACGTCAGAGCGTGAAACAAAGAGCAGCTTCTGTCTATTGTTCCTCTCTTCTAGTAGAAGATTATGAGCTTTGTGCCCTTTTTTTGTTGAAATAATTGAAGATATTGTTTTAATTTTCTGCTTTTCCACTTGAGTTATTTTGCAGATATTGTGCAGCGTCTTCCATGTCAGCTTCCTCCAGACTCCCCAGCTCCGACTTCTAGCTTTATTATCTATTAGTCCCCTCACTTCCTCCTGTGATTGTAATGTAACCTGTCATCAAAACCCACTCAGTCGCTTCCATAAAATGGTATGGTGTCCAGGAAGGCCGGGGTTAAGCTGCAGGTGAGCCTCTTGTGTGGGACGCCGTGCAGACACCTGCTGTCGGTGTGAAGCAGCCCACGTCCATTAGCAGAGAAACGAGTGATGACGCACGGATGCTGCTTTTAGAGCGGAGCGTCCCATTGACTGGTGAAAGAAGATATCAATTCTTTACTTAAAGAAGCCACAATGTCACAATGGTTTGGTTTGTTCTGCACAGAGAACCATCACCTGACTTGGAGGGTTTACGGTCCTGATTTTATTATTTTATCAGATTTTATCTTGATTTCCTGAAAGATTAGATTCTGATTCACAACGTCCTGATCTGATTTGGTTCAGTGCATCTGCAGATATATATCAGTTTATAGCTCTAGATATTTGTCAGATCTCCACAATTTTCTCCTTCTAGTTTCTCATCTTTCATGTGTCTTTGCTTTAGTCCAGCTCCTCTCTGTCATCAGACGTTTTAAATCCAATTATCTTTCGGGCCCGATGCTGCTCTCAGAGCCGGAGCTGCTGTCATGTTCTGGATGTCCTTCACGTGTCAACTAATCTCCGGATTTCTAACGAGAAGATGCATAATTAAATAAATCCATCAGAGGATTTTGTGAACGAACATCGTTTCTTTCACATAAAGAGCAAATCAAGATTGCCCTACTTAGCACCAAACAAAACCAACTAATCATCACAAATCTGACAGAACAGAATTTAAAACCGTCCTCAAACGGAAAAAGTCCTTCATTCTGAAGTAGGACTACAACGACCAGAACATGTACTGAAACTGTTGAAGTACAAGTTTCTGTTCAGAAAAAAAACCTATAACAGCAGCATTTTAAAACCTTTTCAGTGAAACTAGTTTTGCTCTTTCTTTTCTTTCCTGATTCTTGAGCTTGAAATGAAGAAACTTTACGAGCTGAGCTCAGTCTGTGTGAGGCGTCCTCTCTTTATTTCTCTCCTGTTATTCGTCTCCGGAGCCCTTCCATTTATCTGACAACCTTTTAGTCGGATACAGCCCCTGAGACCGCAAATTAACTGAAGGTTTCCTGATCGATTAAATCTGACTAATTGCTGACAACGCAGAAATATAAAAGTTCCCTTTGGTGACGCAGATCGGTTTGTGTGTTTGTCCTGATGAACTCCACTCAGAGTCCTTAGCAGAGGACGCTGCAGCGACGTCCAGCTCCATAAAGTGTCTCTGACAGACCTCAGGCCAGTTTAATGGCCACGAGTCTGCCTCGCTGCCAGCGCCCTATCACAAGGAAGTCTGGTCCTGACAAGAGAAAGGCAAAACTTCCAGACAGCTTCACTTTAATGAGTTTGGTTTTATATAACTCACAGGATTGAGGGGGAAGCAGCAGCATACAGTAATTAACCCACTGGAGAGAGAGAGAGAAAGAGAGAGGGAGAGAAAGAGAGAGAGAGGAAGGGACGGATCCACATCTGAGTAGGATGAGAAGAAGAAGAGGAAGAAAAAGCGATGAAAACGGGGGCTTCACATCCTCATTCAGCCCTATGATGAAAGGAGAAGAAAGGAGAGGAGGAGGAGAGACACTTCTGACAATACAGAAAAGTGGTGTTGATGCCAAGAGGTACAACCAAACTCCCAATCCGATGACGCAACGCCCGCCAAACTGATTAGAGAAAAACCTACTCGTCTTTTGTGCTTTTACTCTGAGGACGAGTCGACTTCCATCTCACAGAGACACTCTGAAGAGTTAGTCTGTAAAACTGTGAAACACTTTCATCAACCGAAAGTTAAAATGGACGAAGAAAGAGAAAGAAAAGAGGGCGAGAGCCTCAGAGTCTTAACAGCTGACAAAGAGTGTTTGATTTGAACCTGCAACCAATCCAGCGTTTGGCTGATGGCAATCAGGTCTGACGATCTCACAGCCAAACTCTGATTCGCTGCTGGAGGAAGCCGCAGAGATTGATTCAGATCATGTCACTGCGACATTTCGACATCTCTAATGAAGAGCTGTGGAATGAAAGAAAACCACCGGCTGCTCTGAAGAATCTAAAATGGTAGAATACCCTGAACACACTCCTTCACACTCCTTTTAAATCATTCAAATGAAACAGATTTTATAAAAGTGGTGGAAAAGAAGTCAGATTCTCAGTTCAGCTAATTTTTCTTGCTTGTATTTGAAACAAGTACAAAATAAAATACTAAGCACATTAATGGTAATTTCCAGAGTCCAACTTTTAGCAATAAAACAAATTTAAAAAATAAGAACAATGCACTTACACTGCTTACAGTCTATCACTCCTTGTTTTGGCGTTCTGAGAGAAGTTTGTGTACTTGGTATTAATACTCTAACCCTGACCCTAGGGAGAAGGAAGGAACTCTAATCCTAGGGAGAACAAAGGAACCCTAGGGAGAACAAAGGAACCCTAGCTCTAACCCTAGGGAGAACAAAGGAACCCCAGGAAGAAGAAAGGAACCCTAATCCTAGGAAGAAGAAAGGAACCCTGACCCTAGGAAGAAGAAAGGAACCCTGACCCTAGGGAGAAGGAAGGAACCCTGACCCTAGGGAGAACAAAGAAACCCTAACCCTAGGGAGGAGGAAGGAACCCTAACCCTAGGAAGAGCTACAAGCTGTTTCTCGTGAATTATGCTGATCAAATGGTCTGGAGTTTATTTATTCCAGACAATAAATGTTTAAAGCTCAGATTTCTCTGACCAACTTATTCTGCAAACAACATCTGACCCACAACCCCCTGATTTTCTCATATTTTATTTTTTATTCTTTATTATATTCATCACTCATGCTGCCTGTGCAATAAATATATAAATACATAATCCCTATAACGCCTGTTTACATTTACACTTTCCTCTTACAGTCATGTTTACATCCCTTTACGACATTTTGGAGCGTTAACACATTTAAGGCATTTTTCTGAATTTACTGTGTACTTTTCCTTTTTTTGTTTTTCTTCCTTAAAAATGCCCTGTACTGGTACATGCTGCTCACTTGTGCCTTAAATAAAGGTTTCTGAATCTCAACAGTCAATTCAGCCGCCTGAAAAACTACCATCATGGGGTCTGACAGACTCTCACCAATGGCAAAACTCCAACTGTTGGCTCACTGTGACGAGACGTTAACTGAATTATAGTAACTAGTGTAATACTTACTGTTGAATGTATCAGAGAAGCATGAGTGGAAAAGTAAATTACCACCTTTGACCAGGTGAGGCACTTAAAAGGAAGTTCAAGGCTTAAACTCCAGGTGTAAAATCAGGCATCCTCGTATCCATTCAAAAATTCATTATTATTATTTCTCACAACCTGCTGTGTTATCCACCAGGGCTCCAGTCTAGGCAGGAGTTAGTCTGGTGAACCGCCACCACCCAGCTGCAGGCTACAGAGTGTTGAGGTGAACAGAACCAGCCTGCTGCTAAAACAAGACTATTTAAAAGACGAAGAAGAAGAAGAAAAAGAAGAAGTCCCACAGGGGAGAAACATGCTTGTTTTAATCCCGGGAGGAAACCTCCTTCCCACAACCAGGTAGGAGGATGTGTTTCCTCCTACTTGCTCAGCGTGCTGCCACTTTGAATTCAACAAGACTAATAAGTCTGAGATTTTCAATTTAAATCTTTCTTGCCTCCCCTTGGTGGAGTTCATTTGCAGATGAGGTTCCAGCTGTTTTTCCCCATATATTAGTATTCTTATTCTCATATCTGCCTCCATTTGAATCATCGTCTGTCCTGTATTTATTTCCAGCCACAGCTCCACGACTCTGACAGATAATTACTTCCATTCATCTTTGATGCTAATCCTCTGCCACATTCACTGTAACAATGGAATTCATTTCTGCCTTCGTCCATCACGAGTGAGAGAAAAACCTTTCTGGTGGTTAAACTTGGGTTTTAAAATATCTCACAGTTGTGACAACACCACAATCGCTTTGATTGCTAACAACCATCAAGGTCCCCAGAGGATGGAGGTGGATCATCTGGCCGAGTGTTGCAATGAAGTGATGATTCTGAACACCTCAAAAACAAAGGAGATGATCATAAACACCAACATCCTTTGGGCAACAGTAGAATATTTTAAACAGCGTCTGTCTCTAATGGATCACTACTGATATTTCAGAACCAGGAGCAGTGTTGTTCACTGAATCAGAGCCTCAATTCTCCCATCAACTTGCAACAAAGTGTAGCCATGCAAAGCACATGTTAAGGAATTATTTGCACTTTTGGAGGCACTTCAGCCGTGGACGTAGACTCTACTGCCCCAAGTCCACTTCTCTAACCACTAGTCCACATCTCTCCATTAAACCAAATTCAAAGGCAGAAGATCAAAAAGGTTTCTACATCTCGAACGTTGCTGTTCACACAAATTCCAGCTTAACCCATATTTTCAAACACTTGTTTCAACAACTGATGTATAAAAAAATACAGGATGGTTAAAAAAAAAAAGAAAGAAAGAAAAGTCATAAGGGCAACTTCAAATGCCAGAAACACCCAAACACACAGCTCCTGTCATTTCAATTCCAAACTAAATTGAGTTCTTGACCCTGCAAACATCGCCTTAGGATTTAGTATCAAGTATTTCTTGATAGTGTCACTGCAGAGGCCGAAAAACACCAAAGAAGGATCAGCTCCATATCAACGGCAAAATCGAATCAGTTGTACTTTGACCCAGCGTCGATCCGTCCGCAAAACGTCACAGCAACGTGTTGAGAAGCTGCTGAATCGATCTACTGCAGGCAGGAGGGAAGAGACTCGGAATCAGCTGAATCAAAGGTGCAGAAATGTTCATTTCGTGACAATGTTAATCAGGGAAAGTGATACCTGAATATTTGACGTGATTAAACATGAGCCCATAAACTGAGGTTTAGTCAAATATTCAGCCCTGCAGCGAAACTCTGCGTCTCCAGTCAGAGCTTTGTAATTAGTCTCTGACTGTGTTGTCACCTTCTTCATAGAGCCCTGCTCCCTCCTCAGCTCTGGGTCTCCTCTCTCACACCGTCTATCTCTGGCTCTCTCTATCACACACTGATAACTCAACGTTTCCTGTGCAAATTAATTTCCAACCGACTCCGGCCTGACTCGACTCGCCTGTCAGGCCGCCGCTGTTAATGAGCCCTGACGTCTTTCTCAGAAAAGCACGGGAATCACTAATATAGCTGCAGCACACGAGCGACCTCTGCCTCCCTGAGCAGCGTAAAAGCAAGACGATGACGCTGAACACTGCAGCTCCAGGAGGGTCCACTGAAGTCGACGGGAGCTTTGCTTCAGGCCCTGCTGGAGGCTGAAGGGAGACGTCCACGCACAACATGCAATATGCAGGAAAACACTTTCATCATCACTTTCATCTCGGCCTGTTTTGTTTTGATCACAAGAATCTGGCTGTGCACTAATATGTTCCCTTCATGTAAGAAATTCTGATCATGTTTCCCAAATACTTTGCTTTAAGTCATTCATATTTCATGAGTAAAGCATTATAGATTGTGAGTGTGTTTCAGACAGTTGGCAGCCATGTTTGGTTTTCTCAGATGTCAGAATATGACTTTCAGGGATCCTCTCGTGTCGAGGTTTGCAAAAAGCTGAATATTAACTTGTTGCCTGATCTCCACTATTCCACTACTTGTTTTTGTCACAGAGAATAATGACAGAAACAGGCAAATTTGACTCAAGAACTCAATCTGTTAAGTAAGTGAGCGGGTCTGAGGAAGAACATCCAGAAAACAAGCTGAAGCATGAACAAGGGGACGTTTTGTTTTGTTTTTACTCATCCAGCTTCTTCTCTTCTAATTCTTCTTCTGCTTCTTGTAACCGATGTTTTGGACAGTAATGATTTTCTGATTTTCTGATGATTCTCAGTCGTCCAGGTCATGGTTTATCTAAGAACAACAAGGCCGGAACAGTTTCCTCTAACCAGTATCTGGGTGTGATAAGAGTTTAAGACAACACCCACAGAAGCTCCTTGGATGAAATATCTTCAAGAAACTACAAGTCCCTTGTCCTTGATCCATCTTGTTTTTGGATAAACTAAGACCTGGATGACTGAGAACTTTCACTGATATTTAGAAACCGTTGTTTTCATTTTCATTTCTACATTTTTGACATTTGCTCTGGAAAGATCTCTAAATTGTTGACAACAAAATGCAAAATAAACAAAAATCAAACAGCAAATCAACTTGTGTCTCCCACGCACTAATTTTTCATTCCAAATGAACCAGACGTCATCGTTGCACATTTTCTATCAACTTCCCAGTTTGCTCCCAGTGTTTGGATGAGTTCAATGAGCAGACTCATGCCAGAATCTCAGCTAGCAGCTCTGCGGCTCACTTCGCTGAGTTGGCATCCTGCTGTTGTGACCCAAATACAGGCCTACTGCCTGTCTGCCAGCTGCTGCTCTCTGATTGGCTGGGAGATGAGAGCAGTGAGAAGGTGGAGGAGGGGATGGATGGAGGGACTCTCACTTCCATCCTAAAGAACATTAGTGCCGAAATATCTGAAACCGTTTGCTGAACAGAAAACATTCAACATACCTTTACAAGCGCAACAGTGTAACATCAGGTTTTCCCACATAATCCCTCAATGCACCAGACAAGGAAGCAGGAACAGAGAGAAATACAGAGATTTCTGAGCTTTTAAGAGATACTTTTACATTTTGCTGGTCTGTATTAACAAAATGCCTTGAAAATGTCTGCCTGGACCTAAATCCATGAGAAGGCAAAAGTATTAAACTTGAAAAATAGGAGCAGCTCCTACAAGACAAATCCCTGTCTTCAACAATAAGCTTCGGAAACCCGTTCCACTTTTCCTGGTAAACCGCCTCAAGCTCAGATGAAGCCTGTCGACAACTGGACGCTTCATATTCGGGATAACCAACACGTATGACGTCCAAAGAAATAATGAACAGACACCATTTAAAAGTGTCACACAATAGACTCATACAGGCTTCTCTGCTGGGACTGGAATCTAAATAAAAGCAGCCAAGTCTTTCACACTTTATTTCAGATACATCGGGGTTTCAAACAGGTGATCCAGCCTGCAGACCACATGACTGTGTGTCTGTGTTATGCATTTGTCTCAGAGTCTCAGACATGCATGAAAGATGGATTGAAAATGTGGCTGTCCGAATGGAAATGCAGAAATGTAGAAAAAAAACTATCATCCAAAAATCCTTGATTGTGAATAAAATAAAATGATAATTGATCCACATTTCCACCTCCAAATCCCTCGCATGTACCAGGTACAATGTGCATTGTTTCCCTTTGCACGCTGTCCCTAGCAGTGGCACCAGAAAGCATGAAAGCAGAGCTGTATCTTGTAGTCTGAGATTGTGACTGGAAGATAAATTTGTGAAGAGCTTTTTAAATTAAATTTTGGCGTCAGTTCAAGTGACGCATGGAAAGAGAATAACCCTCCAGGTCACGGTATATCCAAAAAAACAAGCTAAAAATAAAGGCTTCTTTGAAGACCTTTGAAGAACTGAAGATGCTACTTGCAAGAGTGGAAAAAAACATCTTCAAGAAACCCTAAAAATCCAGTTGCCCTCATTTTGTATTCATGATCATGTTCCAGTTGCCAGAAACATGTTCATGCTGAGGTAATTCTGCCCTCCACATATGCTGGAATGTGCAGCGTCGGGTATTTATGGAGGGCAAGATGTTTCTAAAATGATATACCAGCGTCAGGCTGAACCGCTCTGGTCCACATCACTACAGGGACTACAGGGCTGCTGAGCTTTCTGACTGCACAGCACGACATCACAGCAACACACCTCAGAGGCCGACGCTGCACGTGGACCGTGTGTTGACACTCCACAGCTTCCCCAAGGCCACAGACCCGCTGAGTCCGACAGCTGCTCAGAGTCCAGCATTCAGCCTCTGTGTGTGTGTTTGTGTGTGTTTGTGTGTGTGTTTCTGTGTGTTTGTGTGCGAGTGTCGCCACATCCAACATGGTGTCGGTCACAATGAACCGACCGTCAGCACCGAGGTCCTCGCTCTCTCTGAAACACACACTCAGCGCAGCGTGACAGCATTTCCGTCGAAACCCAAACAACATCCGAGCCGCAGAGCTTACAAAGGCAATCGATATGAAACAGGACTCACTCAAGCAAGCATGTACACACACACACAAACACACGCACAAAGGAGTCAGATCTCTGAGACTCAGAGTCTGAGACTCGGCTCAGCACCGGCTGAGGGGATCATTCCTGCTCTGAAGAAGCTGAGACACGAAGCATCTCACTACTTGACCCAGAGTCAACTCACTCCTTATTTATGTGATTTCACCACTATCAGCATGAACCCTGAGGTCTCTTCTCACTTCAGTGGAACAGCCAAGGTCAGAGGACTCACTTGTAAAGTTGAACCAACCATGACGCTTATATATTAGGTTTGCACCCTCAAGTCATTTCTGAATGAAATGTAAGACAGATCGTGTTGCTGTCAGGTTGTTAATCAGGTTGTTTTATTTCCCTTATTGATCCCTTGAGGGGGAAATTCCTTCTCTGCATCCACTGGATCACATACTAGTGTGTACAACTGGACTGGAAAGCTGCCACCAGTCAGGTCAAGGAACATCAGGCATGGACCAGCGTTCCTTTGGCCCCAAAACCGCTTCTCTACCCACTACACCACAGCTTCCCAATCAAACGTGGCACCAAATGGGACACAACTCCTGGCTTAGGACATACTATGACATGTTTGAACGTACTCTAACAATGGACAAAGTCAGTTTGACATCTTGGTGCCAGATACCACAGGACCTGGTGACCAGCTCCTGAAGAGCCAGAGCCGGTTTGACTGAGCACAGAAGACCAAATAAATGAGCAGGGGGTCAAAATGTTTGGGGTTATAAGTAAAATGTTCAATGACAAAATTGATCATCTCTGCTTTAATACGGAAACTTTCCACAGCGACTAAGACACAGCAAGGTTAAAGCACCCTCCATCCAGTCCGTCCTCCATCCAGTCCGTCCACCTCCTGGTGGCAACAAGCTATGGTCCAGTGGGATCCAATGGCAGATTTAGAACCCCTCCAGTAATTTCCGGGTCTACCCATAATCCCTGCCCCTAGGGAGAGGAACCTCTCTAACAGAAGAGGATTTCAGTCACCACCAAAAATTTTGAGAGCATCACGTTGGAACATTAGATTAGAAAGCTTTGCTTTATATCGCCATCACGGTCCAACACGATGAACCAACTCCTGTTCTTCACCTGCTTCATTTTACCATCACTCATGAACGACACAACATGCTTGAACTGCAAACTGCTTTGCTTAGGGCAGGAAGAACTTGCACCCTGTTCCCACAGAGCACCATGGTTTCAGTCATATAAGAATCTAATTTCTGACTTTCTGACTTGAACACCGACCTTCGAAGGAACAGAGAAAACTAGAGATAACACTGCGACACCCAACAGCAGATACATGGATGTGACTTTTGATTGACAGGTGGAAGAATAACTGCTCTATGACAAATGCATGTGTCACGTTTGAAAGCTTTATCCAGAATGAAACACTTGACATTTTTATCTGAAACAAGCAGAAAATATTTAAATTCAAGGGGAGAAAAGGCACCGGAACAGATTCCCTCAGTCTTTCAGATTTCTCAATGCATGAAGGAATTAATTGCACATTCATACACACAGTGCTGGGCTGTATGTAAAAGCACACAATACGCTTGATTTGGCAGCACACTATTTCCCATTCAGCAGTGCACACACACACACATATCTTCCTGTTTCACTGTCGGTACGTCTGCCGGAGGCTGCAGAGGTGATTCCTCTACTCCCTCCATGATGTCTTCAGAGACACTCGGCTATTTTTAGCTCCCTCTTTCATACGCACTCCCCGTCCTCTTGACGGATCACCCTCTCAAACGCCCAGTGCTTTTATACATACCCTCTGCATCACCACATTCCTCTCCACCTCTTTTGCTTTCTTTGCTGTTGTGAGGCAAGACTTTGCAGCCTTTTTGAGTTCAGTCATCATTTGTTCAATGAGACAGGAGCGTTCTGTTAAAGCAAAATTGTCAAGGTCATCTTTGGTGACGAGTGCTGAATGTAGGTTTTGTAAGAAGGAATGTAAATAGGAATTACTTTGAAAAGATTCTTGCGCCTGTGTCTTTCCATTGGTTTGACCTTCTGTGTGTTTTCTCAGAAGGGATTGTTAGCTCCGCCCACATTAGTGCAATGGGACCAATCAGAGCTGTTTATTAATCACAAGAATCCCAAGAATCCCTCAAAATGAATGACGGCCAACTCAAGCTTCGAGGTCTTGATTTCCAATGCAGCTGCAGTTTCGGGTTTCACTGAACACGTCCATCAATCTGATCGTGGTTCAGCAGTGGCTGAAAATGATCCACCGACGCTCTGAACCTCTCTGATATCTTTACATGCAGAGAGATGGAGTTGTACTGCATGTTTGAGTTTTATCTACACATAGATACCTATAGTCGGTGATACACGTGATGTACTCTGTTGTTTTGTTCCTGCTTGGGTTTGACTTTCTGACAAAAACACATTCTGAAGTGTGCAAGACATTATCAGCAAAGTATCTGAGCTAAGAGGCCAGAGATGTAGCCGGGAGGAATTTCTCGTCTCATCCAAGGAAAGTTCTGACTAATGAGAGAAGCTCTAAGTGACTGAACTGCATCCAAGGTCGGCAGATTTCAATTTGCGAGGAAACAAAAAAAAAAAGTGTTTGTTGAGTAGTTGTTGTCTCCATGGTTTCTCTCTGGTGTTGTGAGGAATGCTCTGTTTGACCGAGCGCGTAGGCGTCACCATCGCCACCGCCGCCCCTGATAAAACTGCAGCTCTGACAATGACACCACTGTCAGCAGGACACAGACTGAACAGCAAATTGTTCTCAGCATGGTTTGAGCCGACCAGAGCCTCCGACCAACAGTCCACGCACTACTTCTATTTAAATCTGGTATGAAGAAGTGAACTGGAGTGGACACTTCCAGGAGAAAAGCCCCCCCCCAGTCTCACCTTATTCAACAAGCTCTTGCCATTTCCTTTTACATTCTCTGTTGAGACGGCTGGCTGCGATTGGTCGAAGCCCAGCAGGAATTCATCTTTTTCTGATCTGATGCCATCAAAGCATGTGCAGCTCCCCCCATGTGCAGCTGAGGGTTAAAAGCCCCGCCCCCTCCATGCTAGTGGGTGGGACTAAAACGCTAAAGTAGACGTCAATTTCTTTTTCACGTTATTTAAGGTCATTGATATTATTCCGACGTTTGTCTCAGTGTCAGAGACGTTCTGTTTTAGGTATTTGACGCTATAAAAACAGGATGTGACATCATTATGATTGACAGTTGCCATTGCCGACCGCTCCCTGAAGTCCTGTAGGAATGTCGGAGTAGGGAAAAAATAAAATAGGTGCACTGTATAATCCAACGGTCAGAGTCTGATGTGAACCAAAGTTAAATATCAGTTAAATACGGAGGAAAAGTCATTAAATTCATAATGAGCAGCTAAAAACACAGCAGCAGATTTACTCTCTCTGCACCACGGGAGCAGGTAATAACATCCCCGTCTGCAGACCTGAACACTCATCACATGCACACGCTGTAAATCTGAGTGGAGAGGATGTCTGATCTGCTAATTATGACTCTGCGGGCTCGGCTGACCAGAGGGCAGGAAGCCATGTTCTTAATTGGTCAGCTTTACGTAACCGAGCAGGCAGAGCCAAGACGAGGCAGGAAATGACTGGTATGATATGACTTCCACTTAGTGAGGGAAGAAGGGACCAAAGAGAACGAATGTGCGAGGGGAGAGGACGAGGACAGTCGAGATGAGGACCTTTTCTCACTGGCTCATCTGAGGGAATGTCCGATCGATGGTAATCTGATCGACGAAGCCTTCGCCACAGCGGAGAAAGAGGAGAGGAAAGAGGCTCTGTCACTTTAACTGAATAACCCGACGTAACGGAGACAGAGAAGCAGAGATGCAGCACCGACTCCGAGGCTTTAGAGGAGAGACGGTGCTGCTGGGACACGTGAGTGAGTTTATTTGTGCGCCTGATTGGAGAAGTCATAAAAAACAGGAGGTTACTGAGGAGGAGGGGGAGGAGGAGGAGGAGGAGCTCCAGAGATATGAGTCATGCCGGGCTGCTAGACTGATAGAATGAGTCCAAAGAACAGAGGAGAGGAGAGGAGATACGTAGGAGGACTGATGTGGAAAGATGCAGATGAATGGAATGAAAGACGAGCAGGAATAGAAAGAAAAGTGAGAGAAGGAATAAATAAAACGGAAAGGAAAAGAAAAGGTGTGTATAATAGATGAGGAAGTGATTAAATAAGAAGAGGAGGAGGAAAGGCAAATGAACCAAAGAACAAAGATATAAACGGGGAAAGAAAAAAGAAAATATAACCAGTTGAAATTGAACAGATTTTTATGTAGAAAAGAACAATGAATGTCACTTAGTTTACTGAGTTAAATCTAATCAGATCAACTGGGAGATGATTAATATTCTATCACTGCACCTCGACATAAACATTAGACCCAGAGGGACAGACTGGAAGTTTGTCCTATAAACAGCCTGAGAACAAAGTCTGATCATGTACAAAGTCACTGAGACGTATACGGCCCATAATCAGCACTAATGACTCATTTAAAGCTTTGGTTGTATGAACGATCATACAACCAAAGCTTTAAATGAATCATCACAGGCTCCAGAAGAGGAGTTAAGGACGTGTCTGCAGTTTAAAACTCTTCTGCTTCAGGTTTTCTTAGAAATAACTGTGTTTTCTGGACTTCACCTGCTCCCGAGGTGCACGGAGGAGGAAAACTAATTATAGAAAGGTCAAACCTCGAGCAGCACTTTATTAGAGCGACGTATTTCAGCTGGAGGCCTTCATCGGCTCGTCCCGTTTTCATCATCTTCACACAACAAATATGAACAGATAGAGGAGAGTGTCAGCGCCACATTAGAGGCACTGTGGCTGCAGGTGATATCATCATGACTGATCCGTCTGCCGATCACATTCTCAACCAACTGCTTTATCCTTTGGTTTAGAAAATGATCGAACATCCAGAAAATCCCAATTAAAAAGTTATATCACAGAAGTCACCAGTAGCAATTAGTTCAATGCTAATTCTGCAAATTTATTGATTACACCATTTATTTTGCTGGATAATATGTTTTTTTTTTTTTATTTTTTTTTTTTTTTTTTACTTTAACCAGATATTATTTTGTCTTTATCTTTTTACTTGTGGTTTTTAAGAGTGTTACTTTTATGTGCAACTAAAAGTGTCTAAAAGTGGTGAACGTGATGGACTTTCGGTTTCTCCTCATCGAGATTCAGTGTGTGTACACATTTGACACTTCCCATAATGCTTTGGGAAATGTCAACAGGAAGTGCGATATCTTTGTTGTGTTTGTGTGGTGAATGTGATGCTGTGGATCTGTAGATGTAGATTCATTTATTCCACTTGTTTCTTTGTATCGTTGTGACAGAAAAACACATTTTATGGAATAATCTTTTTTTGTTGTTGCTCTTGTCTCATGAGCCGGTGTCAGAACATCAATTCAAACATTTGTCTGCGGGGAGAAAGTGGCGGGATGGAGAGGAGACGCGCCTCCGCCAAACACGACAAACACACAAAACACACACAGGGCGACAAAAGAGAAGGGAAGAAAGGGAAGTTCCTCAGTATCCTCAGCCTCCCCCACACTTCATTCTCCCTCACCCCTCAATGAAATTTAATTACCTCACCCTTCGCATTTCCTCCCAGCGGAGGAGGAGAGGGGGATAAGACGAGAGCGAGAATAGAAAGGGATAAAATCTGAAAGAAAGACGAGGAGGAGGAGGAGGATAGTCTTCTTCTTTACTTAATCGCTTACAAGTGTTGGTAGAAATAAATCCTGATGAGTCACAGGATCATCCCGTCTAGACCGAACAGATACCGACACAAAAACGGTGGCGACAGCAGAGACGTGAAGAGGAGGGTTTCGTAATAGATTATTATATTAGGGATTATTATTATAAAGATGCAGGGATCTGAAACTGTGGAGATTTAAACAGAATGGCACAGTCCTGCATGTTTCACGTGTCAAGGCTCAGGATCAGTAAGTCTCTGGTTGTAGAAAAACAACCAGTTGTCGAAACAAGAAGTGTTTGAAAAGACAAACCGAGCTGGAATCCATGTGGACAGAAACAATAGAGACGTGGAGACGTCTCGGTTCATCTTCTGCTCTCAACATGCAGTGTATAAAGCTGGGGATGTGTCAGTTATTTGCAGCTGTAGATTTCATGCACCTCATCTTATATGTTCATTCACAGACATCGTCCTGCTGCTTGAAAATAATCCTAAAAACGACCAAATGTGGACTAACACGGCTAAAAATAGCCCCATGCTAGTCCTCGTCCCTCCTGTGTGAGAGGCAAAACTACAGCGAGCAGCTGTTTTATGAGATCACGGAGACTTTTTAAGCCACCACCAGGAGCATTGGGCCAGACACAAATACATTTCAAACACAGAGCTGTATTAGTGACTCTGTGAGATTTGCTGTTAGTATTAATATCAACATTTCGCTAAAATACAAACTCTCAGGTCAGACATTACACTTCCACATGAAATGATCTAAGATCAGAAGAATCTCTTGGCTCAACATTTAGAGTTTTCTGCATACCTGGAGGCTTTGGTCCAAACAGCAGATTAATAGACTAGACTGAATATCAGAACCTGGGTGACTGCACAGCGGCATGAAGAGAGTATAAACCATGAGCTTTAACTGACGTCAGTCTTCTCCTTTAAAGTGACAACTGTGCCACCAGCGCAGGAACAAAGCATCCGGCCTGACGTCTGCAGCAGCTATGAGCTCATCCCACCCTCCTCACCCCCTCCACCCACCTCCTCCCCCGCCTCCACTTTTATTAGCTAGGCCTAAAAAAGAAGCCCCCCCCCCCCCCCTTCCACCCGACAAATATGCCCATTAACAGCGTTCAGGACGCTGCGTGCCGCCATTCAGCCTGACAGGAGGCTCACCGCTTTGAAGAGGAACAAACGATCACATTCTGGTCTGGCTGCTGGCTTTCATTGTCTGCTACCACGCCGCCACGCCGTGTTTGTCACAGGAAATTAGAAGAGATGCTTTCACGGCATAGAATCAGGCCGATTTTGTGGAATAAAATAACCGCAATTAAACGCTAAGTACATCTGTGGGGAATTCAATTACTGTTACTTTCAGGAGAGTCAGCGTACGGAGGCAGATGATGAAATCTCAGCAGAGATCTGTTTGCCAAAGCTCCAGCATATTCTTTTTGCTTCGTCCTTTTTTAAGGAGAAGCTGAAATGACTTCACGTCACTTTTTGAGCTGACAGGATGAACAGGCTACAACACACTTCACCACATTGTGAACACTGCGCTATAGTGGAGTCAAAACAATACGAGAATTCAACTTTGTTCTTCCAGTCATGAAAACCACTGGGTCACTTGTGTTTACTGAGGACGTGGCAGAAGACAGAGCAGCCGGAGAATCCAGATTCAGCCAAATGAAGCATCACGGTGCAGATGGACCATGACTCAAAGCTCACAGGGAAAATCACGCAGGAAAATGAAGGAAAATAAGGGGAATATTCTGTAAAGGCTGAAAGGAAGACGAGCAAACAACAGCAGAACGAATCTTTTCTTTGTTTATGTCGAATTAACCTGAATGGATGTCTCTGGGTGAGAGGTGGGATCCACCCTGGTCTGGTCTCTAGTCTATTTCAGGGCTAACGCAGAGACAAACAATCCCTCACACTCACATCTACGGCCAATTTAGAATCACCAATGAACCTAACGAGCATGTCTTTGGACAGGGAGAGGAAGATGGAGAACCTACACAGACACAGGGAGAACATGTAGATTCCACACAGAAAGGCCCAGAACCTTGTTGTTGTGAGGCATCATTGTAACCACCACACCTCTGTGCCGCCCTGGACGGCTCGTGCCGTTTCAAAATATGTTGATAGCAGTGATAGCTGATGTCTTCTCTCTGACATCAATAAAAAAAAGAACGATGGATGAGCGTACTTGCAGTTTACCACTGAAAATGACATTTAGAGGAATGATATTAACAGACTGGCCAAAGATATGTTTTATATAACGTGTGTGTTTGTCTACTAAAAAACATTGCTGTAGGAGGGGGGAGGGGGACTTTTAAAAGGTCAGGGAGCTATTTTTCATTCTTGCTAAATGTCTCAATCAAATGTAATCTCAAGATGGTGCAGAGAGGCTGACATTTAAAGCCCGTGTAGGACCACAAATAACGTTAAACGGTGCGAGGCTCCTCTGTGAGTTCGGGACGGTTTATTGGACACGAGTCGGTAACATGAGGAATGGCTCTGCACGACGGCCCGGTGAGCGCGAATACTGGCTCAAAAAACAAGGGATTTAAATGTGCATGGGGAATGTGGGAGATGAAGTTTCAGTTTGTTTTGCAGCTCGTTCCAAATCCAGAGCCAGTTACAGCTTAGACTAGGAGGTAGAGTATTAAAAAGCCAGATGGGATACTGGGAAAAATTAAAACCCCAAAAACCAGCAGTCGACCCACACACACACACACAGGTTCGGTGTTATTCTCGTGTTATCCCGGCACTGATTGGCTTTCAAAGTGTTCACTCAACTCGGAGGCAGCTAATGGTGCTTGTGTTGCCGCAGCTCCACAACATTCATCTTAACCTACTTTCCAGCTATAATCTACATAAATACTCCCCAATCTCCAAGGAGCAGGACGGCAGGAGACAAATTACAGCCTGGAGGCTAAAGTAGAGTATGTGCATGTTTGTGTTTGTATGTTTCTTGCTTGCAGACAGGCTGATTTGGAGTCCTGCGTTCCTGAGGAGATCAAAGAAATCCCGGCTCAGTTCACGTGCAGAAGGTTCTGCGGGTCGTCATTTAGACGCAGAGCGCGCTGACACCAATCACTGCCGGCCTTTTGAAACGAAGCGGCCGCTCCCCGGGGCTCATTTGTCTTCCAGGAGCTGAAGGTTAGATGAGGAGGGAATGTGCTCACTGCAGTGTGTGCTGGTTCAGCACCACGGACAGTTCCAGCCGCACTGCAGCCACTCAACAAGCTGCTTATTAGTACTATGCGTAGTATTATACCACTAATACTACACATAGTAGTACTGATTACACGACTACTGCTCGTACTAATACTACACACAGTAGTACTGATTACCCGACTACTGCTCGTACTAATACTACACTAATACTTTAAAGGCTCAACTTTACGGGCTAGGCTCGTCTGCACTTATTCGTACTTATTTAATACGTTGTTTTTACTTCTCATTTCTTAGTACTATGCACTTTATGCATTGTTTGCATTTTTAACTTGCACTTTAATGTGCATGTTTTATTATTAGTACTTTCATTAGTAGTAGTATTTTATTTTGGTTATAGTGATTTTATCGACGTCATCTGGTGTCGTCCATATCCACTGTGTCTCTGATGCCTGATGCAAAATTAATTCCCTTCAATAAAACTGAACTGAACTGTACACGTAGTAGAACTCATTACACTACTTCTACTGCTGCTGCTGCTAATATAATTAGTCTGCAAATAACTGGCATAACATTATGACCATGTTTCTAATATTATGTAAGTCTCCCTTGTGGTGAATTGTCACAAGATGGTCGATGTTATAAGGAAACTAGAGTCATACTGATATGCTGGCAAGTAGAAAATTATTTGTTTATTTATTTATTTATTTATTTATTTATTTCCTCAGATAAAGTGATGTGGGAAGAACAAGAAGTTCCACCATCACACCTGTTTGAAACAGTTCTGTTTATTCTTTTTTTTGTGGTCCAGACCTCAAAGTTTGCTGCACGTCCTGTAATATTTTTAGGAAATCTGCAGAACACAAACACGTCTTTTCTCAACATCAGATGAACAGTCAGACTAAGTGGTACGTGGATGTGCTCTATGCTCACAATGACAAGGCTGCAACTCCTCTAAAGCTCTTCTGAAACCACTCCACATGGATGATGCTGAGGAGAAGTCAGACATTAGTCATTTTAAGTTCATGCATGCGTCAGTTTGTGTAAAATACGATGGAGCTGCAACTATGGAGGCTCCCGTTACAAGCTCTGCTGGACATGAGACTTTATGTAAACCTGATGGTTGAAAGCATTTCTTTAAACAGAGACATGATAAATAGAAGCTTTGTTAAAATGAAACGACCGACTACAGCAGCAGTCATGCACGAGCATCTCAGCAGAGCATAGATTTCTATTAACGTTACACTCTAAGTGGGTGGAAGCTGATGAATGATCCAGCTGCATCTCGCACAACAACATCTTTCCTAATTACCCTGAACACATTTCATCTTCGGGATCAATAGTTTCATTTGGTAAAAGTTGGAAATGATTTCTTCATTCAGAGATAAAACAGTGAAACAAGGACAGCGCTTTAATAAAAGCGTGATGGTAAAAGTTGTGGTAGATTAACTAAAGGATTAATTGACTACTCAGACAATAATTTATTGATTTAAAAAAGAATCAGTCGCTACAGTTAATTCCATCAAAGCCACAGATATGAGCCTCCTGGTGGAGTTAATGGAGGCCGATCATCCGTTGAGTCAAAGCTGGATGTCAACAAATAAATCAGAGCGAAGTCTCTCTGGTGTCCCAGCTCTTCTTTCCTCATCTTTCTAAACGCTCTATAAAGTGAGGTTCATCCATCCGAGCCGTCGCTGTGTCTCGGTGTGTAATATGCGCCGCTGCTGCTGAGCGAGCTGAAGAGCCGAGCTGTGAGTCTCTGTGGGCGGGGGCCAGACCTCCACACGGCTCCGAGCTGCAATCAAAGGCCTCGGCACGCCGCTGCTGACTGACAGCGAGGAGCCCGTCGACTGCAGCCCTCCCCCAGAAACGCTGCTGCCAGCTACACAACGCACACAGAAACAGACGACACCAGCACCGATGCAGCTGGGCGTCACTTAAGGTATTTCACCAGTCAGTCAGTCCGTCCTTCCACTGACACAACTGGGTTTCTACTGACAAGCAGGATGTTCAGTGGTAAAAAAAAAAACTGGGACACAGCCCCTTCCGCTGCTAATCCCCATTATGTTCATATGCTAAAAGTGGTGCCTTCCATTACCATCAATAAAGTTCATGAAAAAAGCCTTTTAGCTTTGCCTTTAGGGAATGAAATTGCCCGCAAGCCTCCAAAACACACTTTTATTTTTGTCTCTTCATCAGATTTGTCCCGTCCTGGAAGATGAATCTCTCTTCTTTCCCCTCCATGTTTCAATAAACCACATTTTCTCCGCAGACAAAGGGATTCCCTGAAGTCTACGAGCGAATTGATGGAAAAGTGGAGCACGAGTTCATCCGCAGACTGATGGAGGGGTTTATGAGAAAGGGGGTTTAGGGGTTTTTGGAGCTGCTGTAGACGTGTGTGTGTGTGTGTGTGTGAGTGGTGGGTGTGTTTGGGGGTTAAGCTGTCATTGCTCTACATCGCACCACCCCTGGAATAACGAGTGGAAGGATGTGGGGGGAGAATAAAGGTGATCCCGCTCTGATCCTTCCTGTGCACGGGCGGAAAGCAAATCAAATCCACACATAAACAAAAGATCCTCCACCCTGGCCTCAGTGTTTGCTCCCCCCGGCCGCCGCCACCACATACTGTACTGTACACGGCTACAGCTTCCCCCTCACAATACAACCCCCCACCCCCTCAGAGTGGGATCCTGCACTCGGTAATCCCAGGAAAGCCGTCTGAGGAGAAATGACTCTGGCTCTGTCTCGTGCTGTGTCTTCAGGTGTCACAGAGAAAGGAAAGGAAGCTTCTCTTCCAACGCAGAACGTGAAGAAACGTAGACTCCAAGACAAAGATTTCAGACCCATTCAGGAAAGTCTACAGCTCAGTCTTAATCTTTAACAGCTCGCATCTTTGCCCACGGCATAAGTTGTTGGCCATTTGTTTTGTGCATTTCATCGCAATCTTGCAGAAGACAAACCATAGACTGTGACACTCTCTCTGAGGGTGTTAGTCCTCTAATTGCAATATAGTGTAAAAAAAAAATCAATGTTCCAATTCAAAATTATCTTGATTTGAATGAACTAATCTACTGATGCTCTTCTTAAATACACACCATTTTCTGACGGTTTTTCCATAGAAACCTCACATTGGTGACAGAAGCTCCAACTCCCACAGAACCGTCACACCTCAAAGCTGATTGGATTTAAAAAGTAAGATGACAGAGCAGTGGAATACGACCAAAAGGATTGAAACTTCTGAATCGAAGATAATTCAAGAGCTCAGAGGCGATATCCAGCTGTAGTGACACGTCAGTGATCCTGAACAAACACAGACGACGACCGTCACTGAGTCATTAAACTCTGGGACGACTGTTAGCAGATGTAACTAGAATGATCAACCAGTGAAAGCATCAAAACATTTTGATATGAGATATCTGACTGTTGCAAACACATCAAAACACAGCACCACACAGAATCAAAGGCACGATAGATTAGAATACGTCTCCATTAAGTCAGACTCGTACGCTTCTTATTTTAATACGATAATACAAGGGTGTGAGTCTGTGTTAAAAATGAAAAAGTAGCTGATTCGCTCTGGCTCTTTCTTGGGTCGTATCAGATGAGCTTTAACGAGTTCATCTGCTGCTGATGCTCCAGAGTCTTGGCTCACTCGTCTCCCCACGTCAGGATGCAGGAAAAGCCACCGCTGACGTCAGAGCACAACACCAGCGAGACAAAAATACAGAAAGAGGAAAGAGATGTAAGTGGAGTATGAGGTGGAAAAATACAGCAGCGCTGGTGTTCCTGTTTTGCTCCCTTTTAACTCACCAGGGGGGGAGGATCAAGGGGTGAGCGCTAGCTGCAAGCTACAAGGCCTCCTCCACACACCCAGCAGCAGACTGCTGCAGTCCCCCTCCTGCCGCGAAAGCCAACAGCCTGCAACCGCACTCCAACTGACGCACACCCCCACAGGGAGGGGGGTGAGGGGGGGTGTAGCCAAACAGCAGAGGGGGAACGAGTCAAACGTTTCACTCCATGAACAGTCTCCTCAAACATGGCCTAATTTGCATTGGGAAACATTTTTGCAGAGACTTGGGGAGATGATGATGCCTCAGTCGCTGTGTTTGCATGAACAAAACAAAAATGTCTCATTTAAGCCCCCGAACCAGAACAGACGGGTCAGATCAGATGCAGAGGGGCCGTAATTTTTGTAGACCTTTAATAACCATGGAAACTCCTGATGTGCTGGTTCCTGTCTGGTTGGAGTAAATCCATTCTCTCTGAGCGTGTCTGCTCCATGTGGGGTAAAAACACCAGGAGACGAGTTTCCAGGAGGAACAGAAACATGGATCAATGTCTGCATCTGACCCGTCTATTCATTCGTTCACACACTTTGTGCACTCGGAGCAGAGGGCAGCCGCTTGTATTGGCACATGGGGGAGCAAGTTGGGGCAGATTTTGACTCACACACACTGTCCTGCTGCTGGAAACACTGCTGCAACAAAAGGCCTAACGAAAGGCAACTGGTAGAGTTTCTTTTATACGTTTCCTAGAACCTTCAGAGAAACATTTGGTGCAAAATATCCTTGAATGAAGTTGGGAAACATTTACTTTCATCAGATTTTATGCTCCACAGCAGCCGAACCTTCAGCGATTGATGTTTTGATGTAAACACAACATCTCTGAAAGGTTCAGCTGGAACATCTGATCAGGCTGAATAAGTATTGTCCATGTAAAGCGTTAGAGTGAGAGTTAATGGACGCGAGATGTGTTTTTGATGCAGCCTTCGTGTTCATCCACTACGTTCACCTGGAGGACCCCGACGCAGGTGGAAAAAAAGATGAAGAAAATGACCGTGAAAAGCAGAGCGATCAATAAAGCGTGTTCAGAATGAAATGACTTAAACTGGAGACAAAAGCCAACATCACACGTCTGCACGCGCTTCCATCGGCTCCATTTATCGAGCTGCAACTGCACCTCAAACATCCAGTGACACGCTGCAAGGCTGTGACTTCACGGCGTTTCATCTTTGTTAAGAGTCGGGACCACGGGCAGAAAGTTAAGGAAAAGATGGACAACGGTTACTTCCAGGTGAAAGACATCACATTTAAAACCACTGAGCTCGATGTTCATTCAACAATAAAAGCTGTTCTACAAGAAATTACGCTGCAGAGATGATCCTTGTTGTTTCTAAATTGCTGTAGTTAAAGTCTCATCCTGCCTGACAAGCTGAGCTTTAAATTACCGTGCTCAGTGCATCAGAGTAAAATAAAAACAAGGTGGTGCTCATGCAAAAAGATTACGATGTGCAGTAAAGCTCGGCTTTCCACCGAAAGAATAAACGGCAGCCGTCAACACAACTGGATAAAACAGAGTCTGGGGGCTGTGGTGCAGGCTAACATGGGGTCAAATAGGGTTTGGGTGAATAAAGTATGATTATAAAAGTAGGATTATTTGCACTCCAAATACCGTCCCCCATTAGGTTTTTTTAATTTAAGTAAACCACAGACAGATTTGAGGGCTGCCTGGGGGGAGGCAGGACGTCTCCACATATTTTACAATCATTAAAATAACATTTATCCCCGTTCGGTAACCACACTCACGGTCCACTCTACCCAGAATGAAAGGCTCATTTCATTGTTCTCATTTAACACAGAGCTATGATATCATTTCATTCAACATCTCAGGCGGAAAATCTCTTTTATTGCCGCCTGAAGCACTCGAGTCCTCGGCGAGCCCCGAAATCAGCCAACGAGACCAGA
Source organism: Mugil cephalus (assembly GCF_022458985.1). Lineage (NCBI taxonomy): Eukaryota > Metazoa > Chordata > Actinopteri > Mugiliformes > Mugilidae > Mugil > Mugil cephalus. The sequence continues at coordinate 29,861,361 of NC_061772.1, forward strand.
GGCGACCGGTTCATGACGAGTATCTCTGCAGATATCCGGGCCAGGAGTTAAATTCATATAATTGTGTTGTGGGCGGATTAAAGATTAAAACAACAGTAAAGAGGACGGCCATAGAAACCGGTTTCATTACCAGCACGTGAGCTTTGAATGTGGAGAACATGCAGCAGCAGCAGCAGCAGCAGCTCCAGGGGGAACTGGTCTCACTGAGAATATGTTATCATTTATTCATTACAGATGTGTGACTGCAGGACGGGCTGCTTGGCCCAGAGGGCGACGGTGATAATGATGAGGGCTGAGAATAAGACGTGGAAGGAAATGAGATCACAGGATTTTAAAATGAAACACTAGGAAAAGAGCGTCTGAAAGCACAACAAGAAATAGACGTAGACATAAAATAACCATGAATAAAGCCAAAAGAATATAGACACCAGAACATCAGTGTTATGATGCTGGTCTGTCAGGTCTGGTCTTCGAGGTTTCCCCTTCTAAACGGCAGGGCTACGTCTTTATTTCATTTGTGTGGGTGTTAATGTGTTAATGTGTCTCTGAGCTGTGAGGGTGGGATCAGTGGGAGGCGAGAGATGGCGATATGTTTAAAGTACTATTCAATATTTCAAAATAAAAATTCTAATAACTAAACTCTATGCGACGGCTCATTTAAACCTGGATGAGTAGTGAAACGTAAAATGGAAAACTGAAACGAGTCCAGCGGTCTGCGATATCTTGAGACGAGCTGAACACGTCTTCCACACTCGGCTTCGCTCCAGATGTTTAACCGTCTGCAGGAATCTGCTCCCACTCACTCACTGGTCCATGACTGATGTTGTGTGATAAGGTCTGACTCCTGTTCACCCTCAGGCGGTTCTCTGCAGGCCAGTCAGCCTCTTCCACAACTGAAACACGTGAGGGACAAACACAAACTGCTGAGACAAATCTGGACGAACGCTTCTGTAGAGACAAACGTTTACGGAGGCAACAACAGGACCTTTCATACTCCTCCAACCAGCTTTTCAGGAGCACGGCTGCACCTGCACGTAACCAACAACCCAACGGGCTGCGCGTAGAAACGCGGTCCGGCCGCTTTACAGCATCTATCGACGTATCTGCCCTGAGAGGGTCCAGCTGTGAGGAGATGAAGAAACTCACCGGGGAGCCAAACTCATCTCACCAGACACCCACAGGCAGATAACTGCCTATTAGGTTCCTCCTGCATCTTCTCGCTCCGTCAGCAATATCCTGCTGATTCTAACACTGCCGACCTTCAGTATCACACATTTGCCGTTTTATATCCACAGACTGTACAGCTCTGGTTTACAGAGAGGAGATCCATGATAACAACCAGACAACAAGTATTCAGTGCTTTAGATTAACAAAACGTTCTGAGCATGTGGATTTACCCCAGAAGCAGCGTTAGGTTCGTCATTTAATGATTGATAATTTAATAACTAACTTACTTTCATTTATCCTTAAAGTAAAAATGAGCTATCCAATGGCAACGGAACATCACAACAGTGACCTCCTCACAGACCTGTGGGACCGGATGGTTTAAAGAAAGTTAAACCAGAGAGAAAGCTTCAGGCCACCGAACACCCAGGACTCAACGAACAACTTGATTTTAGTGTTTTCTTACTGTTTGGCTCTCAACCCATCGCCTTCACATTTGTGTTTATGTCTGTTTTGACGTGTTGTTTCATATTTCCCGTGCAGTAAAAAGAAGGACACCAGGTGATGGGTTTTAACCAGAACCTTCGCCTCTGCCAAGTGGTTGCTCCTGATTGGCAACGTGGGAATAAGGGATAAGGAGGTCGTTTTGTTCTTAAAAACAGTTTGTCTCCCTGATGAAGGCATGCAGCCGACTAAAAAAATTCAACTTATTATTTTGTTCTATTAAAGAGGACATCCAAAAAAGTAAAAGACTTGAGTCCAGGAAGTGCTCCTGCACAGACATTATACTTCCTGCATTAGTACGGGATAAGTCCTGTTTAGACACTAATATAATGTAGCAACATAACGTTTAATTACTTTGCGACAATGAAGAGAATTTATTCATCTTCATGAAGACTCACATCATGAGCTACAGACGTTCTTCCCTCAGAGAGAACAGAGTCTATCCAGTCTATCACAGGGTTAACATAGAGACAAAGAACCCAAGACAAATCTAAAACCACTGATCAACCCAACACACGTGTGGGCTAGTGAGGACGTTCTCGCGTTACATGATTAAACAGTTGCACCAATAATAACATTCAGTAAGGATGAATCTTTGTACTAGAGCAACATGATAAATCATTAAAGAAAAGTCTAAATTCACACATACACGTGATCTCATTTCGAAACACAACGATTCTTAAGTATTTTATTTTACGAGCGGCATCACAAACAAATGCGTCTTCTTCCCGGATTTTTTTAAGCGCCCCTAAAGGCAGCACTACTGACTCCTCCCTCCTCCTGTGGTGAAGCGTCATTACAACACGTGATTCCATCAGTGGAGGAAGCGTCTGCAGCTGAGTGTGTGGAAACAGTGAGGGAGAGAAGCAAAGAGAAGTCAGCGGTAAAAAGAGTTAAATGGATGGAGAAGAAACCGCTGGTGGTCGTGGCGAGAGTCACACACAGACCTGAACCAAACTCGTGCCCAAAGAGATATGCTCCACATTCTAAGGAAAACTCAATGTTTGGTTCTCTACTTGGATGAATATTTGAATGTTTTTTGTTTTGTTCTGTTAAAGTTCATCAGTGGAATAAACATTTTGTAAAAAAAAATCGTGATTCACATTTTTCCAGAACGGTGCAGCCTGAGATGCTTTGTACTTTGTACCATCTCAATCTGAGACGCTGAGATGTTCTTTCAAGAGAACACGACTGAATTCACCGTCTCCAAAGAGTCCTGGCTGCGAACCTGCAACGGCTTCTTTTGTTCCCTTCCTCGCCCGCTGCCTCGGTAAAAATGATGATATTAAGGCTTTCGCAGGTGTTTCCAGTTCGGCCTAACGGGCCACGGAGGCGGCTGATCGATGGTTTAATGAAACTTTTATCACTCCGGTCTGGCAGACGGATTAACGGCGCTTTGCCCCTAATGGCTGCTCCTAAATCACTGCCGCTGGGGAGGCAGGAGCCACAGGGGACGACAGGGTTCCCACACACACAACATGCAGCATGCACACACACACACATTACACACACACACTGGCTGTGGGAGTATCGTTCCATATTAATGCTGCATCTTTTAAAGCAACAGAGTTTGATGCAGTCATGTGAAACTCACTTGTAACGTCGGTGCTTTAACTAACAAATATTTTAGGGGACGAAGTTTCATTCAGATAAAACTACAACTTTGCAGGTTTACCTGTGACCTGACGTATTTGCTTCTTGCACCATGTTTTTTGCATTATGTTCTTTGCACAATTTATATTTCCATGTTTATTTATTGTTGTGAGCAAAGGAGCTCTGCAAAGTTAGAAATTCGTCACATGACCTCAGCTGCTGGTTTTACTGCGTGTGACCGTAAACATGTTGAATGTTGAAGAACACTACGACTCCATGTTCTCTGCACGGCACCAGGTAAAACTCTGAGTCTCATCTACAGTCCCAAAAAGATGAAATGGATTTTGCATCTTGAAACAAACTTGAAAATTCAAGGGGGATAATTAGTCACCCGGAAGAACAAATTGCAGATTTAGTTTTCAGTTGCTGCTGACACTAATGCATTTCATTTTGGGGCCAAATTGCATTTAGACGCTTAAATAAATTCATTAAGACGGCAGCTCCCAGCAGGAAACACTGGACGCTCAGATATCGACCTGGTTTTCATTGTGCAGCAAAGCAGAAATCATCTCTTCTGGCCGCTGTGAAAACCTTTAAGGTGGAATGACAAGTAAAAAAGGGATCCGTATTAGACCTTTGCTTTTTTACCTGGGACTAAATAAATTCACCGTAAACAACTATTATTAGAAATAAAAACCAGTGGAGCTGGAATTCCTCCAACTTCAAGCTGCGATGCACAAAGTGACACGATAGAAATGACCAGTTAACATATGGAAGACATGTTGGTTTGGCATCTGGGCTCGTCGTTGTCACTTCATATGAATCCACTGAGGACGAGAAGTCATTAGACTGTCAAACATCTAATGTAAATGCAGCTCACGTCGGCTCAACGCTCAGAAATCTCTCTGTGTCCGTCTGATGCGACAGCTGCAAACTGCCCTGTCTGTAGAGCTGGATTATGAATCTGTTACACTAAAAAATATCAAAAACAAACACAAAAAACGATGCAACTGTAAACAAGCCGACATATTTTCATCTCGTGTGTCAAGCAGGCGGCTAAACCCATATCCGCTTACTGCAACAGAGAGTGAGTGGCAGACGGCGGGAGGCCTGAGCACAGCTGAAAGAGACATAGAAATCCTATTATGCTGTTTGTGTGTGTGTGTGTGTGTGTGTGTGTGTGTGTGTGTGTGTGTGTGTGTGTGTGTGTGTTAGCCACCATAACATCATAATCACATAGGGAAACTCATATCTGTCTGCACTGACTCCCAGGTCATGTTCCAATATGAACACAGACTCCACAGCAACATGAACACTAGAATCTGTCAGAGAGGAAATAAAACCCTGTCGAGGAAAAACACTTTACATTCATCTCGTCCCCAACAAGCTGCAACTACGAGACCAGGAGAGAGACTCATCCTGGGTTTAGCTCGACCGACTTCTCCACCAACTCAGATCAGATGTGGTGTAAATTTAAAAATTGCAGAATCAGTTTTCATTTCCAACAAACAGCCGTCTGTGAGCAACTAAAACATATTCCACTAAGAAAGAAGAGTTTCCTGCTGCCTGCTTCACGGTAAACTGCACAAAATACAAGAGAAAATCTGCAGACAAACACTAAAACAACTGTCTTGATTTTCATGTTGTAGATGCAGAGAGTTTTTCTGGTAGCCAGCTCGACTGCAAAGGTTTTGATGCTGAAAGTTTGTCTGGAGTCTCTCCGTTAGAAACTGATTATGACCTGATTCGCCAGCATCTAGACACCAGCTGGACGTAAAATAGTTTGGTGTAATCCGTACTGCACACCGGCGTAGTTACATCCAGCCTAGTGGTAAACATTTATACCGGTTGCCGCATCTAAAAGGATGACTAGGCAAAGCTTAGCTAAGTTCTGCAGATTTCTTATCTTATCTTAGCTTCCTTTTCACTTTACACTTGCTCCTGATGCTCAGACACTGTATCTGTGTGGTGCTAAAGGTATTAACTCTATGTAGAACTCTAAACATGTCTGACATGTACATGGAGCTGGTGCCACCAGACCCAGGAGTCCAAACTCTTTCAATAAACAAAACGTCCTAACGATCCGTCCTTATTAAACTGCTGAAATAAAGACATCCTGTTGCGCATATTTCAAACTGGAACCGGAGGCAAAACTGGTGACAGATAAGAGAGGCGCTCTTTGTTACTGGACACGTGTTCCAAACACATCAAAATGATATTAACCTGATAGAAACTGCTCAGATCACTAACCACGGGGCCGTCAGCCATCACCAATAATCAACCACTCATCAAACACCAACGAATGAGGTTGGTCTCCAGTTCTAAAAGCCGTCACACAGTAACACAACATCGAGAGGCTCTTACAGCGGCAGATTCACGGTCACTGTTTGACTGTTCAGTCACAGAACATCATAACTGCCTGTGCTTCCCAGGTAGGTCACTATTTCAAACAGTTGTGTTTCCCCTCTGAGTTAGTTCCATTCATTTCTCAGTTTGTTTTGCGCTGAGCGTCGCCGTGACTCCAGCTGACTGATGGCAGCAGACGAAGCCATTCATCAGGAGCGGACACCGCGGAGCGAAATGCAGAAACGCAGCAGAATCCTAGAAGCCATTTCTTGTTATGATGCCTGCAAGTTTCCAATTTCCTGAAATATTAGAGGACGAGGGCGATATGAGAGCTGTGACAAATGATCAAACCGGGGAAATCAGCTCCAACAAGCAGCCTTCCACATCTAATCCTATTTTAAAGAGCCGCGGGGCCCCTCAGCTGAGGAAGTGCAGGTTAGTTACTTCCCAAATGTCCCTCTGTACTTAATGTTTCCCACATAGTGACAAATCTATGGGCTGTGACAGTCTGTATTTGCGGGAGGGCGCTCTTCAGTCTGCTGGAGGCTGAGCTGGACTGAATGTTTCATCACGCCTGACAGCGAGGGCCGAGGCGGACCGTCGACGAGGCCAGCAGCTCTCATCCCTCACACGCGGCCGCCGGTTCATCCTCGCATCCATCGCGCTCTCGCCTCGATCCTGCCCTGACAAATATATGAGTGCAGAGACACTGGCCCATCTTTAACCCGCTGTCTCTCTTTATCAATCTCCCTCGCTTCCATCCATCTCCTCTGCTGCATCTCCGGCACAAAGTTGCACAGCATCGCTGCCCATTGAGATCCAAACAGACTTTCCTTTCTTTTTTTTACTGCTACGTATGTGCTTCAATATGAGTATATGACGTTCAGAACACAAGGTACGAGCTCCCCTCTCCACATTAACTCTGACTGAAACATTACTGGACCGAATCCACTCTAGGAGAAGACAAGGGAAGACTTTAGGAATCCAAAGGAGACCAACTCAAGGACTTTTAAGATCAGATCGGGACCTAGATCAGCTGATACTGTACATATTAAAGCATCGGGGGCAAAGGAACTTGACTGGAACGTCTATTTTGGACATTGTGTTTTTTTTCTGTCCGAACAGATGACAGAAACATCATCCCCTGTTCAGATGGCCGGTGCCGAGTCAAACTGGAGCGGAGACCGTCAGAGTAAACAAAGAAGCATTAAGGCCACTCGAAGCCGCTGAGAGCTTTGGAGAGTCCCCCCCTTTGTGCAGATTAAAGCTAAACAGCCACAACTTAATCGCAGCTTTCACATTCAAAGGCCCTCATTGTGGGACAGATAGGACTCCGGCCAATTAGGCCTGACCTCGCGTCGAGGAGCATCAATGGGCAGCAGGAAGCCGCCTCTTCTGGCCGGACTGAATGCAGGCAGCAGCTGGCACAGACAGAGAAAGTGTGAAGACAGATGGGCAGCAGCCACTCCAATAAACAGTCGCTGCACAGCGGCACAACTGAAGTCTATTAAACTAAATGCTGCGATTAGTCACGAAGCACGATTAGCTTCATAGTTAAAAACCAACAGTGAACATTAACAGAGGGAACTGTAGGTGTGGAGGTCCTAGGGCAGCGGGGCATGTGGAACTTCAGGCCAACGGGACATTTATTCATCCTGAGCTGTTTAGTACAGAACCGTGATCCAAACAGTGACTGTGAGAATCATCTACGTCTGCACGCTCATCTGTCCAAATATGAGGACGTCGTCTCGTTGTTGTCCATCTCTTTCTAGCTGACAGTGGATGATGCAGGCCCTGGTTGCCTTGGTAACCCCCATATATACTCTGCACCCCAAATGTTTGCGAGGGAAACAAGCAGCAAACAAGAGATGATTTAGATGTGTTTTGGTGATAGGAACCAATGTTGTGGACAGTGTGTCCTTCAGGTAAACCTCTGTATCAGGTGTTCTACACTGATCGAGCATTACACATATTGAATGGTACTGAATGTTGTTAGTGGGGGCCTTTGAGGGGAGGGGCCTCTGTGGATCATCCCACAGATACTTCATCAGTTTGCGATCAAGCGTGTCACAGTCTAGGTGGGTGCTACATGTCTGAGTAACATCCACATGAATGAACTCCAGGTACAAACGTTTCCCAGCAGAACACTGAACTGTCACAAGGTTTATTTTCGCCTCCTGTCAGTGGTCATAATGTTGTGGCTGATTGGTGTATATGCAGATGTTCATGTGCTATCACTCTAGTACTAATCAGCTTTGCCACACCCCCTTCTGCAGTTAGCCGCCTGTGATTGGCTCCGGTGTTGCACTGGGTCACCTTCACTAGAACCATTAACATCTGGTTTAATGTGGTTCTTCTCTTCTAGCAGATCTGTGTTGTAACAACCGGATCAGTCGGATCTATTGGTTGTTAACTCAAAGTTGAGATTAATTCTACTTTGTCCATATCTCCAAATGTTTTTTTTTTCCTCTAACATCGCTATAACTCTGTGGATTTCATTGTCTCTGCTCGTCACACTGCTACCAATCTGTGTCTGTGAATGTTTGTCCATTAAATCTAAAGGGGCTTAGGGGGCACTAGGTAAATTTTAATAATCGTGTAAAATGTGGCAACACAAATGACACATTTTTGTGCTGAAGCAAAAATGCACAGAACTAAATGTTCCCAGCAGAGATGCATCACATTTAATCTCAACACAACACAAACACACAATTCATCAAGGAAAACAAAACTCAAAATTCTGCTTTTTGTCTGAACTGCTTTTCCCATAATGTTGGATTCATGTCGCACCTCCTGCATGAAGTGCATGCTGGGAAACAGGGTCATGTGACATGTGTGTGATCTCCATGTCCAGCTGTGGAAAAAAAAAAAACAGGTTCCATCGACAGGGAGCTTCTATGTCCACCTACGTCATCCAGCTCCGTGACTTTGTCACATCCCGGTGTCTAATTGGCTGCGCCACAGTGCCAATCAAGCTCTAATGAGCCGTTGGGACCAATTACAAATGATTACATCATGGGCTGGATTGCCTTTCAGGCTTGGACGGCTGCCGAGGTGTCATCACAGCTCATCACCACACGGTGTTTTCTTCTTCTCTGCTTCCAGCCTGTTCATATGTTCTGTTAATTATCAGCTCATTCACGTCTGCTTCCTTCACGTTCTTCTCTTTATTCCTTCATAACTCTTATTTCATCTGCAAGCTGAGCATATTCATCCCCCCCTTACAGCTCCCCTCCCCCACAGCTCGTATTCATCCTCCCCCCTGCATAACCCCCCCCCGACTCTCTCTTTCAATACGTCCTCTTCTCTGCCCCGCCCACCTGCCTCTCTAGTTCCAGTTTTGCTTGAAGGCTCGTCTTTGTCTTTGTCCCGTGTGTGTGTGTGTGTGTGTGTGTGTGTGTGTGTGTGTGTGTGTGTGTGTGTGTGTGTGTGTGTGTGTGTGTGTGTCTCCTGGCTTGTGTCCAGAGCTGATGAAGACTGTACGACTCTGAGATGCTGCCTCGTATTTTTAGCTGGTGCTCAGGCTCTCACCTCGTCTCCAGCTTCCTCCTCAGAGAGTCCACAGGAGCTGATGTGCTCCTTCTCACCTCCCCAGCAAACCCTCCCCCGCCCTCCCTCCCTCTCCACCTCCAGCACAGCCATTCATCCAACTACAGACACGACCGGGATACGATTCCATCCAGTTTCTTCCTGTTGAAACAAGCCTGACTCCTTTATATGTGAAACATGGTGTCACGCTTTGTTGCAGCTCTTCTCCACATCCATCCAGACTTTATATCTGGGCGTCAAACGAATTGAGATTAAAAAACGTCAGAGAGGTACAACAGTTCTGCAACGTCCCATTACAGAAGCTAAAGACGCTTTAACTGTCATTTTACTGTGTCTTTAAATAAGTCTAAGCTTCCAAATGATTTCCTTTTCCTGCCGACCGATCTGAAACCACCGGCACATGACAGACACTGGTTTCTGTCTTCTCTCATTATTTTATGGAGTCCTGTTCACATGCATCACCAGCAGCTCTGAGGAGGCGTTTTTTTTTCAGTTCGATAGGACGACGGCTGAATCAGCGAGGTCACGTAAGGGGACTCGGTTTACCCCCCGACTTACCCCCCCCGACTCTGTCGCCTGAGGACAGGATGGACCAGTGTTCACCATGGAGACATTAGTAAATTAAGTCTGATATTTACTTCTTCTTCTCAGTTTTACATACCGACTACATAATAATTATAATAATAACACGTTTTATTTATGAGGCACTTTTCATTCAGGGATCTCAGAGCTACAAGCTAAAGGCAACAAGTTAAAACCATGATATATAAACAGAACAAAATAACTATTTTTTCCATTTTCTTTTCTTTTAGAATTAAAAAAAGAAAAAGGAAAGAACTGATTTATATGAAAAATTGCAAGAGAATAAATAAATGCAAATAAATGAAAATGGACCAAAGTATATTCGCTGAGCGATCAATGTTTAGTATCGATGAAAATGAACGAATGAATGACGATGAACGGCCCTGGAGTTTCCTGAGAGCTTTCCCTTTCTCTGAGTCTCCACTGTGTCATCACCTAGTTTGTCCTCATGTTAATGCCTTCATAGACACACACACACACACACACACACACACACACACAGTGTTGTGTTGGGCCATCTGGCAGGTGGCGTAATGAGGGTCATGACCTCCTGTCACCCCCCCTCCTCCTCCATTACCAGGGTAACACTTTCACAGCGGCAGCGACCTGTTATTGTTTAGTTCTGACAAACCAAAGAAATAATAAAAATGTCCGTTGTTGCTCCAGTGGAGTTCCAGATGACAACACTTGGAACAGGGACAGAATTAAAGAGGGTGTCATCGTGTTAACTCTTTGTGTCTTAAAGGTCTCATCTCCACCGTGAGCAGGTCTCTCTGCGTCGCGTGTTGTTTGGTGTAAATCAGCGTCTCTTCTCTTTACACTGGACGCATGGATTAGCAGCAGATTAAGGCCACTTCCACAGTGGGTGATGGTTCCGGGGCCCGACCATCACCCACCACCGACCACCCACCACCCAGACTCTGTTTGTCTGTACGTACAAGACCGAGCTCCACCGCTTCTAACTGGAACATTTAATCTGAGCGTATCTACATTTTATCAGCTGCAAATGTTCATCTTGAGATTTTGGACTAAACGCACGTTTAGGATCAACACAACTTTCTACGCTGTGTTCTACAAAACTCTTTATTGAGTTTGACTTAGAACAAGGTCAGCGTATGTTCCACTTTGACCTCAACTAAAAATAATGCTTATCGTTTTAAAACTATTTAGCATGAAGTCATTAATCAGTGCATCTAAATCTTTGCTTTAAACCCCCCCCCACGCCCGAGGGGGGCGATAAGGCCGGTGAAAGCATTTCTACCTGTGCAGTGATGTGTCAGCATTGTTCTGTAATTATGCCACTGAAAACGCTCGTCAGCTGTGTTGAGGTTCGCTCTGTTCTTCACGCGATGGCGACTGGAACCGAGCGACTCGCGTTGGAGGCGGAGCTAATAAACGTGGATCAGCTGTTCACTGTCACTGTAAACGTGATGTAGTGTTTGTCCGGCCTCGTGGCCGGTTTTGGCGCAACACACAGTTCAATTTTTAGGGGAGGTAAACGTCAGGTTACGGTGTTACAGACTCTATTAAAGTGGACACTCCTCTAAAGCGGAGCTAAAGCGTGTGGGGCTCCCCCTGGTTGGTGGTTGGCTGCAGCATAGGCCATAAGCTCTGCCCCCTCCATACTAATACTGTTAGTCAATGGTTAATTTAATACTGATGTATGTACAAGTGTCCCTTAAGTTTAGATTTTATAATTTAATTAAATTAAAAATTAAAGACGCAATTAAAACAAGATGTAGGAGCATGAGAGTAGGAAAAAACAAAGTAGTGCAGTGTGTAATCCAACATTTCTCTTCACCAATCACCAGTGAGTCTAGAGGAACGGTGGGGGGGGGGGGGTCACTGACCCTCGTTCTAACCACGATGCGACGGCTCGTATCCCTGGGATACTAGCGTCAGACCAGCGAGGAGGAAGTGGAGACATGTCGTCCATTTTTTCCACCGTCTATGATTCATACCTGCATTATCCGTCTTCACACACATTCCCGTACACCGGTAAACAAAGCAACACTGTGTAAAGCAGAATTAGTTTCACAAATAATCCTAAATCCCTCATTGCATCCTCTGAAAAAAACGGGTGACACCAGCAACATATAGGTGTGTGTGTGTTTTTACTGCAGAGAGGCTGCAGCCAGTCTCTGCTCTAATGCAGCACTACAGCCTCACAGCGCTCTGCAGGTTTCAGAGGCCGAGAGGAAAGACTGCAACACAACACACGGGCCCAGTGTAAGTTCATGCACTGTTGAACCATGTGGACGTGGTTAATGTGTTAGTGTTCTTGATGTACACATGCACCGTGTCCTCTATGACCCGAGCGTCTCACACAGGCCGGGGAGCAGTGATACCTGGCAGCGTTACCAGTAAAGTGAGTATTACAGCGTTTCTCACGCCTCGTCCTCCCGCCCTTTAATCTGATTATGCCACATGATTGGATGTTTCTCTGCGACTGCAGGCGACTCATCTGCACACATCAGGAAGGACTGGACGGCGTTCCCGAGGCTGGGAAGCGGTTCTTTCAGAAAACCGGACCATCTGCGTGGCCCACCTTGAAAGCAGATGGGGGGGGGGGAAGGACACACACCAGCCAACCAGCAAAGAGTGTCATGCTGCAGTCCATCTCTGGTGTTCCTCAATTATGCTAATGAGCAAATTGCAAAAACCTCATTAAGTTCTTGTGGCTAACTGGACCTTCCATCCATGACCGTGTCCTCTTTGCCGTGAAATCACTCGGTAGCAGAGGTCCTCCCATCATGCACTAGTCAGGGGTTTATTTATCTAATACGAGATACTGGAAACTCCATATTGCCACGAAATGAAGCGAGGGTCTAACGTGGGCACGAGGCTGTATCAGAGAGAGAGGGCGAGGGAGGTAAAGAAGCTCTTCAAATGGTAATTTCCCCAGCTCCACTCCTGGACGATGGAAGTGCTGACTCAGGGGGAAAGTCCAGATTGCTTTTTGGAAAAGGATGAAAGAGAGTTTTAGAGAGAGAGAGAAGGGGGATTTATGCTCAATTTCATTAAGTTTTTGGCTGAGGGACGAGGACAGCGGGACCTGAAGGGGCTTATCTGGAGCCGTGGCCATTCCTGTTTGAATACCTGCTATTGATTGAAGCTTTAAATTGGTCTCTGTTGAATATGGCAGCATGTGAAGTCGGGCTATCAGACACGACAGGAAGCGGGACAGGACTAAAGAGAGATAGTAAGCAGGATCTCGGTGGCCGTCAGTCTGCATGAAGGTGCAGGGAGCGTTGGCCTCGATCACCTCGATCATCTCCCGACGGTTTTGTTCCGTTTTGGGTGCGGTTTCCAGTTGGGAAAAGACCCAGGTATATTAACTTTTACGTCTCCTCATTATTTTTTATTAGCAACGCTGAAACAAGCAGATATCCTTAGCGGCTTTTATAGCCGACTCCTGCTTTGACAACTTAAGTGGTAAATTCAGCATAATTTACATTTCACAGCACTTAGTCTATTAGTAGCACAACAGCCGTGCTACGCTCACCACTCTGCTGCTCTCAGCTTCTCTTCACTGCAGGACGACTGCTTTCATTCACAAAGTTATTCTCACCTTCCCACTTTTCCATTTCCCATATTGATGTTTGGGAAGATTCTGGATCATCTGGGTACAAAAAACACCCAAACAAACTGAAACAAAGACAATTTGAAAGTTACAAATATGGTCCCATTTAAACTATTCAGAGGCAAAACTTCCAAAAAACATGCTGAACAACGGCAACTGGACTAAGACGAGTGGTGAAATGTCTTTGAGAATGATCTGATCATTAACAGACTCTAGTTATGCAAGTTTCTGACAGGCAGATGTTCATGTTCATGTTCAAAAGTCTTTCAGAAGGACAACTGGAATCACAGAGTTTCTTATGTCTCATCCAAGTGTCTTCCTCGGCTATTAAAACCTGGTGGGGAGTTGGGTTTTAAATAGAGACATCTGTAGATTCTTCCCCCATAACCAGCCTCTAATTAAAGCTAATGCTGCGTATCTAAGTGGTGGGTTTGACCTGACAATGAACTAAAAGCAAAGCAAAGTCATTCAACAAAAAAACAATTAAGAAATCACTCCTGGTGGAAGTAAACAACCTGAATCCCTCTATGACTGAAGACTAATCACAGCGTCTTCCTTAGGTGCACGCCTGTGCTGATGATGTCGACGTAGTGCTAACATACCCTCTCTCCTTGCTGCAGGCTAAGTGCCCTCAGCGCCTACATCTTAACAGGTGTTGCAATCACGCTGAAGTGTTGATGATTGGGACTGATATAGCCTGGTAGCGCTGCTGCAGCCCAGCAGGATCCCCCAGACCTCATTTCCCTCCAGCTGATCCAAACAGACGTCACAGAAACCGCATCGCACCTGCTCGATAGTCAGCCACCGAAGGCAGGTAGGAGCTTTAACAGCGGGCGGCGCCGCCGTTCAACATGTGCACGATCGAATATCGACGCCGCTGACGCACAAACACGCTACATGTTTACGGCTAACCACCAAACAACCAGCAGTACTTACATGACAATTATCTAGTTGAACACGTTCGCTGCAGGACTTGATTAAAACTCCACCTAGTGCATAATAAACATAATTGACTGGAGACAAATTCAGGACACGAGCATGAACGTGGAGGAGACGTAATGGAGCAGAGGAGTCCCCAGAGACCAGAGGAATCATTCCTCTATCTCTATGTACAGACATAAAGACCAACAGCAGGAAGACAGGACATGTTTACACCAGGCTGCAGAGTCCAACACTAAATAAAGGACTAAAAACCAGTAGCGTGTGGTCTCAGTATTTTATCCATATTCACCAAAGTTTTCTAACTGAGAAAACAGATAAAACAGCAGATGAATGAAAATATTCCGGGTTATGTGATCTGAGCTGATGTGTTCATAGATCAGATTTCTCCCTCAACGCATCATGTTTTCTCGACATCCAGCAACACTTCAGTCATGACTGTCAGCGTGACTTTAATGAATGACACTGGGGGTGACTCTGTATTCTGCATCTATCTGTCCCAGTGACGCAGCTCTGAGCCGCTCGTGACCGAAAACTACCAACAAACATTTACATTTGCTTCAAGGTCCGAGATGCAGGGAGACTGAGTGAAGCCGCCGTGGACCAGATCTCCGTTCATTTAAAACAGACATAGTGAATCAGATCAGTGCAGCCAACCTGCAAACACAAAAGGCATTAAAAGACGGTGCTTTTTCTGGGAAATCATGATTTTTTGAGACAATAACCTGCAGATTTATGCAGCTGAAATTAGTGTTTCAGTGACAGTTTCTTGTGGTTTCCATTAAAGTTGTAGGAAATCTAATATCTCTTATTCTATTATTCCGACTAACTGCTCATATACCAGATACAGGCTGTGTGGAGAAAGGTTAATGAGTTTAATAACTGCAACTACTTCATTTTAAATAGGGTCATTTTAGGTCAGTTTATTTTGGCTCTTGAATTTTTACTCAACATTTTAATTTATTCCCAGTTTAATTTCTCTTCCTGCTTTTGTAACTGTGCACTACTCCCTAAACTAATGTGTGTTAGAAATTCATTCAGATTATTTTCCTTTCAGTGAACCTTTTCAGATTTCAGTATATTCCTGGATCAGGTTACAAATCTGACACTTTTACACTCTGGCAGGATCTTCAGTAAAGCAATGCCACTCATTTTGGTCTTTTTGACAGATTTCGACAATTCACTGACAATTTTCAGCATTTCCAGCAACGCAGGGCAAATATTTTCATCAGTCACACAAACAAATTGTAATTCTTTTTGTTCAGATGTAATGTTTAGTTGCATTAAATAATAAACACAGTAAATACAGACTGGTGTCGCCAAATGACTTTTCATGTTGCTGCAGGCCTCACACACTAAAGGCAATAACGTCTGCAGTTAAATTCACACCACCTCATGTTTCTGCTGCACCCTAAAATAAACGGTGTTGATGGGAAAACACTGGAAGATCTTCAGGGTCGTGCACGAAATAGAGCCAACACTGCAACATCTGGTGGACTTCACTTAATCACAAAACCAGGACACAAGTCACGCTATGAAGACAAACAAACAAACACAAATCCCTGCACTGGTAGCTTCAGCCACCAGAGCATTTCTGCAGCAGCATCTTCCCGAGCTGCACAGGGCGACCTGTTAATGACCGACAGCCAACAGTCGGGATGGTGGTGATCTAAAATAAGGCCAGACCAGGAGTCTGCAAGCTGAAGGCCTAGGATCAAATGAGGACTGTATCCCAATATGCATGTGTCTGTGTGTGATGAGCATGACTCCAGCTAATTGAATCACACCAACAGCATCTCTCCGTCGAGCCCCAGACACGACAAACAGACTTTGTTCTTCCTGTTTCCCACGTTATCAAAGATCCGACTTTATCTGATCTGCAGAAATAGTTTCCTCTTTCTTTTCTTGCATCATTAACTCTCTCAGCACTTCTAGCAGCAGCGTCCATGCAAATCCGCTCTTATCCTCTCCGTGTCTGCTGCGTCTCTCCCTGCGCTGCATCATGGAAACCAGCTTTACCTTCCACCAGACACTAAAGTAGAGAAATCCAAATTAAAGGCACATCACAGTTTTACTTCTGAGACCACGTGAAAATAAATTTTTTTTTTTAAAAAATCAACATTTAGACACTGCTCTGTTTACAGCTTTCCTGTCTCTGTTTTGAATATGGCAGCATCTGTCTGAATGGGGAGGGGGTGCATATCTGTGTCCTGTGAGAAGAAGCTGTGGATAATCTGGCCGACAGAGAGGCATTAGCCGAGCTCGCGAAGATGAAAATCGCGCTGCCTCACAATAATGAATCATTCAAGCGGCATGAATTCAGAGATAGTCCTGAGCTTTAGCCTGACAACCTCAGAGAGAGGCAGCAGCCGAGAGGAGGGAGGGGGAGCGGGGGAGGGAAGAGGGGAGGGGAGGGGTGGCCGATGTAAGGGAAACCTAACACAGATATAGATGCAGAGATGTAGAGAGAGGGAGGGAGATGGGGGGGGGGGGGTTCTCAGTCATTGTTTAATGGCTCGGGCGAAACGCCGCCACCCCCCACTCGCCCACCCGCCTCCAGGGCCTGAGCAGAGGGGCCGCGGAGATGTAGAGCGAGGATACCTCCAACCAGCAACAGAGGAGAGCATTCCTCTGGTTACCACGGTAACCAAGCTCTCAGCTGGGAAGGCGAGCGGGAGCCAAAGGGATGTACTGTATGGAAGAAGGGGGGGAGAGGAAAAGGAGGAGGGGGCTGTTTGACACGAGCTATAATTTTGATTATCCCCTCCCCTCCCTCCAGAGAACACCTCCCAGCAGACTGTTTGTCTAAAGCGCCCCCACCACCCCCACCACCCCCACCCTCCATTCAGCTTCGAAGCGACTACTCAGTGTTTAAGATTGAATTTAATAAGACGAGGCTCAAATCTGCTCAAGGATTTGTAGAAGAAACTAAGAGAAAAAACTGCAGCATGAGGTGGATGATATGAAAAAAATAATCTGTTATGGTATATCCACGGATCAGCCATAACATTATGACCACTGACAGGAGAAGTGAATAACATTTAAACCATCTTTTGACAATTAAATGTTCTGCTGGGAAACTTTTGGACCTGGTATTCATTCATGTGGATGTTACTTAGACATGTAGCACCCACCTAGTCCAGAGCAGACACCCCCACTCCATAGTAATGACACTCCTTGATGGCAGCAGCCATCCCCATCAGGATGCAGCCACAAAAAACGCTTTAGGAACAACTCAAAAATATGAAAACACACAAGTGTTGACCTGGCTTAATTCCTAGTCCAACGATCAGTATCTGGATGATCCCCAAGACCCTCCCCAAACTCACATCAAGCACCACAGGACCATGTCCATTTTGTGATGAGTCACCACAAGGCACAATATTAGGAAGGTGGTCTGAATGTTATGGCTGATTTGTGTGTATTGGTGTGTATTTATTGTCACTACTGTGATGATGATGTCACATCAATGGGAAAGCTGCAAATTATAAAAACTCCTTTGAAATATATACATATATATATATATCATCACATCATCTGCAAACAGAAAATAAAAAGAAAATCTAATTCTTATTTTTTTTTTAATCTAAAACTTAACACTGCAGGACATTTCAGTACAAGACTGTAAAGGTGTTTCTTCTGTATGCAAATGAAGCAGCATAAATTTTTTGTGCGTTGTTTTACATTTAATGCAACATAATGAAGCAATAAAACACAGCGACAAGCCTGGAAAAAAACACACCCTGTAAATCCTCAGGATACATCCACACACACACACACACACACACACACACACATATGCATACATAGGCAGCGAGAGTGATGGGAGCGTTACCACCTGCAACCTGCTGATAATGAAGCTGTATTTCAGCCACCTAAAGGCGGCCATCTGTGCCGGGGCTCTGCCGGCTGCCTACACAACCCCCACCACAATCACGCACACACAGGCATTTCTACTGGGGCCGAGGGACCACGGTCTTTAGGATGTTCCACGTCAATAACATGACACTTTCATTAGAGCACAACTGGGACACGAGCTCACAGACCTGTTCCAGGTTATAGACGATTAAAAATGAACACTGCCACCGTCTACCTGGTGTAGTTAGATTCCCTCAGAGTCACGAACGCTCGTGGATTTTTCTGGATTCTGACGCCTTCATCTTTTTCTTTGTGTAATGAACATTGCTGGGGTAATTGTGCAAGCTACTGCACGCACCATGTTCCCTTTAGCGATTTATAATATGAGTTGAACGTTCATCCAAGCTGCTCTGTATCGGTACCGATCCAACCATTCTCAAAATATCTGGAAATCACAACCACATCATAGTAGCATCAAAACATCTTCTTCCTCTTCTCGCTCTTGCAGAATTAAGGCTATGACTATTTTGAATGAGAGGTCCTCACAGGTGGCAAAGTGTCTGCCTCAGCTTCACCCACCTCCAAGCTCCATCTATTTTTGAATCAGATGGGAGATGTTTCAAAACTACCATTATATAGACGAAGACGTCCATCTTCATGTGGATTGAGTCTAACACGTGTTTTTATTGAGAGACTCTCAGCTACTTGTTGACAATCAAGCTTCAGGAAGCTGGTGGAAAAACAACGTGAGTGAGGCTACAGTGAAGTCAGAGAGAGGGAAAAGATTGGCGTCTCCCAAGTCTTGCAGAGAACACCAACAAGGAAAATAGCCGCCATTGTCGCAGGAGGACAGATGAAACCATGGCAACCGTCCCAACTGTTGGCCAACACTTAGAAAACGAGCGCGACGTGGAGCCTGGGAAAGCAGTTTATAAAGAGGAGCACTTCACAGACACACACACATACATACATCCATGAAAACAGACCGGCTAATTGTTCCGAGTCAGCGCAGCCTCTCGCCATTCAGCCCGGACCACCAGACACACACCATGAGCACATTGTTCCAGCTGCAGGCTCTTCACCGGCCACAGAAGAACAAGCATTCATCAGGGTGGGAGTTTTAAAGGAGTTTGGCTTCACACGAGATAAAGATAAACGCCAGGAACAAGTAGAACATCAGTGTGAAAACATTGGTGATGAAAAGCTGACTGCAGCGAAGCGTTTAACCGGCACTTTCACACTTCCAGCTGCTTTACAAAGACACGCCGAACGAAGCTACTCACATCATTATTTTGTATGTTAACAACTTATTTAATGAATGACTGTTTTTATCTGTAAAACAAAGAAACGTGTAAAGTTTCCTGGAAAAGGAAACGGTTCTTGTTGAACATTAAAATCCAAAGATCTTCATGGGAGAGAAAATATCCATTTAACTATTATTATTTCCAATAAATAACTATTGCTGAATAAAATTGCTTTCTGGTATTTTGCAAATTCCATCCAGCCTGGAGACCAGAGCCACTTCCCCAGACCACAAAGATCTGCTGGGACAATCAAGCTGTTTAGGCTGCGAGGCCTCAGTGTTCACCATCAGGCTGCCTGGTATTAAAAACCGAAACTGAATCTCAGATCCAGTTTGTTTTATTCACAGATCCTGATCTAAATCCAGATATTTTCCAGTTTGACTTTGGTTTCTTTTCTACAAAAGGTTGATTCTACTGAGAGGTCCAGAAAAAAAACTCTGTTTTAGTATTGGCACTGAAACATGTACGTTCATCGTACACTCATAAAAATGACGGTAAAACTTGGTGCAGCCATTTAAACGTTATTCATCAGACTAGAAATGAATCGATCTGTAAATACTATGATGGCACGTGGCCAATTCTGGTGGAACGTCAGGACCCTCACAACTCAAAGACCTAATGATGTTTCTTAATTATAGGAAAACAATGTAGTAGATTAAGAAGAAATTAGAGTCTTGTGGTTAATTAAATCTTTAAAACGAGTCCTGGCTATTTATTGGACTTTGCGCTTTCAAAATCAAATCACGGATCAGTTCATAGTCAGGTATTTGAAGTACACTATCAGTGAACTCCCTCAGAGACGTCTGTGTTTCCCACGAACACAAACCGAACACACACACTGAAAGTACGTAGCAGCGTGGGCTTGTCCTGCCCTGGTGTAGGACGATAAACGATGTACAGACTTCCCCGTCTGCCAGCTCAGCACCGGAGCGTTTAGATCACAGACAGACTATCACCCCTCACCACACCAACACACTCTCATCTCCGCACACGACTGCTACATCTCTAACATGTGCACTCAGCAACCTTCTCCAGATCCTCAAACACCCGCACAGTCGGGCAGAAGCAAACCAGCGTCCTTCCAGTCAGATAACAGGAAGTTCAAGCATGTGTCCGACTCAGAGCTGGAGACGAGAGATTTAAATGAGAAGCTGTCGTTGTCAAACTGATACGTGACAATTTGTGCAGCTGCCTCCACTGAAAACCAGTCAACAGGGTCAACAGCGGATGTTCTTAACCTCAGTCCCAACACCATGCCGAGTTCAAATGCAGAAAAGTGAGACCTACTTCAAACATGTCACTTCTTAGATATTATATTTAGTTTATAGTTGCTATAAATGCACAGATCACAGCCCACGTTTCCCATTTCAAATACGATTCAACATTTAAGAAAAAAAACTCAACGTGAACTACAGCAGAAATAGTTTATGCTTTTCCTGAAAAGAGTCAGATCCACCGTGACTGAAACCTTTACTGCAGCCTCCAGTTTAGAAGAGATATAGACAATTAAATGCCAGAATTCAGTGAGAAGTTTGAGAGCTGCACACAAGCTCTTTCCACGTATCTCAGGCCTGTAGGGGAACAATCAGAGCTGCTGAAGGCCTGAACTGAAATGATCCAGATAGCAGGTGTTTATAGGAGAGAAAAGAGAAGTGATGCCACCGATGGGACTAGTTTAGAAATCAATGTTTAATTCTCTTAAACGTCTCTGCAGGTCAGATCAGATCAGATCAGAGTAGTGACCTGCATGCACACTGCTGCAGCTCCACTGAATCCGCTGAAGTAGAAGAACCGTGTGATTAACTGCAATGTTACTAATCCTGCATCCAGCTAATTTGCTGGTTATGAATTATTCACCTGCCGAGGGATTCAGTCTACCTGCTGGAACCGGAGGGAGAAACCCAGATGATCGCAGATGGTGGGAGGGGGGCGTCTGAGACCTGAGCTGGCGTTACAGTAAAGCTGCACTGACTACAGACAGACGACTGGCACAAGGCTGGAGGTTCACAGAGGGCCCCGAGATTCTTTGGCTGCATTTTGACCCCGAACAAAACTAACGCTGGTAGATTTCAGCGTTCTGACCTGCAGCCGGACTGAGGACAAGACATAGCAACGCACAAGAATCGCACACCGACACCTATAGGCAAGAGCTCTGAAACAGTCCCCGGAATGACTCATGAAGACCTTGACGATGCAGCTGTAGACATTAACACACACACACACACACACACACACAGTAACACACATGCAGCACAGGATTACAACATATAAACCACCAAAGAAAGAGACAACACGCTGCACCAGCACAGTCAAAACTGAGAGAGGTTACAGCTGCAGTACAGTATGTGTGTGTGTGTGTGTGTGTGTGTGTGTGTGTGTGTGTGTGTGTGTGTGTGCAGGGACCGGACAGTGCAGCATCACTGCCTCTTCTGCAGAGAGCAGCAGCCTCAGAGCGGGGCCCATGTGACAGATGCCAGAATCAAAGACAAGAAAAATCACAAGGGCCCATTATGAGCGGCCTCTCTGCCTGACAACAAGGATTAAAGGCGCACTAGCACCACAACCACCACATCATCATCATCATCATCATCATCACCACCAGCAGCTGCAGCAGCAGCAGCCGTCTCCCACCCCCCCACCCTGCTCTCAGCACAGCCGCATTCTCCACAACCATCATTTCTGCATTCCCTCCCATCTGCACATTCAGAACACGCAAACCCAGCGTGATGTCAGCGAGGCAGGTGCGGTCCAGCACCGCGCCGCATCTGGAGGCTTCCACTAACCTGTCTGTCCTTTGCCCAGCGTCTTCTCCAGGCGGTACGGTCCCACATAGTTGGCGTAATGCCCGCTGTTGGCGTCCTTGCCCGATGATGACATGTTCGTCTTGTTTTTTTTTTTTTGGCGTGAGGCGACACGCGGTAAGAGTAATTTCTCTTGCTGGTGTCCGAACGGGACGCGTCACTGGAGCGAAAAGCGCAATTCCGCGGCGCAGTGGAGTTCGCCTCGGATGGCGTTCCCGTCTCCGTGTATGTGTGTGTGTGTGTGTGTGTGTGGCTGCTGATCGCTGCAATATTCGTGTAAACCAGTGTGTGTGCGCGCGCGTGTTTGTGTGTATATGTGTGTGTGCGCGGATGTGTCCGTGTCCGTGTCCGGGTCCGTGCTCCACGGTCCTCCGCCGGTCCGGTCCGGTCCTCGGTGCGGCTCAGATTGCGGCTTTGAATCTGGGTGTCATGGTGTTGGTGCCGGAGGAGCGGTGCGCTGCAGCCCCGTTGGGTGTGATCTGAGGATGGGACAGGACAGCATCTAGTGCCGCTCCAGCAGCCTGCGTCAGCGCACGCTCCAGGAGAAGGGAACCTCCGGGGGCTGCCCTTCAAAATAAAGCTGCGCTCCTCAACTCAGAAACTAGTTGGTTGAAGAAATAAATACATTTAGGAATAAATCAACCTGTCTATCTATCTATCTATCTATCTATCTATCTATCTATCTATCTATCTATCTATCTATCTATCTATCTATCTATCTATCTATCTATCTATCTATCTATCTATCGACTCGTGATTGCAGATTAGAAGAAATTAGAAACTGTCTTTTGACCTGTTTTTGTCCTTTTAACAGATTTATTTGCACAATAATCTACTTTTCTTGCGCTGCCTATCTTACACAACTTACCTCACTGTCCACATTCACTATCCAGCAATTATATTATATTTCATTGTTTTAAATAATAAAATAAAATACCAGCCCACATCATATATACTGACTGTCAGTGCTGCTATATCCTTTTATATTTTGTACTTCCTTTTAAATTTGACCAGATTAGCATATAAACTTCATATTTATTTGTTCAGACCAAAACTGATCTTTATAACAATACTCATCCAAAGACAAAGAAATTAAACGTGAGAAGACGTCAAGTTCTGGACTTCAAATCCATGACAAGATCTCCAGCACATTTCTAAATATGAAGGAAAGATTTCAGAAAGGAACTTCAGCTCACACTGAAAATGACTTTTTAGCAGCACTGGTAACTGGTGCTTGAGTCTGTCCTTAATTGGAGAAAGCTTTGCAAAGCTTTGCTTCTGAATTCTCACCACTTAGACCATTTTGTCTCACTAAATTTCAGTATCATTTCTTAACTGAATCCTTGGCTTTAATTTTGAAGGCCGGCCGTCACTACTTCCTCCACCAGCCTGACTTGACGCAGCTGCTCCAATCATGGAAGACGCATGCGCACACGTTTGGCATGGCAAGGCTTTATTGATGGAGTTGAGGTCGAGGTGACGGTGGGAGATGAAAAACTGGCACGGTTCAGAACTTCCTTCAGTTTTTTAATTTTTGTATTAATGTTGTCTATAAATAACACAAATATGAGGAGAAATGTCATTTCTTTATTTGAAAAGGTCATCGCACATTAATCAGTTTTAATTTTACTAAAGAACAAAAACTTCAACAAAAATATTAAAAGACAGTTTATGTATATTTCAGAGCAATAATTCCAAAGTAGTGTGTGTGTGTGTGTGTGTGTGTGTGTGTGTGTGCGTGTGTGTGTGTGTGGGAGGGGGGGAGGTTGGGGGGGGGGGGGTGAACATGTTGCATGCTGGGACACTCTCACTTGATTAAACCAGCGGTTGGTGACAACGAGCATCTATCTGTCTCATCACTCCTTCACAACAAAAGCCTTTTGACCCAGCACGCTCGGTGGCAGATGGGTCCCTCCGCCGCCCCCCCACCTCCTCCCCTTTCCTCCTTCTGCCTCCCTCTAACCTCCCCCAGCACACACAAATCCATGTCCCTAACAAAGAAAGAGGAGGGAGGGGGGGTTCTCCATTTTACCACGTTCGAACCTCGTCGCCACGGGACAGCTTTCCCTCAAATGACTTCCTGTTAATTAATGTAAAACCTCCACCCGCTCCCACCCTCCATCCATCAGCGGCCCGGGGAGGAGGCCGGGACCTCAGTCTGCGGATCAATCCCGAGTCCTCTCGTCTCTGGCCTGATCTCTGCCGTCTGATCCCCCAGTGGCTGTAACGCTGTTTGACAGCTGCAGACGTAAAGCTGCACCGTCCTAATCACCTCCGTGTGAAATAATCTGCCGTAATCAGCCGGGCCTCTGAGGAGAGAGACTAATGTCAGTGTCAAAATGTCTCTTTTATTACCGTTTATTACGGCGCAGACGAGACGAGGCTGGATGCTCACTGAGATAAAAGTGACAGTCGCTCTGATGAGATCTTCCTGTCAAACGTCCCCTGCCTCTTTATGATAAGCATCCTGCACTCGGAACGTGTGCGTCTATTATTAAGAAACTTTGCTCTTCAGCCTGTGTGTAAGAAAAACATCTACGCACATCTCTAGTTGTGTGTTAACTTTGTTTTGGACACGTTTTACTTGGACACTTGGACACTTGGACACGTGGAGTCAAACGTATGATGCCAAAGTTTAGAGCAACAATGTCAAACAGTCAGTAACGTAACACTGAGACCCAGAACTGAACAGCAGATGGCAGCAATGTACTGAAATTCAAGTCAAGTTCATAAAAATGTTTTGTAAAAGATCAGGTAACGTTTTCATGATGTACTAGAGCTCACACAGTCGACCCCTCTGGCTTTGAGGCTTTAAGCATCATGTGGACTAGTCAGTGATCATCTGACAACATGGACGCCTCCTAGGAGACAGGTGAGGAGTCCAGTGGCTCGATGCAGCAAATCAGCAGCAGTTCATCAAGTGTGTGGAAATAACACACTTGATGACACACAGTGGCAGGGGGCGGGGCCAAGTGAACATCCCCGGTTATTTATGTTGCTTATTGGAAGCGCTTTTATTTTTCTGTATTTTGTTTCTTTTTCAATTGTATAGTCATTTGATGCATCACTTTTCTTTCGAATGTTAGAAATAAAAAATAAAATTAAAAAAAAAAATCAAAACTAAATAATAAGTATGCTCGTTTTTTTAACTATTTGATGAAGTTATTAGACCTTTAGCTGTTATATACAGAGAAGGTCTGAGAAATAGCTGCTACACTGTCCCATCTACCAACAGGCTGTGGAGGACTAGGAAATGCTACTGATGGTGCTGAGGTGCAGCCTGTTTTCTACTGTTTTCTACACTATGTAGCACATTAGCTCCTTGTTCTCACCTTATGTAGTCAGGTTAAGAATAGTCAATAGTCATTGTTGCAAAGCACAACTTTCTAGTACTTTAGATGTCTAGACTTTAAAAAACCTTAAAGTCACACATCCTTTATAATGAATGTACGTGTAGAAATAAGAAAATAATCTGAAGTTGTGATTATTTAAAGTCTGTTGTACTCGGCTCATCATACAAACACGCTCACAGTTACAAAGTTAACGTGCTAATGTTGCAACACAATGTTCACCAGTGTGTTAGCATGCTAACAGTTAGTAACAGTTGATGGTGATACTCTTCAACAACGCCCTTTATTCAGATCTTAAGCACAAGACAAAAACTTCTGCTCCTGCACTGTAAGGTCAGCGGAGGAGCAGAGGGAACAAACGCTCTAATCAATCAGCTTATTGTCAGCAGATCAGTTTTAGAGTTTGTGGACATTTTAACACACACACACACACACACACACACACACACACACACACACACACACACACACACACACACCTGCTGACAGTCAAACAGACCATCAGTCCTCAGGACAATCACACACTCACAATATTTCCTAGACTGAACCTGCACTGAGCTGCACTTCATGCTCATTGTTTCAATGTTTACATTTTCTTGTACATATTTTTGGGTGTTTTTTTCTATGTCTGTGTATTAATGTTGTGCCTTTAAGCCGGGGACTCTGCAAAATTTCTTCATGTTCTCATAATGACAATAAAGCCTCTGATGCTCGATTCTTGTCAGATGTCTTTGGGGGTTTGACTGCAGTGTTTTTACATTTCCGGTTAAATCCCCTCCTACTCTCGTCCACTCGTCCGTGGTCCAGCAGCTTGAGCCAGTGTTTCCTGCTTAAAGGGATGTTGTAAAAAGTTAAAGAGAACATGGTGCATTAGGTGCATCAGGTGACGAAACCAACTCCACCAGCAACATGGGGACAGAATGAATTCTTATATAACTACGTGACGTGTTCTTTTTGGGTCTTGCAGATGGATGAAAACCAAAGTCTGTTTGGTTTTTCTGTATTGAACATCTCCAAATTTATCAGACCTTTGGAATCTAACGATCACAGGAATTCCATTAAAGTGACTGGTGATGATGAGGTCTGATGGGGTCAGTTCTTCTTCTCCTGTGTCTAGTATCCAATTTATCCATTAATGTCAGAGACAAACGCTGCATCTAAAACAAAACATCCACACATGCAAACACACACACATGCACTTAAACCTTCACATTGAATGTTTTTATGATTTAGGCATCTTGCTGTGGGAACTTGGTGTGTTTTTGTGTTCAATCCACACCAGTGACGCACGTTTCTACTGCACCAGGATGACGGAGATATAGAAATATTGTAGCAACGGGCCAAAGAATGCACCCTGCATTTCTTTTCGAGTCATTTCTGGCAAAAGAAGCTTAGCCTGCAGTCTATTTCTGCATTAGTCAGCTCTATTGTGGCCGCCTTGCTAACAGAGCAGGATAATGCACACACATCTACACACACACAGTCCTACGCTTCACTCACATATTTCAAAGATGTCGAATGAGAGAGCGAGTCCTCTGACAGCAGACTGATAAAGAGTGAATCACTGAGCCGAGACCAGGACAGAAGATTCGTCCTAAACTTTTCAAAGATGCGTCCCTCTTATCGGAGACGTCACCGTGTCTTGGACGAGCACATTAATCAGAGAAGTGCACAGAGGCCTCTCAGGTGATATGAATAAATTTTCCATCAGCAGGAAACTGATGAGGCTCAATATTTCAGCCCAAACGATCATCAGCGGCAAAGACTGAGAGCGGAGGTGTTTCTGATGAATTAAACGATAACGGGCCTTTTTCAGCTAATTGCATCTTGTTTGAAATCGTATTTACCACTAATTTAATTTCACTACAGTATATAAATACGCAAAATATAAGAGATGCAAAAAGAAACTGCAGAATAAAGGATGACAATCAGGCTGCTATAAAGTGCAACGGTGAAAAGAACCTGTGGGAATAACAGTAAAATCTAAATGCAGAATGAGGAAAACATCATAAATCCTCACAAACCCTTTGTGCCCTCATATATTCATCCGTTACCTCACGACTGTGCTGAATAAATGTGGAGTCTCGACTCTTTATGTGTCTCTCTGTGTTTCTAGTCGAGTTCCCAGCGAGAACAACCGTAATGAACGGGAAACAAAGTCTGTTGTTCTAATTACTTCTTGCTAGGCTGCTGCTTAACAATAGCTTTTCCAGAGACAAATTGTTGGTAATTAAGTGTGGATGCAGTGATATCAACGCATTTCAGAGGTAATTATAAAACTGCTAATTTAGAGTGTTGCTCTGTAAACCCATTTAGATTACAGCGCTGCAATTAAATTGGCAAAAGACTGTAATTACTAAAACCACTCAACAATACGCAGCCTCACACTCCAGCTAGTTCTCCTGTTTATCCGTCAGACCGGGCCTGTTCTGCTCCTCGTTCATCAGATGTGGGAGATATTTAAAGAGCCAGAGCTGCATGTGTGACATTGATTAGTTTGTTACTCATAGAAAATAGAAGCACCGACACCAGGTTCCAATTTAATAGTCATGAAAACTTCTGGATCTGTTTTTATTAAGTCTAGATCAACTCCCTGCAAACTACAATTTTAATTTTAATTTGAAGTTAAAAAAATAAATAAATAAATTTAAAAAAAAAACATGTAATCATTGTACAGAATTTATGCATAAGTTTATTTCCTCTGTGTATGTTTGCACTTGGTTGCATGAAGGACCTTTTCTTTGCAGCTGCTGAATCTGTACATTTCTGCACAGTGAAACTCAGGCCATTTAGAGCTCAGAGTGATGACACTCACTGACGGCAGCAGGATGCAGCCTGACACAGACACACACAAAACACTTTAGGAACAACCCAAAAAAACATGAAGAACAGCACAAGGCGTTGAACATGTATAAGCAGTAAGATGCTGCCATCTAGTGGTTCCACTGCAGAACAGCAGTGTCAAATGTCAAACACATCTCCATCCAGCCACAATCAGGAAAGCTTTTGGGTTTTGTTCTTCTTTAAATTGTCTTAAACTATGCAGATAAAAGGGTTCACATCATTCAACATTGTTCTCACACAATTCAGTACAAGGACATAAAACTACCCAGTTATAAGTCTGGCTGTTCAGTATTCTTAATATTTCTTAAAAGTAACAAATTTCTTAGAAAGTGCAAGTGTAATTTCTTATTTTTATTTCTTTTTTTTTTCCAAATATTTTCAGCTGATAACTTAGTGTCATTTTTTGCAAATTCATCCCACAGGCAAACTCAGATTATTATTCACAATAATAATTATTATTCAAAACAGCAGAACAGATCATACACAAGAGCGCTTCAATACTAGCTGACAAAGACGATGTGGCAAAGACAAGGGGAATGAGACAGGGTTCAAATACACTAGGAAACAAATCACAGGCAAAGCACAGCAACACAACTGAAGAACACACCACGAAGGGAAGCATGGGAAATGGCTCAAATGAAAACAGACATGCTCATCTGAACTCAGACACACAGAGAGCCAGACAAACCTGCTTTAAAAGTACAGAGATTTTGTGATATGATGATAATAATCTTGGAAGGATTCCTGTCAGCTTTAAGGAAGAACACATGGAGGTAGGTGGGTGTGTAGACCTGCTGGACGGGATTCTGGTGACTACAGAATCAGATTTTTCTCAATTTTTGTCTTTACTCATAAAGTAGTTTACGATGACCTTATTCTCACTGGCTCTAAGATTTCACAGAATACATTTCTGTAAGAGTCCAGTCAGACAAGTTAAAATGTCAGCTGTGAAAAAGGCCTATTAGGAAAGTTATGAGAAGAATTATTTCATGTCCCAGGTCATTCCCATTTAGAACATATATAGAGTACACCAGCAAAAGGTCTGATTTTTTAAAATTATTATTAGATGACTTGATCAAAGTCTCACGTGGACAAACATATGATTGAGTAAATAGTTACTTTTGACAGTATTCAGACCCTTCGCACTTTATTGTGTTGTAGATTTTACTCTTGATGCCCACACCCCCATTATACTCCACAAACCATAAATTCTCACTGAAACGACTGCAAAGGACGTATCACATGCGTTCATCCCCAGTTATGATAGAATCCAGTGTGAGGGCCACTGATTGCTCTAAAATTCAGCCATCATTAACTTTGATCTTTATCAAACTCAGTGGCGTGCACGAACATTTAGAAAGAAAAAAAGGGCACATATAGCACGTCCTCATCACTGTAGAGGGCACTTTAGACACGTTTTATATATTATACAAACGGCACGTTATATAGCCTTAAAATATACTAACTAGACAGACTACTCAGGTTAGTTTGCTGTTAGGATCAGCATCTACGAGAACTGTGTGTATTACAATGTAAGACTGTGAAGAACACACAGCGACATTGATGTATGAAGGGAATAAATCCGCAGGGGGTAGGGGGGTCTTCCCCCAGAAAAATTTCAATTAAGTAAATGCCATTAAGTTTAAGTTAACTTAGCTTAAGTCTTAGCTAAGAAAAATGTTGAATTTGCCACCTGATATATCCCACCCACTGACAGGAGACAAATAATCTGTGTTTACCTGTCAGTAGTCATTATATCATAAGTGTCTGTGGAGAAAATAGAAGTGCTGAAATTATATGCAGTTCCGCCTTCTTCCACTTGAGCGAGCCGTCAACTGTGTGACACGATCAAGGTTGTCTCCAGACTGAGGCACCAAGATTGTGATGCCTCAGTTACTATTCCTAAACCAGTAATCGGATTAAAGTTATTTATCCAAGTCACTGTGCGTTACTATTTACCCCATTTTCCTGAGTAAAAATACTATATAAAAATATACATACACACAAAATATATAATACTATACTAAAAATACTATATTTTTACTATCTTCTTTACTAAAAAATATTCACATTGTCTTGGGTAGTGATGCCACATATGTCAGGAAGTGTAGAGGTGAGGACCCACATGCAGGACGAAAAAACAATGAGGCAGGTAAATGAGGGAAAAGGTCTTTTCTTTTAAAAACAACCAAAAATACAACAAAAGGCACTGCAAACAAGGCAGGTAAATCCAAAACTCAAAATTGCAAAAACACGAGACGTGGAAACTAAGAAACTAAACAAAATAAAACAGGAAGCTCTGTGAAGAGGTATCCCCCACTCCAGACAGAGACTCCTCCTTGGACTGGAGGTCAGGCAGATCCTCAAAATCGAAATTGTCAGAGGCTGTGACAGAAAGAACATCAGGATCTTTCTCCCAGCCCTGAGAAGGTGGCGTGGCCATGTCACGCGTTCCCAGTGGACACTGAGCATGCACAAGCCACCCACAGGGCACTCTGCCCGGAATGCTTTCCCTTCCAGGTGCACCGCCAGCACCTCCGGCGCATCTCGCTGGCCCAGGGAAAGCACCGGGGAGAGGGAATCCTGTTTCCCTCATGGGAAAAGAGGCTGCGGGCAGCACCACACTAAACAAAAAATAACAATCAAATTCCAAAACGATCCGTGCGCACGTACAGAAGGTAGAGAAGTGCATTAAAACATGCAGATCAAAGTATGTATACTCCACTGAAACTATACTCGCACTCTCCAGGAGGAGAAAAAGAGACTGAGCAGGTCCCACCAGGTGGTGTGAAGCAGAGAGCTGCACCTAACACAGGAGATCCCAAACAACAAAAGCTGGACTTTGGTGCAAAACCAGGAAGTAGAGGTTGAAGTTGGTCGGGCAGTATGTAGAGGAAATGCTGCTGCCTAAGTTTTTTTTTTTTTAAAGGAGTAACCAGTAAACCGCAAAAGTAATATGTTCCAGGGTAACTGCGGCATTATCCATATTTGAATCAATTAATTCCTGTTACAATGCAAGATAATTTCACTATTATACAACCTTTCTATAACCAGTGTCTATTTGGTACTGGTTTGGGACAAACATCTGTCCTCCATTATCCTTCTCCTCTGACAAAAAAAAGAAAAAGGAAAATAAGGTGTGTTTCAAAAATGGCATGTTGTTCATTTATTTTTAAACTTAAAAATCCAGACAGGTTATACAAAAACATTACACTGACTTGTTAGTTCTTGTAAAAAGGCCAGTACTCAGGAGGTCAAGGAGAAACCAGTAATTCCAGTTTTTGAATGGTTTTACTTTCTATGTCGTACACACCAGATATAAATACCAAACGCTGACAGACAAAGCCTCAGAGTCTCCAGACACCTGATGTCAGGTAAGTTTCAGTGGAACTTATTTTCTTATAGAAGAAGATTCACTCACATACTCCGGAGGTTAGGGTTTTTTACATTCAATCCATTTTCCTCAATGTATTTGGTGGAAAAGTTGGAAGTTAAGAGACTGGGAACACATCCACCTAATGATTTTCAATATATAAATAAATGTATAAAGCAGAAACATAAAGTATGATGTATCATCTGTACCTCGGAATAGTGGCTACTATAATTTCTGAAAAATCATGTCCCAAGGCAGTTATTGAAGCACTGTGTTTTTATTTTATTTACATTCACGTACTGATACATACATACTGATCAGATAGTTTTTATGCAGCATTACATGTCACCGATCAAATGTCACTTTACATGCAGATAGACTTTTTGTCTGTTGTAACTGGTTTGACTTTTTGCCTGAGTAACCAATTCAAAGTAAAATTATACATAACTGTTTTCAGTTGCTGACAACAATATTGTATATTAATACTGTGTTTTGATTAGAGAACCTGAAATAGTTGCAATACAATAATGATTAAGAAAGTAATAAATAATAATTTAGCAATAAATCATCAAGAATGTAACATATTTGAAACAGTCTGTTCACTGAGACATTTATATTTATTGTTTCCTCTACGCTTTAAAGAACAGAAGGAAAAAACAGTTCACACCAACAATGGACACAGGACAAGCTGCTCCAGGTATGAATACATTTCTATTATTAATAGAATATTAAATAGTGATAGTAATGTAAAAAAACAGTGTTGTGGAATTTTCCCGAAATTTAGACGAAACGCTGTTCCAATGTCTGTATCAGAACAGCAGTGTCACATGACTGTTCCATGTTGCATTTCATTACGCCAAAAGCAGTTTTCAAACATGAGTTGTTTTTGTTTCAGTCAGTGATGATTTTGTTATCAGGTTTCTAAAATGGAACACTAATTAAAATACTACCAATGAGAATATGTCTATTAATACATGTAACTTATGTAAAGTTTGTATGTAAAATAATCATTCCCCGTGTCTTTCCTTCATTGGCTGCTGATTTGTCACCCATATGCCAAAAACATTTAAAAGCCCTTGTAATGTGCAGTTTGTCTGCAACGTCTTGCCTCTGAGTGAGCTTTTGGATTGAGACTAACTTGAAATGTATCAGGCCGGGCTCAAAGCAGGACTCAGATGCAGAGGGGTGGCAGTAAAGGTGCCTTTATTTCACAGAATCAACAGGGGTGAGGCTACTTGAGTGTAAAATAAAAGTGCTATGAAACAAGCTCCTGACGTGGCTATGAAATCTTATCATAGTAAAATCACTCCAGAGGAGGAAAACAAAGATAAGCACAGCTATGAAGGTTAACAAACAAAGATACGCACAGCTATGAAGGTTAAAAAACAAAGGGCGCTCAGAAAGAAAGGAACTCACAAGGCTAACTACATTACCTACCAAACTAACCTGACCTAACGGGAGGGGAAAAATAAAACCCTGACAAATAAAAGGCGCTCCAAAAGGGAGGAAGCAAAACCTGGTAAGGAAAACTAGGAAAACAAAGAATCACTCCAAAAAAAGGGAGGAAAAGTAAAGAAGGCCTAAACACAAAATCACTCCAGAAGGAGGAAACAAAAACAGCAAAATTTGAACAGAAACTGAATCACTAGAACTAAGCTAGGAAGTTACAAAGAAAAATCACTCTTTCGAGGAAACTCAAGGCAGCAAAGCAAGGCAGACTGTGGCTTGGATCACAAGCACGGGTACAAACAACAAAAATGACAAACACACTGGCGGAAGACAAGCGAGACACAGACTATTTAAACACATGGAGGGAAGAGAGCACCAGGTGGACACAATCAGGAATCAGGGAAGACAATCAGACTGGTGACACATGAGGAAGGGCAAGTGACCTAAAACGAGAGGAGAGTTACTTTCCAAAATAAGGCAGGAAATGACAAGACAAGCACACCAAAATAAGACATGACCACACTGCGATGTGACAAAATGGATGTTGGTAGAAAGCGTCCCAGGTCAGCTTTCTGGGAACACTTCGACCTTCAACAAGCACCCCCTACAAATACTGAATGATAAAAAATATCCTTTCATACCAATCAACTGGTAGAAATCATATTGTGTGGCTGCATACTGAATGACCAGCATGATCCAATGGACACGGATCCGCTGCTACTACTTAAAAAATATAAAAACAAGTTAAATATTATAAGAGTAGCCGGGAAAGAATATTATAACAAAATATTAGATGACACAAGAATAACATTAAAGGCATATGGAACATAATAAACACTGTAATAAAAAATACCTCTAAACAATTTAATTATTTTAACTGCTTGTTGCAGTTCCTCTGCCTTCCAGCCGGAAAAGAGGTCAGGGTCATTGGTTCTCGTCAGGAGTATAAGGCACGCCTTATTAACGCCTCATTAATACCTACATAAACCTCATAGCCTCTTTTTATCTCTCTTTATTTCTGCTATTTTATAATGATTTCTTATTTTTATTTTATTACCTCAGAGGGTGTCTTTTACACTCAGACAATCAGGCAATCGGGCCTGAATTGTCTGAATGAGAGACCTCTAAATTCTTCTCCTGTACTTCTCCTACTCCCTTACCTCATTTCCCTTCGGGGATTGATCAATCAATCAATCAATCAATCAATCAATCAATCAATCTATCTATCTATCTATCTATCTATCTATCTATCTATCTATCTATCTATCTATCTATCTATCTATCTATCTATCTATCTATCTATCTATCTATCTATCTATCTATCTATCTATCTACTCAGACATTCGGAGTGGTAGCTTTTATTCTCTGAATACCCAGGGGATCCACGTGCCTAAATATTCAGACAAAGGGGCCTTTTAAACCCTAACTCAGGGGTCGGCAACCTTCAACACTCAAAGAGCCATTTTCCTCCGTTTCCTACAGAAAAGAAAACACTGGGAGCCACAAAACCCCTTTGACATCTAAAATGAAGATAACACTGCATATATCGTTTTCACCTCTATGCTAGGCCTATAGTGTGTTGCATTTATGGAATGAAACAACTGCTACAGAGAAAACGAAACTGCATTTATGTAACATAGTAGGGACTTATCCATGATTGGCTTACCTGGGGTCGAAAAGTTCAATAAATAGCGGGCTGGGCCTGCCGGCGGGTGTCGCAAGTCGGCAGTTGTGACGTATATTTTGAATGACAAACAATTAAATACATTTTATTTTAATGTTAAAAGATCACCATCAATTCAAAATTAGAATTACATTTCAAAAACTAACGCACTAAAATAAAAATACATTTTAATTAAATACTCGATAGCAACTAGTAAATGTGCTGCAATGCACTGTGGGAGTTCAGTGTTTTTTGGTTGTTTGATGTTACAACCGTGAGTGTGGTGTGGCATTCAGTGTCATTCAGTTGTTGTGTAGCTGTCGCTCGTTCACTGATGAGTGACTAGTTGCCGCTATTCTGAGGCAGTTAGTTAGCGTGAAAAAGTGAACGGCTTTGATCAGTGTCCTTGCTCCGCACCGCTCGCCACAGACAGCTGCAACAGAGGAACGAAAGAGCCGCATGTGGCTCCGGAGCCGCGGGTTGCCGACCCCTGCCCTAACTCCTAGACTCATCTACTCAAGACACTCAGAGTGGTAGCTTTTATTGTCTGAATACCCAGGCGATCTACAAGCCTAAATATTCGGACAAAGGGAGACGTTTTAAACCCCAACTCCTAGTCTGATCTGCAGGGCGTTTGGAGTGGCAGCTTCTATTCTCTGAATACATAGGCGATCTACAAGCCTAAATATTTAGACATAGGGGACCTTCTAAACCCTAAACTCCTAGACTGCGGTCCTTTTTGGGGGCTGATCAGACCCCTCCAGCCTTTAAACTGTGCTAGTCGGCCCTTTTTCTCATCTTGTCTTCTTATCTCTTCTTTTCCCTTAAATTCAGAGGGCAGCTTTCACATCCAGGCAATCAGGCAATATCCGGGCTGACTATCTGGATGGGGGACCTTCTAAACCCTTATCTGGTCTTTTATACGACTAATCCATACGTATTCTCTTTGTTTTATTCTTACAAACAGTACTACTGTTGAATCATACTCTCACAGCCATGAAATGTCTCATAAGACATGCAGAAATTTGGTTAAGAGGTTTTCTGCTCACCTTTCACTTAGTTGCGTAAGACTGTAAGAGATGCTCTTCCAGTGTAACTACATTCCTTTCCTGGTATCCCGGACGAGATGGTCTTATATGGTGAGATAGCGTAAGTAACATTCTTCCCAAGGTTATACACAGGCTGAAGGCCTTATTAACCCCTAAAAACGCAACAGCATGTTGACACAAAACCACTTCCAACAGGCTTCAGCACAGTTTTAAGCACAACCCAGTGTAAAAAAAAATGTTAAGGTGCAATGTTATGCAAATTAAATGAAGGAGATGGCACGGAGCACTCGAAAAACACATCTACTCTGTCACTGCGCATGAGCCCCCGCCACATATACATATACATATATAAATATGCATTCATATACATATATATATCTTCATATATACATATTCAAATTTATGAGAGTATTTAAATACACACAAGTAATTAATAATTAGCTAAAGAGAGAAAAAATATGTAAACAACAATTAATACCCGGTGAAAATAAATAACCCTCATCCCTATATCTTGTGAGAAACCATTTTTGGATGTGTTTTTGAAGTGGTATACTTTGGACATTCCTTGAGCTCTTCTCTCAACCTATTCCATAATTTGATAACACACAGCAATATACAAAAACGTCTCCTAGTAGTGTGCACCACCTGAATACTGAAATTAAATCTATCCCTCAAATCATAACCCACTCTTCTCTCAGTGAATAATTTCTGTCTATTTCTTGGTAGTATATTGTTTTTGGCTTTGAATATGATTGTTGTAGTCTGTAATTCTATGATGCCTCTGAGTGTTAGCAGCTTTGATTGTGAAAATAACGTGTTTGTGTGATCCTTCTAACCTGCCTTATGAATAATTCTTACTGCTTTCTTTTGCAGAATGATTAGTGGTTTTATTGTACTGATTTAGTCGTTGCCCCAAACCTCTTTACAGTAACTAATTTATGGAAGAATTATTGAACATTAGAGAAAGCAGAGTGATTTGTAATTCAGGACCGGTTTGGTATGCTGCTCTGCTTCTTGGTACTTTGGATTGTATATACACCGGCCACTTTATTAGGTACTAGGGATCTATACCAAGTACTGGTATTGTTTGGTACCAACAAACGATACTGTTATTGGTACTTTTTGAACGTCTGACTGTCTACCTACCACTGTCAATAGGTGATGACGCAGCACCTAGTCACTGATCCTGTTCACAGAAAGGTCTAAACCAGGCATCACCAAATGGCGGATCCAATGGCGATTCTGCCTGGACCCATTAAAATTCTAATATTAACCCTTTAAGACCTGAACATCCGTGTGCACACAAAAATTAGGTTGCAGTATTTTAATTACCATAACTCATCGATGGCATTCAAAGTGTGGTTGAACAATGGGAAGTTGTGCTTTCTGGAAAGCTTTCTGTCAGCTCCAGGTTGAGAAGGGACGTGCAATCATGGAGCTGCAGGAAGAGAGAGAGTTGTTTGGAGGAATTTGTTGGTAAAAACCAAGTTAATTCTACCGTTGAGATATCATGAAGGTCTTCCAGACAAAACCACAACTTCCCAGTGTTCAGTCCACGTGCTTCGACGGATCCTTCAGGCTTTAAATGGTTAATAGAAAGATAAATAATTTGGGCATCGCCGCTAATGTCAGTGGCCAAGCCAATCAAATCAATGTAGTTCAGACTTATTGCTATGTTAAAAGTCTAGATTATTACTTTGAACACTTGAAATTCGACAA
Source organism: Mugil cephalus (assembly GCF_022458985.1). NCBI lineage: Eukaryota > Metazoa > Chordata > Actinopteri > Mugiliformes > Mugilidae > Mugil > Mugil cephalus. Next base: position 29,899,031 of record NC_061772.1, read on the forward strand.
TAAATGATATAAAAATGTACGTATGTTGTTGATTTTATTTACATCAGGGTACACTATTTTGAGTGACATTAGATTCGGACCTTTGCTGGGAGGAAATTTTAGTAACTGGACCTCTTTGAATTTTAATTGAATACCCCTGTTCTAAGCGATCCAAAGTGTGGGCCCACTTTATCAAGGTTGACACAGATTCATCTCGATGCAACATTTGTCTGAGACAAGTTTCGTCCAAGGGAGGTAACACCAGCAACATCATGAAGCACTTGCAGCGTACTTATGATATAAAACTGAAGGAGTCGCTGTCTTTGCTAAAGTTTGCAAAAGTTCGTCCGCTAAACGCTATTGACTGCAGCACCGTGCCAGTGCCTACAGCTTCTTGTCTGAATCTATTGAATCTATTATTGTTTGCTCTAAATTACATTGTCGTATTAATAAGAGTATCGACAAATATCAGTATCGGTATTGGTATCAATAAAATCATAACGACATACATCCCTATTATGTACACCATGCTAATAAAAGGTTGGACCCTCTTTTGCCTTCAGAATTGCTTTAATTCTTGGTGTCGTACTTTAACAAGTTGTTGGAAACATTCCACAGAGATTTTGGTCCATATGGACATGATAGCATCACACTGTTGGTATCTGATCACATCTATGATGAGAACTCCTGTTCCGCCACATCCCAAAGATGCTCTGTTGGATTGAGATCTGGTGACTGTGGAGGCCATTGGAGTACAGTGAACTCATTGTCATGTTCCAGAAACCAGGTTGAGATGATATGAGTTTTGTGACATGGTGCCTGCTGCTGGTGGTGTAATGGTGTGGGGGATATTTTCTTGGCACACTTTGGGCCCCTTAGTACAAACTGAGCATGGTTTAAATGCCACAGTCTACCTGAGTATTGTTGCTGACCATGTCCACAGTGAACCATCTTCTGACGGCTACGTCCAGCAGGATGATGCTGAACTGTTGATACAAGGCAGGATGGATCCATGCTTTCATGTTGTTTACATCAAATTCTGCCCCTGCCATCTGAATGTTGCAGTTGAAATCGAGACTCGTCAAACCAGGCAACGTTTTTCAAGTGTTGGTGAGACTGTGTGAACTATAGTCTTAGTGTCCTGTTCTTAGGTGACAGGAGTGGACCCCGGTGTATTTTCTGAGGATGTGGCAAGGGGAAGGATTTAAATAAGGAAAAGGAGGGGTCCTAGGACAGAGTCTAGGGGAATGCCGGATGTGACGGGGAAGGGTTGGGAGCAGTGGGAGTTGACCTTGATGTCGTGGATGCGGCCGGAGAGGTATGACTTGAACCAGAGGAGAGGTGTGTCAGTGATGCCAATGGCTGAGAGTCTGTTGATGAGGATGGGGTGGAAAATTGTATCACATGCCGTGCTTAGGTCGAGGAGGATGAGGATGGACAGGAAACCGGAATCAGCAGGAGGTCACTGATAATTTTAAGTAGAGCTGTTTCGGTGCTGTGGTTGGTGCAGAAACTAGACTGAAATTCTTTGTAGAGTTTATTGTGGGGCAAGTGGGACTGAAGCCGAGGCGTTGTCCATGTGTATATTGAAATCAAGTAGAACGTAGAATAAAGTCACTATTAGGTTTAGGAGGACGGTAGACTATGGCAATGATAAGGAGGTATGGGCTGTTTATTAAACCTGCAGAGCATTCGAATAAACTGGGGACCGGAACAGTAACAGAGGAAAAACATTCCAGGTGTTGCGGAAAATCAGTGCAAGGCTGCCGCCTTGACCCGTGACTCGTTTTATTATATAATGTTTTGAATATTGACATGAATTCATCATATGCACCATTTATATTATTGTTATTGTATACTACATCCCAATTCTGTGCGATCATTTACTCTTTTGTCTTCTTCAGACCCATATTGGCGGACATCAGCTGTTAATCAGCTGTCTAGCCCATTGATCAACTCCTGATTTAATGTCCTTGATCCAAAATTGATAATCAGTAGTCCAGAACATAATCAAAGAACGGCAAGCATTGGAGCACAAATTCAAATAGCTCACTGACAGGAAGCAGAGCAGCAGAGTGGCTGGAGTAAGATTCATGGGGTATCCCTGATCTGGCAAAGATGGTTGTGAAACCAGGATTACTTTTCTTCTGTAAATAAATGTGCAAATATAATTTACTTTCAGGCTGTTTTGACTATTTTTTATTCATAAACATAGAAAATTCTAATGAATGCATAAACTTTCAAGTGACACTGTATGTGCATACAGAACATTTAAAGGAATCATGGACATGTTATACTGCATGACAGTATTAGAGGGAGTTCAAGTGTGAGAGTTGTTATTCACTGGATTATAGCAAATATATTTGTAAATCGAACAAGTCCATACACAATACAGACGCCTTAATTTAATTTTATTCCTAAAAATTATTTTCTGTTTTGTCTTTGACAGCCATGTTGAGCTTTCTCTCCAAACTTGGACTGGAGAAATATTATCCCAACAGACTTTCACTTCAGTCTCTCTTGGAGATCAACACAAACAGCTTAAATGAAAAACCTGTTTCATCACTAGAGGACATACCATGGTTCTTTCTCAGAAAACTTTTTAAAATCAGTGCCAACTGCAGGAGCTGTACACAGTTGACAAGTAATCAAAAGGAAAATAATGATATCTGGGACCTGGGCTTTTACACTGCAGATGACTCTGACAATAAGATTAACCCTCTTGACCTCATAGTAGCTCTCTTCCTTTGTGCTGACAGCTCTTTGCAACAGGAAATGTCTCTCAAAATGTCCATGTGCCAGTTTTCTGTCCCACTGCTGTTGCCTCGTGGCAATAAGAGTCAGTGTAGCCTGATGCTTTGGGCTCTGAGAGACATCGTCAAAGAGTGGTGTCCACATGATCTGTCTGAATCAAGAGGTTTTGTTGAAGACAACATTGTCCAAGCAGATCTACCGTCCTATTCCTTTGTGAGACTGAAAAACTGCAGTTTATCAAAGTCTCACATTCTGAACCAGGTTCTTAGTCGTGGTCAACAGAATCACAATATCTTCATACACAGAGATATGGAAGGAGGAGGAGTTAAAAGAGAAATATCCAATGGACTGGTGGAGGTCTGCTGGTATCTGCCATGTGGTACAAAAAATCTAGACATATTTCCAGATCCTGTTACTTTTGCAAATATGAGAGGAGACATCTGTGAGTCACTTGAACAGTTCAAGTTTCTTTTTCAAGTGTCAAATGCCACCTTTGTGTTTCTGGACAAAGTTGAAGAAAGGGAGCTGGAGATTTTGACTTCCCTAAAAGATATGAAAACTAAACTCTTCCTGGTAGTTAATCAAAAAGAGGGGAATTTTAGAGAAGACATGATGTCAGTCAAGAAAACGCTGGAGAAACTGGATTCACCAAAGAACGCTTTAATCGTTAAGAAGACAAGTGATAATGCCACAGAGTTTTCAAAGAAGCTTTGTGAAGTGATCAAGACATGTCTCTCACATGTCAAAGCTACAACCAGCATTGTAAATATGACTGACAAAGCTGTTGAACTTGGTCTGTTTGTGGACAAAAGCAAAACTGACCAACAACACAAAGCAGCCAAAGAGATTGTTGATGTCATTGGGGTCAGATCGATTCCACAATACAAGAGTCAGCAACTTCCTCTACAAGGAGATAATTGGAAAAAGTTATCAAATTTAGAAAAGGAGGAGTGTAGACTAAAGACATCTGGTAACATAGGTCTGGAAGAATATAAATCTTCTCTTCAAGAAAAACAACAAAAAATTAGGAAGGACCAAAAGAAATACAAACTATCCAAAGGAATGGAGACTTTTATTTCTAACTTATCAACAAATGACAAAGAAAAAAGGGACTTTTTCCTCAAGTGGATGAAGCTAAAACTCGATTCCCGTTCAAGGAAGAATCTGTCTGATCTGCAAAACAAATTCAAAGAGCAATGCAAGAAGAAAGATGTGAAACAAATAGCAGAGTTGGATCAAGCTTTGGTGGAGAGCTCTTTAGGTGTAGAACATTACATGAGAGAGATGGGACTGATCTATGAGTTTTTGCCAGAACCTCATCATGAAAGATATCATCTCCTTCTCTGGCTGCTGAACTGCTGTTGGATGGATATCCTTTAGAGCTCTTGGATGGAGATGCTTCCAACATCCCCGAGAGATGGGTGACAGATGTGCTGATGGAGCTTCACAAGAAGGTTGGAGAGAAGAGCAGACTGTTGGTACTGACTGTATTAGGAGTTCAAAGTTCGGGGAAGTCAACACTCCTCAACACCATGTTTGGTGTACAGTTCCCTGTCAGCAGTGGCAGATGTACCAGAGGAGCTTATATGCTGTTCCTCAAAGTTGGAGATGATTTGAAAAGTGACTTAAATTCTGACTTCATAGTTCTCATTGACACAGAGGGTCTAAAATCTCCTGATCTGGCACAACTAGAGGAGAGTTATGAGCATGACAACCAGCTGGCAACCTTTGTAATCGGCCTCAGTGATATCACTATCGTCAACATTGCAATGGAGAACACAACTGAAATGAAAGATGTTCTGCAAATCACGGCCCATGCATTCTTGAGAATGAAGGAGATTGGTAAAAAACCCATTTGTTATGTTGTTCATCAGAATGTTGCAGGAGTTTCAGCTGATTCAAAGTGTCTGACAGAAAGAAAACATCTGTTGGATCAACTCAATGAAATGACACAAATTGCAGCTGTAATGGAAAAACAACCTTCTATCAAAGCCTTCACTGATGTACTGGACTATGACATAGAAAACAACAACTGGAACATCCCAGGACTCTGGCATGGAACACCTCCAATGGCTCCAGTGAACACAGGTTACAGTGAAGCTGTAGCTGATTTCAAGAAACATCTTCTGGAGACAATGAAAGGAGACAGAAGATCTGAACCCTCACAGATCCCTGAGTTTCTAGAATGGATGAGAAGTCTCTGGAAAGCAGTCAAATATGAGAACTTCATCTTCAGTTTCAGAAACACTCTTGTGGCTCATGCCTATGACAACCTTTGTAAAGAGTTTAATGACTGGGAATGGGAGTTTAAGAAAGAGATCTTCTCGTGGCAGACAGAAGCAGAGGTAGAAATCCTCAATGCAGGAAATGAATCTGAACTCCAACATTTACTTGAACTGGTTGAATCAAGAAAACAGGAAGTTTCAGAAAAAATAGAAGTCCAGCAACAATTAATGAAGCAGAAGCTTGATGAGTACTATGAAAGACAAAATGTCCACGTAAATCTAATACAAAAATACAAAACTGACTTTTTTCTGAGTGTCAGTAATCTTGCAGAAGAAATCAGATATTCAACAATCAATAAGCTGGACTGTGTCTTGGAATCAAGAAAAAGTTCAAAAGAAGTTCATGATATTTGGAGGAAACACAGAGAAATGATTGAAGAACAAGTAAAAAAATTCTTGAGTGACTCCAAGAAGAGGACAAAGTCCGATGAACAACTGACATGTGAGTTTGAGAAGATGTGGGCTAAAGCCACAGAAAAGGTGTCAGGTCTACCTGAACAAAATGTACCTGAAAAAATGCTGGACCAGCTGATAAAGCATTTTGGCAACCGTAATGTCAGTGAGTATTTTCAGAACATTGGAGATCTACAGCAGATTGGATTGAGTCCATTTAAGGTCAGAAGTAAGCGTATAAAACAGAGACCTATATGCTGTTTCACTGCCTGCATTAAACCACAGACGGACTTAAAAAGAGAATTGCAGAGAGAAGCTGATAATATCATTGAGTCTTGCAAACAATTTGTGTATGAAATCACACAGACAAAGACAGATTATGTTGAGTCTTATACAAAGGATCTTCTGGAAAAAATAGATGAAAGCCTAGAACAAATACACAAGGACTGCAAATTTAAGTTTGAGGTTGATCTGAAACTTCATATTTGTGGTTTTGCTTCAAGAGAATTTCTAAAAATGCACAACAAATTCTTGTTGGACGTAAATCCTAAAATTCAGCTGGAGAAGTTCAGGGGTCAGTACTTTTCAGACTTTGTTGATTTATACAAACAGGGAGATCAAACTCAGAAAAAAGCAAATTATTTTGTCAAGTTTTGCCTCGAACCTGCTGTTAAAGACTACATTAACAGATCTCTGGGAATAGACATCGTGGATGAAATTTTGACAAGCTCCCATTCAGCGGAGTTCAGCTCCCGCTCTTATTTCCAGTACAACATTCAGAGAGAGTTGCTGCAGAAGGAAGACTTTCAGAGCTTTGTCAAGTACATTTCTAGATATGAAATATTTGTCAAAGAATGGATATTTCAGCACATTAAGCAAAAGATGTCTGAGAAGACTATGGGCAAACTGAAGAACAAAAATCTTGAGGTCATAGTTCAAAAACTAGAAGCAGCAACAGAACAGGCCTCAAAAGGAGAGGATGGTGTTCTTCTACCAGATAACACAGAAAGCATCACCAAGTTCATCAGTAACGTGAGAAAATATCTGATTAAAGACATCTCAATCTCAGTGGAGGCTGAAGAAACAACACTGTTCCTAATCCAAAGCACATGTCATCCATTTATCCAGAGTCTGAAGATCTCAATAGAAGAGATGAAAGCTCAGCTTCAGGAGGAATTCTCCAAATCTGAAAACATCACTGAGACTCTGAACAAACTTCCAATCAAACCACAGGATGAGCTTTTCAAGAGAGTGTTTGGTTGTGGAAAACAATGTCCATTTTGTAAAGTTCCATGTGAGGCTGGAGGCAAAGAACACCAGAAACATCATGCAGCCGTACATCCGCCAAGAGGTCTTGGTGGAGGCAAATATGAAGACTCTAATAAGCTGGTAGAAAGACTGTGTACAACTGATGTGTACAGTGATCGTAAATTCAAAAACACAGACACTAAATGGGAGCTGCATCCTTACAAAGAGTATCACACATACTATCCAGACTGGAACATTCCTCCAGACCCCACCATAGAGGCATCTGACTACTGGAAGTACATCCTGGTAAAGTACAATGACAGATTTGCTGAAGAATATGAGGCCAAACCAGCTGATATTCCAGAGGCCTGGAAGAGAATCACAAAGGAACAAGCTCTGAAAGGTTTAAAAGATGCTTTCAACATAAAGTGAATAATGTTCAAACCTGATGAACATCTACAAACTAAACAAAGTTTAAGATCAGACAAAAGTAAAATTAGTACTGTCTCTTTCCTGAATGAATATCTTAAGTACTGACAATCATACTGTCCTAATCATACAAGAAAATATGAAGCATGGAAATAGCTGTTGTTTTTCGTTATTAATACATGTTTTAATGTTTTTTATTTTAATATTTTTCTCATGGCTGGATTTCTAGTAACCAGTGACATGATGATTAGAATGTACAGCAGACATGTGAAAAAGAAGTGTTTTATTATGTATTTATTCATTTCCATAGTAGCCTGTAAGGGTTACTCAAAAAATTATAGGTTTTATTCTTCATTTATATATATTGTTCAGTCTGAAACAAATCTAATAATATCGCTATTAGCTCAGAGTCTTAAAGAACTCGGAGACATCTTAAATATTTATTGCTAACAATATTTTCTTTGTTTCATTCTTAATATGCTCATGAAACTACACATAAAGGACAATGACCACTTGAAATATGCAATGCATTTATTTTGTTTTTTATTCTTTGGCTGAATGGAATATTTAAATGTCAAGCAGTTACTGCTGTTCTTGAAAGAATTGATCCTTAACATACTATGAGTTTTATTGTTAGATATTGGTGTCTTGGAAATATTTTTTTTTTCTTCAATTTCGTCTGAATAGTTGTTTTTCTTTTCTCATGATTAGTAGGTAAAAACAAAATCACTATACATATTTACTAGAGAATAATGCAATAAGCATGATGATGTGCACAGGCTTTGTGTTTTCATGATGTTTTCTATCTCTGTTCTTTCATATTTTACAGTTTTATTTGTAACATGTAAAAAAAATTCTCATATTGTAATGAATATGATGAAGAAGTCAGTAAAAAATAAAGAAATTGGTGTTCAGACTTGTTCATGTTTTAATAATAATCTGAACAAGACAACAGCAGGTGACATTGAGGCATAATTGTTTTTAGACAAAGGATACCATTTGATTCCATTTGAGTCATTATTGTAATAAATATTGGGGTCCAAAATGAATGGTGAAGGTCACCAGGTCAGAGCCTCAAAAATCACCCATAGAGTATGAATATACAAAATGCAATTATCTTTATTTTGGTACAAAAGACAGTTCATTAAACAGGGGGTTGATGAGCGGCGACAGCCAACGGGGATTCTTCACTGCAGGGGTCTGGAAAACTCCCACTATTACCAACTAGATATCACAGCAAACTTATGGCACACCACACACATGGCGCGCTATCACCCTCTACTGGAGGCACTGCACTACACACCTGCTTAGCAGTGCACTCATGTGACAAGAGGTGGAAGCCCCTCCTTCGTTCCTGCACAGGTAAGGTATCCCCACTACGCTCCCGTCCACACAGCCCAACACATTAAAATATAGTAACAAATATAACTTAATTAAACGAGTAATCACTCAACTCTGGCGCAGGAACAGTTACCCCCCCTGCTCTAGCTGTCTTCATCGCTGGTGGCCCTTAACAGCCACGAACGACACCCCGCTCCCTCCCGAGAGTGCCAAGCCGCCAGACGTGGGTTCCAACCAGCCGCAACAGAGAGAGTGACCCTTCCATCCCAAATCCCTAAGTCTCTCCCTCCTGTAATCACACAAACCTGTTCCCAGTCCGCTGAGCCTCAGCGACCCACACCCACCTTCAGTCACATCACAATTCTAATTCTTACATATAGCTCTGCAATGTGAAAAATGACTAGCAATGATGGGATCTGTTCAAAAATTGGGTGAAAATGTATTCTAATAAATAAAATGTAATGGAAATCAACACTCAGGTGGCTGTAGTTAATGTTTTACATCAGTGTCTCAAATGAAGATGAATGAACCTGGTCCAGGTGAGAATGTAGCAGATAATAAGTCAGACGAGAGCAGACTCCAGACATTGTAGTGCAAATATTTTCTCAGTGCATCATGACAACTGTAGAGTAGATTTAGTTATTACAGTACAAGCTAATTGTGTAGCTGCAGCTTAATGTGTTCATAAAGCTTCATAGTAGCTTCTGTGTCTAAAGTAGCATTAGCATATATGAGTTTAGGAAAAGATGACATACCTCAACACTGGGACCTCTTACGCGTCTCCTCTTTTCTCCTCTTTCTGAAAGCCAACCCTGAGGAATTTTCACGATGACAGTATCAAAACGTTAAATAGACAAATAGATGATATGTGGGCTGATAACTCGGCCCACCCCCTTTTCCACAGTGCACGGTGCCGGTTCAACAACAGGGCCCTTCTACTAAAGTTTGTAAGTAATGTAATTGTAGAGAGTATTCTAATTCTCTCAGAGAGGTCTTAACGTAACCTAAACTTTACCTCTCCTCTGTATCACAAATGGTTCAGAAATTAATTAATCTTTTGAAAAAACTGTCGGAACATATCGTGACTATATGCTCGTCGTAGCAGGCAAGCCATAGTTAGCGAGCTAGCTGGCAAACGGATTGAGGCCGATTAAATGAACAAACATTGCAGGACAATTAGTCGAAAGTTTGCAGAAATTAAAGCCAAAAACAAAGCCAAATGCCACAGTCCTAGTGTGTGGGAATATTTCGCATTTAAAGTAAACTTTTTTATTAAATATTCAATATCTGTTTTATTGATGTATAGAGGGTTTCTGTTTTCCTTATCAACTTAAGATGTTCTATTTTTTACTGTAGCCTGTTGCAGTGTAATAGGTCGTGGCATCTTAGTGGACTATCTACGAGTTAGGAATCTCTTCATTGTAGTTTGACAAACAACATTTTCCTTGGGTCCCCAAAGAGCTAGAAATGCCCCTGGTGATTCTTACACACATCAAAACCTACACACAGAACCAGACAAACCTGCTTACAGAGATTTTGTAGTATGATACTCTTGAAAGGACAGGATTCTTGTGATAACACCAACAGGAAAGGATTCTGGTGATAACACAAACAGAAAGTCATGGTCTTCATGTTCCGACTGATGGATGTAAAAGGTCATGAAGTACCCTGTTATTACCCGTACCTTGTAAAACAGGAGTTAAATTTACGTTTAGTGTGACCAAAGTGAGTTCTTTATGAGCGTTTTTCCTTCCACATGAAATATTTGTATGTTTTAACTCTGTCTCTGATCTCTCATCTACCACATACAGTGAGCGGGAGCCCATTTTAAGAAGAAAAAAAACAAACACTACTGCTTCAGCTGCAAGAGAGAGACAACAGGCCTGGGAAAACATCTCTGCTCAGGTCAATGTGTAAGTTAAATTGTGGTCCTATGTGATATGAATGCTAATATTACAGATGAAAAATAATGAAACCCGAAGTGCATTTCATTTAGGTGCAATCCCATCGGCATGAAACGCACCTGGCGGCAGATCAAGATGAAATATAAAGATATAGTTCAGTCAGAAGACTCGTTCATGTTATACATGTTAAACATGAATCCTTCATTGTGTAATTGGGTCATCAATATCATCCTCATATATTCCCAGTTACCAGTTAAGGAGCTACAGTATATGAAATCCATTTCATCAAAAAATACAGAAGCTTGGTAACAGTGTTCTTGGAGTGCTAGATCACAAATGCAGGACTGAAAAATGTGTATGGTCACAAATGAATTATGTATTTTATTGAATGTAAAAGTAAATAACTATTTTGTAACTGTTGGAAATAAAGAAGACTGAATGAAATGTGAATACATTGTCCTTATTGTGGGGGATGGTGACGGTGATACATTAAACCGCAAAGTTAGTGTTGCAGATGATGTCCATGACCATTTTGACATCTGGACCACCTGCAGGATGGATGGGGTCATCATTTGTCTCCTCAATATGTGGGGCAGAGTTTTGCTCTTCTCTAATAGTGCCAGTATTCTGAAGAACAGCACATGCCACAATAATGTCACAGGCTCAGTCAGGGGTAACCCTTAGGTGACGCGGCACTGGAAACGGGCTTTCAGCAGGCCTGTGGTCATCTCCACCCGAGCCCTTGACTTGCAACGAGCCCTGTTAAAGTTCTGTTGGGGGCCTGTAGCTGATGTCACACTCATGAAATATCTGTGAGTCGTGAATAGATCCCGGCCTCTTGGCCTCCACATTCATGATGATGTACACAGCATCACATATGATCTTGACAATGCAGAGGTGTTAGGTGAACTACTGTAATGCATTATTCAACAGTCTGAGTCAGTGTACCTACAGATTAATGCTGTGAATGGACCTGCTGTTCACATAATCCCCTCATGTTGTGATGGAGCAGCGATGGGAATGTGAGTCCTATATGCACCCTATCACATTAAGGAATCCTACAATAAAATCAGATGATTAATTCTAGTCTGAGGACACAGCGCAGTGCAATAAGAGTATAATTATTCATCATTTACCTACAATCCTGTAGAACTCCTCCTTAATGACTCTCACTGGATTGTGTCCAGGGAAAGACATACAGATGCCAAAGAGATATTTTAAAGCCAGGCCCACCTTCTTCACAGACATTTGTCTTGTTGAGGTATTATATAGAAAACTACCATTGGCAAAGAACCGAGGTGCAATGTATAGTATGTTTTGGGATGTGAGAGCATGGTCACGGTTGCTGACATTGGTGATAGTGACACAGATGAGGTTGTGATGTAAATGATAGATGAATGCATCTAGAAATGAAGAAATTATCTAAATCGTAGCTAATAGTGATCTGCTGATGTATATTTAATTCATGATAAAATAACACCGCCCCATCATGAACGGGAAACAGGAAAGTAAAGGAAATTAATGTTTTATTAATTGTTTCATGTAATAGGAAAACTGTATTTGGTTTAGTCCAGTATCAATATGTCTGGTTTTTGGTAAACACCGCATCCCAGTTTATTTCAAACCTGGAAACACACTAAGACAGAAACTGGTCCACCCCAAAGACAAAACACCTAGACAGAAACAGAGTAATGTAGTGTACACGGTTCAGTGTAGTGAGGAATGTACAGACTTGTATATTGGGGAAACAAAACAACCCATCCACAAGCGCATGGCCCAACACAGGAGAGCCAGCTCATCAGGAAACGACTCAGCAGTCCACCTCCATCTGAAGGACAAAGGACACTCCTTTGAGGACACCAACGTCAAAGTGCTGGCCAGAGAGGACTTTCAAGGTGAGGTAAGCACCAGCCATTATGGAAATTAGTGACCCCAGTTTCTGGTCAAGCAAGTTTCGGGTGGGTGTTACCCACAGAGTTTATTCCTATTTAAACCTCAATTTCCCAAAAGAAAGGAAGAAAAACAAGATAAAATCAGTGAAACGGAGTCTACTGAAGGAAAACGAACTGTCACTGAGTGTTATCTAAAAAAAAAAAAAGTAAATGATACGGTAGATGTGATAAAGGCTGTTGTTTTTAGCAATTAACTGCCGTTAACTACCGTTAACTCGCTGGCTAACGTTCGTGGCCGTTACTACTGTTGGCTCTTAACTACCGTTAGCTCGTCTGCTAGAACTTAGTTGTTGCTCCCAACTATCGTCGGTGTTTCTGTGTGTAAGCAAATTCCTCCTCATCTGTAACTGCTTTCAGCTGCAAGAACCCCTGCTGTGGTACCGGGTACCAGAGCCGTTTTGTGCCTGTGCCCCGCCGAACACAGAGATCGGTCAGTTTTTGTTGTTGTTGTTGTTTCTTTTTGTTTTTTTGGATTGTGTTTTGCCTGTTCCAGTGAAGTGAAGTGATGGCGAGCTACCCACTTGATCTAGAGTGAAGTGAACCCTACATAACCCGTGGTTACTGGACAGGTCCTGCTACACTCTCTGGTGAGGTTGGCCCAACATCTGGAACACCCTCACACTCAGTCCTGTCACACACTTCCCCCTACCCTCAATTCCCCAGACTTACATCCCTGAAACACTGGACTTGCACTCACCTTTTGACTGTTTCTTGGTCATTGAATTTCTTGTGGAATCACATATCTGTTGTGTAGGATAATTTTCCTAAAGTGAATGATGTTTGCGATGCATTTTAAACTAAAACTAAAAAATTTGAAACTAAAAACTAAATTTGAAACTAAAATTTGAAATGGAAACAAAGAATTCAGGTTATTAGGGTGAACCCAAAGTAGAACATTTAGTTAAATTAGATCATCTGATGTTATTGTATATAATATCTATTTAATTGTTTTGTTTTGTCAGAGAATTTTGTTTGTTTTGTTTTAATGTATTTATCTATCTATTTGTTTATTTTCTATTCTATTCAATTCATTTTTTTTTCTAACTAAAGCCGGCATTACTTTTATATTTAAACTTTTGCCTCCTGAGTCTCATTCTCACATTCCACAGTGCTTCAGTAGTGGAACCTATCTGATCTACTAATCCACAAATCCTGGTATTGTGAAATCTTTCATAAGTGTTACAACCTCATTTCAGGGTTAACTCAGAGTCTGAGTTTTCAACAAAACCGGCTTTCTGAAATTGGCCCCAGGTTTGTTACTGTCAGCTTAAAGGTGGTCTTTAGGTTTCACTTTGAGCACTGTTTGATCTAATGCATAATTCGTATTTCAATCCATTGATTGATCCATTGATGATTCCTGTTACAATGCAAGATAATTTCACTATTATACAACCTTTCTATAACCAGTCTCTATTTTTACAGGTTTGGGACAGACTTCTGTGTTCAGATGCATATTGATGTTTAATAACAAAATACACATCCTGACAGGTTATATAACAAACATTACACTGACTTGTTTGTTCTGGTACAAAGGTCAGTAGTAGAGAAACCAGTTATTCCAATGTTTTAAATGCTTTTGTTTTCCATTTCATACACACCAGATATAAATACCAGCGCTGACAGAAACAGCTCCAGAGTCTCCTGAAACCTGGTGTCAGGTAAGTTTCAATGGAACTGGAATGGAAAGGTTCTTTATTTTCCTTTTCTTTCACACTTGAAAATTTTACCTGTTCTTTGTACTCATTAGCCGATCCAAAAGGAGTTTAAAGATAGGTAAGTTTTAAAGACATTTCGCCACTCATCCGAGTCGCTTCTTCAGTTCTGAGAGACTAGTGGGAAGTTGATTATCATGACTAAGAATGGTCACAGACATACTCATTAGCTGGGTTTACATGGGGCCCAATATTCCAATTATAGTCGGTTTAGAAGTCCAAATTGAATGAAAATGCTCTATATAAACACCTCAATCAGAATAAACAGGCTTAAACTGAATGAAATTTCATTGGGTTTCACAGGGGTAGAATATTCCTTTTCCCAAACTGATCTGAAGTCATGGAAAGGGTGAATCTCAATGAAATCATTCTCCATGAAAGGGTCTCTGTCAGCTTTAAGGAAGTGTACATAGAGGCAGATGGGTGTGTAAGCCTGCTGGACAAGATTCTGGTGATTACACAAACAGAAATCTTTTTTTTTCCTTCTCATTCAGAAAAAAGTTTGTAATGACATTATTTTCACTGGTTGTAAGACTTCACAGAATACATTTCTGTGAGAGTCCAGTCAGAAAAGTTCAAACTGTGAAAAAGGTCTACATTGCAAAAACAGCATTACTAGAAAGAAGCAAAATATTCTTATATTCAATCAAATCATCTTGTATCAAGAAAACAAACCTGCCAATGGGTTAAGCTTTTTTTGCTTGACAAAAAATGTTAAAATAAGCACGAAGTTCTTGTTCTCTTCAGAGTAACTAATTTAAGCAATTTACAGTGCAATTATACATAACTGTTTTCAGTTGCTGACAACAGTATTGTATATAATGTGTTTTGATTAGGATGCCTGAAATAGTTGCAATAAAGATTAAGAAAATAATAAGTAACAATTTAGCAATAAATCATCAAGAATGTAACATGTTTGAAACAGTCTGCTGTTTACTGAGACATTTATATTTATTGTTTCCTCTAGGCTTTAAAGAACAGAAGGAAAAACCAGTTCACAACAACAATGGACACAGAAGGACAAGCTGCTCCAGGTATGAATACATTTCATTAATATAATATTAGAAACGGCAGAATAGATTTTTATAATAGACGTATTGAAAGATTCCAAAATTGGAGAAATATGAATCAATTCAAAAAAGAGCCAATGAAATTTTTAGAATGTTTAGAAATAGTTCTTGTAGTGGTAAAATAAATGTGTGCTTTATCAACATTTGTATAGCACTTTCCACACTTTATGCTCAGTTGTTAGACTAGACTTGTTATCGCCAGCAGTTTTCAGTGTGAGCAATGTTATGCTGCAACAAACCGCTGTGTTGTGCAAAGTTTATAAAAAGTTTAGTCAGACCAAAAATCACAGAAACAAACACATTCAGTTAAAAGGAGAACTGTGTCTTCACAAGATTCTGGTGAAAGCTCCCCCCAGTGTTAACCCTGTAGTTAATGTGGACAAGTGGAAATAGCAGCAGCCACTCTGTGAGCTCCCAGATGTCAATATTCATAGTGTGACTGCTAATTTCTCCTGGGTGGACATAGTGATGGAAAAGTCATGACTGTTCCTTACAATGAGAAAACAAGCACCCCCTACAAATACTGAATGATAAAAATATCATTTCATAAAAATAATACTATAAACCCAAACAAAATAAAACACACAAAGTTACTGCACATGGCTACACATGGACCTTGCACACGGATCCTCCACTGGTGTGAGACGTTTACACTTGTAAGCTCGTCAGTCTGACTCGCTCTAACAACTCCACCCAAACTCTAGATGGTGCTGTGTTTTTTCACCATCGGGTTATTTTTTATTTCTACATCCTGCTTCACTTTCAACAATGGCGACTGAAACTTTAGGGGAAGTTTCAATTTTTATAACCTTTCAGATTGATTTACTATTAAATTAAATCTGTTCAAAGAATGCCACAAGTAGTGGATAAAAATAGAATGTATCACTCTAGCCTATCAAAGGCCTTCTCAGCATCTAAAGCCATAGCTATACTGGGTTCCATTTCAGATTTTGTTAAACAAATAATGTTAAAAAGCCTACATAGATTATTAGCTAAGGAACATTTTGAAATAAAGCCACACTGGTCTGGATTTATTAGTTGTGGCAGGTATTGACCAAGTCTATTAGCCAGGGCTTTGGAAATGTATATATAATCTGTATTTAACAATGAAATTGGCCAATATAAAGAGCATCTTAGAGGATCTCTATTTTTTGTGAATTACAGTACTTATGGCTTTAGAGAATGACTGAGGAAGTGTTCGAGTCTTAGACGCCAAGTTGATGACATCCATGAGAAATGGGAGGAGTAAATCCTTAAATTCCCTGTAAAATTTTGGAGGGAACCCATCTTCTCCTGGTGCTTTGTTTGCTTGTGATGAGCCCAGAGCTTTTTCAATTTCTTTCAAAGTGGTCTGCTTTAATGCAGGATCCTCTATGACACTTTAGTGCAGAAGTATAAATTGCACATAAATGACCTGCATAAAACAAACTTTGTTCTTTTTTTTGTCAACCTCTGAAACACGAACAAATTTCTCGCTTCTTGCTGAGTATGTAGCATGCATTATGTCTGAAGCTTTTCAGTCATCCAGGTCATGGTAATCCATTGGAGTAACAAAGAAGAACAAGATAAATGTTTAGGAACAAGTCAAAGTCCTGACTTTAATCCAATAGAAATGTTGTAGCATCAGTTGATGAGAGGAAACCACCAACATCTCAGAACTGGTTCTGTTCTGAGGAATGGGATCAAATTCCTCTGACTGATCAGTAATTACCACAAACATTTAGATCCGATCACTAACAAGACCACGCCTCCATTGTATAAAGAGCTTTATTTGACCAAGTTAAAGGGGAGGGAAAGGTAGGAGATGGAATGGAATGAGTGGTTCGAGGGAAAGGGATGATGAATGGTATGGAGATGATTGTCTCCCAAAAGAGTTTATTGAGGTGAGTTGGCATAGATGGTAGTGAAACCAGGATCATGTAGCTATTCCGTCTGGTTAGATACACCAGGCAGTTATAGTGTAAGAGTTGTTATTCACCAAGGAGTTACAGCAAATATATTGGTATATCAAACACATTCATACACAATATGGATACATAAGTTTAATTTCATTTCTCTTTTTCTTTGACAGCCCTGATGAGCTTTCTCTCCAAACTTGGACTGGAGAAATATTATCCCAACAGACTTTCACTTCAGTCTATCTTGGAGATCAACACAAACAGCTTAAATGAAAAACCTGTTTCATCACTACAGGACATACCATGGTTCTTTCTCAGAAAACTTTTTAAAATCAGTGCCATCTGCAGGAGCTGTACACAAATAACAAGCAATCAGGAAGAAAACACTGATATCTGGGACCAGCTTCTTTACACTACAGATGATTCTGACAATAAGATTAACCCTCTTGACCTCATAGTAGCTCTCTTCCTTTGTGCTGACAGTTTCTTGCAACAGGAAATGTCTCTCAAAATGTCCATGTGCCAGTTTTCTGTCCCACTGCTGTTGCCTCATGGCAATAAGAGTCAGTGTAGCCTGATGCTTTGGGCTCTGAGAGACATCGTCAAAGAGTGGCGTCCACATGATCTGTCTGAATCAAGAGGTTTTGTTGAAGACAACATTGTCCAAGCAGATCTACCGTTCTATTCCTTTGTCAGGCTGAAAAACTGCAGTTTATCAAAGTCTCACCTTCTGGACCGGATTCTTAGTCGGGACCAACAGAATCATAATATCTTCATACACAGAGATATGGAAGGAGGAGGAGTTAAAAGAGAAATATCCAATGGACTGGTGGAGGTCTGCTGGTATCTTCCATATGGGAAAGAAAATCTAGACATATTTCCAAATCCTGTTACTTTTGCAAATATGAGAGGAGACATTTGTGAGTCACTTGAACAGTTCCAGTTTCTTCTTAAAGTATCAAGTATCACCTTTGTGTTCCTGGACAAAGTTGAAGAAAATGAGTTGAAGGTTCTGACTTCTGTTAAAGATGTGAAATCTAAACTCTTCCTGGTAGTTAATCAAAAAGAAATGAATGTTAAAGAAGACATGATGTCAGTCAAGAAAACACTGGAGACACTGGATTTTCCAAAGGACAGTGTAATAGTAAAAAAAACAGGTGATAATGCAGCATTTTTTTCAAAGAAACTTTCTGAAGCCATCAAGACATGTCTCTCACATGTCAAAGCTACAACCAGCATTGTAAATATGTTTGACAAAGCTGTTGAATTTGGTCTGTCTGTGGACGAAAACAAAACTGACCAACAAAACAAAGCAGCCAAAGAGATCATGGATGTCATTGGGGTCAGATCGATTCCACAATACAAGAGTCAGCAACTTCCTCTACAAGGAGATAATTGGAAAAAGTTATCAAATTTAGAAAAGGAGGAGTGTAGACTAAAGACATCTGGTAGCATAGGTCTGGAAGAATATAAATCTTCTCTTCAAGAAAAACAACAAAAAATTAGGAAGGAGCAAAAGAAATACAAACTATCCAAAGGAATGGAGACTTTTATTAATAACTTATCAACGAATGACAAAGTAAAAAGAGACTTTTTCCTCAAGTGGATGAAACTAAAACTCGATTCCCATTCAAGGAAGAATCTGTCTGATCTGCGAAACAAATTCAAAGAACAATGTAAGAAGAAAGATGTGAAACAAATAGCAGAGTTGGATCAAGCTTTGGTGGAGAGCTCTTTAGGTGTAGAACATTACATGAGAGAGATGGGACTGATCTATGAGTTTTTGCCAGAACCTCATCATGAAAGATATCATCTCCCTTCTCTGGCTGCTGAACTGCTGTTGGACGGATTTCCTTTAGAGCTCTTGGATGGAGATGCTTCCAACATCCCACAGAGATGGGTGACAGATGTGCTGATGGAGCTTCACAAGAAGGTTGGAGAGAAGAGCAGACTGTTGGTACTGACTGTATTAGGAGTTCAAAGTTCAGGGAAGTCAACACTCCTCAACACCATGTTTGGTGTACAGTTTCCTGTCAGCAGTGGCAGATGTACCAGAGGAGCTTATATGCTGTTCCTCAAAGTTGGAGAGGATTTGAAAAGTGACTTAAAATCTGACTTCATAGTTCTCATTGACACAGAGGGTCTAAAATCTCCTGATATGGCACAACTAGAGGAGAGTTATGAGCATGACAACCAGCTGGCAACCTTTGTAATCGGCCTCAGTGATGTCACCATCGTCAACATTGCAATGGAGAACACAACTGAAATGAAAGATGTCCTGCAAATCACAGCCCATGCATTCCTGAGAATGAAGTTAATTGGTAAAAAACCCATTTGTTATTTTGTTCATCAGAACGTTGCAGGAGTTTCAGCTCATTCCAAGTGTCTGACAGAAAGAAAACATCTGTTGGATCAACTCAATGAAATGACACAAATTGCAGCTGAAATGGAAAAGCGGCCTTCTATCAAAGCCTTCACTGATGTACTGGACTATGACATAGAAAAAAACAACTGGAACATCCCAGGACTCTGGCATGGAACACCTCCAATGGCTCCAGTGAACACAGGTTACAGTGAAGCTGTAGCTAATTTTAAGAAACATCTTCTGGAGACAATGAAAGGAGACAGAAGATCTGAACCCTCACAGATCCCTGAGTTTCTAGAATGGACGAGAAGTCTCTGGAAAGCAGTCAAATACGAGAACTTCATCTTCAGTTTCAGAAACAGTCTTGTGGCTCATGCCTATGACAACCTTTGTAAAGAGTTTAATGACTGGGAGTGGGAGTTTAAGAAAGAGATTCTCTCCTGGCAGACAGAAGCAGAGGTAGAAATCCTCGATACAGGAAATGAATCTGAACTCCAACATTTAACTGAACTGGTTGAATCAAGAAAACAGGAAGTTTCAGAAAAAATAGAAGTCCAGCAACAATTAATGAAGCAGAAGCTTGATGACTACTATAAAAGACAAAACGTCCATGCAAATCTAATAGAAAAATACAAAACTGACTTTATCAGCACCGTCAGTAGTCTTGCAAATGAAATCAGATATTCAACAATCAATAAGCTGGACTGTGTCTTGGAATCAAGAAAAAGTTCAAAAGAAGTTCATGATATTTGGAGGAAACACAGAGAAATGATTGAAGAACAAGTAAAAAAATTCTTGAGTGACTCCAAGAAGAGGACAGAGTCCGATGAACAACTGACATGTGAGTTTGAGAAGATGTGGATGAAAGCCACAGAAAAGGTGTCAGGTCTACCTGAACAAAATATACCTGAAAAAATGCTCGACCAGTTGAAAAAGCACTTTGGCAACCGTAATGTCAGTGAGTATTTTCAGAACATTGGAGATCTACAGCAGATTGGAATGAGTCCGTTTAAGGTCACAACTGAGCACATCAAAACTGGAATAAAGAACATTGTGAATGTGTTCATCAAAAAAGACATTACAAGAGAGTTGCAGACAACAGCTGATACTATCATTGAGTCTTGTAATCAATTTGTGGTTGAAATCACACAGACAAACACAGATTATGTTGAGTCTTATACAAAGGATCTTTTGGACAAAATAGATGAAAGCCTAGAACAAATACCCAAGGACTGCAAACTTAAGTTTGAGGTTGATCTGAAACTGCACATTTGTGGTTTTGCTTCAAGAGAATTTCTTAAAATGCACCAAAAATTCTTGTCAGGTGTAAATCCTAAAATTCAGCTGGAGAAATACAAGGATCAGTACTTTTCAGACTTTGTTGATTTATACAATCAGAGAGATCAAACTCAGAAAAAAGCAAATTATTTTGTCAAGTTTTGCCTCAAACCTGCTGTTGAAGACTACATCAACAGATCTCTGGGAATAGACATCGTGGATGAAATTTTGACAAGCTTCCATTCAACAGAGTTCAGCTCCCGCTCTTATTTCCAGTACAACATTCAGAGAGAGTTGCTGCAGAAGGAAGACTTTCAGAGCTTTGTCAAGTACATTTCTAGATATGAAATATTTGTCAAAGAATGGATATTTCAGCACATTAAGCAAAAGATGTCTGAGAAGACTATGGGCAAACTGAAGAACAAAAATCTTGAGGTCATAGTCCAAAAACTAGAAGCAGCAACAGAACAGGCCTCAAAAGGAGAGGATGGTGTTCTTCTGCCAGATGACACAGAAAGCATCACCAAGTTCATCAGGAACATGAGAAAATATCTGATTAAAGACATCTCAATCTCAGTGGAGGCTGAAGAAACAACACTGTTCCTAATCCAAAGCACATGTCATCCATTTATCCAGAGTCTGAAGATCTTAATAGAAGAGATGAAAGCTCAGCTTCAGGAGGAATTCTCCAAATCTGAAAACATCACTGAGACTCTGAACAAACTTCCAATCAAACCACAGGATGAGCTTTTCAAGAGAGTGTTTGGTTGTGGAAAACAATGTCCATTTTGTAAAGTTCCCTGTGAGGCTGGAGGCAAAGAACACCAGCAACATCATGCAGCTGTACATCGGCCACAAGGTCTTGGTAAATACAGAAATACAGACTCTAAGAAGCTGGCAGAAACACTGTGTGCAACTGATGTGTACAGTGATCGTAAATTCAAAAACACAGACACTAAATGGGAGTGGCATCCTTACAAAGAGTATCACACATACTATCCAGACTGGAACATTCCTCCAGACCCCACCATAGAGGCATCTGACTACTGGAAGTACATCCTGGTGAAGTACAATGACAGATTTGCTAAAGAATATAAGGCCAAACCGGCTGATGTTCCAAAGACCTGGAAGAGAATCACAGAGGAACAAGCTCTGAAAGGTTTAAAAGATGCCTTCAACATAAAGTGAATAATGTTCAAACCTGATGAACATCTACAAACTAAAATGTTTAATTATAATACAATGATTATACTGAACTTATCATCTAAGGAAATATGAAAGATAGAAATAGACATTTTCTTTTTAGTTATTAATACTTTTTTATATTTTTGGATTTCTAGTAACCAGTGACATGATGAAGATGATGGGAATGCACAGCAGACACCATGTAAACAAAGACTTAAAGGACTCAGAAAAAGTTGAGATACTTTTAAATTCTTTCTATATTTTTCACTTTGTTTCATTCATAATATGTTTATAGAACTACACATGCAGGACAATGAATGTTTGAAATATATAAAATGTTTTTACAGTTTTAAGTATATTTTATTCTTTTGCGAAATGGAATATTTAAATGTCAAGAAGATTTTTTTCATTATTATTATTTTCTTGTGATAAGTAGCTAAAAATATCACTACACATATTAACTAGTGAATAATGTAGTAATCATGATGATGAGGACAGGCCATTTGACACAGATGCTTTCTACTACATCTCTGTTCTTTCATATTTTACAGTTTTATTTGTAACATGTAAAGAATTTTCATATTGTGAAGAAATAACCTCATGTTTTAATGTCCCAATAAGACAACAGCAGGTGACGCTGAAACTCTTTTTAGACAAGGCTTGCCATATTGTTTCTACTTTGACTTTTTTTTTCAAGATTCATGTTTTCATAAAGCACAGTAATGTGAGTAATGACTAATAATGATAAGATCTGTTCCAACATTGTGTCTAATAAATAGAATATAATAGAAATCAACACTCGAGTGGCTGTAGTTAATGTTTTACATCAGTGTCTCAAATGAAGATGGATGAAACAGGTCCAGATGAGAATGTAGCAGATAATTAGTCAGACCAGAGCAGACTCCAGACATTTTGGTGCAAATATTTTCTCAGTGCATCATCACAGCTGTAGAGTAGATTTAGTTATTACAGTACAAGTTAAATGTTGAGTCAAAAGTCAAACTTCAGTCGGTCAAAGCCAAAGAAACCCTGACACCTGTAGGAAGAGATGAGCAGTGTACTCTTTCCTGCTGAGGAGTGGAAAATACCCAAAGCTAACACCAGGTGATGAGCTGACTGAAGGCACCTGCCTGCATTTTGTCAGTGAGATCACTTGGCTTCAGACAACACAGGAGAAACAACTGTTCAGCTTGGGCTAGATCATGTAGAAGCTACTGGTAACTAGGATAGGATGAACTATGAATGAACTGAAATTACACTGATGAAACTTATAATTGAATAATGGAATTACATTAATAATAAATGTTTTGTTACTAAAAAGCAGATAAGATGTTGTTTATGTTTCATGATCAGGACAAACAGCCTATTGATGTATTCATGCATCAGTCAATGATATAAAGATTAAAACAGTGAATAGTCTGCACTTAAAAAAAGTTAAATTAAAAGGTAAAATATTTGAAAAATTACTAAAAACATTTTAAACCAAATATTTCCTCCTGTAGTAAATACAAATCAAGAAGAGGAAAGGAGTTGTCTCACTATTTTAATCTCTAGTTGGGACTCTGCATTACTAAAATGAAACAAGAATTATCAAAGTAGCTTCTGTATCTTAGGTAACATTATTAGACTTCTAATCACTGGGCGAGAGGTGGGTCCACCCTGAACATGTCTCTAGTCTATCACAGGACTAACACAGAGAGACAGACAACCATTCACACTCACATACGGACAATTTAGAATCAGCAATGAACCTAACGAGCATGTCTTCAGATGGTGGGAGGAAGCTGGACTCCACACAGGAAGGATTGAACCAAGACCTGCTTGGTGTCAGACATCAGAGCTAAACACCATTCCACTATGCTGCTTATGGACAGACTTGGACACTAAAGGATATACTGTGTATATTATTCTGACTGAGAATTAGCTTACAGTGTCTGGAGAAACTTTTAGGTTGTGTGTTCTCATGTATTTTTATTATCCTGTGCTTTTATTTTGAAGCTCTATGTTCAGTGGAGGTCGTGTGACCCTCTTAAGCCAATGAAATGTTATGAGTACGTTTTTTGTTGTTATCATAAACCCCCTTTATGCCATGTGAGTTCTTGACTGTGGCTGATGAAGGGATGTGAATAAAAGAACAAAAGAAGAGATGGTGTTGATTTTTCCCTCCTAAAATTGCAGAAGAAAGAGAAAATGTAACAGAAACAGTTGCACTTTTGGAGCCACCAGCAGACGATCCAGTTTATTGAAATGACATGTCCTTGCCATGTCTTTTCAAATGTCAGTATGAGTTCTGTTGATTCATGAATGTGGCAGGAGGAGTGAACCTGAATCTATGTGATGCACAAATACTGCTGCTAATTGACATTTCTTCTACGAAATTTGCAAACCAAAAGAGTTCGGTATGAAGAAACAGAGAGAACTGGCAGAACTGAAAATTCAGAGAAAAAAGATATCTGGAACTGGACCTAGAGAATCCAGAAGTTGGAATGTGAGGTGAGTATTCCAGTGCTAATACTGTATTTGTGTGTTAATCTGTGTGACGTTTGCTCCCTCTACTCCAGACTCAAAGCTGAGAAACCGTGCATGTAAAATAAAATTGGAACTAGAAAACAATTGTGTCTTTTTTTGTCTTTTCATTTCTTTTTTTTTTAATCATGAATGTGGGGTATACAATGGATTGGAGGTGGAATTTTTGAATATGACTACACAGTGTGCTACCAATGCTAGACAAAATGCACATACACAGAAAAAAAAGACACAAGAGCATTTATTGGCAAAAAATCTAAATTCAGCACAGTTTAGGAAAGGAATATATATATATAATTAACTGCAGTGATACACATATTAATCAAACCTCTGACAGCGCTTTGATTAGTAGTCTTTATTAGTCTTGGAATATAACACTAGGCCCGATAGTAATAAAACCAAATGAATGAACTGAAATATTGTTGTTGCTTTAATTATTAGAACAATGACACACACTGAACTAGGAAATCAAAAAGAACTGACCTCAGACTGTAGGTATTCTACAGAACTCACTCTCATAGTTTAAATAAAAACTCTTGGTTTCTGGCTCACACACGAAGATTTATATAGAATAAATTAAATATGCCAAAAAGAAATAAAAACCTGGGCCAATGAAACCACAGCTATCTACAATGTATTTAATAACAAGAAAAACAGGAAAACAAGAACATAGCATGATCTCCTAAACAAAAAAACAACACAACAGAGAATGAAGGGAAAGGCAGGACTATATATACACACATTGGCAGAAGGAAGACGAGACACAGGTGAAACCAATCAAGACAGTAACGGAGGGAAACAGGAAGTAACACAAAGCAGGAAACCAAAGGACTTTAAAAAATAAAACAGGGAACTCAAAATACGTTCATGGTTCAATGACAGAGAATCATGACAGCATGGCCACATTTCACATAATCTTAGCAAGATGAAAACATCCACCAATACTTTCTGAAATGTTTATTTTAAATGAGTTAAATGTTTTAACTCATTTAGCAAACTGAACACCAGCAAATGTTCTTTTAATTTTCCATGAAGGTTTAAAACCTGCTCTGAACCATCATTTCTTTGTGTCTGGACACATCATCCTACAGAAAAAGGCCACTGCCTTCAGGGAATATTGTTTCTATTAAAGAGTGTACAGGGTCTGTAACAATGCTTAGATAGTTGGTATATGTCAGAGAGACTGTAGTACTGACCACTGCAGACCAGGAACAAGAGCTGTAGTTCTGGAGAAGCTGTGACCCAGTCAACTAGACATCAGTGAGTCTGATCTTCATCAAACTCAATCAGTCCTTCTCCTTTCTTATTTCAACTTCAACTTACATCAACTCTAAGACAAAATGAAATGTTCAGCCTGCTGCCTCATATATCTCACCCTCTGACAGGAGCCACGAGAACCAGATAATCACTTATCAGTGGTCATAATGTTGTGGCTTAGTGATAGTGATAAAATTATATGCAGTTCAGTCTTCTACCTCTTGAGGGAGTCATCAACCCACATCAGAGCTCTATATTATAGAGAGTCTGTTTAACCACCATCTGAGCTATCCCTTTATGCTGATTGGTTCTGAGCTGGTCACGTGTTTCATGGGCGCCATGTTAGATACACTGTTAAAAAAAAATCCTAAACAAACAGTAAATTTCTGTCAGCTGGGGCGCCAAAAAAATACGTGAAATAACAGAAACTTACTTTCTCATAAAAATACAGCTATTGCCATAATTAAAATACAGTTTGTACTTGTAATTTCAACAAGATTTTGCCTTATTTTCAGGTTGTTTTAACACTTAAATAGAAACATTTTCACCTTTTAAAACAATTAAATTACCTAGAAATATGGTAAATAAATGTTGTATTATGAATAATAATGCTTAGATTTACAGAAGTGTGCTGTTATTAGTTGGTTTTAATGACATTATTTTATGGGAAGAGATTGTATATTACTTTATATTTGATGTAATATAACAGTTTATGACGCAAAATAAGATTCATCTTTCAAAACACGTCAAAACACTGTTGCAAAACTAGATATTTGGTTAGATTGCAAGAATTTACTGTTAATTTTAGAAAACATCAAATGGATACTTAATTGTTTTACGTTGTTTTTAATGTTTAATTACAAACATTTTACATTTTAAAATAATGAAATTACCCATAAAGATGGAAAATGAACATTGTAATATGAATAATAATGCTAAAAGTTACAGAAATGTGCTCTTATTAGTTGGTTTTAATGGCATCATTTTATTTAAAAAGGCTGTATATGACTATATTAGATGTAATATAACAGTATACAACAATAATTTGATCTTTCAGAACACGTCAGAAAAAGGTAACTACATATTGGGTGAACAACTGCAATAATTTACTGTTTATTGTAGCTTTTTTGATTTCTTTTACATTGATCTCCTGAATATTTAAAGGACTTTCAACAAAAACTATACTCACCTAATAACACCAGAATTATTTTAAATTTTAATAGTTTAAACAGTCTTTTGGCCAGTGGGAAATTAATTGTTGTGTTTCAATGAGACCAAACTGCAGCAGGTAACCATCATTACAGCTGTAGTGGCACTCCGTTCGCTCTTCTTTGTTTACTTTACCACTTCTGGAGTCAGTCGAAAAAACACTCTTTTCCACGCGAGCGACGAGACATGACAACTTCTTTTGTCTTTTAAGATGTTCACTTAAAACAAAAGGTAAATTACAACGTCTGACGCACGGTCAAAAGACTGTGTCGCTTCCATGTTCTGACTCGAAACGTAACGTAAACAGTCAGTTACCATAGTTACCACTATGCAGTGACATCACATCATAGAATTTAGAGTATAGAAACATTTTTAACCTTACACACATGACTTGTGTATTTTAACTGACCCTTATTGGCCCTTACAACAGAAATATTCAAAAATCAATTTAATTAAAATGGAAAAAAAATAAAAAATTCAACTGAACTGGTAATGAAAGAAAAAAGTAAAAAAGAAAGAAAGAAAGAAAAATATAGTTGAGTTACCAATTTACATACAAGGCATCCATAACCTGGTCAACTCACCATACATCCACAACACTGATTAGAAACTTGGTCAAACCTCACTGGAAATGAATCCATACTCTATCCAGACAGTTGACGAGGTGTGGTATCCATACTTGAACTACTTGTTGATCGTAGTGAAGTTGCAGTTTCTGAGCTGTAACCACCTGAAGAGAACACAGAAAACATTACCTGTTATATATATATATATTAAATTATAAATAATAACTTCTAATAACAGTTTAAGAGGCAGGACCAGGATAATGGTGCAAGAAGATCCAGCCTTTTCCAACACCACAGCAGTCACACGAGTCCCACTATAGACAACACCGTTGCTTTGGGACAGACAAGCTTGTGAGATCTCAACATAACACACTACAAAAGACACACCAGGCTGACTATACATGGGAACTAAATGAACAACATATTGTTGTTGGGGGAACTATTGCTACTGCTGGATACAAAAGTCATTTTTTCTGTACATTGTAATAAAATATCCTGTGTTCATCCCATCATTAGTTGTGTGTCATTTGCTACCGAATCAGAATCTAGAGAAGACAGACCCAACTGATGATAATGATTTATAAGCACACTGTCAATTCACTGCTGCTGATTGTACTATATTACACTAAGTTACAGGTAGATTATGTTATTTTTCAGCCCATCTAACCCAAAAGAGTAATTGTGTGCAACAGATGCATGTACTCACCAGAGAGGGGCATCTGGTCAGACTGTGTTACTGGACTTGTACTGGTACTGGCTCTGCTCAACTGGTTGCTCTGGCTGCTTGGAGGACTGTCCAAGACATGTTGTTGGCCTTATTAAAGGACAGATAGTAGTAATATTTAAACACAGACATCACATAGCTCAATCTGGGTATATTATTACCTAACATAATTCTATACTCAGTAGCCATTGATATGTTTTAAACTGTTCCTTTCTCAATATAATGCAGTACACCACCACTAAGACCCACTATGAAATCAGTGATGAACAAGGTGTGGTGTATAGTCATCAACTTTTTCAAAACATCAACAAAAATGTAGAGAAGATTCTTTGAAGTATAATTGATAGTAGAACTGCTGTATTGGACTACATTGATTAGTACAGGTGGACCTAATAAGTAGATTTTGACGTAGATTTTTTAATGTGAAAGTTTATTCTGTACAAATTGAAACACATACCTGACTTTTTGAGCAGTGACAGACGTTTCCTGGCTTCAACTTGTCTGAGGACAGAAAGGAGGTCACTCTCCTGCAGGTAGCTCAGGTCCTCAACTCCTAAACATTACAGATGCTCCAGCAAAGGCTCAGGGTCTCTCGGTTTAGGTACTGATTTGATGAAAGACAGAAGCGGGCTCTCTGCATCCATGACTAGGAGGACTAGAAGGGATGAAAAATACTGTTACTGTCAGATTTTAATGTTTCAAACTCCAGATGACTCAACAATGCTATGCTTAAGTGAAATTACTCTTGTCCCACAAAGCTTGTACACATGCAAATGGTAATAATCTAGTTTCTGCTTAGGCTTCCAACATTTCATGCTTGTTTCACTTCATACAATGCAAATGCTGGCACATAGGACACATCATGAGGTGTAACAATAAAGTATACATGCTGGTCCTGCATCACAAGCATGAGCTGAATCTGTCTGAATTCAAGTGCCTCACCTTGGTTTAAACACAGAAAGACCCTTTTTGTACTGAGTGCCTTTCCACTGCACCTCGGTAGCTGCTCAACATTGGGTTCTTTGACTAAGGTTTCTCCTACTGCGGAGCACACAGCTTCACTGTACAGTTCAGCATGGAAAGGAGGGGAGCTCTTAACCACCAGTTTATGCCATGAAATCAACTCTCGCCACTTATCTGTAGGGAGAAAGAAAAAACAATGATGAAATTTGGCAAAATCAAAATAAATGCTATTGGTTGTGAAATAGTCGACCTAAACTGTGTTAGCAGATCTCCCCTCAATAAACTAGAAGATGATTAGCTTATCCTTTACATTTTTTCAGTATTGTTTTGAATTTCATGTTGACCACTGACTAGTGTTGCACCAAAATTCTACTTTGAAAAAACCTTGAAAAAGGCAGAGTAGGTCGCTCCTCCTATATTTGTTATAGGCAAGAGGAAGATGAAAATATTAGTTTTAAGAAAGAGTAACTGGTTGAAATAAACCCTTACCAAATCTCAGTATCATTTATAAAAAAAATGTTATCTCTTGTTTGGAAGAAAATCCACTTAAAATGTCTCAGTAGCGACACTTGCATGTGGAGGAGTAGGAGCAGTCTGCGTGGAAAGAAGACTTTGACATTTTAACATGTTTCATAAAATCCAGCTTCCTATCCTAGCCAGAAATCATGCCATTTCAAGTGACACAGTAAAGGTTATGGCCAAAAAAGTAGTGAAAATGTAGAAGAGGGTTAACAATCGATTATTGTTCATTGTTGCAGCTCTAAACAAATGTTGTTCCTCTTTTTCTCCGCCTGTGTCAGTCAGTTCACAAAAGTAAACGTAATGACTCACTGGTAAGTGCTAAGCTAACGTTAGTGTAAATAAAATAAAAAGTGTGTGGTCTGGCTGACTACTAACACTCATAGATATTGTAGCGATCTTACAGTAAGGTTCCCAATGTTTTAATGTTCATATTAGAGTTCTTTGTTTTCCCACAGTCTGTGAACGTGTTGTAATGAGTGTGAGAGGGAGGGGGCATGGGAGCGAAGGAGAGGGGGAGTGCCTGAGTGTGAGTGAATGGAGCCCGACTGAAGAGTGAAGTTGAAGTTTGAGATTGTGCTTGTTCGTGTTGTTGTTTTGGCGTGGTTACGGCCGACAGTAACCAAGATGTTCTGCAATAAAGGCAAGTTTGTTTAATAACGCCTCATTTTTGTCACGAAAGCTACATTGGTAAAGTAAAACCGCCGAAGTTTGACTGGCTAACCTCCGCTAGAGCGGCTACCCCGGACCTGGCAAATTCATGGCAGAACAGCGGAAAATGACCGGAGCTCGCCCGAAAATCAAAGAGGAGCCGATGGACAAGGCTAATGCCGGTATGTCAGGGCATGAGGTGGAGTTTCACCGTGCTTCAGAGCATATTGTTCACATAAAGCAGTCAGCTAGGAGGCTGGCTAGAGAGGCTGGTCTCGGCTCGGAAAGCGCGGAAGAGCGCGCCGGCGGGAGAACGCGCACGGCGAGTGCCGCAGAGCTGAATGTAAACAAAGATGGCGGCGCCCGCTATAACCAGGTTCAAGTGAAGATGCCGAAATACACCGGTAGGCGGACTGGGAGAGCTTCCACGCCCAATTTGAACTCTTAGCAAGGACTGCAGGCTGGTCAGAGGACATCAATGCGCTCCAGCTGGCCCTGTGCCTTACAGATGAAGCTTTGTCATGGTTGTTGCTGCTTTGCCCAGCTGAAAGAGAGGACTATGGAGCTTTAGTGGGAACTCTGCAGCACCGTTTTGGACAATGCAACCAGCCTGGTGCTCTGCTCTCAGAACTGTGAAACAGGAAGAGGCAGGCCGGGGAGCTGCTCCGGGCATTGGCTAATGACATTGAAACCCTGACAAGCAGAGCGTATGCAAACATGTCCCCTGAAGTGAAGAGTGAACTGGCCAGGGACCAGTTCATCAGGGCCATAACTCCCAGGGAGCTGCGCTTACAGACACAACTAGCGCGCCCCCTCTGCAAGAGGCACTGGAGCTGGCCTTGGAAAGAGAGTTCATCGGAGACACCACAAGTAATGGCATCGGTGGCGACCCTGTGGTGAGAACTGCGGTGCAGGAGGGCCCAGACCAAGCGAAGCCGGCATGGGCAGATGAGCTGACTGAATTGATCCGTGCTGCATCACCGCAATCGCCGCGCAGCAACAACCATCCTCGTCGAGGCCCTCCTGTGTGTTGGGTGTGTGGTCAGTCCGGCCATATCAGCGTGAGGTGCCCAAGCAGGCTGGTGTCCAGGGAAACACTCCGGGGTCTGTGTAGACGGGACGACACAGACCCCTGTCCCTGTGTCCCACCATGCTTGGTTGCCTCGGGACGGAGCCCAACTGTACAGACGGGGGAGTGGGGCTCCACTTCCCCCAGAAGCAGATGACATCACCGAGGCTGCGAGAGTGGTGGGCTGGACCCACATGGGGGATTTCTGCCATGTCCCCATCACCCTGGCGGGGGCCCCATGTATAGCTCTCGTCGACACCGGCTCCACGGCAACACTGATGAGACCCAACCTTGTTCCAGCGGGGATACAGCTGGAACCTACTGTGGTGAAGCTGCGTTCAGTGACTGGTGAGCTAGCCCCTATGCTTGGAAGAGGGGTGGTCGCTATACAAGTGGGAGGGCTCTCAGTGAACTTTAAAGTGTGGGTTGCAGCAGTGCAGTTGTGCCCCCCCCACAAGGCCCCTGGGCCACACCCACCAACCTCACGAGCAGCAGAGGAACGTCAGGGGCCGGACCCTCAGCCCCAAGCTTTTTCCCCTACGCCCCTTTCCCCCACATCCTGTACCCCAGCTGTTGAGCAGTCTCCCGCCCCTGACCAGCAGCCCACAGCAGGTGAGGAGGACAGACTGGCAGCAGTACGAGAGATATGGAGGTGCAGCTGTGATAACGTGGAGCCCAGGGCAGCAGCAGGAGTTGTGGCAGTTATTGCTGGGCTTTAGGGACATTTTTGCTCTAACAGAAGAGGAGGTGGGCCTGACACACTTGGTGCAGCACGAAATTGATACCAGCAATGCGCGGCCCATCAAAACACGCCCCCGCCGCCTTCCCATAAGGCACCAAGCTGCTGCAGACAGTGCTATTGACGAGATGCTGAAGACTGGCATCATCGAGCCATCTGACAGCCCATGGGCCTCGGGGGTTGTGATGGTCAATAAGAAGAAGAGTCCAAAGAGGTTCTGTGTCGACTACAGGCCCCTAAACAGTGTGACCAAGAAAGACTCGTACCCGCTGCCCCGCATCGACGAATCTCTGGACTTGGTGTCCAGCTCATCTTGGTTTTCCTCCTTAGACCTTCGCAGTGGATATTGGCAGGTGCCCCTCAGCCAGACCAAAGACTGCTTTCTGTACCGGCAGAGGGTTGTGGCAGTTCTGAGTCCTCTGCTTTGGCCTGTGCAATACCCCTGCCACGTTTGAACGGCTGATGGAGAAGGTGCTGAGTGTCTGGTCTACTTGGACGACATACTGGTCCACGGGGACTCTTTCCATGCAGCCTTGACGACCCTGCGATGGGTTCTACAGAGGATTTTTGCGGCTGGCCTAAAGCTTCACCCAGACAAGTGCTGCTTCATGAGGAGAGAGTTGGAGTTTCTGGGGCACAGGGTTGGGGTAGAGGGCATTAGCACATTACAGGAGAAGGTGCAAGCAGTGAGAGACTGGCCGGTCCCCACTAACTTGCGTGAGCTGAAGAGCTTCATTGGACTGGCATCTTACTACAGGCCGTTTGTGCGCAGCTTCTCTTGCATAGCTGCACCCCTGTTGTGCCTGCAGCAGAAAGACAGTGATTTTTCTTGGACTCCTGAGTGCGAGCAGGCCTCTAGCTCTTTGAAGAAGGCCTTGACAGAGTCTCTGATCCTCACCCCCCCAGACCCTGACCTGCCATTCGTCTTAGACACAGACGCCAGTGATGTTGGGATGGGGGCGGTGCTGAGTCGGTGCTGAGGGGAAGAAAGTGGTGACGAACTGTCCACTCTGCCCTACAGTGGTTAATGTCCTTCAAAGAGCCGGAAGGGCAGATTCCACGCTGGCTGGAAGGACTGGCTCCGTATGTGTTTCAGGTGGAGTACAGGGCTGGAGCTCGCCACGCAAATGCTGATGCAATATATATCTATGACTAACACTGGCAGACGCCACGTGAAGACGCCGCCGCCATCGGCCATACTTTTGTCATCATAGTTAGCTAACATTTCAATTGACGACATGCTAGCGGATTGGTTATGTCGACTGAGTAAAATCAGAGGCATGGTGGTAAATAAAGCTAATACTACTAAGCTTCAGTTTGATACTTGCCTTCTGCCTTCGTCCTTCCTCCAGCCTCGACATTAGCTGCTGTTTGCTCCAAGTTTCTGTGACCAAACGGGAACAGCCGCGTGGTGGTTGTTGACCTTGTTAAGCGTAACGTCAAAGACGGATGTTCAGTGTCCCAACAACCAATGGCATGTCTTCTTCTTATTCTTGTTCTTGTCCTTCTTCTTCTTCTTCTTCTTCTGTGTGGGAGGAGTGAGAGTGGAGGAGCTGAGAGTTTGAGAGATTTTTCTTTCTTTCTTTGCTTTTTCTATCCTTTGTTTTTTGATTTATTGTTAGTTGCGGTTGTTTTATGTGTTAAGTGTTTTGTTGGTTTACTTTAAGTTTATAGTTGTTTTGTGTGTTTCTGCTGGCCAGGCTTTGTCTTGGCCAGCATGGCCTCTAGTAGCTTCACCAAGCTGTCACGGAAGCATGACATCAAAGTTGGTGCCGGCTCTCCGTGCAGCGTGGAGGAGGTGGCGTTGGCAGTGGGGGAGATCATTGGGCACAGTTCTGTGAAGTCTGCTGCTCGTATGAACAAGGCAGTGGTTTTGTTTTTGGAGAAGGTGGAGCAGGTGAATGTGGTGGTGGAGAAAGGGATCACTGGAAATGGGCTGTTTGAGCCGGTGTTACCCTTGACACAGCCCACGTTGAGGAATACACTATCTAACGTGCCTCCATTCATCAGTGATGAGTTTCTGATCAGAGAGCTGTCTCGCCGTGGGAAGGTAATGTTCCTGATTACAAAAGTTTTGTTGGGTTGTAAGTCACCGCTGCTTAAACATGTTGTGTCTCACCGCCGGCAGCTTTACATGATATTGAACAACAAGTTGGAAGACTTTAATTACAGCTTTACCATGCAAGTGGATTTGATTACACGCTGTTTGCTACATCTTCTCTAATGAGATGTTTCGACTGTGGTGAAGAAGGACATATTATTAAGGCCTGTCCTTACCGGGCCGGCCCGGCCCACTGTGCAGCCAGTTCCTGTGGTGCGGCGATGCAGCCAAGGTGCTGCGGGGGTGGATGGGGCTGTAGACGGCTCGGGTCAGTCGGTGCGGTTGTTGAGCAGGGAGAAGACAAAGAACAAAGCCGGGATGGTGATTGTGCTTAGGTGAGGGAGAGTGGAGCAGGTGAGGATATGGTAACTGAGGTGATGGGTGAGGTTGTAGAAGCTAAACTGTGTGAAGCAGGTGAATTGGGTGAGGAGATGGGTGAGGGGACAGGTGAGCTGGGTGATGTGATTGGTCAGAAGGCAGTTGATGTGAGTGTTCAGGAGATGGGTGAGGGGACAGGTGGGGAGACAGGTGAGTTGTGTGAGGTTGGTGCAGCTGCTGGGACTGGCGATGTGGTGAAGCGGTGCCGTAAACGTAAGAATGTGGTGAATGCTGCTGTCGGCGCAGAAGCTGGTCGACTAGAGACGAAGCCGAGCGCTGCAGACAGCAGAGACAGTGAAGGCTGTCTGTCTGACTGTAGTGACCTGTCTCTTTCACAGGTAGCTGCTAGTCAGGACCACAAGTTGTATTCTAGTCAAATGTTTAAAATGTTCCTACAGATGACTAAAGGCATAAAACGCCTGAATGTAGAGCAGCATTTTACAACTCAGCCAGACATGTGATTAAGAAAAGAGCTTCATCAGATCTCACTGACCAGGAAATACATAGACTAAAAAAAAATAATGACGAAAGTGAGAAAGCAACTCAGGTTTTAATGATTTATTTTTATTTTTTTACTGTCATGTTTTTATTTTTAACTTTTCCTTTAGAGTGGGGACGTTAAATGTAAACGGTGCCAGAGAAGGAAAAAAAAGGGCACTGGTTTTTGACACAGCAAGGTTGAAAAATATTGATGTTTTGTTTTTACAGGAAACGCATAGTGATGAAAGCAAAGAGGCGGACTGGAACAGAGAGTGGGAAGAACAGGTAGCTTTGAGCCATAACTCCTCCCTCAGTGGTGGGGTGGGCTTCCTGTTCTCCAGAGCTTTTACTCCATTATCTCTGGAGGTCGAGCCCGTTGTAAAGGGGAGGTGTCTTTTAGCAAAAGTACAATTTGAGCATCACACTCTGGTTTTTATAAATTTTTATAAATTAATTGTACTGAGTGCGAGTTTTTAGATCGCAACCATGCAGAGCCTCGTCCAGCCTCCCAACACGCTCTGAAGCAGCTGGTTTATTCTCATGGCCTTGTGGATGTGTGGAGAAGGATGAACTCAGACTGCAGACAATACACATGGTCCCATCTAAGAGAGGACAGGATCTCTTTAGCTAGACTTGATCGTTTTTATTGTTTTAAGCACCATTTTAATGTTTTTAAGTTTTGTAATCACTCTTTAGTTTTATTTCAACTTACTATAAAGAATATTCGACCTAAGAGTACATACTGCCATTTTAATTCAGTTTTAATTTTTGATAGAGGTTTTAGTGAGGTTTTAAGTTGTTTTTGGACCGCATTTAGAAACAGGAAAGCTGATTTCACATGTCTTAGACATTGGTGGGACCATGGCAAAACTGAGATAAAGCTCTTGTGTCAGCAGTATAGCCTCAATGTCTCACGTGACACCTGTTGATCTATTAAATACCTGGAGACTGAGATTGTGGCACTATAAACAATGAGTGCTTCCACGGAAAATCAGGGATATATTGAAATCCTCAGGTCTAAAAAAATGGCCTTAGCCAACCTGTTGGATATGAAGGTACAGGTTGCACTGGTCCGTTCCCGGGTCCAAAACATTAGTGCGATGTATGTTCCTTCTAGCTTCTTTTTTTTTGGCCTGGAAAAAAAGCATGGACAGACAAAGATGATCCACTCTTTGCTCTCTGACACAGGGCAGGAACTCATTGAGCCAGGTCAGATACGAAGGCGTGCTGTGGATTTTTACTCATCGCTCTATACCAGTGAGTATGATGAGGTGCACGAGTCACTGTACGAGGGGTTCTGTGGTGAGCTACTTCAGGTCTCAGAGGAGACAAATGCACAGCTGGACCGGCCACTGCAGATGGAGGAGCTGCATGCCGCCCTGCAGAGTTTGCAGGGACAGAAGGCTCCTGGTATTGATGGCCTGACTGTAGAATTTTATAAAGCCTTCTGGCAGATTTTATCACCTGACTTTTTAGATGTTCTTAATGAGAGCCTGACCTGTGGTTCTCTGCCGTTGTCCTGCCGAAGGGCTGTCGTAACTCTTCTGCCTTGCGCCCTGTGTCACTTCTATGTACGGATTATAAAGTTCTGTCACAGGCTTTAGCTAACAGGCTGAGAGAAGCTATGGAACAAGTCATCTACCGGGATCAAACCTACTGCGTACCTGGCAGGTCCATGGTAGACAATGTCTACCTAATTCGGGATGTTTTGGAGGTCTCCAGCTCATTGGGTATAAATACTGCTCTCATTTCGTTAGATCAGGAAAAGGCATTTGACCGTGTTGAGCACAACTTCCTCTGGAAAACCCTAAAGAAGTTAGGGAGAAGTTCGGGTTCAGCGCTGGTTTCATTGCCAGGATCCGGGGGTTATATAGTGACATTGAGAGTAAACTGAAGTTCAATGGCAGTCTGTGTTCTCCTTTTAGAGTGCATAGAGGCATTCAGCAGGGCTGTGCTCTGTCTGGGATGCTCTATGCACTCTCCCTGGAACCCCTCCTCTGTAAAATTCGCACAAGCATTGATGGCCTGGTTTTACCTGGTTCTAGAGAAAATGTCATTCTATCTGCCTATGTGGATGATGTTGTTTTGCTGTTGGCAGATGGCATGATGGTCTTCCAGTTCTTCCGCAGAATCTGTCATGGAGGACAGACGAGTTCAAGTATTTTGGTGTCTTCCTCGCAGTGAGGTGGTGACCGGAAGGAACTGGGAGGGCGTTATAGAAAAAAAAGAAGGTAAACCTAAAAAATGGAAGTGGCTGCTCCCTCAGATGTTGTATAGAGGTAGAGTTCTTGTGCTGAATAATCTTGTGGCCTCAATAATCTGGTACCGTCTGGCCTGTATGGATCCTCCAACTGCAAACAAAACTTGTTAATTTGTTTTGGGATGGTATGCATTGGGTGCCACAGGGGCTGTTGTTTTTACCCGGAGAGGAGGGGGGGGGGGGGGGGGATGCAGGGCCTCATCCATTTGGCCAGCAGAACTGCCACCTTCAGATTACAGTTCATCCAGAGATTTTTGACACGGCAGGCAGATTTGGTGTAGAGAGATGTGGCCAGCTGCATTTTCAGGCGTGTGAGTAACTTGGGACTGGATGCTGCTCTGTTTTTAATTGATTCCAAATTTTTAAGGTTACATGGGTTACCTCCGTTTATCAGGGTGTTTTTAAGTCATGGGCCTTGTTTGGGTGCAATTCAGGGAAAAGCTCTACCTCTCTTTTCTGGTTGCTGAAAGAGCCGTTGGAGCCCAGGCGGAGCCACACCTGAGCTGATGGCAGCGCTGTGCCGGACCACAGCAGCTGGTAGACGCTGTGGGGCCGGCGTTGGCTGATTCCCAGGCTGTGGCCCGTTTACTGGGCATCCACTCCACCAGGGTGGCTCAGAAGGTCCTGGAGCTCTGGAGGCAGAGGCTCTCTGGACAGGAGAGAAGCCGCCTCATGGCCTACAATCAGGGAACTGAACCTGACAACACTGATACATTTCCAGAGCTTCATATAAGTCCTCAGTTTGGAGAGCTGGACGGACCTCTCCTCCAGGACCCTCAGGTACTCAATCTGTACACAGTCAACAGGAAAATCATGTACCAGAACTGTGTAAAAGTCATCAACAAGAAGGGACTGTGCAACAGGGCGCCCACGGCGTGGACTCGCAGGCTGGAGGAAGATGGAGCGGGTCCGCAGTGAAGAGTGATCTACAAGCCTCCCCTCAGGAAGAGAACAGCCGACCTCCAGTGGAGGATTCTGCACGGTGCCATCGCCTCAAACGCTTTTATTTCTGTCTTCAACCCAGCTGTGTCTGATCAGTGTCCCTTCTATGGCATGAGACAGTTTATCATGTTTTTAGTGAGTGTAAGAGGCTGTCAGTGCTCTTCACTCTTTTAACGACTGTTTTTAGTTTTTTTGGTCAAACTTTAAGTAAAACAACTTTTATTTATGGTGCACGTTACAAGAGAACAAACCAGAAAAAGTGTCAGCTCCTAAATTTTATTTCCGGTGAAGCCAAGTTGGCGATTTTTGTGTCCAGACGGAATAAAGTGGAGGATAAAGCAGGTCAGGAGGCAGTTTCAGTGTGGTGCTGTAACACCAGATGTAGACTGAGGTTAGAGTTCAGTTTTTATAAAATGTGTAATAATTTGGATTATTTTAAAGACTTTTAGTGTTATAATGCTGCCTTGTGTACTGTTGTTGGTGAAGAGCTGTATTTTGCAGAAGGCAACTTCTTCAACCATTTCTGTCAACCAACCCAAACGGGACCCGCGCTTTTCAATAATAATAATAAGTCTTAGACGTTGTGATTTACATTGGATTGTGTATATATATACAGTAGCCTACAGTGTTCAATAGTTATTTTACTATTAATTTCTCAGTAATTTCAAATGATTATTTAAACTTTTTTTTTTAGAATTTTAAAGTTGAATTGTACAGTTTATTCCATTAAATAACAGACAAATATTTGTATAATTATGATACATTTGTGAACATATTTTAACAATAAATATCTGTATTTCTAATTTTTTTGGTAAAAGAATAGAAATATTGTGTTTTCACACGTGTTTTCACAGTTACAGTGATTTCATGTTATTTTAAAATCAGTCTCTTTTTGTAAATGAAATAAACAATCTGTAAAATAAACAGTAAAGTTCTTTTGACTGTTTGACTGTTTTTCAAGATTTATGTTTACATATAGCACATTAATGTGAGCAATGACTAGTGATGATGAGATCTGCTCAAACATTGTGTCTAATGAATAGAATGTAATAGAAATCAACACTCGAGCTGCTGTTAGTTAATGTTTTACATCAGTGTCTCAAATGTAGATGGATAAAACATGTCCAAGTGAAAATGTAGAAGATATTTATTTAATATATATCTTATATATGGTACAGTGCAAATGTTTTAGGCAGGTGTAACAAAATGCTGTGTTAATATGGAAATGTTAATAGTTTGTTTTCATCAGTTAATAAAATGCAGCATGAACAGACCTTCCATACTTTGCATAGTTGAGTCTCTTGGCCTGGTTTCCATGTCAGACGGATGGATTTTTGGTTGCAATTTTTCCATGAAGACCACTTGTGGATCCACTTCCCTTTGAAATCCTCAAATTTCAAATAATGTTGATGTGTTTTTCACCTGTTGCACTAAATTTCCTTGGTCGATCACTGCGTCTACGATCCTACTAAATACCTAAGTGTACCTACCTATAAGGATTGATGCTGGTTTGAAGGCAAAGGGTAGTAACACCAGATATTAATGTGACTTTGATTTTTCTTTTGTTTGCTCATTTTGCTTTTTTTTTTTTTTTTTTTTTTTTTTTTTGAATTGATAAAAATTAGCCACACATTATCATTATTTATATTTTTGAAAGCACTCTTACTTTGCATGGTTTACACCATCCTATGACAATTCAATCTTTTGGACCTGGCATTCATTCATGTGGATGTTATTTATACATAAGACCAGACATCACCACCCCATAGCAATCACACTCCTTGATGGCTCAGCCATGGTACCAGACCCTTGTCCATTCTGTGATGAATCACCTACACAATATTAGAAAAGTGGTCATAGTGTTGAGCCTGATCTTTGTATTTAGTATTTAGCCATGAAAACTACTAAATACACACTAATATTTATTGATGGGCAATTGTTTAAATGGACAGTAAACAAGGGATGATAAGAGTCTCTAGTGTCATGGAAACTGTTCACATGAGTCACATGGTTTAGATGCTGCTTTAAACTACAATGATCTATTTAGGTAAATGTCATATGTTCTGTAGTATTATTGAGGGAACCCCAGTGACCCCCTCATAGATAACAAGTAGGAATCAGATCTACACTGTGTATTTGTTACTCATTCTAGACTTTAAATGTTTGGTGCTTCATCTGTGCTGTGAACCCATCAGAAGATGTTGGATAAATCACATATAAAGACCAGAGTTCTGATTTCTTTATTTACAAGAAACACACAGGGTAGAATGAAGCTTTGGCGTCCTCTGGTGGAGCAAAGACAAGCAGCTGCTTCACATGAGCTTTAATTGTGTTAAAACTAATACATGCATTGTGTTTAGATACAAAAAATAACAAATATATAATACGAATTGCATTGAACTCCAATACAGAATTAAAGTGACAGGTAGACAACGTTAAAGATTAATTTAGTTTTCACTGGCTCATCACACACATATACAGCAGAGTATGGACGGTGTTAAAGGTTTCTGACTTATTCATCATGTTATTCTTCTAGTCCATGTCCTGCAGTCACAGTGCTCCTGCATTTTATTTTTATCTGAACTTCTTCAAAAGTGGATATTGTCTCTCTTACTTTAAGTTCACATTAAATACAGTTTCAGTCTGTTCTGCTGCATTTATTTCTTCATATGATCCGTGAGGATGAAACTTTCTTTCATTGACAGTTAAATCTTCTTCATATTTCATGTTTGACTTTTATAAATGGACGCTGCAGCGGAGGATCACGTGCAGGAACAGCATCTCGACTGATTACTCCATGATACCAGCGTTGCTGAGGTAAACTTCACCGATGGTCAGAGAGTTCATCTGGTCTGTGTATGGAGCTCCAGATCCAGTCTGCTGGATGAACTGCTGCAGGTTACACTGTCTCAGCTCCTTGTTCAGATCCTCGAGGGTCTCCCGTCTGTCCTGGAAGACACAGAGGACGTCAGATTCCAGAAAGTCTTTTATATCCAGTCTCTATATCCAGACTTATACCTCTTACTCTTCTAATGTTGCCTAAAAACTTGAAAACTCTGAAAGTAGTCGCCAACAGATGTAATATGTCCTTTAGACATAGAGTATCCTCAAGTTGCAGTTTACACCCACTCATATAATGTATGTAGTGACAACTCTGAATATTATAATGTCACAGTAAGGCTGACCTTTGACCTCTTAGGTCATTATATTACAAAAATGATCCTACTAGACATCTGTGAGAAAGTTTGTCCTGATTACAGATCTTCTTATGATTTGTTTAGAGCTTTGAAATTCAACCAGGAAACCCTGATGTGTTTGACTCAAATTCAAGAGATATGTTCACAAGAAAAACCTAAACAGACACAACTAGAAAAAATACAGTTCCCACCCAAATAATCAAACCATGTTTTTATTTACGAGGTGTTTCTAAAGTTAAACATGTACAGGCTGGAGATTAGAGGTTGGATGCACTGAGGAGACTGAACATTACTCAGAGACCGACTTTACTTTACAGAGATTATTTACATTATTAGATCGTTAAGATTGTTAAGATTCTGTTCGTATATAGAATTACTAAAATTCAACAGGAAACAATGTGTTTTGTAAG
This sequence comes from Mugil cephalus, assembly GCF_022458985.1. Lineage (NCBI taxonomy): Eukaryota > Metazoa > Chordata > Actinopteri > Mugiliformes > Mugilidae > Mugil > Mugil cephalus. Next base: position 29,940,815 of record NC_061772.1, read on the forward strand.
AAAATTAGATCATTTACTTTCTTCTATCTCAATTTTAATACAAGGCATAGAAATATTAAATCATAAGATGAGTCTTTTACTGTAAAAAAACAAATATTTGATGACATCAGATACCATGAAATCATGTCTGCCACATTGTGCAGGTCATGATCTGAGGTAAAAATCTGATTCAAATAATTAAAATAAATGTTATTTGGTCATTTTAACCATTATAATGTGAGGATTATTTGTTTTAAATGCTAAAATTCATTTGTCACCATACACCAACTATATGTGAATATGGACATGAAATGTATGTATACTTTGATTTCCAAAAAACAAGGCTTCTCTGGGATTTTTTTTTTACAAGTTTCAATTAGTAAATAAAAAATACTTCCAGGAAAAAAAATGAATTTTAGAGTCTGTAGTAGACTAAGTTTTAGAGATAAACTTGTTGAAGCTGAATTGTTCTTTAAGCAAAGTCACAGTCTGAAATGTGTCTGTTCGGGTTGGGGTTGGGGCTAGGGCTTAGGGTTAGGGTTAGGGTTAGGGTTAGGGTTAGGTTTACATTCTGGTGTGACCAAGCCCTTTGAAGGAATACAGGATAATGGAGTTATACCTTTACCCTTTTCTCTGCAGACTGTAGCGCCCTCTCTGTCTTTGACAACGTTGCATCCAGTTCCTCTCCCAGCTGCAGGCGGTTGTGAAGCTCCTGGTTCAGGGACCTCAGTGCTTCCTCTGGTAGCGGAGTCCCTAGTTGAGGACTCTGTCTGTGGGCTCTGAGCTGCAGGTCCTTTTCCAGATGTGCAGAATGGGTTTGGATTTCCCTCATCTCATAACTTTGCTCCTCCATGGACGAGTGTATCTGTTGCAGACGTCTGTGCACGTCTGTTGATGACAGTGTTGAGAGTTCTTGTTTTAGAGACACCATATTATTAAAACACCCAAAAAGATAGAAAAAGTAAATGTATTTGTTCACGTACCTCGTTCTCTTTCCATCTCAGCCTGGAACTGTTCTTCCAACCTCTCTCCGAGCCTCAGCTCCTCCTCGTTCTGCCTCAGCTGCTGCTCCAGTTCTTCCAGTAGTTCTGGGAGGTTTAGACTCTGACTTGGAACCACAGCAGATGAAATCTTCTGCTCCCATGAGTCCGACTCTCTCTCCAAAGCTTGGAGCTGAATCTCCAGGTCCTCTAGTCTCCTTTGTTGCTGCAGAATCTGATTAAACACATCCTCTTTGTAGGAGTGCGAGGAAAGAGCCTTCACAGAACTAGGAGGAAGCTCAAGGAAAGAGACCGGAGACGTCTGTGGTTCGGGTGAAGCTCTGGGTGAAGGAGACCAGGCCCCGTTTGGTTTAGTCCTCCTGGCTATTGTTGAAGGACCCAGATTGAAGGTCAGAGCCTTTTGTGGCAACTTGTGCTTGATGGGCTCTGGTTCTGACGGTATTAGCAGGGGAAGACGTCTCTTACTGCTCGGTGTGTCTTGTCCCTCACTGAGGCTGGGGCCTGTCCTCCTCAGAATGAACTGGACCTCAGCCGCCAGCTGTCCCAGCTGAGCCAGATGCTGCAGGGGACAGTCATCTGCAACCAAGTGTCTCTCGTTCCCTCGAAGCTTGGAGATGAGAATGTATCGACCTGTCTGACCTGCACGACATAGACACGCATTAATATTTTACAGGAAACAGGAAACAGCAGGACGGGCCTTCAGGGGAGCGCTGAGACAAGTCACTGTTATTTTCATTTCTACAGGGGTGCACGAAAAACTGTTTGACATTTACATTTAGCAAATGGTGGCCCAGAATGTGGATTAATCTGACCCTGAAAATTACCGTTATAAAATATACTTTCTTCATGTGTATCTGACAGCTTCTTATCATAATTAAAATGCACACATTGCTATAAAAGAAGAACTCTATTCAGCTCAGACTATCAAATTATCAATTGTTGAAGCCAGTGTCTCAAAAATGAAGTAAGAATAACAGAAATGTTTATTACTGAATAAAACACATGGACATGAAGGATAACAGACGTACCGATTGATTGTGCAAGAGCTATGACCACATCCTGACAGGGCGTGTTCAGTGACAGGCCGCACACCACTCTGACCACGCCCTCCACCCACACCTTCAGCTCCATGGCCCGGCTCTGCCCCACCTGCAGGGAGGAGGACGGACATGTCAGTAGACTGCACTCATTTCTCACCAATAGGGAAACATGTGGTAGCATGTGTGATATACGTTGATGTGGTGGATCCTGGACAAATGACATGAGGTTATAATAAGTCCTGCATTCATGATGTAATCAGCAAAATGTTGTTGAAATCTCAAATATCAAGGGATTCATGATGGAAAGAACCCATTCAAGGTGTTATTTTATACGTCAGCACAAATGTAACTGGTTAATTATTGCACCAGTTTCAGAAACAGTACCGTATGTACAGAACTGAGTGAAAGGAAGATATATTTGAGTAGCAGCTACAGCTTCAAACACATGTAAATGGAACACGTGCACTAAAGGCTTGCAGCACGAGGATTTAGAATGATAACGTTTCATGAGACTTGATTTCAGTAAGTGGAGGAATGTAGCCAGGCTGCCTTTACCTCAGTGCACCGTAACTCATGACTGCCTGGAATCACAGGTTTTAAGAAGAGAAATGCTCTAAACAATGTGTGCATGTTCTAACTTTGTCACCTCTGTGCTTCAGTCGCTGTTTCAAAAACATATCAGGTGTTGTAATCTGAGAATCATGTGACCAGAGTCAGACTTGTCCTATCAAAATGAACTGGCTCCATGTCACTCAGATAGATCGCTTGACAATTCTTACCTGTTTACTATGACTGAGTCTCATTTATTCCTCATTCACTTTACTGCCAGTAATACAGCTATTCCTTCGTTGGCTTTGAGGGTGTATGTTTGGTTAAATAAAAAAGCATTTGTAGGACACATTGTGGGTGATCTAACAATAAAACACCGCACGTTATACTTTAGAGAAAACAGATCTGGTCACATTAGATATAAAGTTATTTGTCTCATTGGAAGACATTAACGTTCTCACCCTGAATGTTGATCTCTAATCTATCTCTTCGATGAAGCATGAAAGCTAAAGAAACACGTGTGGAAACTCGTCTCACATTTCCACTTCTAGATGGATGAACCAACACCCGACAGTCACACTGAAGAACTTCCTCACATACTCTGGAGGTTTTGCAACAGCAAACAAGAATCCGTCATCTAGGCTGAAATTGAGGGGACGCAAGAAGAGACATCTCTCACACGTCTTTGCTTTCAGTGTTTGTCCCTCCTCCTCTCATTTACATTTGGAAGCAAGAGAAGTGATCTGGAGAGACCAGTTCTCACCTGAAACTGTGTTGATGCCTAAAGAAAAAACGCGGGAAGTACCCGAGTTCATTGACTAGACATTTGGAATGAGCGGTTTCATTTTCAAAACCTCCTCCAGGCTATAGATCATGATTACTGGCTAATCATAAATGTGGAAGGAAAACAAACCTTAAACAAAGGCAGATGGATTTGTCTGAGTTTTCTTGAAGACATGTCATCAGTTATACGAGCAATGCTGCCAGATACAGCGGATGATTTCCAGACCAGAATCTGTGCTAAAATGCTCAGAGAACTACCCAGAAATATAACATTGATGTTTTGTTTAATGCTGAAAACCATCCAGATTTGTTGCTTGAGTGTAATCTGGCATATGAAACAATGCAGCTGAACCATAGCTAACTAACAGACTTACATACAGCTCCTATGAATTCATTTAAAGACATCACGCAGTCCTCTGGAAGGAAGATGGAGGTTATTTACTGGGAGGAAAAGGCAGCTACAAACAACTGTTCCAGACACTACTCGGCATGAGAAGACGGACTATAGCAAAGTTTGTGAGACCCTACCTTGGCAGAACAAGCAAATAAATATTAAGAATAATTAAAAAAAAATATTCAAGACTGCCCAGCTGGGGTGTGAATCTCATCTCCTTCTAATTGTAGGTGAGTATGTGGTCATTAACCCCAGTGATGTGAGTTTCAAGTGAGCACCACCACAAATGTTCCTAATAAAAACCTGAACTTCCCACGTGTCCATTAGGACTGAGAAAATCACTTGGATGAAACGTCTTCCAAAAAGTCCAATTTGTTCCAACTTTTCTTGCAAATATCATGACCTGGATCTCTGACTATTCACAATAAATAAAAGATTTGTTTCAGTAAAACTAATAATTCACCTAGATGGTTCATCTTTAAGTTTCAGTGAAATAATACAGAAACAGGTTATTTTTCTGTCCTTCAGATTAGTGGATATTGAGTTTCCTCAAAGCTGCAGGCATGGTTAGTTTTACACACTTCCCAGCAAATGGCTCATCTGAAATGTAATCTGTCTTAAAATAGTTTACAGTGCCTGGGAGCGTGGCATGATAATAGTTCTGCAGTTGATCACCTGAATACTGATGTCTGACGTAGTGTTGGACATATTTTTAGTGGTAGTACTAGTACTGTATAAAAATCACATATGATAGTTAATGTCAAGGAAATATTTTCTTTATCGGCCAGTTATTCCATCCATTCACCAACTCATTCAGCCATCCATCCATGGTCTGCATTTCTTCTAGTTAACACATTAAAAGTTAAAACATCCTCTCATCCTCAGCTCTTATGGGTTCTCATGGACTCCACTGTACCTGTGCACCTTAGATTTATCCCTCTAAATACAGTTTGATAAACTCATAACATGCTGTCAGCTGTCACGTCTAATATAGAGAGTAGCTTCGGTCCAGCAGTTTTTTTTTTTTTTTTTTAAATTTGAAACAAAAACAAAAACACATATTCAGTCTATTCGACCTGAGCATTTTCAGGACTGTGGGACGTTCAAAGATTAGCTTAGCATAGCAGGTGTTTGAGTGTGAAGCATGTGAAGTGTTTTCGTGTGTTTGCTGGAGTAGACACTCAGGTTTGCTCAGGCAGGAATGTGGCACAACACGCTGACATTCCTGCAAGACACAGGCTCCGCCCACACATACCTCCACTCTCTGTTTACTGGATTCCACTGTTCTACATCAGTTTCAGTATCTGCATCAGTGAGGAAATAAATAATTAAGCTTTTCAGTCCCCAAAGCCTGAGAGACGACCGCGACTGAAAGGACTTCCTCATATGGATACCGTCTGCAGTTCATACATTCTCATGCTCATTACTTTGTTGTGTAATACTACTATGTCACTTTAACTGCAATGTCACTTTTAATTTTAATTTTTAACCACGCCTCACTTTATTTATTTATTTGTCATACTTTATCTGCTGTTTTACAGTTTTTTTACATATTGGTTGTGATATTATTTTACACAATTCATCTCTCTCCTGTTACTGGCAGCAGGCCTGCCACTGTATGTGTTATTATTTTATTCTCCTGCTCTTATTTTATGTACTGGTCTTTGCCCTCCTAATTGTCCTTCAGGGATAAATAGAGTTTTTTTCTGATTCTGATACATACGATCAGAGACCTGTGAACATACTCTATTTTATTTAATTTTCTCTTAATATAAGCTTAAACTACCAGATTTTTTTTGTCTATGTATTGCTTTCTGTACAATAGAATAATATTCTAAACTCTGTACTCACAAATATAGAGCTCATTTCTTTTACAACTTCTGAAACTTCAATACTCACTGTTGAGATGGATTTTATGCACAATATCAGTGTTTAGTTTTGCATTCATTTCATTTTGGGACTGATGAGATGGATTTTAAGCAAAATGTTGATGTTTATTTTTAAATTAATTTGTTTTTGCTTGTTAATATCTACACCGGTGTTTGCATGTGACACTATATCTGACTGTTGAGAAAAGAATCATAACCACTTCACATTAATGACTTCGCTTACAGTTAATATAATACGATGGCCGCCTCTGTATTAGGAAAAGTAATGATACAAATAACCACGCTGAAGGGTGGTTAGAGCTCTGATGGGAATTTAAACACACTCACCTCGTAGTTCAAGCTTCTCTCGGTTTCATTGATGCTTCCTTGTAATTCTCTCTGTTGTGAGTCCAGGCCAGTGGACGGCTCAGTGTCTGTGACCTAAACACTCACCTACAGCCAGGGAGGAGGAGGAGGAGGAGGAGGAGGAGGAGGAGGAGTGAAGCTGTGGAATGCAGATCTTCTGGTTGTTCTGCAGGAAATACTGCATGATGTCACCCTGGGAGGTAATTAACCTCATTCACTAAAATACAATTAAGGGACATGCATTTCCCTCCACATTCATCTCTAGTTATTTAATGTTTACTCCTTTGCATTCTTCTTTGATATTGATTGTACTTTGAAAGCAATGACTTTCTTTAAAACGTAAACTGGGCGTGCTGAGACCCAGAGTTACTGCCATCACAACGCAGAGTACCGACCACTAGACAATCACAGCCACGACCACTAGAACTGAACAGTGAACAGAATTCACTAATAAAAACAAAAACTGAATTTTACCCCTTTCTTCATTAGTCGTTTTGATTTGATATTCTCTCTTCTAAAACTTGCCAAACAGTTTTACTAAAGTTTTGACACGTGAGACACAAGAAACTCTCCCATGCATTTAACCACTTCACTCTGTGGTACTTATACATTCAGTTCTTTTTGTTTTGTCCCTGTCTGAGTCTGGGCTCCTCCCACTGTATGACACAGAAACCGAGACTCGTGCAGCCAACCTCATCTTTCTCTATATCTGTGTGTGCGGTCTTGTGTTTATTACGTTGTGGGGGCATATTGTTCATGAAACACCAACACTATGAGGTCATTTAATTGTTACTGATCACCACAACATTTTCAAGATTAAAACCTGTTAAGACCTAGTTTTAGGGTAAATGTTACAATAGTTAGTAATGGTTAGGGTTAGGCAGTTCAGATTTAGAAAAAGCCAAAAACAAAACACGTGAAGCTCCCCCTGGTGGCCGGCTGCAGTATAAGTCAAAAGCTCTGGGCAAAACAAAACACTAAAGTACACACCAAATAACTGCTTTTCAGTGCTTTCTGTCATTTTTGGTAGTTTATATAATTATAATTTATGTCCAAATGTTCAGTTTAGTTTTAGTTAGTTTGAGAATATAGAAAGAGGAGGACATCAACATGTTTATCATTTGCCATTCCAACCTCTCCAGGAATAAGTCATATAGGACAGTGAGAGTAAAATTAAATAAAACAAAAACAATAGTCATGATAAAATTTGTTAGAAGTGGTCAGAAACACAACATTGCTCATAAATTGGGGTCCACCAGGAATAAAGGAGGGTTTGTGATTTTTATAGCACTAACTATACTAAATTTACTAACCTTGGTTAAGCAATTGAATTAGGGACATTCTGGCCGTGGAGGCTTCTCGTTCTCTCTTACTTGCTGTGAAACAGTGACTAACCAACCATGTAACGTTCATTCTCCTCAGTGCGACCGACTTCTAATAAAAAGCTCATTGACTGCTGCTGCTGTCATACATGTTCAACTTTAGAAACACCTCATGAATAAAACACTCAAAGTCAAAGAGAGTTAAAGTTCATGTGCAACAGCTGCTTGTCTTTACTCCACCAGAGGACGCCAAAGCTTCATTCTAGCGTGAGTTGTAATAACAGTTAGCATACGCAATGAAAGTGAATAATAACATTAACGCTACATGATAAAAATCTGAAGTGAAGGTAAAATTGATAAATATAACCACATTACTGACTGCGTTGTTTATCTCTGCATTTATCTCTTGTGTTATGTGTTCTCAGTTTCTCTTCAAGAGATGAAACTGAGTTTTCATCTCAGAGTCATTTCAGAGTCTTGTACTGAAGATATCAAACTTATGCTGGAAAGGAAAGGAGTGGACAGTGAAGCAAAAATTACTTCTGAACACAAGAGATAAAAAGGAGTTTAGAAGAGGGGAGTGAAGAACAGAGCAGTAAAGACAGCAGAGGTGTCAGCCAGCATCGAATGTCAGATAATAAAATGAACTTCTTGTTTGGTTGTTTTTCAGTTCTGAAGTTTATGAGATGTCATTCAGGATTACATGCACTGCAAGATCATTTTTATTTGAATATAATGCTTATGATCAGTTTTAACACCTTTTTTGTTTCACATTTTCTTTTTTCACACCTTTTTCAGGACAACACCTTTGTCTAGATAAAGTTGCTATGTATTTTCTGTATCAGCAATAAAAAAAGAAAAACAAACAAACAAAAAAAAAAAAAAACAGAACTTTGGGCATACATCTTTCCTCCCTCTGGGCTAAGCCTCGGATCTCTCATAATCCTAGATCTGCCCCTGCTTTTAACAGTATTTTCTCTCCTACAGAGAGCACAGAGAGATAAAGGTTCGAGACGTCAGACCAGGCCCAGACGTAGACGAACAACTAAAGCCAAGACTGAATGCAGGATGGAGAGGTTCAGAGAATGTGCAGTAAAAGGTGTGGAGGGGGACGAGGTCATCATGGGTGACTTTGTAGAAGGACAGCATGCCAGCAGGACAGTCCAGATACACTGCTATTCTGTGAGACACCGAGTAGGAGCAGAGTGGAGCATTGATTTTTTCATTATCATGATGAAAGGAGTAAAAACGATCGAAGCAGTGCAGACTCCAGGACTGATCATTCCCTCCAAGCTTGCACTCATTCCCATCTCCTTTCCTCCTGATTCCTCTGTAAGTCACTGCAACATGAACATCACCTCTACACTCCACTTCCCAGTAGGAGCGATCACTCAAAGCTTCTGTACACAGCACCTGAGGCCAAAAGTCAAACCTCTCTGGGTGATCAGGATGTGGCTGCAGCTCTCTACTTATCACCCTCCTGTTGTCTTCAGTCAGATAGAGGTTTCTGTGTGCTGTGTTTGGGTCCAGTGAGACTTCACAGGCATCTGATGTAGAGAAGATGCAATACAGCAACAGTCTGTGGTAATTTGGTTATGGTTCGTTTAAACAATAGTTTTTGCCCACTCACTTTTCACTATTAAATAAAATTACAATAAGTGAGTGGGGAAAAAAACATTGTTCTGTCATCCATGTGCTGCAAGGAGTTATAGACAGTTAGACACGAGGGATGGAGTTCTCATGAAGTAAACCTTAAACATACTCACACTTCCTGATGCCAGGTATTAGTCTCTGCACTCCACAGTTGTCCATCCTGGAATAAAACAGTGAAAGTCAAAGTCAAAGAGTCCTCCACTGTACACTAGAAACAGTATCCCTCAGTCCTGTTAATATGCCCCTTCAAACATTACACCACACATTCTATGATTTTCATGTTCTCTTTTCCTTCCTCAGTGAATGGAGGCTATTCCTGCTTCTCAATTTCCTCATCTCTTCTACTTTCACATAGGTCTGGGTGGTTTACCGGTTCATGCGGAATTTTTTTCTTTTTTCTATGAAAGCATACCGGTGTATTTGATTAAACAGCGATCAGAACGCTGACCTGCAAGACACTATTTCAGACCAGACCGTTTTCAATGTAGCGCTTTTAAACATGCATCGTATAACTGCAGGGTGTGGTGAAAATGGAAAGATCCAAAAAAAATGAAGTGGAACAAGTAGAAGACAAAAAAAAGATGTTGTGTCCGTTGTTTGTTTTTTAGGGCAACCAGATGCAGCGCCATCTTATAGGGTGGGAAATGATGACAAAATAAGTGCCCACAGCCCAATTAGAGCCCACACAAAGCCCCAGTAGCATCTATGACTAAATTATTATACATTAACCTATAACTCATATATATTCATACTAAAGAATCTGAGCTAAAACAAAGCCACACAGTCACGCAATATTTTAATAACTTCAATAAGCTCTTTGGCCCCTTCTTAAAAATGGTTTGGTCCACGGTTTGTTCTTGCTCCTGTGAATTAAGTGAGCGCAAGCGAGTGAACTTCTGCAGGCAGAGATGAAGATCAGTTAAGATTATGACCCCTAAAAAACACAAATCTGGACACTAGACAAGACTTGAGAGGAAGGCCAGGAGTAGGAGCAGCAGAGCAGAGAATGAATTAAATGATGACGCATTCAAGTTCTACTTGGATATTATGATCATCAGGCAAGGGTCAATTACTTTGCCATGATGTGTTCAAATGTCAGTCTATTGCATCAATTCCTCTCTCAGCCAATAGGATATGTTGTGAACCCGATTATGCATGAAGAAAAAAAAAAACTGTGATACCGTCAGAATTTTGAAAAAAAAACCATGATACAAATTTTTGGTCATACCACCCAGCTCTACTCTCAAACACTGTCGCATACTCAAGTCTAAAGATTGATTCGTTTGCATTATGAACCGGTCCTGCAGCTCTTCTCCTCCTGATCTCCACCTTTTTCTACTCGATTTAGGAAACTTTATTTCTCTTGGACTCACACGTGTATAAAATCTAGCCCCTGTCATGCCCTCTGCCCCATTGTCTGTCTGTTCCTCTCACACTCTGTTTGATTGCAGGATTGGTGCCTGGTGTGCTGGGGTTGGGTCTCCAGCCTGTCTAGTTTGTCCCCTGCTATTCTGCCCGGTATAAGCACCAGCTTCAAACCTCCACACCTGACTCAGTTCATACTGTCAGTTTCCTTCAAGCCGCTACTTATTCTGCCTTGTATCTTTTGCCTTGATACTTATTTACTGATTTTTCACATACCCAGCCTGATCCCAGCCCACACCACCAATTCCGCATCCAGTCGGCATTTTATTTGTGAAGCACTTCACCCACTTGTTACCCAAGTCGAGCCACCCACTCCACTCAACCATTCCCCATCACTCCACTCAGCCATTCCCCATCCTGGTTCCCATATTTCAACCTTTGACTAATAATATAATAAATCACCTTAACCTGCCTTTGTCACGTTCTCTGCCTTGAGTCCCCACCTAACTCATTACACAAACATGAAAGAATGGATGGCTCTCAGGAGCTCAGTGAATTCCAATAATAATAAGTCCAGTGGTGAAATATTCTTGTGACTAAATTTTGCACAGTCAAAAGGTGTTTTGTGCTCAGAGGTTGCCAACTTTCTGCAGAGTCAATGACTCCACAGTGTAGAGAGCTTCATGGAATGGGTTTCCATGGCCCAGCAGCTGCATCCAAGCCATACATCACCAAGTGCAATGCAAAGCATGGGATACAGTGGTAGAAAGCACCACCACTGGAATCTACAGTAGTGCAGACGTGGCAATCTTGTAGACCAATCTGGGGTTGGATGTTTACAAGGATATTCAATTGGTAAATGAATAGACATTAATATAGTTCATTGGACAGTTGATGAGAGAAATAAGAGAGAATACCCAACTAAGACAATCTGAAACCCAGAGACTTTAGCTGAGAGGCTATGAGTATGAACTGACCACAATGTCATGTTAATGTCCTCTTAGTTGTTTGTCAGGGACAGATCTTTATTTTTTGTTCATGCTCTGGTTAAATAAACATTTTTAACAAAGAGATCTGTAAGATTGAGGTAGTCCTATACCTGAGTTTGTCCAGTTTCCACTGTTGATCTTTCAGTCCAGCAGAAAGCTGCTCCTTTCCTGAGTCTTCTGGATGGTTGAAGCTCAAGTCCAACTCTCGCAGATGGACAGGGTTGGAACTGAGGGCTGAGGCCAAAGAAGCACAGCCATCCTTTGTGATCAGACAGCCAGACATTCTGCAAACATCAAGGTTAATGTGGCTGGATTTTTGACAAAATAATATTTAGTTGAGGTGGAGCAGTCTTTATTCATTTGAATAATATTGTCAGCTTTGACTCATTAATTAGATTATTATTTGTCGAAATCTGATGCTTTGATTCTACCAGTTCTTGGCGCTATACGAGGCTATAAAGGCAACTCCCAATGCAGACTAACTCTGAAATTCAATATCAGTCACAATCTATTGAATCAGTGAATAGTATATAGTAGTTATACCTGATTGGCGCCCTTAATGCAGTAACCTCAATATATTGACGACTCTATAATTATGCTAATCCTGGATCCTGGAGCTAATCCCCAGCTGATCCCTTCAGAACAATACAGCTGCAACAGCTACATTAAAATAATTTCACAGCCTCATTGTCAACTTACTGATGCCCTCCACACATGTGAATCCTAACCTGAGTGTTTCCAGAGTACAGCACAGACTCCCCAGTCCACCACAGAGAAGCTTCACTCCTGAATCCTGCAGGTCATTGTTACTCAGGTCCAACTCTTTCAAACATGAGGATTGGGAGCTCAGAACTGAAGCCAAATGTTCACAGCTTCTCTCTGACAGGTTACAACATGTCAGCCTGAGGAGAGATGGGATCAGTCAATCTTAAAAGTAAATTAATAAATAAAATGAATATTTAATACCATGCAAGATAATCAGTTGCATCCAACCTGAGTTTCTCCAGTTTACAATGTGGACTTTTCAGCGCAGCACAGAGATGGTCCACGCCTGAATCCTGCAGGTCATTGTTACTCAGGTCCAACTCTTTCACATTTGCAGCCTGGGACTTGAGAACTAAAGCTAGAGTGTCACAGCTTCTCGGTGAAAGATTACAGCCATTCAACCTTATCAGCAAACAGAAATGTATTTATGTAGTTTTTGTAGAACAGACTGCATGTAAATAAATATGATTTTTCATTTGAGTGGGTTTGTTTCTACTTACAGTGCTTTAGCGGAGGCTTTGAGCAATGGCAGCAGCCCCAGAAGTGCTTTCTCTGAAGCACAGTATTTCTTCAGGTCAAACACATTCAAATCATCTTCTGAAGACTGTATGATGTAGACCAGAGCCGACCACTGATCAGGAGAGAGTCTGTTTGAGAAGAGACTTCCTGATCTCAAGTGTTGTTGTATCTCTGCTACTATAGACGAGTTCCTCAGCTCGCTCAAGCAGTGGAACAAATTGATGCTTTTCTCTGGACTGGAATTCTCCCTTATCACCTTCTTGATGTAGTCGGCAGTTTTTTTCTGTTCTTCCCTACTTCCTGTCTGTGTCAGTAGGCCTCGTAGAAGAGTCTGATTTGTCGGCAGGGAAAGACCCAGGAGGAAGCGGACGAATAAGTCCAGGTGTCCATTTGGACTCTGCAAGGCCTGGTCTACAGCACATTTATGAAGGTCTGTCAGTGTACATTCCTTCTGAAAAGATTTCTGATCTGACAGCGGATTGACACCAGCGTTGATGAAGGTCAGATGAACATAAAGAGCAGCCAGAAACTCCTGAACACTCAGATGGACGAAGCAGAACACCTTGTCCTGGTACAGGCCTCTCTCCTCTTTAAAGATCTGTGTGAACACTCCTGAGCACATCGAGGCTGCTCTGATATCGATGCCACACTCAGTCAAGTCTGATTCATAGAAGATCAGGTTTCCTTTCAGCAGTTGATCAAAAGCCAGTTTTCCCAGAGACTTAATCATATTCCTGTTCTCTGGACTCCAGTGTGGATCTGTCTCAGCTCCTCCATCATACCTGACCTTCTTGACTTTGGCCTGAACCACCAGGAAGTGGATGTACATCTCAGTCAGGGTCTTGGGCAGCTTTCCTCCCTCTCTGGTTTCCAACACATCCTCCAGAACTGTAGCAGTGATCCAGCAGAAGACTGGGATGTGACACATGATGTGGAGGCTTCGTGATGTCTTGATGTGGGAGATGATCCTGCTGGCCTGCTCCTCATCTCTGAACCTCTTCCTGAAGTACACCTCTTTCTGGGGGTCAGTGAACCCTCTGACCTCTGTCACCATGTCAACACACTCAGGAGGGATCTGATTGGCTGCTGCACGTCGTGTGGTTATCCAGAGGCGAGCAGAGGGAAGCAGTTTCCCCCTGATGAGGTTTGTCAGCAGCACATCCACTGAGGTGGACTCTGTAACATCAGTCAGGATCTCAGTGTTGTGGAAGTCCAGAGGAAGTCGACACTCATCCAGACCGTCAAAGATGAACACAACCTGGAAGTCTTCAAAGCTGCAGATTCCTGCTTCTTTGGTTTCAGTGAAGAAGTGATGAACAAGTTCCACCAAGCTGAACTTTCTCTCTTTCACCACATTCAGCTCTCTGAAAGTCAATGGAAATATGAAGAGGATGTCCTGGTTAGCTTTGTCTTCAGCCCAGTCCAGAGTGAACTTCTGTGTTAAGACTGTTTTCCCAATGCCAGCCACTCCCTTTGTCATCACTCTCCTGATTGGTCCATGTCTTTCAGGTGAGGCTTTAAAGAGGTCTTCTTGTCTGATGCTTGTTTCTGGTCTGTTTGACTTCCTTGACGCCACTTCTATGTGCCTGACTTCATGTTCATTATTGACCTCTGCAGTCTCTCCCTCTGTGATGTAGAGCTCTGTGTAGATCTGATTCAGAAGCGCTGGATTTCCAGCTTTAGCAATCCCCTCAAACACACACTGGAACCTCTTCTTCAGATTAGACTTGAGTTGACGTCGACACACTGCTCCTTGAGCTCCTAAGACAAACACCATTCACATGTGGGATAACAAGTACCTTGTCATGTAAAGCATGTACAGCATGAAATCTAATAATACTTTTTAATATTGATTTTAAAGGGTCTACACCTCTAACACTGTTAAAAGACACTTACGGGTCTGCAGACAATCAGCTATGTCATCCTCCTTCATTGTCCTCAGGAAGTGCCGCACGATCTTCATGAATGCCTCTCTGCTATCCTTCATCTGCTCTTCCGTCTCACTATCCATCACCTCCTCATCCTCAAACTTCTTTTCTAAGCATTCTGGGTAATCTGCTCTCATTACTCTCTGACAACTCTTCAGCTCATTTTTCACAAAGGAGATAATATTTTCTTCTAACCTCTGGAAGAGATAACAATATAATAATAGAACATATGGTTTTCCGTTTAAACAGAACATTCTGGTGGTCTCAGGGCCAGACACATTTACTTAAATTAAAAATGCACACCATAAATATCGAGCTCAGGTCCGGTTGACACTGTGGTGCAGATGAATCATGTGACACCTCTGAGATCTCCTGCACATGTCTGTGGAAGTAACACATGGATGGATTATTTTCCAACACAGTTACTTAGTATACATTGACAATTTTGAGAAATTCTGTGATTTCTGAAATGTTCCACTGACTTCTAGATGTCTGTGAACCATGTTTGCTTCACCTGGATAAATATCATTTATGTTTCCACAGTTGTTCTAACAGTCAGCACAGTAATCAATATTCACAGCCACATGTTCATGGTTATTGCAGACTGGCTCCCAGTCTGTCCCAGTGGATCAGCTGTTTCTAATCTTGGACGAACTAAAGAGTCACCTTTTTAGAGTCAACTTTTCTGCAGCTGTGGTCACAGCATCTGAAGGCTGAGTGTTTTCTAAAGGATTTCAGTCGTCATTTGACAATTCTGACAATTCTGATTCTTATGCCAATGTAATATGCTCTAATTTAATAGAAATACACAAATGTAAACATTTTTAATTTCAAACTTTAACCAGTTACGTGGTGAGTAATCCATGATTATAATTTATTGAGACTGACAGTTTTAATCCTTCAACATGTTGATGTGTGTCTGAGGAAGACAGATCCTAAATTAAAGTTTAGAAAATGTACATTAAATGACAACCTTTTCATTTCTGGTTTTCCTCCATCTGAGTTTTCAGCTTTAAATTCCTCAATGCGACCCATCGAGTGGTCACTCTTCATGGAAACACAATCGGGAGAGTCTGGTCTCTGCTGCTGCTCTGGGCTTCAACACAATTCAAAGTTGTGTTAAATTTTTTAAATACCTATTGAACTTCCTTCTATAAAGCATATATAAAGTAATAGTTCTAATATTACTGCTTTGAATTTAAACAACTTAATCTCTGGAGAATTTTTGGAGCTTTTTTTGTTTGTTTTTGTTTTACCTCATTGGACATTTGTCAAATGAAAAGACTTGTGGAAAAATTATAATGTATTTCATCTAATGCATGACAGAATTTGTACAGTATTACATAACCACTGGCTTCATTTCTAGAGTGAGTAATTATTATCATTCTAATCTCTAAAGATCGATAGTTGCTGCTTGCGTGACTTTAACATGCTGATGTGTCCACAAGCAAGACATAGACGGATCTGGATGTTTCTCTAACTGCTAAATTAGAAGTTAGTTTGAAAGAAACGAAGCAATAACCTTTTAATTTCAGCTTCCATTTGTTCAGATTTAAAGTTCACATCTTTTGGCATTGACCAGTCACTCTTCATGGACACACAGCTGGGTGCAGGAGAGTCTGGTCTCTGCTGCTCCTGCTGCTGCTCTGGGCTTCAACATAAACAGAGTTTACAGAGTTTACAGAGTGAATAACAGCCATGGGATGAATGTGGCTCATGAGCAGATAAAGACTCTCCTCTCACCTTTGAGCACTTATCTTGCTGCCAGGTTTCCCAGAGTGGAGGATTTCAGGAGGAGGAGTGTTTCCCTCCATCATCTTCCCACACCGATTCATTGCAGATACAACAGCTGTACACAAACACGACACAATCATATTAGAACTACAGTGATTCGCTACAGCAACAATACTGACATTCATAATCACCTTCTCAGTCTGTCTGTCCTGTCTGTAGTCACCTGTAGGAACAAAAAAGAATCTTTACAAGCTACAGGATTCATTCATTCAATTTATGTAATCCAAAAATTAAAAAAAAATACATACACTAAAATGTACGCATTGTGCAGATGTGGGGGCTATATGAACCTCCCAAGCATCTCCCTCTATAGGCCTCAACTGATCAGTTACATCCATTATCAAGATGTATCAACCAGGATCATGTACTCTTATTTGTATCATGTGTGGATGTTTAGCACGTTCATTTTAATCATATGTATGTATGAGGTTCTGTAAGGTGTCTTGAGACAGTTAGTTACTGATGCTATGTTAATAAAAACTGAAATGAAAATGTAATTTAATTTTCCAACAATCCCAAAGTCACTCTCATTTATAAAATGCCACTTACTTGTTCTCACCACTGACACAAAGTGAAGCGAAATAGCTCATTATAACAACCACAAAGACTCCAACCAACCAAATAAATAATAATAAATGCTTATAGTTAAATTTCACTTCCTCATTGATGCTGGACATGCATTCACAAGTGAAACTAAACGTTCCCAGCTCAGTTACAGTGCTGAAGTTCACCAAATGCCTCCACAGTATGAGTGCTGTATGTGACTACTGCTCCGTGTAACTCATACTGTATTAACTGGGCTGTGAATTTGTTTTTATTTCGTGTCTGCAGCA
Organism: Mugil cephalus; assembly: GCF_022458985.1. Taxonomy (NCBI): domain Eukaryota; kingdom Metazoa; phylum Chordata; class Actinopteri; order Mugiliformes; family Mugilidae; genus Mugil; species Mugil cephalus. Next base: position 29,957,963 of record NC_061772.1, read on the forward strand.
TTTACAAAACTCTGGGATTCAAAGTATCAGCAGGTCTCTTTAACAACAGCCCCACTCAAACCAGTTCATCAATCAATATCCAATAACAGTTGTATGTGTAATAATTCATAAGAACCTTAGAAAACCGAGAGAGTAAATACACTGGTGGCACACATGAGACAACATTTCTATTTCTTGGGAGTTGTGTCAGACAATCTGCCAAATGAAAGATATTCACCTTTTACTTCAATTTTACTTTAACCCAAATCCCAAAGAAATGTCTGCCCTTTTAGCTACGGTAAACTGGATACAAAGAATAATACCCCACCCTCTGAAATGTAGCTGAGTAGAAACAAAACAGTCAAATACTGGACGGTTACAAACTGTATTTTTAAAATTCAAGCAACACATTACATCTTCTAGTTGCCAAATAAAATAAAACATTGAAGAGATTAAAGAGAAAACTGTACCTTTGCGTATAGAACATGCTCTGCTGACACAGCAAATGGAAATGAAAGCAACCAGTATTCATGTGAAATATGCCAGAAAGAGAACTAAAACTAAAAGACAGTTATACTGAAGTAAAAAGAGAAGCACTTACTGGTTCAGCTGGATGTTTGGGTTCCATCTGTGTGCTGACATGGATTCACTGGGACATAACATGAGTATCTTTGATAATGAAGGATGATAGTGTTGTGTCAGTTATTGGGGCCAGTGCTGCTAGACTGAGCTACTGGTTTTTGCCGCGTTTATTTACAATTGTTCTCGTCAGTTCTTGTGAGTTCTGTTCCTCATCAAAGTAAATATCAGACCAAATACAGACCGAACACCCTGATATGCCACACCAGTTTTACTGAGGATGTAGATTGTGCACAATCAGATTAGACCCTCTGGATTACTCAACTCAACTCTGCTTTATTTATATAGCACTTTAAAAAAACAACAAAGTCCTCTATATGGGTAAAATGTAAAACCTGGATTAGACCCATGTTTGGTCTGCAGGTGTCACTGTCTGTGCCGCAGTGTTTAGGTTGGGGTCACTTGGGCTTGCAGTAGATTAACTCCAAGTGGCCTCAATTAAATTTGGTCTCCAGTTGAAATCAGCTGGGTTATTGGGGGACAGTACGTCTACATGTATGCTCTTCTTTGCTGTGGTGTGCTGGGGGGGCGGGGCCAAGACTGGTGAGGTCAATAGACTCAATAAACTGGTGAGGAAAGCTGCTCGGTGCTGGGATTGAGTTTGGACTGGTTGGAAACGGGCTGAGAGGAGGTTGAAGGACAAAATCTGTGTAATACTGGACAGTCCCTCTCACCCTCTGCACGACGAGCTGTGGCTGATGTTCAGCTCATTCATTCAGAGGATCATCCCACCCCGGAGCAGAACTTTGTGGCCACTGATATCAGACTGTACAACAGCACACAGCTCTGACCTCACTCCATATGTAGCCTACTTACATAGTCACTTTATGCACAGCTGCTTACAGTACACTTTGTGTATTGTATTTCTGTTTTGTTGGTCCTATTTAATGTCATGTTCAGGAATTTCATTTCTTTCACGTCACTGTTTCTTCTCTTGTGCTGCTGTAACATTTGAATTTCCCCAATGGGGAATCAATAAAGTACCATCTTATCTTAATTTATTTTATCTTACATATGTGGTTGGCTGTAGTGCAGGAGTTTCAAATTCATCTTAGTTTGGGGGCCACACTCAGCCCAGTTTCAGGTCAAGTGGGCCAGACCAGTAACAAAAGTGTATCATAAATAATTCCAGATGTTTCACGTTCATTTTAGTGCAAATAAGTAAATTAGGAGAATGTCAGCATTTACAGTTTTTTTCATGCGCTAACAAGCGCTTACCCATACTTCAGAGACTTTTTCTAAACTCTTAACACAAACTCTTAACAGACTACTACCTACAAAGATAATTTTCTTCTCAAAAACACATTTTGTTAAATATATACTAACTCTTCATTTCAAAATAGAACACATCTTTCTCCACACATACACACTAACTTTACCAAAACACTGGAAATCTGACTCAAAATGAAATGATTCTGTCAAAGAATAAGACTTGTTTTCACTTCACAGGGTACATGCAGTCAAAGTACACCAGGTTTCAAAATACTGGCTATTGTTGACATTACAAAAACTGCATAGACTGCTTAGACTTGTATATTTCAGTTTTACAGGTATTTGCATGCAAAACATGCAATCCACTGTTATAACACTAAATGTCTTGGTTGGGAACTGTCCACATTGTAATGTTCACATTCAAAAGCATTCCAGTAAAAAGCAAATATTTTTTTTCCTTTACTGTTTACTACAGGAGGTACAGTAGAAATACTGTTTACAATATGGTAGAACAGAAAAAGTTGTAGTGTTGCTCACAGTGAACAAAATATCCATGAAACACACAAGGGCATTCTGAACAAACAGCAAATTCCACCAATTCTCCAATTCCATAACTCTCTGAAACAAAGTTATGTAAATCTCATTACTGTATACCATACTGTACTGTAACCTACTACTGTGTAGGTTACCTACTTGCAAAGTGCAAAGCTTATAAAACAGGACATTGAATTAAATATACAGTACTATACCTGGATATAGTGTCATCGAAGCTCCTTGACTCTCACTGTTCCTAACAAAGGAAACAGTGCAGAGCTCCATTATCTGCACTCTGTGTTTGGACAATGTCCGGGTAATGGTTGTGAGGGTGATGCTATGGATACTGTCAAATATGTCATGGTCCTCCGCAATTCTAGTTTGAATTTCATGCAGTTTTATTGCATTATTTGCAACAACCATTTCTACAATTGCAAGCTCTTGATCATGGAGGAGCTTTCCTCTTCCCCAGAGAGAGAAATATGTTGCATTCTTTAGAGGGACAAAAAAAAAAAAAAAAAAATCAACATATGCATTACTGTACGGCCTTATTGACATGTCAAGTGAGAATAGAAACAATCCATGTAAAATGCAATACTTACTTGTTGGTTTGTTGAAAGATGCGTATAATGGAGGAAACCTTTGACCGCCTCTTTCACCAGCCTCTCTTAGTGAAAGACCATGGTTGATTACATGGTCAATGATAGTGGCAGCCCTTGGAATGCCACCACCACGCATTCTTACACCTCTACCTTGCCCTCTCCTTGGGCCTGCTCTTCTCCCTGGGCCCCTTGCTCTTACTCTTCCTCGTCCAGACATTACAGTGTTTGTCTTTTTCTGTTTCCAAAAACATCACTCCTCAAAGTCCTCCTTTTATAACCCCTGCCACTGCGTCTAAGCCAGACTAAAATCAGCTGTGGTTGGTCGAATTTACCCAACATAAATCAGCTGTGTGTCAGTTATTCAATTGTTTGTTTATTATCAGCTGAGATATGTTGTTTTTGAAAGGATATCATGGCAGAAGCAAAGCTTTTTATACTGTATCTAAGGTTTGGAATATTGTTTTTGCTATTGTGGGATGTTGTGTGTTAACATTCGTAAATAACACAAAAACAGTCCAAGATTTTGTTGGGAGGTACAGTTTGTCTGTTAAGGAAATGTGTTTAACTGCATATTGTGTGGAAACGACATGAAATGTGTGAATGGTATGGCCACAAAATATCGATGCTGTGCTAATTGTGTTTAGAGTTTTGAAAATGTGACAACTGATTGGACAAATGCTTGCCAGCAACTGAAAAAAACTGTAACATACCATTCCTTAAAATTTTTAATTTCTTGAGAAAAATGGTGGATAAATTAGGGATAGAAGTTATTTTCATTGAAAGATTGACGTCATCTATGTAATTTTACAAATTTGCACTTTGTAAATTCATGCTGTGGGGCAGATTTAAACCTCTGAGGTGCCGCTGTCATATGTTTGACACGTGTGTTTCAGTTCAGAGTGAGAGCAGCTGAGAAGATAATCGATCCCTCTCTCCCTCCGATCTACGACTTCTTCGATACCTGTCTCATCCATTAAAACACTCAATATCAATAATAAACTAAAGTTGAAATATAATGTTGAGAAAAATGTCAAACTTTTGAGTCTATAATAACCAGAGCGTGTTTGATTCTACAAAATGCTGCTATAGAAAAACCAGCGCAATCACTTGTGAACATGATCTATTTTATTTCATTTTATCTTAATATAACTTTAAGTTACCAGATGTTTTTTGTCTGTGTTTTGCTTGCTGTACAATAGAATTCTAAGCAAGCTTTGCACCTAAAGTTCACCAACTCACAAATATAGACAACTTCTTTTACAACTTCTGAACCAATACTCACTGAAGAGACATATTTTATGCACTATGTTAATGTTTATATTACTATCTGCACTAGTGTTTGCATGTGACTCCATATTCTGAATGTTGATATAAGAACATTAATGACTTCACTTGCAGTTAATATAACGAGATGACTGCCTCAGTATTACACAAAGTAAAGAAACAAATAGCCACACCGAAGGGTTGAAAGCAATAACTTTCTTTAAAGATTAAGCTTGACGTGCTGTGACCTTTAGTTACCACGGCCACAACACAGAATACTGACCACTAGACAATCACAGCCACGACCACTAGAACGTGTACTTTATTGATGTACTTCAATTCATTAATAAAAACCAAACCAAAACCTGAATTTTACCCCAAATTTTTTTTTTTTTTTTTTTTTTTGCTACTGATGTTCTCTTGCCAAACACTTTTACTAAAGTTTTGACACGTGAGACACAAGAGACTCTCCCACTTCCCTCTGTGGGACCTATACATTCAATTCTTCTTCTTTTACTCCTACCTGAGTCTGGGCTCCTCCCACTGTATGACACAGAAACCAAGAGGAGTGTCGGACAGACTCGTGCCGCCACCCTCATCTTTATCTGTGTATGCAGTCTTGTTTTTATTACGTTGTGGGGGCATATTGTTCATGAAACACCAACACTATGAGGTCATTTAATTGTAACTGGTCCCTACAACATTTTGAAGATTAAAACCTGTTAAGACCTAGTTTTAGGGTAAATGTTACAATAGTTAGTAATGGTTAGGGTTAGGCAGTTCAGATTTAGAAAAAGCCAAAAACAAAACATGTGAAGCTCCCCCTGGTGGCCGGCTGCAGTATAAGTCATAAGCTCTGGGCAAAACACAACACAAGTACACATCAAATAATTACTTTTCATTGGTTCCTGCCATTTCGGTATTTTATATAATGCTAATTTGTATTAAAATGTACATTTTAGTTTTAGTTAGTTATTTGAGAATATAGAAACAGGATGATTGACATCAAGATGATTGACAGATGCCATTCTAAACTCTCAGTGAAGAAGTCACATAGGACAGTAAGAGTAGGAAAAAACAAATGAACCTATAAAAAATGTGGAAAAGTAGAGATACATTTATACAGTAAATTTTCCTCAGAAAGATATAAATGTAAGTTTGTCTGCATGTGTGTTTCTGTGTTTAACTGGTTTTCCTCAGTCCTGATTAATGACAGCAGGAAACAAACAAAAGAAGATACACAAACATGGTGGTGATGGCCTCATGGAGATGTCTCTATGTCTGAAAGACAAGTAAGGGCATATAAATAAATAGTGATAGAAGTATTTGACTGATATTTGACAGAGAATTTTGACATTGGTCAGACATGTGATATTATTTATAATGTAGAAGGCTGAAAAAGGACAAACACAAGTCTTTCTTTGTGTGATCAGACACAATGCAGAGTTATACAATGGCTGCCTCAAGTGGTAGAAGACTGAACTGCATAACATTATGACTATCTTCGTAATATTGTGTAGATCTCCTTTGTGCCTCCAAAAGAGTTGTGACTATGAATGAACCTAGGTATATAACTTGATCAATGTGCTTCTTCTTTCCATGTATTTGCAGAGAAGCAGTGATGCATGATTATTTTATATTATAAAATTATAAAATATTATAAACTTTTATATTTATATTATGGACCATCCACTGCACAGTGACACTGACAGGCACAGGAGCAGCTTCAGTGACAGACTGCGGTCAATGTCCTGCTGCACAGACAGACTGAGGAGACTGTTCCTCCCCAACATCATGCGACTGTTTTACACCTCTCGGAGGAAGCGATAAAATGAATATATCATACACAGACACTGTATTGTTGGGTGTAGCAAATACTTCATCATACACACCTTATCACACATACACACACCTTTGTACCTTTGGTACTTTTGTTGTCTCCAAATCTGCATGCCCCTTGTGTCCCACTCTTGTCAAGCTGCTGGAGATGTGAATTTCTCATTGAGATGAATAAACTGTCTATCTATCTAAAACCTTTGCTGGTTCAGTTTGTCAGTTTCTTACCCAGAATGAAAAGCTTTTCAGCTTTTTTAACATGTGACTATGCAGAGAAAACTGGTTCAATGAAAACTGAGTGGACTCTTTAGAATATCCAAAAACCCACATAGTGTAATTTCCTTTAAAAAAACAACTGACCTGTATTTGTCAGTGGCATAGTTGTAAAGAGTGTTGGTCTGACTGTTTGAAATTTGTGATAGGTACTCTGAGTTCATAATTCAGAGAGCAGTGGAAATAAATTAACTACTTTCTCTTTACTGGCTTTTCAATATTCCTACTATATCTCATTTGATCAGTTGGGGGCAGCAGAAACAAACTCTTGGCAATTACTTATGATCACATTTAAGTGGGCAAGACAATTTTTTTTAGTAAACAGGTGCATCCACCTGATGCAGTATTAGCGTTTCAAACAGTGTTTTAGCTCTATTTTGGATCTTTAACAGATTTCATTTTTCACATTATCTCCTAAATTCTCATCAGGAACCTTTGATATTGTGATTTGATATGTTATGAAAATATCAGTTACATTAACACAAGCATTGATATCTAATATATTCTGTTTATTATTGATTTTTCCCCCCACATGATTGAATATATACCATCATTACATTAAAAACACATTTACCAGATTTTCAACTTTGTCTAGTTGAGAACAAATTAAAACTGCCTGAACACCAACATATTCATTTGTTATTCACAAAGATAATATGATCTTCAGCATCATCATCAAATTTATTACTTGTCATTGTATACAGTGTGATTATCATGTACTAACTGTCCTGAGAAAACTAAAATCTTAGCATAACATTTATGGAACAAAAAAATAAAATATAATCATGTGACGAACGCATCTTTTCCAAAACATCGGATACTCTGTCATTTACAGATTAGACAAACAAAAAGAAGATCATATAATCATATAAAATTTTCATTATTGAAGACCCTCAGAGTCTTCAGTAAATTTCCATTATCCTCATCATCATTAGAAATATATCTGTAAATATATCTGTAATACAAATAGTAAATGCATAATTATATGAAAATTGAAAAGTAAAAGATATTAAAGATAAAGATATATTAAAGATATTAAAAAAATAAAAATCTGAGAAATTAAATTTCTGTTTTCTTTTTTCTATTATCTTCTTGTCACTTATTGTTCTCTTGAAAACACAACATTGTCACAAAGCCCTACCAATGATACCAACATATTTGTTCATATAATCATGCATAGTTGTATAAACTTAATGCCTTGAATGAATAAAACAAAAAAAATCATGAAAGATAAAAATATTTAAAGGTCTGTTACAACTTGTTTGTGAAATTTTCAATGTAGTCTCTGTTAAAACCAAACAAAAAAAAATAAATTCAAGACTAATTTTATCAACATTTGTTAATAATAGTTCATAAAATAAAACAACAACAACAATAATAATAATAATATTAAATCAAAATCAAGTTAGTAACCGTAAGACAGATATCATGATGTCGGAAGTAAATTCTCAATGTTAACATCATGTAACTGGTTACTAAAGAACAAACTAAAAACCTAAAAAACAAAAATATATATATATAAAAAAAAAAGAAAACAAAAGAAAAACGTACAGAATACAAATGAAAAATACAGAAGCAAAAAAAGAAATACAACTGCAGAGAGGGGGTGAATGACACAAAAGAAATACAGTGTGCTGGATTCAAACTGGGGCACCTGCAGCAAGGACTGTAGCCTCAACACATGGGGCAGATGTTCTTCTCACTGAGCTAAACATCACCCCCAGTCTCTAAAATATTAAAACTACTTTCATTCCACTGACCTACATTAAAGACTCTAGTGTCTAGAATCAACAAGTGGATTCATCTTTTCACATCATGTCTCCTTTGGGTCCTTTGGTTCTTCCAACCAAAAGATCTATGCAGATGTTTCCAGATGTTTGTCAGGCCATGATTCATTTATGTTGAAGGCATCTTTTAAACCTTTCAGAGCTTGTTCCTTTGTGATTCTCTTCCAGGCCTTTGGAACATCAGCTGGTTTGGCCTTATATTCTTCAGCAAATCTTTCATTGAACCTTACCAGGATGTACTTCCAGTAGTCAGGTGCCTCTATGGTGGGGTCTGGAGGAATGTTCCAGTCTGGATAGTATGTGTGGTACTTTTTGTAAGGATGCCACTCCCATTTAGTGTCTGTGTTTCTGAACTTACGATCACTGTACACATCAGTTGTACACAGTGTTTCTGCCAGCTTCTGATTTTCTATATTTCTGTACGTACCAAGACCTTGTGGTCGATGTACAGCTGCATGATGTTGTTGGTGTTCTTTGCCTCCAGCCTCACAGGGAACTTTACAGAATGGACATTTTTCTCCACAACCAAACACTCTCTTGAAAAGCTCATCCTGTGGTTTGATTGGAAGTTCAGAGTCTCAGTGATGTTTTCAGATTTGGAGAATTCCTTCTGAAGCTGAGCTTTCATCTCTTCTATTGAGATCTTCAGACTCTGGATAAATGGACGACATGTGCTTTGGATTTGAAACAGTGTTGTTTTTTCAGCCTCCACTGAGATTGAGATGTCTTTATTCAGACATTTTCTCATGTTACTGATGAACTTGGTGATGCTTTCTGTGTTATTTGGCAGAAGAACACCATCCTCTCCTTTTGAGGCCTGTTCTGTTGCTGCTTCTAGTTTTTTAACTATAACCTCAAGATTTTTCTTTTTCAGTTTGCACAGAGTCTTCTGCTCAGATATTTTCTGAATGATGTGTTGAAATATCCAGTTTTTGACAAATATTTCATAGCTAGAAATGTACTTGACAAAGCTCTGAAAGTCTTCCTTTTCCAGCAACTCTCTCTGAATGTTGTACTGGAAATAAGAGCGGGAGCTGAACTCTGCTGAATGGGAGCTCGTCAAAATTTCATCCATGATGTCTATTCCCAGAGATCTGTTGATGTAGTCTTCAACAGCAGGTTTCAGACACAGATTGACAAAATAATCTGCTTTTTGCTGCTCACTGAGTATGATCTATCTGTTTGTATAAATCAAGAAAGTCTGACAAGTACTGGTCCTTGTATTTCTCCAGCTGAATTTTAGGATTTATATCTGACAAGAATTTTCTGTGCATATCGAAAAATTTTCTTGAGGCAAAGCCACAAATATGAAGTTTCAGATCAAACTCAAACTTGGATTTGCAGTGCTTGAGTGTTGGTTTTAGGCTTTCATCTATTTTGTCCAAAAGATCCTTTGTATAAGACTCAACATAATCTGTCTTTTTCTGTGTGATTTCAAACACAAATTGTTTGCAAGACTCAGTGATGTTGTCAGCTGTTGTCTGCAATTCTTTCTTTCTATCTTACCTAATGAACATGCTAAAAATTTTATTTTTTATATGCTCAGTTCTGGCCTTGAATGGATTAATTCCAATCTCTGTTAGATCTGTAATGTTGTGAAAATACTCATTGACATTACGGTTGCCAAAATGTTTTTTCAACTGGTTAAGCATTTGTTCAGATATATTTTGTTCAGGTAGACCTGACACCTTTTCTGTGGCTTTAGTCCACATCTTCTCAAACTCACATTTGAGTTGTTCAACGGACGGCGTCTTCTCCTTCTTTTTCTTCTTCTTCTCCTTCTCTCCAGTCACAAATTTCCTTACGTGCTCTTCAATCATTTCTCTGTGTTTCCTCTGAATGTCCTGTATTTCTTTTGAGCTTTTTCTTAACTCAAGGACATAGTCCAGCTTACTGTGAACTGAACGTTTGATTTCTTTAGTAAGACAACTGACGCTGTTGATGAAGTCAGTTTTGTATTTTTCTATGAGATTTGCATGTACGTTTTTTCTTTTGTAGTAGTCCACAACCTTCTGCTTCATTAATTGTTGCTGGACTTCTATTTTTTCTGAAACTTGCTGTTTTCTTGATTCAACCAGTTCAGTTAAATGTTGAGGTTCAGATTCATTGTCAGCATTGACAATTTCTACCTCTGCTTCTGTCTGCCAGGAGAGAATCTCTTTCCTGAACTCCCATTCCCAATCATTGAACTCTTTACAAAGGTTGTCATAGGCATGAGCCACAAGAGTGTTTCTGAAACTGAAGATGAAGTTCTCGTATTTGACTGCTTTCCAGAGACTTCTCATCCATTCTAGAAACTCAGGGATCTGTGAGGGTTCAGATCTTCTTTCATCTTTCATTGTCTCCAGAAGATATTTCTTGAAATCAGCTACAGCTTCACTGTAACCTGTGTTCACTGGAGCCATTGGAGGTGTTCCATGCCAGAGTCCTGGGATGTTCCAGTTGTTGTTTTCTATGTCATAGTCCAGTACATCAGTGAAGGCTTTGATGGAAGGTTGTTTTTCCATATCAGCAGCAATTTGTGTCATTTCATTGAGTTGATCCAACAGATGTTTTCTTTCTCTCAGACACTTGAAATCCGCTGAAACTGCTGCAACATTCTGATGTACAAAATGACAAATGGGTTTTTTTTACCAGTCTCCTTCATTCTCAAGAATGCATGGGCTGTGATTTGCAGAACATCTTTCATTTCAGTTGTGTTCTCCATTGAGATGTTGACGATGGTGACATCACTGAGGCCGATTACAAAGGTTGCCAGCTGGTTGTCATGCTCATAACTCTCCTCTAGTTGTGCCAGATCAGGAGATTTTAGACCCTCTGTGTCAATGAGAACTATGAAGTCAGAGTTTAAGTCACTTTTCAAATCCTCTCCAACTTTGAGGAACAGCATATAAGCTCCTCTAGTACATCTGCCACTGCTGACAGGAAACTGTACACCAAACATGGTGTTGAGGAGTGTTGACTTCCCTGAACTTTTAACTCCTAATACAGTCAGTACCAACAGTCTGCTCTTCTCTCCAACCTTCTTGTGAAGCTCCATCAGCACATCTGTCACCCATCTCTCTGGGATGTTGGAAGCATCTCCATCCAAGAGCTCTAAAGGATATCCATCCAACAGCAGTTCAGCAGCCAGAGAAGGGAGATGATATCTTTCATGATGAGGTTCTGGCAAAAACTCATAGATCAGTCCCATCTCTCTCATGTAATGTTCTACACCTAAAGAGCTCTCCACCAAAGCTTGATCTAACTCTGCTATGAGTTTCACCTCTTTCTTTTTGCATTGCTCTTTGAATTTGTTTCACAGATCAGACAGTTCTTTTCTTGAATGAGAATCAAGTTTTAGCTTCATCCATTTGAGGAAAAAGTCTCTTTTTTGTTTGTCATTTGTTGATAAATTATCAATAAAAGTCTCCATTCCTTTGGATAGTTTGTATTTCTTTTGCTCATTCCTGATTTTTTGTTTTCTGTCTTGTAGCTCAGATTTATAGTCTTCCAGTCTTGAGTCACCTGGGTTTATCTTTATTGTTACCTCCCATCATCCCCTAACCATAATGATGGGTCATAACACAACTGCTTAGTTACTTGAATACATATATCACACTAAATAGTTAGATATTATAATCTTCTAGACCTTTACTTCAGGAGATTTTCTTCAACTGGGCCTTTTTAATATTTAGTTGCACACCCCTGGTCTAAACCCAATGACAAGGATATGAATTGAAGTTGATTTCTGTAACAGCTAAATGAGGATCCCTATCTTACCGGTTGCCAAAAATAAATATGAAAACAAAAGACAAACTGACCTAACTCCTAAGTGAAATTATCAGGAGAAAAAAAAAAAAAAAAAAACTCAAAAAGGCTTCTCCCTACTACTTAAGTCTCCTACAACTTGGAGGAATCTATACAACTATTTACAATGATCAAAGCTTACTATAAGTCAAAGGCACAGTTTAAACTCGAGCTTAATCAAAGAACAGAATCTAGTTTAGTGAAATGAGCGCGCACACACACACACACAAGGTTGTCAGTTGGGAGTAAGAGGACGTCGGCTGACTCTCACACAAACACCTGATTACCTGCAAAGGAGAGGAGGAGAGGGTGAGCCGTCAGTACATTTATGAAAAAAAAAAAAAAGATTATGACCCGCAGTCATAACATTCGGTCTCAGTTTTTTACAGTGTATATAGACAAGTGTTCTCATCTGTTCTTCTGAGTTTTGTTCCTTGAATTTCAAGTACAGTCCAAACACCTGGATGGTTTCTTGCCCAAACAGTTTTATTTATAATGTTTAGGGAGATAAGACTGATAAGACCTGTTTGCACCTGTTCCTGATAAATGTCCATTAAGCTCAGGCAAAGATCTCCCTGGCCAATCTGCTTGTTTATGTGGCCATTATGTGATGATGGAGTTTGTTTTCAACAAAATGTCTTGCTTATTTGTTTAGTCGGTTATTTGGTTGAAAGGTGCCACACAAATAACAATATCCTTATGATGAGAATTATTGAGTCCTAAAATAAGTAGCAGGAAGGCAACTTATTCTTCCTGTATGAACACAAGCATTCAGTCACAGTTTCGTTTGGCTGATCATCAAAAAATTCAGTTAACATTTGCATTTGGATGAAAACCCACCAACTGACTTGTTCTCTCTGCTGCCAGACACTTCCAGACCAGTCGGTGTGTTAAGTAAGAGGAGTAACGAGGATCAGCACGTCATAATTCAGGTCATCAACTATAATCCAGTCAAAAGACTTAACAGCTCATTCCAGATCTAATGCTGTCAGTGACACTGTGAGTCAGCTGATCAGAAACAGAATCACATCTCACATGTTGTAGAAAGAAACCAGTGAAAAAACAGTGTGTTGTTATCTGTTGCAATGTTATCGGATCTCATCCACTCATGCTGGATCTAATACATTTGGAAAGGATGCATGATCAGCTAAGAATCTGCTAGAGTGAAGCCAGGGGGTACTAGAGCGCTTTTTACAGATGTTAACCTTAAGACAGGTGGAACAGGAATCTTTTGAGTTCAGTCTATCTGAGTTGGTATTTGCCAAGTTACCCCACCTTGGGTAAACCTGACAATAGAGAGGGGTTCAGAGGAGCTGTCCAGTGCTGAACTGAGTGACTGGGGTCCTACTTTCTGAGGAGACTGGTCTTTTGGAGTGAAAGGGTCACTCCCGAAGACCTTCTATGCCTCATCTGTACAGCCTGGTCTACTGGAACAGCAGCATCACAGACAGGGAGTGGAAGAAGCCGGAGAAAGTCATCAGGAAGCCCAGCTCTGTCCTGGGCTGCTCTCTGGACTCAATGAGGGAGGTGGCTGACAGCAGAGTCCTGTCTAAACTGTCATCCATGCTGGACAATGAGCACCACCCTGCAGAGTGACCTGACAGCACTGAGGAACAGCCTCAGTGACAGACTGTACTCATTACTGTTCAATACTCTATGTTGCAATTTTTGTTACAATTCAATTACTTTTTGATGCAATTCAATACTTATATATATACCA